>NW_028227258.1:14062500-14662500 GCF_978045245.1 Mus caroli
TAGCAAAACAAAGATGGTCACTGTCTTCTTGAGTGGTCTCAGCCAAATATCCACCTTCTCTGAATTCTGTACTATCACACCCAAGTAATGTGACCAATCCTTCCTAGAGAGTCCTTTTTGCCCTGTTCACAAGTACCTGATGGAATGTCCAGAGAAAACCCCATGTCTGCTGGCACACCTGTGGGCATCTGTGAAAAATGTGCTTCTCATTGTCTCATCAGAATTGCCTGTCCTCTACTTAACACAGGTGACAAGGCTGGGACCACTTCTAGGAAGGTCCCCCTCTCAGGTCACCACATTCCTTTGACTCTTTTTATGAGTGTTGAAAGAAAGGAGGTTTGACTCATTTCTCACTTTGTTCACGGATTTTCCCAGGGAAAAATGCAATTCTGGGACCCAAAATCCATGTTAAAGGGCTAGGTGGCCATGTCAGCAAAGGGAACAAGAACACAGCTTCCTTTTAGGTTTCTAGGTGACTTAGTTACTTTTTGATCACTGTGATGAAAATACTTGACACCAGTTAAAATAACGAAGATTTATTTTGGCTCATAGTTTTGGAGTGTTCGGATCCTGGTGGTTGGCCCTAGATGCTTGGGCAGAATATTATGATGAAGGGATGCTGTGGTGTGGAAGTTCTTCACTTAGTGACAGACAAAAAGCAGGACGAAACTGGTAGGGACCAGGGACCAGGAATCAGGGACCAGGGACCAGGGACCAAGGAGGGACCCGTTATAACTTCGTGAGCAATGACCTCAGTGGTCTCTTTTTCCCAGCTAGGCCTTACCTCCTAAAGCACCATACCACTACATTTCGAAAACTGTGTTCATATCTCACGGCCAAGCATTGAAAATGAGCCTGTGAGGACATTTCCCCTTATAATGTAGTACCAGACCTCTACACTTCAGAGTATCAATGGAGCAGTGTAAAAAGGTCAGGCGAGACTGTCTTCCTTCTCACGTCTCCATTTATTCCATGTATACTGGTCAGGTACTCCCACTTGCTAAGACCTCTTAGGATCCTGAGGATAAGGTTCTCATGAGATTTATGTAACACTGGAGGGAGCCAGACGATAACGAGCTAAAGCTGAATATGGGGGGTATGCACTTCCTGGGAGAAAATAAACAAAGGGAACACAGATGACTCTCAGGAGCCTTCTAAGTGCCTGTCTAATAGCTGCATCTTCAGAGGGAGGGGGCAGATCCAAAGAATCAAAATGGCCTCCCTACTTCCAGCTCACTCCTTTCTGCCAGGGGTAGCCTAAAGAATTCCATAGTATGGGAAGCTTCAGTGGTCAGTGCAGCAAAGACTGTGCAAGCTAGGGGGATGAGCTGGAGTCCACTTAAGTTGCTGGGACACAGAAACAGGAAAGATGACTTTTATTTGAAGGCCCAAGATGCTAACACACACACACACACACACACACACACACACACACACACACCCGAGGTCAAAGATGGCCTGGGGTCAAAGGAAGCTCTGGCAGTCTTCCCTGGGAATGTGTAACTCACGAAGGAAATTCTCACAGGTCAAGGACAAACACACAAGCATAGAGTGAAGCCCTTGGTGTTTATGTAACTGATCAAAGGTTTACAGCTAAACTGTGTATTGGCTTAAAAGCATGACTCATCCAAATGAAACAGGCTTTTAAACACACACACACACACACACACACACACACACACACACACACACACACACACACAGAGTTTTCCACTTATTGTTGTTGGGCTATGTGACCTTTAATTACTTTGAAGTCCAAAAATATGGACGCCTCCAACAGTGCATGGGTGTGTGTGAAGCCAAAAGAGAACAGGTTGCATCCTTTATATAGTTTAAAGGAAATGTCACAATCAAGGCACTGCTCCCTCTTTGCCCTCAGACTGCAGCCAGTGTGAGGAGGATGGGAGCTAAGGGGAGGGGTTACTGCAGGGCTGGGAGGAGTGAATGCCAGAAAGGGCTCTGAAGAGAGGATTTTACTTTTCTGAATGCATCAGAAAGCAGGTCGACCAGATATCCTTGAAGAACACTGATGATAATGGTCCTGAAAATACTGAGAAAAAAAATGTCCTTGGTTAGGTCTGGTTCATAGCAGAATTGTGTAAGTTCAGCTTTTTTAGACCTTACTTTTAATATGGGTTTTTAGATGTTTTAACCTTCCTCTTAGCCCATCACCCACCAGAGGTAGTGGAAAAGAAAGGTTTTTAGGATAGAGGGGAAGTGGACCTGTTTAAAAATTGTTTTAGAGCAAATCTAATCTGTGTTGTCAGGAAGTCAGCAGTTTAGTTCACAGGAGTCAGCAGCGGCAGCTCGATCTACTTTATAGATATACCAGAAGTCTGGTTTAGTGGTGTCAGAACAGTAAACACCAGTCAGTCATGACATGGCAGAAACAGCCAGGCTTCAGCCGAATTGGTACGAGGCAGTGGGAGAGGCCAGGACCATCAGGGACACCAGGACAAGTTCTCAGCTGTGCCTCTCTCAGTGAGGAAGCAAGACCAATGAAGTGTCGCAAAGCTAGCTATGAAAGCCCCTGTCATTGTCTATTTATACTTTCTCCAAAACATCATGTGTCCTCTACAGTTCTTACCTTACCACGTGCCTTGCCTTAGCACGTGAGTCTGTCTTAGCAAAACTCCATGTGAGTCTGCATCATCGGACATCACTTTGTCAGTCGGCCTGAGTCTCCAGAAGCAGCAAGAAGTCACCAGAACGCCACCAGAAGCTTTTTGGTATATTTCTGTCTATGGAGTCACCACAAATGGAGCTCAGCTATGCAAGATAAGGGGAACCAATACCTACGTGTCGTTAATGAAGAATCTTTCATCATGTGTCCTTCGATACACTTACTTTATCAAAACAATTTTTTTTATCCATGTCTGCTTCAGGAAAACGTTCTTTTACATGTTGGTTTTAACAAAACACCTTTTTTTTTTTTAAACTTGTGTCTGCTTTAGTGAAATTTCTTTTTTCATGTGTCTGTTTTAACAAAACATCCTTTTACTTATATCTGCTTTAGAAAAACACTCCTCCATGTGTTTGCCCCAGCCAAACATCATTAGACACAACTGGCTTTCTAAGGAAACCCAAAGTTTCCACTTCAGAATTGCGTCTGTGCTTAGGAGTTTTGGAAGGAAAGCTGATAGGTTAGCCCAACGCCTTACTTTCTCCCCTTCGGGATGTGCTCGTCTGCTGTGACCCCAGGTTTACCTGACTTCCCGAGGCAGCCTCTGACCCCACAGGGATCTTGCCCTGGCTCCGCTCTGCCTTCACAGTCATTTCCAGATTGAAGTCACAATTGTTTATATACAAGAAAGGACGTCCCCCTACACTTTATCAGTACTAAGTGTGATGTTTTGGACTTGGATATAGTTCTCATAAGTTTGGGGTAAACTCAGGGTAGAAGGGAAATACCATCATGGAGCTGTCTCACAAAGTCTTCAGAGCTGTCCAAGAGTGAGGAGCTGGCATAGCCAAGCGCTTGCCAATCTGAAGGGATGATTCTTATGTGGCACGGCAAAATCATTTATGATTAAATTCTCTAACCGAATGTACAAAGACAGATACTTGAGTGCCAAAGTCATAGTTCTTGGTTGAGATGTTTACCTGAGGGGGTCTAGGCAACACACACCAAGATAAGAGTCCTCATTCAGGAGAGTCATATCTGTATTTCAGTCATGCTGGAAAACCAGCTAGTTTCAAAATGCCCCCCAGTTCCCTGACAGACTGGAGTATAGACAGCAACCATCAATCAACCAACCAACTCTCTAACCAACCCACTGTCCAATCATCCAACCAAAACACCAAGATAAAGGTTGCATTTTAACTGACAGTCAGTATTGTGACATACAAAGGGTCCTTCCAAACATAAGGACTTCTGTGTGCAGTTCATGTGCACCATCTCCATGTGTATGTGAACACCGATGCCTGTATGTGTGTTGGAGTAAGCGTGTATATATGTTGGTATGTATGTAGGCCCAAAAGGGCAAAAGCAGCAAGCTTTCTCCAGTGCTGACCCATCTCTCCAGCCTCATTCAGCTTTTTATGTGTATGCCAGGGCTCTGAGCTCAGGTCCTTCTGTGTCTGTGGCAAGCACTTTATGCATTGAACAACCCTTCTGCCCCCTGTTTGCTTTTTTTTTTTTTAGGGTCTCACTAGGTAACCTAAGCCTGGCTTTGAATTTATAATCCCTCTTGCTACAACCTCCCGAGTCTTGAGATTAAAGATAGATACTTCCATGCCCAGATATCCCAAGTTTTGAGTTAACAAAGCACTACCATCACCCACAAGCTTATGGCATAATGGTATTTCCACTTCAGTGAAGAAACATCAAGAGCCTGAGGGAGGAAGTCAGTCAGTCAGTCCACAGGGCCAGATTCCGAGTGTCCCACATGCAACCATGCATGGCTGCACAGCACACAATCATCTTCGTTTTTACTTACCCCTCCTAGTTCCCACTCTTGGTAAGCTGTCCACCTTCGTGGAACAGGAGGGAACATAAGAATACCCTTTGCACTACTGCACAACATTTCTGCAAGTCTCAAGATAAAAAATATAAAATGAAGCCTGACATATTCTTTTAGTGTGGATGGTGGTTTATGCAATTCTGAAGAGAATCGTAAAAGCAGCATGTGTAGCTAGGAGTAGAGCAGCATTTTATTAAAGGACCCTCCCTGGGCAGCGATTTAGTTGTTTCTCTTCTTTATTGGCTCTCAGGACAGCACCACACAGCATGGATTCTCGGACCATGCCTGGTCCCATTGCCATCATCATCATCATCATCATCCTGAACATAGACTTTCTGACAAACATCGATAACTACAACCCTTCCAGATCTAACTCCATTAATGCTCCAATGACTGTTCTCTGCTCACACACACCCCTGCTGTCGGCTGGCTCCCCAGCCCACCCCCTCTGCTCTTTCAGTTTTTTTTTTTTTTTTTTTTTTTTTTCCGAGACAGGGTTTCTCTGTGTAGCCCTGGCTGTCCTGGAACTCACTCTGTAGACCAGGCTGGCCTTGAACTCAGAAATCCACCTGCCTCTGCCTCTCAAGTGCTGGGATTAAAGGCGTGTGCCACCACTGCCCGGCTTCCCTCTGCTCTTTCAATGTCCACAGGCTACTCTCCGTTTCCAGTTGGGTCAAGGTCAAAGAGCCATGCTTCCAATGGCAGTAGATGTCCGGCATGTGTTGAGGTTCAAGCAGATATGCCTCAGGATTTAATATCTGTTCTGCAGCCAACAGCACGTGTGAAATTCTTAGTGGCATGGACTCTGAACAGGTGGCTGTCCCATCTGTCTTTCAACAGATTGGAGGGAACGGTGGCAAAGGGCAAGGCTGGCTTGTAATGAGGGCACCTCTGGCAAGGAGAGATCCACCCCCATTTTCCCCGTTGGATGGCAATATTGTTAAATCTCTGCTCCCAGTCTCTCGTCTCTCCTAAGCAGGGTACTGTGTTCCCTGCTGTCTCATTCTTGGAAGCACAGCTCGTGTGTTTGGAGTCTTGGATCTTAGCTGGTGGAGACATTTTAGGAAGTTGTGGAACCTTTGAGGAGCAGGGCCTACCGGGAAGAAGTGGGTCACTGAGGGGAGTGGCCTGAGGTTTGAAGTCCAGCCCAGTTCTGGCTTCACCCCTCTTCCTCCCACTCTCTTTCCCTTTCCCCCTTCCCCTCCCTCTCTCTCCTCTCCCTCCCTCTCTCCTTCCCGAATGCTGGTGTGAAATAGCCACCTCACTCTCTTGCTTCTACAACCACAAGCCATGGTTATAAATATAAGCCAGACTCTCCATTCATGAGAAGTCATGATCCCATTTCCTCGTCCTCGTCCTCGTCCTTGTCCTCGTCCTGGTCCTCGTCCTCTTCCTCGTTCTCATTCTCGTCCTTGTCTTCGTCCTCCCTCCTCCATTCCTTATCTCCAGCCTCTTCGGTGTTGTAACTATTTCTTGAACACCACCAGCCTAGGCATTCTATGTATACTGGCTCCTGTTTAACTTCCATCCTAACTCCAGGAGGTCGGCACTATATATCTACCTTATAAGTCTTTACCAGTGTGTGCCTTCCTGTCTCAAGCTGTAAGAATCTTCCTAGATGATTCTAAATCGTGTTAAGCTGACAATTAGAGCTATCACCAAGATCACAGGTGGCTTTTGTGCTCTCCATGTCTTGAGATAGCCCCAGGCCTAGGCACATCCTGACAACTTCCTGCCCCCCCCCCCCCCCTCTGGTCCTCTTGGTGCCACGTTCCTGGGTCTCAGCAAAGTAGAGGTAAGGAAAGGCAAACAGAAGGCAGATTTCTCAGCTTCACTGCGAAGCAGATTTCTTGCAGGTTAGTTCTTTGGTGTTGGTGTTGGTGTTGGTGTTGGTGTTGGTGTTGGTGTTGGTGTTGGTGTTGGTGTTCTAGTCCCTTCCTGATTCTCCGGACCAAGAAAGTCACCAAGAAAACAAGTATTCCACCACCAGAGGGCGCTGCGACCACACAATTTTTTTTTTCTTGCAAAAACTGACCTCTGCAAACACAGTTTAGATTTCTTTTGTTTCTGAAGAGAAATCAAGGGTTGCCCGTGGTGGTGGCAGTAGTGGGGGCTGGGCAGGCGGTGAGAGGGCAGGCAGTGAGACACAAATTAATACGGAGAAGCAGAGATGAGAAGTGTAGCAAACACTCTGCAGGTGCCTTGCTGTGTCATTATTTGAAAATTTCAACTCTATTGGAACACTTGCTTTCAATGTCGAGCAGAGGACGATGCTGAGGAGAAGGGCTGTGCTGCCCAACAGAACTGGGTGACAGCCCCAGATCCGTGCTCAGTAAATCTGTGACTACCCATGGGGGCCAACGAGGCCTGGAACTTTCTGTGTAGACAAGGCTGGCTTCAAACTCGGAGAGACTGGCCTGTCTCTGCCTCCCCAGTGCTAGGATACTAGCACTGTGCTGCTAGACCTGGTGGCTGGCCCCTAGTTTTCTCAACAATGCCATGAGGCATTTGTGAGAATTAAAGGAAAGAGGTTATAACATATCCTGGTCCCAGAGAGCCACAAGAGTGCAGTGCTATGACAATGATATATTTACTTAAACCTTAAAAACAATCCTGTGTCCATGTGTGTGGAATGCATGCAAGTGTGTGTGTGTACATGTGTACATGTGTACTTGTGTGGGTACATGTGTATGAGGCATGTGTAGGGCCCAGATTAACCCTGGGAGTTTTCCTCTATCACTTTCCACCTTATTCATAGAGGGTGGGTCTCTCAGTTAAATCCAGGGCTCACTGGTAGAGCATCTAGCCAGCCAGCTTACCCCATGCGGCGGTTAGCTTTAACTGCCAACCTGATGTAGCCCAGAGTCACCTGGGAAGGGAGTCTCGATTGAAGGAGTAGCCAAATCACATTGGCCTGTGGGGGGTTGTCTTGATTCTTAGTTGCTGTAGGGGAGCCCAGCCTACTGTGGTCTGTGGTCCTGGGTTGTCTAAGAAAGCTAGGTAAGCGTGAACCCATACAGGAGCCAGCAAGCAATGTCCTTCATGGTTTCTGCTGCAAACTCTTGCTTGGGTTCCTGTCCTGGCTTTGCTCCATGACTGACTGTGACCCAGAAGTGTAAGTCAAATAAACTCATTCCTCCCCTAAGCTGCGGGTCTCAGTGCTTCATCGTGATAGCAGAATAAGGACACCAGGACACTGTGCCAATCCCATCTCTACCTTCTGAGCATGGGAGTTTCAGGTGGGCAGTCATGCCTACTTGGCATTCCCGTGGGTGCTGGGGTCCACACTCTGGCCCTCATTCCTAACCAGCAAGTGTTCTAACCACTGAGACATCTCTGCAGCACATTGACAGGTTTTGGCTTTGTGTTGATCAAGAAGGCCCCAGCTGTGGCTTGTGGTGGCCTGTGGTCCAAAGCTGAAGAGCTGGTTTGAGAAGGAGTACACGTATGTAGGGGAAGGAGTACATTTTGGAGAGTGGGATGGAAGAGAGCAAGCTACGCCACGGAAGAGCCACTTCCTTCTTCAGATCAGTGTCCACCCTGGCAGGAGGGGCCCAGCAAGAATCCACCTGTGATGCTGCGTTTGAGAACCCAAGAGCCGAGCTGTTATGCTGACAGGAACTTGGCTTTCATGGTAATTATATGTACTTGAGTTCTAGAAAATGGAAAAGGAGTGCTCGCTTGCTTGCTTTCTTTCTCTTTCTCTCTCTTTCTTTCTCTCTCTTGTTCTTCCCTCCTTCTGTCCTCCCTTCCTTCCTTTCTTTCCTGTCTTTCTTTCTTTCTTTCTTTCTTTCTTTCTTTCTTTCTTTCTTTCTTTCTTTCTTTCTTTCTTTCTTTCTTTCTTTCTTTCTCTCAAGGACTGCAATGCTAAGAGGCATTCCACAAGCAATCATTTACAAAGTCTTATTTTCAGGGTTGGGCTCTGTCAATGCATTTTAACCACAGAAGAGAAAGAATTCTAATTGGAGGCTAGGGTAGTTTCAGGAATGGCAGTTTCTGCGCTGTGTAGTGGCAGGTGCTGGTGAAAAGCTGATTAATCCCATTCAATAAATAAGAGGTTGCGTTGAGCAGCGGCACGCCGGGTACCAAACACTTAGGTATAATTCCTCTTATTTCACGTCCTCATACCCTTTGAGGTATGCGTGGGACGGGGTGTTAATTAAGATTCGGTTTTACTTTGTGTGTATGCTTCTGTGTTCTGCCGTGTGTGTGTTTGTGTGTGTGTGTGTGTGAGTGTGCGTGCGTGTTGTATGGGCACATGTATGTTTAGGTACGCTTGCCCGCTGTATGCATGGAGACCAGAGGGGGATATCGGGTGACATCCGCTCTTTTGCTCTCTCCTCTTTATTTCTTGGAGATACAGTCTCTCACAGAGCCTAGAACTAGGCTAGTCAGCAAGCTAATTTGTTCTTCCTCTGTTCTGCTTTCAAATCATTATAGTTTCAGGTATGAGTGTAACCATGCATAGCTTTGTTATGTGAGTGTTTGAGATTCTAATTGAGGTCCTCATGTTACCCACTCAGCTGTCTCCTCAAGTCTGACTTTTGAGTCTAACCAATATCTAGTGAGTGCAAAGGAGTATCTCACTATGATTTAATTTTCTTTTTAGATGTATTGATTTTATGTGCATGAATGTTTTGCTGACACATAAGTCTGTGCACCACGTGTGTACCCGGTGCCCGGGGAGGTTAGAGAAGGGCACTGGATTCCCTGGAGCTGGAGCTAAGGATGGTTTTCAGTCACCATAGAGGTGGTGGGAATTGAACTTGGGTCCTCTGCAAGAACAAGTGCTCTTAAATGCTGAGCCATCTCTGGCTCTCACTGTGAGTTTAGTGGGACATTCTTGGTAACTAATAGCATCAAACATTTGCCCACATGACTAATGGTTATTTATTTGTAGATATTCTCTGGAGAAGTATCTCTTCAACCTTTTGCCTGTTTTCAAACTGTTTTTTTTTTTTTTTGTTTTTTGTTTTTTGATGATCAAGTCAAAGAATTCTTTTTGTATTCTAGGAATTTCTTTTTTCTGGTACACAGTTTGTAAATTCTTTCATTTAGTAAATTATCTCCTCACTCTCTCAGCTGTATCCTTTGAAGCACAAATGCCTTCAGTTTTAACATGCCAAGCTTGTTTTTCATTTGTTGCTTATATTTTTGGTATCATAAGAATTTAACAACAAATCCAAGGTTGTGAGGGCTTACTAGTAGGTTTTCTTCTAAGATTATTATTATTATTATTATTATTATTATTATTGGATTCCTGGTCTCGAGTAAGCTATGCTGGCCTTGAACTTGCTATGACATTTGTCACAACCTTGGACTTCTGGTCCCATCTTTCTGACTTCCCAGATGCTAGGATTACAGGAACGCATCACTGTGCCTCGTTAGTGCAGCTCAGCGACTCTAACCCAGGCTTTAGTCCTTGCTAAGGAAGCACTGTTAACTGGCTCACCCACAATGCTCCCAGGAATCTTACAGTCCTAACATTAGAGTTCTGGTCTGTTTTGAGTTGAATTTTATCTGCGATGTGAGAGGGAGGATCTAGCTTCGCTCCTTTGCTTACGGGCATACGTTTTCTTCCCTCCCCTGTTCCACAGCCTCTATACTCCTGTTGAAAGTAAGCTGACTGTGGGCACCTGGGTGTGTTTCCAGGTTCTCATGTCACATGTTCATCTGTAGTCTATCCTTATGCAATCCTTCACTGACTTGTTACTTCTGAAGTTTTAAAATTGGGATACATGAGTCCTCCAACTCCACCCACCACCACCTTTAGTGATGTCTTCGCTGTTTCAGGCCTCTGATGCTTCTATAGAAATCTGTAAAACTTAAAGCTTGCAAGGTTGGAGAGATGGTTCAGCATTTAAGAGCACTGGGCTCTTCCAGAGGACCCAGGTTCAATTCCCAGCACCCACATGACGGCTCCGTCTGTTCTAACTCCAGAAGTCTTTCCATGTGTCCTGTTCTTTGATTCCTTTAACAATATCATCCATTCTCAGAGAATCTGTCTTATCCTGCCTTTATTAGTTGATTCACATATCCGATTCATTCCAAATGGAATGGTTCTCCTAAGAGTGTGTTTGTCCATCCTAAATGCAGAGAAATACCAATGACTTATTTAAATGTTGACTTGGCATCCTGAAATGCTGAGCTCAATGGCTTGTTTTGATTCTTTTTCATAAGCTCCTGAGGATTTGGAGGATCGGGACTATATGATCAGCAGGCAGAGATGGCTTTGGTGTTGTTCACTTTCCTGCAAATGAACTCAGTTGTTCTGTAGAAAAGACTCCAGCTCTTTCCTCTCGTGATTCTCCTGCTAGACAACACATTGGAGGCATCTCTCTGGATGGGGTGGGTCAGGAAGAACTGTCCAGTTTTCTCTGACACTTTTGCTTGGTTGCTGAGGACTAAGGGCAGCCATCCGAAGACTCAAGGATCTTTAGCTTGCCAGCAGGGAGGGTCACTCAGGGATGTGTCAGTTCTCTTACAGGAGCCGTCCTCTCTCAAAAAGCAGCCTCCGTCCCACAGAAGGAGGGTTGTGGGAACCCTCATCTTCTTAGCACACTCACCCCTCAGCATCAGATGTGCTGGGCCAGCATGAGGGACACTCATGTCCTGCCCTTCTTCTGGCAGGCAAACCTCACCTGGGGAGCTGTGGGGTCCCAAGAGAGCCCTGTTCCTAACTCTGTCGTGTGGCACTGGGGTTCTGTCGAATGAACTGAGAGTGGGAGGGAAGGGTGTGGTGTTGGTTCAAATACCACACTTGCCTACAGACCTCACCGAATTAGCCTGCCTTCCTTCCTTTTTCCCTTTCCTGCCCTCTCCCTTCCCTCTCTTCTTCCTTCCCTCCATCCCCTCCTTTCTTCACTGAAGGTTAAACCCAGGGCTGAACACGCTAAGCAAGCCCTGTAGAGCTGAAGGAACAGTTGCTCTGTCCAATCCGTGAGCACGATGAGTGACTAAGTGTGGTGTCCTCTTTGGAAGCAGATTCTTACGATGCAAGCTGAATGTGGAGGCCTCAGTATTGTCATCTGCTACATGAAGACCGTGTGTGTCTGACTGTGAGTCCGAGGTGATAGAGTGGGATGGAAAGCCACCTGGGGCCTAATTGTAGACTCTTGGGTGGTAAAGGAACACCTTATCTACCCCGCTGTTCATGCTGTCCATTCCCAGGGTTGCTGGCTGGAACAGTCTCTCTGCCACCACACCACTCTTGCTCATGGTCCATGAACACCACAACGAAAGGAACCTCACTGACCTTAAACTATTATCCCCGTGAGCAATATGACCACATAAAATGCAAACATCTAGCTTCCACCCACAAGGGCTGGATGTCAACCAGAAGGTCAGAATTTTAAACAACTTTGTGTGACCAGAAAGTCCCGGGAACAGCTGCAAAATGGCAACTTGATGTTTGGGACCAAGCGCTCACATGGTGTGTCTAAGTTTAGAATCAACACAGTGCCTATTAAAGAGGGCCAGGACCTGCAGGTCTGGGACGTGATGATCTTTCACTCCGAGGCCGCCTGCAGCTGATTTGGATCCAATAATTTTCTGATACCGAGTGAAGGAGAGCCTGGCCACAGCACACGCCTCCAGCTCAGAAATGTGCCAGGAATTAGGATTTAAATGCCAGCTCTGTGAGACAGCACTGGCATTGCGCCACCCCACCCCCACCCCCGCTGTAACTCTTCACCATGGGCTCTGTGCAGATATACTCTGACCTCTGCAGCTCCCTCCTGGGTATCTCAGCCAGCTCCTTGTTGTGGGACGCTGACCTTGTGAATCATCACCTGGGCCCCATCAGAAGCATCTCCAAGCCAATGGGTTAGCAGCAGATCAGAGCGAAACAAGAAAGGGACTGGTGTGTGTCTTCTCAGCTTGGGAGCCTGCTCCGCAAGTTCAAGATGCACCTTCTTGTCTTAGTAGCACAATCTCCCATCCTAGACCCGCTGAGCCAAGGAGGAGGAGTGTTGTAACGGCTGGGTTTGCGGGGTCTCACTCAGCCCCTGTATGGATGCTTAGCATTTAGGCATCTGAATGAGCTGTTCACTCTGCTCTCTTCCAAATGACAGTGAATTCTATTTACTGCTGGAATCCTCTCTAAAGTTTTACCCTGTTTATCATTAACTTTTAAATTAATTTATTTAAGAGACAGGCTCTTATTGTGAAACCCAGGCTGGCCTGGGACTCATGGTGATCTTCTGCCCCCAGTTCCTGGGTGCTGGGGTTACAAGTGGGAGAGATGGCACTCGGCTCCCATTGCCATCTAGCCCTGGTAACAGTGTTCCCTTCTGTCTTCCCATTATTTTTTAGACTGAAAGAAAGCACGAGAGAGGGCCTGGTGTTTCTCTCCTAGTATTAGCCCTAGGGAATCTCACACACTCATCTGGGTCCCCAGTCAACAAAATAGATGACTTTGTTCACATCCTGTCCTGGAATTTTGAGCCTCTGTTGGGTGCATGAATCAGTGTTTGTTCCACAAGCTCCTTCCAGAAGTAATAAAACTAACATTTCTACAGAGCTGAGCTCTTGCTTGGAATAGAACTTGTTTGCTGTCAGAGCTTTTCTGTGGGATCCACGTAGAATAAGCAGTTATTGTACTTTGCTGGGATACAGGGTGTTTCAACAACTAGCATGTAGTATTCTGATTGTATTTGCAGGGAACTTGCCTCTTAGGGTTTATCAAATTTCAGTCAATAAGCTTCTTTGTCCATGTAGAGGTTCATAACTTTATGTTCCAAGAGAAATGGTTAATGGACCAGTTGAGGATGTGGGTTAAGAGGTACAAAGTTCAGATACACGTGATGAATTAGTTCTAGAGGCTTAATATATAGCCATAGGGTCAAAACTAACATCAGCCAAAGGGGGACAGCCAACATCAGACATAGGAGCACAGCGAACAGCAGACATAGGAGGAGCACAGCTAACAGCAGACATAGGAGGAGCACAGCTAACAGCAGACATAGGAGGAGCACAGCTAACAGCAGACATAGGAGGAGCACAGCTAACAGCAGGCCTAGGAGCACAGCTAACAGCAGGCATAGGAGGAGCACAGCTAACAGCAGACATAGGAGCACAGCTAACAGCAGACATAGGAGCACAGCTAACAGCAGACAGGAGGAGCACAGCTAACAGCAGACATAGGAGGAGCACAGCTAACAGCAGACATAGGAGCACAGCTAACAGCAGACATAGGAGGAGCACAGCTAACAGCAGACATAGGAGCACAGCTAACAGCAGACATAGGAGGAGCACAGCGAACAGCAGACATAAGAGGAGCACAGCTAACAGCAGACATAGGAGGAGCACAGCTAACAGCAGACATAGGAGGAGCACAGCTAACAGCAGACATAGGAGGAGCACAGCTAACAGCAGACATAGGAGGAGCACAGCTAACAGCAGGCCTAGGAGCACAGCTAACAGCAGGCATAGGAGGAGCACAGCTAACAGCAGACATAGGAGCACAGCTAACAGCAGACATAGGAGCACAGCTAACAGCAGACAGGAGGAGCACAGCTAACAGCAGACATAGGAGGAGCACAGCTAACAGCAGACATAGGAGCACAGCTAACAGCAGACATAGGAGGAGCACAGCTAACAGCAGACATAGGAGCACAGCTAACAGCAGACATAGGAGGAGCACAGCTAACAGCAGACATAAGAGGAGCACAGCTAACAGCAGACATAGGAGGAGCACAGCTAACAGCAGACATAGGAGGAGCACAGCTAACAGCAGACATAGGAGGAGCACAGCTAACAGCAGACATAGGAGGAGCACAGCTAACAGCAGACATAGGAGGAGCACAGCTAACAGCAGACATAGGAGGAGCACAGCTAACAGCAGGCATAGGAGGAGCACAGCTAACAGCAGACATAGGAGCACAGCTAACAGCAGACAGAGGAGCACAGCTAACAGCAGACATAGGAGGAGCACAGCTAACAGCAGACATAGGAGGAGCACAGCTAACAGCAGGCAGAGGAGCACAGCTGACAGCAGACATAGGAGGAGCACAGCTAACAGCAGACATAGGAGCACAGCTAACAGCAGGCAGAGGAGCACAGCTAACAGCAGACATAGGAGGAGCACAGCTAACAGCAGACATAGGAGGAGCACAGCTAACAGCAGGCATAGGAGGAGCACAGCTAACAGCAGACATAGGAGGAGCACAGCTAACAGCAGACATAGGAGGAGCACAGCTAACAGCAGACATAGGAGGAGCACAGCTAACAGCAGACATAGGAGGAGCACAGCTAACAGCAGACATAGGAGGAGCACAGCTAACAGCAGGCATAGGAGGAGCACAGCTAACAGCAGACATAGGAGCACAGCTAACAGCAGACAGAGGAGCACAGCTAACAGCAGGCAGAGGAGCACAGCTAACAGCAGACATAGGAGGAGCACAGCTAACAGCAGACATAGGAGGAGCACAGCTAACAGCAGGCAGAGGAGCACAGCTGACAGCAGACATAGGAGGAGCACAGCTAACAGCAGACATAGGAGCACAGCTAACAGCAGACATAGGAGCATAGTCAACAACACTGTACTGCATACTTAAAATCTTTTTTTTTTTTTTTTTTTCTGAGACAGGGTTTCTCTGTGTAGCCCTGGCTGTCCTGGAACTCACTCTGTAGACCAGGCTGGCCTGGAACTCAGAAATCTGCCTGCCTCTGCCTCCCAAGTGCTGGGATTAAAGGCATGCGCCACCACTGCCCGGCTTAAAAATCTTGAAATAAATGAACGATCTTTAACATTCTACACACAAAAATGTCAACTATAATTATGCAATTATTTTATAATTTATATGTACTTCAAAACGCCAAGTTTCAATAGGCCGTTTACATTTATGTACTTTATATCAAATTAAGAAAAAAGAAGACCAGGCTAGGGAAAAGCGAACTGCCTTTGTGGTACCATTTTAACACGCCAAAGCTTTGTCCTCACTCAAAATAAAGCAACCGAAGCCTCTATGTATAAATAGAGGGGCTTTCCAACACCTAGCAATGCCATGGCCTGCAGGCCATGTCACAAGTCAGCCCAGGCAGCGCTCTCCCGAGTGTCTCGCTGGCATGGTCCCATGAGTCTACTGTGTTTATTTATAGTGGCAGTAGCATATTTGGCAGCTCAATGGTCTCTAACGGCCGATAACCCCAGATACCATGTGCTAAAAGTAACCCAGCTCCCACTACACTAGAAATAAGTGTTTGGGGAGGGAAGAAGATAGGAACATTCCAACTTTTCTAACGGGATAGGTGGATGGAGCGGCTCCATCACATGCCGAGGACACCTGTAAACTCACGTGGAAGCTGCCAGGCCATGGTGGCAATCAAAGATGAAAATCCCCAGTTATTTCTGGAGTGGTTGATTGATGTTTCAAATAGAAGTTGACGTTTTGAAAGGATCCAAGCATACGGTGATAGGAGTTAATGAGGATAATGATGATGCTAATGATATTTACATTACACCTTCCTTCCAAAGACTCTCCCAGCTCCTTTATCTCATTTGTGCTGAAAATGTCCCTTTGGAGTTGAGAGGCAGATGTTAGTAATCTTTTTTATTTTTATTTTTTTTTTGGGGGGGGGAGGGCAAATAGAGGAAGAGTTGATTGCCTGGCTGTCAGGCTCCACTCAGAAGGTGAGTAGAATGAACGGAACTTGGGGAAATCAAACAGAGAGAAACGCCAATGTTTCTGTTTCCAGCCGCCCCTTACAATGATGCCAGGTCAAGCCTCACTATCATGGTATGGCTCAAATCAAATGTCCTTGGGGAACCCTAACTGACTGACAAATGCTGTCTGAGAACTTGACCCCGGAATGCAGGGCTCTTGGCATTCCAGCTTGCTTGGTCTTGGTGTGCTCTTCTGCTTATCAATGTTAGCCGAACAGATCCACTTGCTGGACCCCACTCAATGTCTGTTCTGCATGCCCCTTCCTTCAGCGTATTTCCATGTTGCGTGTGTATGGGTGTTTTGCTAGTGTATAAGTCGTGAACCATGTGTATATCTGTGCATCATGTGCACACAGTGCCTGCAGAGGCCGAAAGAGAGCATAAGACCCACTGGGACTGGGGTTAAAGGACACTGAGCCACCAGGTGGATGCTGGGAATTGAGCCCTGGTCCTGTGGAAGAATAACCAATGCTCTTAACTGCTGAGCCGTTTCTCCATTCCCGAGCATCCTTCCACAACACCATCATTCTTTTGACTCTAGTGTCTGTCTTCCTTGTCTTTTGTTGCATGCCATCTCCAGGAAGGCAGGGACTGTGACTCTCATACCAGTACCATGTGTAAGGAACACCTGGTTTTGGAATGCACATCCTATGTTCCTGCCACCCTGCTTCTGTTCAAGATGCTCATTCAGCCTGGGGCGACGCCCATGCCAACCAGCTGAAGCCAGAGTAGACCTTGGCTCTCTTTAGATTCTTCTGGGTCCCTCAGCCTAAGAAGCACACTGGCAAGGAAAGCAAGGGTAGCAATAGCTTATCAGTCCAGGACCTCACTCAGCGTATGCTACACACTCCCACTCCTTCTTTACAAGTCACCTAGAAACCTGGGACCCCGAACTTGCACAGAACCGTGAACTGCATGTAAACCCTACTGTAAGCAATGCAATAGCTTGGTCCCCTGAGCACCCTCTTGGTAATTCCTCTTCTGTGACTGTCCTGAAATGTATTCTGAAATTAAGAGAAATGGACACATCCAGACTGGAGTGGTATTGGGTGTATACTCAGTAAGGGGGAACCGTTTCCTCTGAGCAAATTTTTGAGGAGAAGCACCACTGACCATTTTATACCTATACGCAATTAGTAGTGCATATGATTAAAGTCAGATGCATCATGGGAAAAGACATGCACAGCAAACAAATCCTTATGTAACCCAAACCTGCCAGTCCAAACTTGAAGTCGTCACGCCTTGTTCCTTAGCCACCAAGGCCTCTTCCTCTTGGACAGTCCCAGACAGTGACCCAGTGTTCTTTGTCACTTCAGCTCAGATGTCCCACTGTTCTCTGGCAATGAATCTAGCCTGGACTTTTGTTTTGCTTCTGGATATCATCTGATGCTTTGCTACTTGTATGCATATCATCATTTTCTGAATGAGACCTGGAAACACCCAGTCCAGACACCGACACCAACCTCTTGTTCTTTAACGGTTCTGTGTTGCTCGCTGTTCAGTCCAAATATGTGTGCACTCGAGGTCTTACTTCCCCGCCCCTCCCAAGCAGCCAGTTCTCAGAAGACAGGGGCTGTGGCTCAGGGCCTGGCAAGGTTGGGTGCCAGTTAAATATGTGCTCTCTTGTCTAAACCTACTCTTAGCCAGTGTTCTCTTAGCGGCCCCATTGCTAGACAACGTAGCTTGTCACGAGAAGGTATCTGTTCACTTGGAAAGCGTCAGGCAAGATCAGCCAAGGAACCTTGCCATGCAGGGTTCCTGTGGAGAGGACCCCTTTTCCCTGGGCGAGGAGCTGCAGACCCTGGCACTCAGTGGGAAGGTTTCATTTCCTGTTGGGTCAAGAGCAGGTTTGCAGAGTGTCCATTGGCATTGAGCAGTTATTAGCTCTATTGGCAATGTCATGGCAACCTATAGTAGAGAATTCGTTAGCTACATCAACTGAGAAGGTATGGGTATCCACTTGCTTGACCCCTCAACCTCCCCAAGGAGCTGGAGGACTGCTCTGCCCATCTGGGGAGCACTGCGGTGTAGCATCCTGTTACTATGACAGGACTGAACTAACTGTGGGGCTGTGTGGAAGCCTCTACGTGGTGCATTTCAACAGTCTGAGGAGCCCTAACAGCAATGTGAACATAACACATGTGGGTGATGTCATCGTGGGATTTAGAAAGGGCCATTCTGTGGGTGTATTGTGGAAGACTAGGGGCTGTTACAGCTGGTGATGTACACCTGTCTTTACTGAGGTGGAAAGATGCCTCTAATTCATTTTTGAACAAAGAAAGTAGACTCTACAATATTATAACGATGTCAAATTATTCAATATCTATTCATAAATGTGTGGTGTTTTCTGAAATGTTAAGAGTAGTTATCTATGGGTGATGAGATTTTGCGTAATTTTTCTTGAAGTAAAAATTGAAATACATTTTATTATTAGCATTGTGTGTGTATGAGGAACATGACTAGGTGTGCGAAGGCCACCTTGCAGGTGTGAACATCACAGGGCAGCTTGTGAGATCCTGGGAGTTGACTTCTGGTTGTGAGGCTTCTGTGGTAAGGACCCTTAGCTGCTGAGCTATTCTGATACCCCCCATCTTGATGCTTTAGATAGTATTTTTGTATTGCTTGGGTTTTATTTTCACAGTGAAGAGTTATTGCCTTTTTAATAAAACACGGCTCTTTCAGATTACAAAAAGCTACTGGGATACAAAAACCTCATAAAGAATAACCTTCAGATTTCCTTTAAAGCTCTTACTGTAAAACAAATAAAAAAAAACCCTCATTTCAAAGCAATTTTGCTGCTGTTTATTCACTGTACGTAGAGATGGGTTTCACAGACGTTTTCCTGTAAGTGTACCGTGCACGCGCACTCCTCTGTCCTCTTCCCGCCTCCCCTTTGTCCTCTGCCCTCTCCCCTCCTCCCCTTCGTCTCCCTTACTACCTCATCATCTCCCTTACTACTTCCCATCAGGAACAAAGGAAGAAAAGTCATTCCGCTTAGCTGAATGGAATGCCAGAACGTGCCAACTGGGCAACACGGTAAAAGAAGAAACGAGACAGACACCACTGGGCACGGTACAACTCACATTTTATTCTGTCTTGACTGGTGTACATTAGGAGTGGGCAGCTGGCAACTAGCGTCGGTGCAGAACTCCTCTGGACTAACAGGTCGTGGGAGATATGGCTGACTTTGGCACACAGACTGGATAACCACACATTGGCTGGAAGATGGCAGGCAAGAAGATTGAAGAAAAAAAGCACAAACCTAATACCGCAGGGAAACTATGTCTGAATTCTGTAGCATCTTAGAGAGTAGCATGCAACCCTATACAGGCCACACTGTGAGACTTCAGCCTGGCCTAACTTCCTTCCCTTCTTAGAGATATAGAGATGACGGCCTTAGTGTTCGGTTCCTAGTAGCATTTTAGCACAATGAACACACTGTGGAGATCTGCAACCGAATAGTACAGCAGCTCACCAGTTAAAGACATAGTGCTAACTTATGCAATCCTTCTAGCTCATCTCTTCACTAAACCAACTCATATGACCCGATCCTTCGTACCCAAGCTATAGACTTAGTTAAATGTAACTCCTCACATTGTTATAATGTCAAGAAGCATTTTTGTTAGTCTTCTCATCTTTGTGAGACACAACGGATGAGAGGGGAACTGGGGCAATGACAGTTTCCCTTTCAGAGGTAACGTTATATGATGAGAACATCGAAGGGGCAATGCTGCGTGTATTTTGAGTGTTCACATCTCTGTATCACACAGGGGGTCTGAAGAGCAGAGTAAGATAGGGAAGAGGGAAAAGCTCTAGTCAATTTCTCAGGACAAACAAGGAAAGAGGAGCGCAAAGGAAACGGGAACTGGAAAACCACCTCTGGTAGAAGAAACCGTTGCCATGGAAAATCTACTCACTCGTAACTGACTGCACGTAACAGAGGGCAGTTCTGTAACCAGGATGAGAGAAGGGATGTCAGTGACAGTTGCAGCTGGTACATGTACGGTGGGCTGTTTATCCTGTGGTGGATTTTGAGATGGCCACCTCTCTCAAGGAGAAACTGGTTTTGCTTGTATATGGTCGAATTTAACCCCCAAAGGCAACCATAATTGCTGAGAACAAGTTTTCTTTATTAACTTAAGCAACTGGCTCACATTCATTTACCCTGGAAAAAACATGATTATTCACTCATAATATGTTGTGAAATATGACAGTGGTCAGGATATGGTTCATTCACAGGGTGCACAGAGTTAGATATTTGCATGTGCTATGAGTCTAAAGTTAGAGAAGCAAGGAAGAGATGGAGATTTCTTCAGAGATATTGCCAAATATGAGAAGAGTGGCGAAGGATGCCCTGATTGTCTCACTTCTATCCACTGGGGGCAATGCAATGGAGACCAGCCTCTCTTGCCTTCATTATAAGAAACACTGATCACAAAGGAGAGATAGAGCTCACTTAGTCTTTGTCTCCTGAACTTTAAATATTGAATGACAAACTGCAGACGATACAGCAAAGGTAGAAATGACCAGAACTTTGATGACATGCCTGGCTGGGTCACCGTGCCTTGTAAAGCACCATGTCCCTGGTCTGTTTCAGCTTTTACAAAAAAGGAATGCTCTCCTCCTTTGCTGTGGCATGGCTCTCTGTGAGTGACCTGTGCCAGCTGAGCGTTGTGTAATTTGAAGTTTCACTTGAATTCCACAGTAAACAATCATGGATATTTCACAGGAGACTCAGACATTGTTTGAGGCTGACCTTAGGAACCATTTCCTGACTGTGCTCCCAGGCCTGGGTAGAGGCAGCTCCCTCTGGCTCTCCCCGGACCATCAGCAATCATTGTACATGCTCTGCCTCTTTTGAAGGAAATGACTTTCTCAAGATCATGATGATTCTAAGGGGGTAGATACAAGGTGAGTCAGAAGGAAGTTGAGAAAGGGGGAGGTGGTGGAGTGGAGAAAGACTTCCCTCCATACTACAGGACCAGTCATGAGGCAAACTCATGGCATGTGACTCAGTCTCTCTAAGATGTACCCATGGGGTGTTTCTAGGCATCTGTATCTAACATCCTGCATCAACCACCCGAGGCTGGATTTACCTTCCTAGGTGTGGCAATGGGAAAGCCTGTCAGGGTGTGCCTCTGTGAGGTTCCTGTTCCCCAACCAGCCACTCTGATTTGCTGCTGGTGGAGGAGAGGCGGCTGTAAGGCAGAGAGGAGTGCACACAGGTTGGACCTTCCGGATGACATCCAGAATGCAAGAGCTTGGGTAAATCCAAGGTCAAGGCAATTACAAAAGAAGCAGAGAAGACCACAGAAAGTCCCAGAAGGAAGGTTTTTAGGGGCGAGAAGAGAGGGGAATGGGAAAAAAAATCCATGTTCTAGGGAATTTCACAGGAGCCAAGCTTGATTCATGATACAGAGAAAGAAAGTCCCTTGCTTATCTGGCTGGTCGGGAAGACAGTCTTCAGAATGCCCTGCAGCTAAATTATTCCCACACTAAGAACACACACACTGAAGTGAGGGGCTTCCACGCTATCAATTGCATTCCAATGATTCGTTAGTTCTGTACTTCCTAGGTTGCTTAATTCTTTTAGCGAATGCACAGGTTAGGTACCACTGTGAGGAAAAGGAGGGTGTGGGGAATGAGGCGATTAAAATTGGAATTAGTTTTTCTTTTTTGTAAACAAGAGTTAGTAGCACAGTGGCCCAGTAGATTGTCAAAGGAAACAGGAGGAATGGGTACAGAGCCATCAGCCTGGCCTCGGCCACTTGCTGGCCACAGGGGAGGGACTCTCTGGCTCAGGAGTCTATCTTCTTGTTAATAAAAACGGAGCAGCAGGTGAGCAAGCCGTCCACCTTTTCCATTTCCGAGTTGCTCACAGGGATCAGTAGATGGTCCTTGAGTTTCTCATAGACCTGTGAGACAGTGGGAATCAAGAAGGAAGAGGAGAAAGGACGTTACATCCTGGCCTATCCCGTCACCCTTGACAGAGAATTAATTCAGTTCATGTATCCATGCTTTTTAGTCATTTAGGCCCAAAATACACACGTCCACAAACCCACCCCAGAGCTGGCCACATGTGGTTGACCCCTTGTTCTGTGCCTTTTAAACTTCCAAATGAAGGATAGTCTCCAATGTGACTGTTGCTGGCGTTGTCTGCCATTGTCCTTGAATCCAGTGCTAATCAAACCCCATGGCTGTGTGCCTGTCTGAACATCCCCACCCTTCCCTTCGACACACTCCTAACTACACTTTCACGTTCCTTTCCTGACCAACTCTACTAGAAAAACGAGACAAAGTGTAAGTTAAGTGTGTGCTGCCAGTCACACTGTGTTTAAATTATAGGTGTGAATTTCGTAGCATCTTTCAACTGTAATGGAAAGCATGTGTCAAAACATCCAATTAACTGTCCACAGATTTGTCCCCCCCCCCCCCCCGTGATCAAAAACACACTTTAAAAAACAAAATTACTTGAAAATGCTGCTTAAAAACAACCTGGCCTGATTCTCTCAGCTTTCAGAAACACTTCGCTCCTTAAAACTCAGCACACTGGTTGGGGTGCAGGAGCGAGCTGGGCCCTGAATCTAGGCCAATCAACTTACTACGGCCATTTCAGTGAAGTGACGCTCCTTCTGAGCTCATTCACTGCTAGGGCTGCTACAGGAACCAAAGATAATGCTTAGGAAATGCTTGGCTCAATGTCTGCCCAGAAAGACCCTTGGCGAACAAGGGTGTTACTGATGTTATTCTCCTGTTGATGGACACAGGGCTGAACTGAGAGGCAGTTAATGATATTCCGTTGCTAGGTGATCAATGAGGCTGAAGTGGCATGAAGTCCTCAAAGTGGGGTCTGTGGACTTGCAGCTTGTTCATATTGTAGAGTCTAGGCTGGGGCCCAGGAGCCTGCATCATTAACAACCCTGGCACAGAAGAGGGTGCGATGCACTCACTGCTCATCTAGGAGCTACTGTGGTCTTTTGTCTAGGATTGGGAGTCCAACATTTCCCTCAGGTTCACACCTCTACTATGGTAAGTGAACAAAATGACCTCTGCATCCATCCAACTCCCTTTCCCTGCACTAACAGAGCAGCCACGGTTAGAGAACAAACCTCGTCTAATATAGCACTGCCTGCATTCAAAGCACAGCGAGGGTGGGAGAAAGAATTCGAGGAGGAAAGTGACTGCTTTGTGGGCAGAGGGACCCGAGCTCTTGGCCACGAGCCCATGTAGAAAAAGCTGGGTGTGGTGACATTTACTTGTGACCATAAGCACTGGGGCAGTGGAGACTTGTGTCATGATCCCTGGGGTTGTGGGTGACTCAGCCTAGCATACCTGGTAAATTCTAGGCCTGGGAGAGACCCTGCCTCAAAAAAACCCCCTAAAAAGTGGGTGGTACCTGAGGAAAGATCCAATAACGTCCTCAGGCTTCCACACAGACTGGCATGTCCTCTCTCTCTCTCTCTCTCTCTCTCTCTCTCTCTCTCTCTCTCTCTCTCTCTCTTTCTCTCTGTCTTTCTCTCTTTCTGTCAGCGGCACCCATGATAGCTCATCAAGGATACCCACTAAGAGCTGGGAGGAGTTCTTCTTTTTTCATTTTTAGTTTTTGGAGACAGAGTCTTGTGTAGCCCAGGTTGACCTTGAACTCACTGTATAGCTGAGGTAAGGCTTGAATTTCTAAACCTCTGCCGAGAGAGAGAGAGAGAGAGAGAGAAAGAGAGAGAGAGAGAGAGAGAGAGAGAGAGAGAGAGAGAGAGAGAGAGAGAGAGAGAGAGAGATGTGTGTGTGACTACACCCTGCTTGTGCTCAGTGCTGAAGACTCCGCTTGAGGCTTTGTGCTTGGTAAGCTAGCATTCTGACACTTAGCTACCCCCACAGCCCTTGGAGTTCTTGTGTGAGAAACTCCAACTAGCAGGCAGCACCACCCCAGCTGTATGCGCATGATTGACCAACTGCATGGGAGAGAAGAAGTCAATTCCCGGTTCCCTTGCTATCAGCGGTCCTTTCTGCTGTCAGTGTTTTGATTTGTACAGCAGAAGGATGTCCCTTTTTGTCATTCCATCATGAGAAGGTCCCCAGAGAGGCTCGCTGTAGGACAGATGGTATTTTTACCTTTGCGCTTTCTGGGTACTCTTCTGGGGTTCGGTGCAGCAAGACATGCCCTTTGCTGGGGATATTTAGATATATACAGTTGGCAGCCATGTCGTCGGGTACAGTGAGCTTGTCATAACGATGGTCACTCATCTGTTGCATGATCTATAAAAACAAACAAAGCAGGCTGAAGTGGAGGCTCCCACACTCACAGGGAGGAAGGCGGTAGGGTGGGACACAGACCTGTAAAGACCACCTTAGACTGCTTTGCAGCTCAGGCTCCTGACGTCACCTCTAGTCACTCAGAACCAGAAGAAGGAAACCTGACCTAGCAGGGATCTTATGAGTGTTCTCGTTCTCTTAAAGTTTGTGTTTGTCTCTGTTTTTAAGGTTTAAAATGTATCTGTATTCTGGCTTATGCTCCTAAGAAATGCCAGCAGCGCATAAAACAGCCAGGTGCAGAAATCTGGCTGGAAGTTTGATAATATTCTTGGCTGAGAAAACAAGGCTGCCCTGGTCTTAGGAAAGACAGATCATTACAGCCATCAGAATGGTCAGTTAAGAGATGCCCGTGAGCATGAACAAGCACATACAATCTGATCTTCTATGTATATCAAAGTCAAGGCCCAAATTTCCAAGAGATCACAGTTGAAAGTAGGTAGTTATACTACAGTACAAGTAGAATAGTGTGCCAGGATACACATTTGATACTTATCAAATCTCAAGTTTTCCATTTTAATGTGTTATTAACATATAGTAATATACAATAATGGGTTTCATTTCAGCATTTCTATACATGTGCATAATATGTTTTGGTTGTATTTACCTCTCTCCAGTTACTTTCTCTTGCTCCTTCCACTCCTGATCTCCTTTCTCTTCCCAACTAGTCTGCCTTCCACTTTCATGTCTTTCTATTTTTTGATGAGCCAATAAGCTTGCTTAGCCTGAGTCTGTATTAGAAGTGTCTCCATGATTTCTTCTAGTAGTTACAAAGTTGCAGGCCTTATGTTGAGGTCTTTGATCCATTTTGAGATTTAAACCAATTCTGCCCTACTAAAAAGATTTCTCTTAGTCAGCTCACTTTACTCTTTCTTAACCTTCACAGCTGAGACAGCACCAAGGATTACTAGAGAGAGGCCCAGTGACTGAAGGCTGCAAAGAGACCCTCAAAACATAGTATGTGATGGCCACTGCTCCCATTCAAGCCTATATACACATAAACAAAACCCATTATGCTCATTGACTTAATTCCCCAAGCACTAGGGAGAAGCATGAGTAGGTTTTGGTCCCAGTGCATTGAAGCAGGGTTCTTCCACCATTATTGAATACCAGACAACAGCTGGTTGGGTTTGCAGCTTAAGTCTAGGTAAATAGATGACTCAGTGTATTCTCTATTCACAGAGAAAGAAAACACAAGACTCACAGTAAGAGAAGTTTCGTGGCTAGACCACATAGCTGAGTTCTCACTAGGATTTCCTCTCCACTTGAGCGGGAGAGCAGATCTCCCACCTGTCAATCTGACTCACTTGTGCCCAAGGGTGACAACCAGGCAGAAGGACCATCATCACTGCCCACTCCTTGTTTACCATCGAGGGAACACACTAAGTCTCCAAGGTACTGGAGTTGAGAAAGTGCCAATAAGAGACCAGGCTTCCTTCCCCTCTCCCCATCAACTTCCTCCAGGGAGCAGTCCTCTCCTTCTTTGGTTCTTACTTGAGTTTTCTTCAGTTGATGATGGCATTTGTTTGAAATTCTAATCTCTGCTTTTCCTCACTCTTTTCTTAATCACCTTTTCCTGAGCTGTATTCATTAGAGCGTCTGAGGGGGCATTCCAGAAATTACTGACATAAGGGCTGGCAGCCAAGCTGGAATAGTTTGAAGATAGTTTCATTTTTTCTTTCATTACTGGGAAGAAAAAGAATTATAATTTTCTTAATGGGGGAATAATTTAATGCTGAAGATATATGAAGCAATTTACTGATAAATTCTACTGAGAGTTTCTCTTAAAACAAATGCCTTAACAGATTACCAGCACTACCCCAGGAGAACCCTTCCAATTAATTTAGTCTCCTTGTTATCATCCAGGCCTCCTTGTTATTGTCTTGTGGCAAATTATAAACAGTGCTGTAAGAAATGACTTTTAATAATGAACTGGGCACACACACATGGAGCTGTGAACAGTGTTGTCCCACTCAAAAACCAAAAGCTTCATATATCTGGGTCTCTCTCTCTCTCTCTCTCTCTCTCTCTCTCTCTCTCTCTCTCTCTCTCTCTCTCTCTCTCTCTTTTCCTCTCTCCCTAAAGGATTTTAAAACAGTAACTGTAGATAATAGACAAGCAACCCTTCTTTTTCATAGAAGAGGCACAGGGGCTTGACTATTCTGGACTTGCAGTATGTCTGCCATGTTAGCTGAGGCCCAGGCTCCCCTTTCCTGTCCAAAGGCTTCATTTGCATTGCCTGTGTGCTGTTATTGACTGGTGAGATGGTTTGCCATTCATTTATAGCTGCGTCCAGAACACACACACACACACACACACACACACACACACACACACACGATACAGTGAATTTGTTGTTTAGAGGTGGGAGAACGGTGCAGGGATCACAACTCTTCATGGTGTGTGCCTGTATGTGTGCATTTTTGTGTGTGTGTCTGTGTATTCATGTATATGTGTGGGTGTGTATGTATGTGTGTGCATTTGTGTGGTAATGGTGTGTGCATGTGTGTTACCAAAAGGATGAACTTACACTGGGCACCCTGGCAGGATAACACTTCAAAGGGCTCAGGCTCCCAGAGAACAAGCAGAGGTGACAGTAACCGACAGGCTTTCTCTTCCCTTCTTGGACGCTCAGTCTTGGGGAAAGATGAACATGATCCTAAGCATCCCAAGAATGTGACTGCTGGGCTGACTTCCAGGATTTTCCTTTTCTTAAGAAGGATGGAGGAAGTGGCTTTGTTCCAGAGTTCTTGGTAAAGTGTCTGTGTAGCAGTAAGGACTGAACTTCCTGCTTGTCATAGCACCCAGCATCAAAACTGAAGCAGAAAGCACCTAAACTCTCTCTGCA
Organism: Mus caroli; assembly: GCF_978045245.1. Classification (NCBI taxonomy): domain Eukaryota; kingdom Metazoa; phylum Chordata; class Mammalia; order Rodentia; family Muridae; genus Mus; species Mus caroli. The sequence goes on from NW_028227258.1 coordinate 14,089,784, forward strand.
CGTCAGCAAATTCCTCCTGGAGCAGCTTCCTCTGTATCCCCAGAGGCCTCAGGTTCAACTGGGAAAAGTCCACCTAAGTGCCACGCTATCCAGCCTGGGGGGTGGGGGTGGGGGAGATTTCATAGGCAGGCTGCATTCCAAATGTTGTCTCTGACTTTTGTCAGTGGAATTATTATTCTACTTTGAGTAACCAAATCAGAATGGTGATAATTGGGTCTGGAAGCTATTGATGTCTGGGCCAACTCAACAGGCTTCACAGGGTGCCTGTCCCCTTGGGGCTAGCCACAAGGACCATGTCAGGTGGTGTGCAAATAGACAGATGCAAGGATATTCTAAGTGTTGCCTCCTGGAGGTGACAATCTGTAATTCAAGTGGTGCCAAGCATGGGAAGGGTGGAGTCTACCTCTCTTATCGCAGGCACCTTCTTAACCCAGAAGGCACACAGTCCTAGAGAGAAAGGGGCTCTGGGCATCTCTGGGGCCATAGCAGCATCCTTGGATCTCTCAAAGCTGCTTTCTTGGAGGGCCTGGCCTGGCTCCCCTGAGTGGAGTTGCCACAAAGCAATGGGAACCAGTGGGAACATGCTGGCTTTCAGCCCGACACTCTATGCACAGCCAGTCACATTAAGCAGGCGTTTCCGGCTGTTTCCCACATTTCTGGGAATTTTCTCATTGAAAGGATTGGAAGGCAGCCCCATTCTTCTGCTTCTTACTCATGCCTTCTTTGTATTACAGCAATTACATTAAAAAAAAATTCCTGGGCCATGTGGTTGGACAGAACAACTTAAGGCTTAATTGGTCAAATACTGAGGCAAAGAGATAAAGAAGGCATTTAAAGATGGTTAGGAAATATTCCAAGCACATTTTTGGCTTGCTCATAATTGATCTTTCCATGATACATATGTATGTACCCATCTTAACACAGTAAAATGAAATCAATTTTAAAAGCAAGTAATTATAGACTCCACCGAGAGATACAGGTCCCAACGCACAATCACTTCTCATTGCTACTAGGTAGCTGAAATAAGTCTTTATTGATTTATCATGCACCAGGAGTTTCATTGAAAGCCTGGCAATATATGGCAGGCTCCAAGTCCTGGCCATCCTTTTAGGGCTCAGCCAGTATAACTGGATAATATTATAAATTGCTAACATGGCTTCACATTTCATGGGCTCTCACAGCTGAGCTTGGAATGAACACATCCTGAGAGCCAGGTCTCTAGTTAAGTAAATGACTGTACTGAGGATTTAGAACCCGAGCGAGCTCTCTACCATGAAGCTAGGCCTCCTGTCTGCAGTTGTGTGCCATGTTTGTTTATTTTTGAGACAGGCTCTCATCTCGTAGCTCTTGCTGTTCTACTCACAGTGACCTGTCTGCATCTGTCACACAAATGCTGGCAATAAAGGTGTGTGACACCACACTTGGCTTGGATGTGTGTTATTTTATTTTGTTTTATTTTAATTTTTTGAGTCAGGGTTTCTCTGTGTAGTCCTGGCAATTCACTCTGTAGACCAGCCTGGCCTCAAACTCAGGCATCAGCTTGCCTCTGCCTCCCAAGTGCTGGGATTAAGGACATGCACCACCACCTGACTTTAGATATGTAATATATGTATATATATATACACACGCATACATATACACACATATACATACGTATATGTATATATGTATATATGAGTACACTGTAGCTGTCTTCTGACACACCACCAGAAGAAGGCATCAAATCCCATTACAGATTGCGAGCCACCATGTGGTTGCTGGGAATTGAACTCAGGACCTCTGGAAGTGGTCAGTGTTCTTAACAGCTGAGCCATCTCTCCAGCTCCCAGATATGTATTTTTAAAAATATTATTTACTCATTCTTTGAGGATTTCCTATTAGTATACAATGTATTTTGGTTACATCCATCTCTACACCCCTCTTCCACCTTTTCCCCAACACACTCCTCTTCGAATTTTATTTTATTTTGAAAAAATATAGACCCCACCAAATTGGTGCTACCCATATGGGCGTGAGTGTGGAGCCAACCACTGGATCATGGGCTACCTCCCAACGGCCACTCTCAAAGAAAAATGACTCTTCACTCTGGAGCAGCCATCAACTGTCAATGGCTCCTCAGCCAACAGTGGGACCCAGGAGCTCGCCTCATCTATGCTGGGAAGCTGGCTGGCTTGAGCTCCTACAGGCAGCCGCAGCTCTGTGTCCCGAAGGCAGCATCCCACAGCACTGGTCCCCATCTTCCTTACAGTCTCTCTGCTCCCTCTTCACTGTTCCTGAACCCTGGTGGGATGGTGATGCGTCTCATAGAGGGCTGTGCACTCACAATCATGGTTTCCATATGTCTAATGGTTCTGCCTTAACTGTGGCCTGACATGGGAAGTAGCCCCTTCTTTCTGCTCTCCTGGGTGCAGACAAAGCAACGTACAGAAAGGAAGGGCTGGGTTTTGGCTCACAGCTTAAGGGATCAGTCAACCAAGGCACAGAAGGCAAGGTACAGCTCTGCTCAGGTGTAACCAAAGCCAGGAAGCAAGGGGAGGTGAGTGCTAGTGCTCAGTCCCAGTCTCCTTTGCATACAGTCTGAGACCTGATCCTGTCAATCAGTGCCTCCCACATTCAGGGTGGGTCTTCCTGCTCTGTTAAACCTTTCTGGAGGCAGTCTCAGATTCATCCAGACATATGTTTCCATGGTGATTCTAAATCCTACTACGTTGACAAGATTAACTGTCCCAGTAACCTAAATCCCACCATCAAAGATTTAATCTCTTGGGTTTTGGAGGCAGCTGATCTTTAAGCATCGTTCTTGGTCAGAGAGAATGGAAAACACTCAGCTTGTGCTTGTGGGTGTGTGTATTCTCTTCCTCTTCAATTTGTTTCTCACCGCGACCCTGTGTATGTGGTGATGTCATCTCTCTCTTCATGTGAAAGTAAGACAAGTGCAGAGAAATTCATTAATACATCCAGGGTCACTCACTCACTTAGACAGGCAATGTAGGCTTCAAGCCTGCGTGTGTCTGATTTCCCATGCCTACCTTCATCCTGACAAGACAAACCACCATCTTATCACCCAAAAGACTAGACTCACAGGTTCACTGGCAGCCCATGGTGAGATACGTTTTCCTATAGAGTTTTCTCGGCACTTGTATATTTGCAGAAGGTTTGTGTACAAATGCATTCCCGTACAGTGTCTGGTCTTTGAAGTCATCTGAGTTTGTGTCTGGCCTTACATGGTTTGTTTTGTTTGAAATTATTTCGTTTTTAGGTAAAAGAGAGAGCAGAGCCTTTGGAAGGGAGGAGGGGGTGAGTGAAGGCCATTTTGATCTCGAGAGCAGAGAGGAGCAGAAGTGGCGAAGAGCCAAACCCTATTTACAGTGACGTCCTGGATTAATGTGGCCACTGTGATCCGCTATTGGCAGTTTAGCCTGCCTGGCTGTGGAAGGCTTGTCTGGAGGGTAGTGATGAGTTGGTGCCCACAGAGAGCATCCTAATTATTGTTTTCTGACTCACAGTAAGGAAAGCCATCAATGTGATTCCCAATTATATAACTTGGTGTAGCGAACCTGGACCCCAGCAGCTAGGAAAGGATTCCAAGGACTTGTTTAGCCCCTGCATCTTCAGACGTATCGTACCCATGTTTGCTCTAAGGATGAGCGGCATCCCGTTCATAAGCAGTGTCAAAGCTTCCAGTGGTCCCCGCTGGAAATTTAATTTTGTGATCGATTCTCACAGATCCTTTGGTTGAGTTTGCAGAGCTTATGCGTCTGAGGAAGTAACAGATTCGCATTGTGCCTATGTAGCTGCTGGCTGACAGTTCTGTTTATGCTAATGTACAATACCAATGAAACAAGGAAGGCATTTATTGGAGTTTTGTTTGGGGCGATGGGAGTGCGCTCGCTGATGAACTGCACAACCTTTTGAATCCTGGAAGAGCGTCTCATCATGCCCCTCCCCCAAGTTATGGCTAAACACATAACACATTGTTAAGGTCTCCTTTCTCCCCTGGAAATGGGGTCTGGCCATGCAGCTGAGCCAGCCTTGTACAGGAACTGGTGTGGTGGTGGCCATTTACAACTTCACCTGCATTAACATACGTTTAAATTTAACCTGTGCTAGTCAGATTTTCTCCATCATTTACATTTAGACCGAAGGTTCTTAAATTGAAGGTTTGACACCACTCGGGGTAATGTAACTGAAGGCAGGAGGGTCAGTCATTTACTCTTTGGCAATAGTGAAAGGTTTCCAAAACTGTTACGGCTAAAAATCAGTTCAAAACCAAAATGTGCGGTGCGTCCAAGGTGTTTCTGGCAATGCCTGCCCATTCTGTAATACGTGACTGCACTGGAGCCTTGAATTGGAACGCAAAAATGTGAGCCATACACCACACAGGCTATCAGAGCAGGCACTGTCCACAGAGGTGGCAGGGAACTCCTCAGCGTGGAGCTGCAACAAACGTGTGCTATAAACGGCGATCTTGACTCTGCACACAACGCTTTCTGCTCTTCTAGGAACTTAAAGGCTTCCTTACAGGAAACGATCGCTTTCCACCATTGTGCAGAATATTAAGTACTGAATTATTTTACCTTTGGATTGCATTGTGTTAGATAAATGGGCATGCCCATCGTGTCAGAGTGTTTGCTTCAAACTTTAATTAGTGGTAAAATACACATATCCCAAAGAACTTTTAATATTTTTTTTTCAAAATTTGTTCTCAGTAAAGGTTTGATTTGTATATCTATTTTGCATACCTATATACCCAGGCCACGCACAAAGCTGTCAGATGACAAGTCATGGTTGGGAAGGCTCAGAAGTCCTGGCCTAGGTGGTCCAGAAAACAAGTCAAATCCTTACTCCTAACACTTGTTGACTCCTGTGCATATTTTCCCTTTCTCCCCCATCAGTTATGAGCTACTCCAGGACATCACTGTTACACAGAGACAACGTGCACCCCAAGAACAGCCAATGGCAAGATCAAGATACAGTAATGTAATCTTGGAAGATAGACGTTTTGAATATTTACTACATTTGTTTATAAGTTATTTAATTCTAAGTATAAAAATTTATTTTTTAAAAAAATGTGTGGGTGTTCTGCCTGCGTATATTCTTGTGTACCATATATGTGCCTGGTGTCTGTGAAGGCCAGAAAAGGGCATCGATCCCTTGGGCTGGAGTTATGGGTAGTTTTGAGTTGCCATGCAGGTGCTGGGAATTGAACCTGGGTCTCCTGAAAGAGCAACCAGTGCTCTTAACCCCTGGCTGAGGAGCAATCTCTGAAAACATTAATAATTCCTCCTCCTCCTCCTCCTTCTTGACAGTGCTAACATAGGTAGCCCTGGCTAGCCTCCAGCTTAAAATCCTCTTCTTTCTGCCTTTTACACACTGAGATTCCAGGTGTATACCACTAAATCGAGCTGCAAAATTAATAGTTAACAGCAGTTAAGTTTAGCAGCCAACTTGTATAAATTTTCCCAAGTTTTTTTTTTTTTTAAGATTTATTTATTTATTATATGTAAGTACACTGTAGCTGTCTTCAGACACACCAGAAGAGGGAGTCAGATCTCATTACAGATGGTTGTGAGCCACCATGTGGTTGCTGGGATTTGAACTCTGGACCTTCGGAAGAGCAGTCGGGTGCTCTTACCCACTGAGCCATCTCACCAGCCCTTTCCCAAGTTTTATAGTCAGCTCTCAGAGGCTAGTAGGACCCTCCTCATCAGCAAGCCAATCCCACCCCCCTCCATGAGACTTGGTTTCTGGATGTTAGTGTAAGTGGCCTTCCCTTATGCTACTATAAGGTTGATGTTAGTGTAAGTGGCCTACTATATAATATACTGTATAGTATAGTGGCCTGACAGGCTGCTAGAAGTTGATCTCAACCTTTTTTTTTTTTTTTAAAGATTTATTTATTTTATGTATGTGAGTATACTATAGCTGAACAGATGGTTGTGAGCCTTCATGTGGTTGTTGGGAATTGAATTTTTAGGACCACTGCTCACTCTGGTCAACTCTGCTTGCTCAGTCCCTGCTTGCTCTGGCCCAAAGATTTATGTATTATTATACATTGTACACTGTAGCTGTTTTCTGATGCACCAGAAGAGGGCGTCAGATCTCATTACGGGTGGTTGTGAGCCACCATGTGGTTGCTGGGATTTGAACTCAGGACCTTCATGTAAGAGCAGTCAGTGCTCTTACCCACTAAGCCATCTGACCAGCCCTTGATCTCAACTTTTTATCAACATCATAATAACTTCAGTTTTGAAATCTGGCTTACAGAAATTTTGTTTCCTATGGACAGATTGTTTCTGGGGACTACTGTTCAATCAGTTAGGAAATGCACTGGTGGGGTGAGATATTATATTACTGGAAGGCAGATGATAAATTGGATTTATGAAATGGGAGCCAAGACTCCTTGGGGCTTTCAAATATACAAGATGAAGTGTTTCTTCATTTGCACTGAGTGACTGGATACTTAAAACCCTTTGTTCTTTCACTGAAAATGAAGAACCTTGGGATGCCTTCTTTAACTTGGCTCCACCTTCTTTTTTTTTTTTTTGGTTTTTCAAGACAGGGTTTCTCTGTATAGCCCTGGCTGTCCTGGAACTCACTTTGTAGACCAGGCTGGCCTTGAACGCCCAGTGGCTCCTGCCTTCTTTACATCACCTTTCTGTTGTACTTGACAATTTGTAGTCTTTATGTATTTTTATAGTGATTTGTGTGAAATGTGGTAAAGTGTAATTATATCATTTCAAACAGTTCTTTTAAATTGTGATTCTTAAATTATAAAACTATATAGCTTTCTCAGTGCTGGGGTGACAGGTATAGGGGTGACAGCCCAGTCCCCAAAGCTGTTTTTAAGAAAGTATTTATTTTTTTCATGTGTATGTGTGTATGTGCCCATGCAAGAAGGTACCTGCAGAGGCCAGAAGGTGTCCGGTCCTCTGGAGCTGGAGTTGCAGGTGGTTACACGCTGACTGACATGGGAACTGAATTCAGGTTCTCTGTGAGAGAAGCGTTTTTAATGGCTGAGCCATCCTTCTTCTCTAGGCTCTTTAAAAATATGTATTTAAAATTTTACTTCACTATTTAATGATTATAGAGTTTGCTCATCTAACCTCTGCCCACTACACGGCAGTCATAGCCTCTGGTGCCCTTTCCCCCACACTACGGCAATGGAGATTCTCTCCATGTGTTGCCCAAGTTACCTTTGTCTGAGAGTTTCTGAGCTTCAAACTCATAATTTAGGAGAAAGAAGATGCCTTTCAGAAACAGAAAGAAAACAATGAGAGAGAATGAAAGCAAACTTCAAAGTTCAAGTATGGACACCGTTTACTTTCTTAACCTTCTATTTGTGTGCGCACCATGTGTGTGTGCACGCGCATGCATGAGTGTGTACACATTTTATAAGTGTATATACACCTCTGTGTCCTCATGGTGGGAGCCAGAGGTGGATGTTGGGACTGTTTTCCTATTGTTCTCCATTTAATTCTTGAGACAAGGTCTTGCACTCAACCTATCAGGCTTGCCTATCAGGCTGGACCCTAGACTCTGTGTGTCTCCACTCCTTCCAGTACTGGGCTATGGGCATGCATGACACACACACATGCCTGGGTACTGGCTATGGAACTCAGGTCTTCATAGCTGCATGGCAACCAGCTTGCCCACTGATCCTTTACCCATTCCACCTCCGACTTTTCTAGTCCATCCTCAAACGGGTAAGATCCCCCTGCAGGACACTGACTGTGATTTCGGAAAGCAGCTACTATCACATCCTTTGCAAGCAACTCAAATCCCTACTAAGCTAAGTATCTCTGACTAATGAGGAAAGATGCCTTATCATCTCTTTTCACGCTTCCCCAACCCCGAATGGGGTTGAGAGCTACCTAGGTGCTCAGATCTCAAATGAGAGGAATAGACTTGCTTTCTGAGTCTGGCCTTCCGCAGCACTCAGACAGAGAATGAGGAAGAGATATTTGGAACACCTGGGAAAGTGATTTCATTGTATAGAGCACCAAGAATAAAGCCCTCGAGACACAGGCAGGATTTGAAATGTCTCAGGCCTGCTTCCCAGAGGCTCAGAGTGAAGAGTCTGGGTGAAGACTGCACTGGGAGACTGCAGAGTCAGCCCCGGAGCCCAGGCTGTGATGTATGTTTCACCTGCTTGCTTTGGTTTGTGAACAGCAGTTACGTGGCCAGGGAGTTGTGGCATGTCATAGGCAAATGCTTTCTAGACCTGGCTGTACAACGGAATCATCTGGCGAGCTCTGGACACCACCGATGCCTGGGCCCCAACTACACGGATTTCTATTATTATGACTACTTGGAAGGTTAAAAAAAAATCATGATTTCTTTTTCTTTTTTTCTATACTGGGAATTGAACCCAAGGTCTTCATCATGCTATGGCATATGCTCTATAGCTATACTAGAACCTCAGTCCTAAGACATCTTTTGAACCTTTCTGCAGTGCTAGGGAATGCAGATTTTTATTCTAATGGACAATGGACTCATTTAAAACTCAAGGTTCATTTAATGAGATGGAAGGGTGGAGCCTGGAGATTAGTTATGACGAACTGATTTAATGAGAAACATTTTTTTCCTAACTCTTACTATGCTTGCCTGTTTGTATACTGGTATGAGTTGATTGTGAGCATGTGTGAGTGTGTGCAAGTGTGTTAGTGTGTGTGTGTGTGTGTGTGTGTGTGCGTGTGTGTGTGTGTGTGTGTGTGTGTATAAGCGTGTGTGTTAAGCACTGAACTCAGGGCCTTGCCCACTGAAAGCCCATTTTTACCACTGGGCTACCCTGGAGGCTGGCACTACATACTTTGATCTTTGCCTCATTCCTGAAAGCTTCAGGGAGACTTTTCATGTGGGGCTCATGGTAACACCTGATTCATGGTGCGCATTTAATCTATATCTGTTAAATAAAGCATGATTTTTAAGAGAACACTTCAGTATTTTGCCAACTCCTAAATTCCTCCCCCAAGTCTCCTGCTGCACAGCTCCCTGGAAGACACTCAGTCAGAGCTAAGGCCTCAGCTGGCACCTTACCCTTCTGTGTAATCACGCTGGTCGGGGGATCTCTGATGTCAGTCGGCTCTGGATGCATTCCCTGCGCCCTGCTCATCCTCCCTGACAAATTCCAGGGATGGGGACCAACCTCCTATTCAAAGAGCAATTTCCTTCCTCCCTACACTATTCCTGCAGGTAACCTGGGTCTGTCTGTTGTCAGTCTGCAGGACTCCAGAGCTGGAGAGGAAGGCAGACTCTTTAAAGCAAGGGTCTGCCTCCATGCCTGGAGTAAGAACTCGCTGCACAGTCATGTATGTCAACATGCAGACACTATCAACCCCAAGAAGGGTACAAGATGGACAACAGCATTTCCCATTTAAAAAACAACAAAAATAAACAAAAAGCGGGGCACTTCAGAGAAAAGATGGCACTTCATTCACAAGCATCTCTGTTTCTTTAATCCAGGAAAGAGTCAGAACATGGTCCAAAAATGGAGTCCTTCGAGGGAATTTCTGAGCGCTTGTGAGAAGACTCCAAGAAACCAAGACAGGAGCCTTGTGACTTCAGTTTCTTTAAAACCACGGAACTGTTCTTGGATTATGCTTTTGTGCCTCTCCCGGGACTTCCGGTGACTCATCAGGACTGGGCATTGTTATTTTTGTTTGTGTGCACTATGTGCCATGTGCAGCTTGCCCTCGTGTCTGTACAACTTTCTCATGTGACTCATCTCAACCCTCAGAGCATTAACTGTCCGATGCTCTGAATAAAGTTAGCTATGGCAAGAGACTTTAGTCTGCCTCATTTATCGGCTCTATTCTCCCAGGTCCCTCTGCCAGTTACAGCGGTAAACGGGGAGCGACACTACTAGGGCTCCTTCTAGAAATGTCTACAGGTATTGTTCTGGGACATCGGTTCTCAACCGGTGGGTCTCAGCCCCTTCAGGAGTCGCACATCAGATATCTTACATATAAGATATTTATGTTATGATCCATAACAGTAGCAAAATTACAGTTGAGAAGTAGCAGAAATAATTTATGCTTGAGGGGTCTCCATGACAGGAGGGTCACAGCATTAGAAAGGATGGAAACCACTGCTTTTGATGAACTGCACTCAGTCACTCAGTGTGATATCCCTCCATGGCTTTAGGAGGAACTTTCCCCTGACATACAAAGATGTAGCGGTTTCCTGTAGAAATGCTCATCTCCTCTAGCCTGCAAAGGCTCAAGCAGGAACTAGCATTTGGTGAACCCTAGACACATCTAGTGATCCGGAGAGTGGGGTCTGTGGTCCAGCCAGGCTCAGAGCTCCATCTTAGTCTTGCCAAATCAGGATTTCTCACAGTGAACCCCAGAACGTGGCGTGGTATGCAATTTCAATGTGTGCACTCTGTAATCTGTGAGTTCGTGGCCTGTGAGCACCACTCACAGATTAGGCCACATTAGAGTAGGCTTATCACCATACTTAAAACTGGACAATAACACTCCTAATAGCAATGAAACAAATGGCTGGAAGATATAAGAAAATTATAATTCCTTCAGCACCTTCATTTAATTCTGATTTGATTTTGATCTCTGTATCTGTGAGTCACCTCAGGGTATGTATGTGGTCACAGCTTTGAAGTTGGTCCTACTGCATGGAAGATAAAGGGGAGCGGCTAGGCCACCGATCTCTAAAGCAACCCCCTGTTTTGTTTTGTTTTCTTCAAGTCAGGGTTTCTCTATGTAGCCTTGACTGTCCTGGAACTCAGTCTGTAGACCAGGCTGGCTTTGAACTCACAGATGCCCCCACCTCTGCCTCCCGAGGGCTGGGATGAAAGGCAAGCACCACCACTGTAGCTCAAAGCTATCTTTAGTAGCTTGAGAAAATGCTGTAAGAAATACAGTAACCCAACGCAGTTCAACAACGCAGGGTCCGTAACATAGCAACAAGGTTGAGAAATATCCTTAAAGATGGCCAGACTAAGAAGGCCTGTTGAAAGATGAGATGAGAGAAGGAAATGATTACTGAGAGCAGTGGGGTGTTTTGCAGGAGTGTGGCAGCAGCGGGAGGAAGCCCTCCGCAGGGACCGGAGAAGAAGAGCTCACAGTCTAAACACCCGCTCTGACTTAGCGTCTGCATTTTACCATGTGCCTTACTTATGTGCAGCCAAGACACAGGGCGCCCATCAACACCAAAGGCATTTAACACATGTGACTTCCTCAGAGGATCAGTAACCCAAAACTCAACCTTCGTCCTTCCAACTCAACTGACACATTTCCTAATCCCTTCCACAGCAGAGGTGCTGCTGCTGGTGTGGCTGGAGGATCAGTGAACTCGGGGGAGGGGTGAGATGAGGTGGGGGAGGGATGGAGTGGGGTGTGTGTGTCACAGGGGCCACGCTGTGATGACGTATTAGCGAAGCTCATGATGCAGGAGCTGTACTTTTGATTATTTTTTAATCTTCTGCCAAATCAATTAGGTCAAGAAAACAAACTGGAGGCTGGTAGAGGTCGAAGATATGCTGAGATATTTTGGGGGGGAGGGATGGGCTGACTGTGGGTAAATGCAAACTGAAAAGAGATAGAAAACAGTGAAGGCAGAGATGCCACAATTGGACAAACGCTGACCCCAGTTGCTGCCAATGGAAACTGAGATGGAAGCCAGCCCTTTTAGTGTCTTACAGGCTTAGACTCTGGCTGTCCTCCAGAGCAGCTGTCCTCTGGACATGTCTGAGTACCACTCGGTTCCCAAAACATGAATCTAGGTCAGTGAAATGCAGCAAGGTATTTTTGCCCAGTGATTTCTGATGGTTTGTTCCTTTGGAGGCCATAGAGGACTGGGAAGGTCTGAAGTCTTCCAGATCCCCCCAAGGTCGGCGGCCCATTTCCTCAGATCAGCTAGCTCAGCACTGGTCTCTCCTTCAGAGTCCTCAGTCACCCCTCTCCCTGGCCTCTCCTCCTTCACTGTTCTGCCCATTCTCATTGTTTCCCTTCTCATTCATTCCCAAAAGATGGCATCTAACTAGATTATGACGGTTAATCATTATTTCTGTTGAATCGTTATTGTATGGCATCTTTCTGATAGACCACACTCTCATTTTACCTTATCCTAAAAAACACTTTGGGCTGCTGGTTCATTCCCATAACCCCAGCATTCAGAAGGCCGAGGGAGAAGTCCAGCCTCAGCTGAAGACTGAGTTCCTTGTCAAAAGACCAAACACCAAACACACACACACACACACACACACACACACACACACACACACACACAGACACACACACTTTGCAGCTCTCCACAGATTGTAGGTGTTGAGGTTTGGCCTGTAGCTATGTATTGTAATGCAAAATTCTGTACCAGAAGGTCAAGGCCTATGAGTGAATTCTTCAACAAGCTTTTGTTGTTCAAACCCTGTTCCTTAATTTAAAACTATTGGTTAAGTAAAATTGGCTACAGCCAATTACTGGAGGGATTAGAGGGAGGTGGTTTTGGGTGACCTGGTGAGGGAGAAGCAGGGAGAGAGGAGAGACCACAAGGAGAGGGAGGAAGGCACCATGAGAGGAGAGGCATCGTGAGCACAGGGGCAGGAGACACAGCAAGTATTTGGGGAAGACGGCTGACCAGTAGGGAGGTAGCCAGGCCAGCTGTCAGAAAAGCAGATTAGGGTTCACCCCCCAGTAACTGTCAAAGCCAAATAAACCAGCATTGTCCGAGCTAGTCGGGGATCAGCTTAAGTTGGTTGTACTACAGCAGGTAAGAAAACAACCCAATTCCTGGGGCCTAGAAGGACAGTACCACATTAGGTGAGGCAGTGGGCCTTCTCTGAGGTAATCCTTATTGGTTGCTTTGTTGTTACACGGATGCTATTTTCTCGTAGGTAGCGGTGCACCCTCACGTGTAATTCAGCTCCGCTGCACATGCCCACGGCATTGAGTACACGGCAGTTACCTTGCCCGGCCATCATGGAGTTCCCAGCAGGAAAGAATGATGCTCCAATTTCCTAGCGAGACTGATTCAACTTTTTTTTTTTTTCCAAGAATAGACTGAGTACAGGACATGGGGTCACATGGGGAGAGCTGGAGGCACAGCCAGGATGACAATCCATGAATTTAGATGTTAGGTTCTCTGCTTTGCTCTCAGAGCTGGCTTGACTCTGTGGGCAATCACGCTGTTTGAGTCAAATCAACATAGGATCATTTAAAAAAATCTCCTTTTCTATCAGAGTGTCTTGAAATGTCACTTGTCCCACAAAAACTTCATACATCAAGCCTGAGCCCTGCTGTTAGGTAGCGTGTGTGTTTGTGTGTGTGTGTTTGGGGAGGAGCACAGAAATATAGAAATATGAGTCATAGGCGAGCTTCCTGTTCTCAGAAAAATGATCACATTCGTGAGTTTTGGTAAAATGAGATATTTTAAGAAGGAATTTCAGCATGTCAGATGGATGGAAGAGCTGGAATCTAAATGATTTCCCAGTGAGGTATTATATTTCAAGTCCAGGTCATTTTGGATTTTAGGCAGCAATTAAGTTGAGGATTTCTAGACTCCCATGGCTTTTGTTTGATGCACGTTTTTGTTTCTCTATTCTGCACCCATTTTACCCCTGGGAGCCATGCGGAACTGGCTTCCTCAGTTAAGAAAGTCAACAAAGAACTTCATGTGGGATTCTAAGGTAGGTGCCTGGGAGGTTGCTCATATCCTTGAACCAAAAGTTCTTAACTTGGTTTCTGGTGGAGGCTGCTGGGATCTCTGCTAGACCTAAATCCCCAGAACTGGCCAATGCAATGAGTTCTCAGAAAGGCCTTCAGGTGATTTGTAAGCCATCTCTCTGGCTAGGGACTGCTATTTTGGTGTAACTTTCTGACTTTTTCATTTTGTGAGACTTGGATTGCAAAGCCCCGTGTGAGGGCATGCGTCTGAGGGCTGAGGGATGCCCAGATTTCCCCACAGTATCCGACAGAGTCAGCACAGTGCTTCTGATACATTATACACTTTTATACAGTGCATAATGGACATGCGGAACAATGCTTATAACATTCCTTCTCCCCTCCACCCCCTGACATTTTCCTGAAAGCCCAGAAGAGAAGAATGTGTGCCTCAGTAGTCCCTTCCTCCCACTTGGCCATGTTTTCCTTCTTGCCTTGGTCTTCTGACCTCACAGCTTCAGATTATTTATTGCCTTCTCTCACCAAAGCATTTGATTTTGGCCACCCCAGCCTCGCTGGCACACAGCACTGGGAATAACTGTCAGATACAGTAACTGCTGCCAAGAATTGCACACACAGTTGGTATAACAAGGAGGCAGCCTGTTTAGTGTTTTAATTTCTTAATACAGGCACAGTAGACTGAAAGATGCTACTGTTTTGTGAACATACCTGGAATGGGTGAGCAGTTTATTAAACCGCAATGGGATTGTCAGCGACCTAAATGGAAGGCTGGCTACCCTCTATAATGCACTGGGACAAGCGCAGAGACAATGTCTTTATTTTTGCACTGCAGTCTCTCTGTTGATACGAGTGCATTTTTTGCTTGTTCTTTGGCTTTGCTATTGTTGTAGTGTTCCTACAGGAAATTCCAGACGGTGAAAAAAAACATGTACAATCCAAACACATTCAGGGTTTTTCCACCTTCATTGTTTTTAAAATATGGCTACCTATAAAATCACATGGACATTTTTGGACATGAAAGGTAACGGGGGAGCTGAGTCAGAACAAGAGGAAACGCAGCCTGAGAGACCTGTATTACACAGCTGGTCATTCAGAGAGAAACAAGCTGTGTGCAATGCAATTCAAACGAGCTGCGAAGCAGCCCTCGTCTTCACTCTAGGAATCTTAGATGTGCACACTCTTATTTCAGGAAGTATAGCAGAAGCCAGAAGCCGAAAAGACGTTTCCAATTGAAGCATTCCGGAATCGCTTAATTTGAAATTTCAAGCCTATTGGAATTCCACTTACTATACTCCAGCTCATTTACAAGACAAAGATATGAAGAATGCAGTGAGAATCTCATAATTCTTCCTACTTTTAATATAATAATTTGCTATAATACAAAAGAACAAACTACTTTCCCATCTCTCTGGCTTTAGAGAACAGAATTACCAATAAAAAGGAGGAAAACTTTAACTGTCCCTAGGAGAAGATAACTCCATGAGGAGGCTGAGAATACTCCTCGAGCTGCCCGGCCAGCCGATGGCAGAGCCCATCAACAGGCCAGCCGATGGCGGAGCCCATCAACAGGCCAGCCTTGCATGTGTTTCTAGTTGGGTGAGCACCTTCCTCACTGACTAGTTTGCAGAGGGTTTAAACTAAACTAAGAGTTTAACGTGGGGGTTTGAATAAGAATGTCCTCCACAGACTCAGATATTTGAACTCTTGGTCTCCAGCTGATGGCACACTTTGGGGAGATTCAGGAGGTGGGGCTTTGAGAGCTAAAACCTCCATGCACTTTCTGTTTGTTCTCTACTTCATGCTTGCAGCTCAAGATGTGAGTTCTCAGCTTCCTGCTCCAGCCACCATGCCTGCTGCTTGCTTCTATGCCTCTTCACCTGGGTGGACTCGTATCCCTCTGCAACTGAAACCCGTCCACCCCCTTTGTACAGTTTTCTTCCTTCCCTTCCCTTTGTTCTATTTTCTTCCTCCCTTCCCAGCTGACTGGAGGACTGACTGCTATACCAAGGAGATTAAGTTAGAATTATTGCACGTCTCTCCTGAGGGCAGATATTAAACACTGTCCTCCTGTGACAAATAGCATGTAATTAATCCAGGCTCGTGCATGGAGAGGAAAGTGATTGATCTTAGATGGAACTGAAAAAAAAAAAACCAAAAACGAAAAATCAAAAACCAGGGTAAGAGATGGTACAAAATTAATTTTTCAGTCTTCCATCATGAAAAAAACCCAACAAGCTAGCCCGAGAGAGGTGTGGGCCACGGGGAGGAAGGAGTACGGCTATAGGAGGTGGACCTAGGTACAGCTGCAAGCGAATCACAGTTCACTTCCAATCGCAGATGTCCCTCTGTAACACATGTAGACATCACTCTTGCTAAGGTCAATACTTCCCACTTGGGCCAACAAGATGACTTTACTTATTAGTTGCTTTTCTTGCAGCTGCGATCAAATGTTTGGTGAAAAGCAACTTATTTAGAAGAAGGATTTATTTTGGTTCAAGCTTGAGGAGAAGGCATATTGGAGTTTATGGTGTGTATTGGTGGGGGACTTGTGGCTAGGACCCCTCCTATCTTGGTTGCCAGGAGGCAGCAGGTGAGCTGAGAACAGCCAGGCTGTAAACTTTAAGCACCTACCTCACCACGGCCCAATTCTTCAGCCAGGCTTTATCTTCTGACAGTTCTACAACCTCCAATAATAGCACCGTGAGCAAACAACCAAGCGTTCAAACAGAGCCTGCGGGGACACATTCAGCTGCTAACATGAACTAAACACAAGACTAAAGGCCAGCATCTGATGCCTTCTTGTGTCTGTTACTCTGACAGACACATTGTCTGTCTCATTGTCTTAGCCTTGCAGACACTGTGGACTGCAAGAGAAGAACCACACACTTCAGAGCATCCCTCACATGAGAGCAACTCTCCATGAAGCTGTGTAGGCTGCTCCTAAAATGGCAGTAACTATTTCCAGAGGACCCCTTTGTCCCCGAAATCAAGGGCTGGCTTGGATCATCTTGCTGAGATGGAGTTCAGACATCAGGAAGCCCACACTTAGATTAACACTGCTGAACACACTTAGATCCAGGCAGGGTACTTATGCAGGCTTCTCGCTTCAATGGGGATTTAAGCCTAAATCTCACATGAGTCCCCCAAACATGGACTTGGGGTCACCAGCTCCTTTTATTTTTCTTCCCAGAGTGGCCATGTCTACTAAATCTGTTTCTTATTCTTATCATCTCTTTAAATGGCCTGCAGAGATAGGTGACAGACCTAGCTTCTTGAGTGCTGGCTTTTGTCCTAAAAAAGGACATTGCATTTCTCTTAAACTTTAAATCTAGTTTCACATTAAATTGGGCCTCTAGGCCATGACTCCTACCCACTCTGTAATGTAGACACTTTGCTGTTTGGCCCGTGAATGTATAAATAGAGGAGTGGGGTATGTGTTCTTTGGAGCTGGCTCATTTTGCTCCATTATGTGTGTGATCAGGAGTTCTAAGCACGGTGCAGGGAGTTCTCTACTCAGTGAGAAGGCAGATATTCTTCTAGAAGGTACTAATAGGAGCTATGCCTGGCCGGCAGTTAGCCGGCCCTACATTATTCCCTTGATAGTAAGAGAGCCAGGGTTAAGGTGGAAGTTGGCCAAGGGCTAAAAGGAATGTTAGAACCATGGGAGAAAACTAGAGAAACTAGTGTTTCTGGGATCAGATTTGGTGTTGTACCTTTAAGAATCTATTCAAATCAACCTAACTTCTAGTGCCTTGGGGACAGACTAGTATATGTTCAATAATGTGTTCTTTGCCTTTCCTTCCCCACATTAGTATTGCAGAGTAAAGTACCTTGGGATTTTTAGCTGAGTTGCTAAGATCTTTCTACATGGATGATTTCATTTAAGTATACAACACACACACACACACACACACACACACACACACACACACACACACACACACACACACACAGAGAAATGTGTTACTGTTTGCTAGCTACTTAGATACAGGATGTCGGAAGGGCACTGAGACTGGACTCCATTTCTTGAAGCAGCTTGCAAAACAAAGGGTTGGGAAAGTAGAACTTTAATTACTGTTAGAACAGGACCTGTATTATCTCCGGCTCTAGAAGGAGACATGACATCCAGAAATTCCCGGAAGGTCATGAATGATAACCGTGGCCCCTCCAGCAGTAGTTTATATGACACTGCCCACCAGATACTTTCCTAGAAAAAAGCTTCACATATAACGCCTTCTTTCTTATACGTCAATCAAAACAAGTCTAAGCAGGTCAAAGCACCCCCGGGAAAAGTGACTGATAGGTCTAGCGACATTCCAGGAAATAATGGAAAGTCTAAAGTGCTGATCACGGCAGCGGCTTCTTTGATTACTGTCTGCTTTTAGCTTTGAGAGAGTGTTCGACTCTACTGAACTTTGCCTATCTCCTACATCATATATGCTTTATGTCTTGTTTGAATTCCTCTAATGAAAATGCAAGGACCAGGAAGATGAGGGGAATCCAGATTAACATCCTGGTGATAGCTTTTGGTGTTCCCGACCAGTTACCATCTTATATTTATGGTAGCAAGTCATTACTTGGATTGATACCACAGGGTTTCTTGTTCCTTTAGGCTGTCAAGTTCCCTTGTAGTTGCATATCTGTGCTGGACTGTGGGATCTCTCTACTTTTCTATTTTGGGGACTATGTGCCCCAGCTCTTTTGTCCTTGCTCCATTTGTGTCTCAGGCATCTGTGCTAACCAAGTTCTACGGCATCCTCAGGCCTGGGTACCAATGCCTGTGCTCTCATGGAATCCTCAGGGCTGAGTACCAATGCCCATACAGCCTCTTCCAAGAGTCTATTTTGTTGTTGCTGTTGTTGTTAGCATAAGACCCTATTATAGCATTCTCTTCCTTGAATTATCTTTTTTTTCTTGTTTGGTTCAGGCTTGAGGTTGATACTATTCTGCTTATCTTCTGTCACCACGATTTCTCCATAAAAACACCACTTTTCTTAGATCACACATTTATTTTGGGGACTCCAATATACTTTCCTTCATTTTAGATTCCTGGGCCCAGTGTAATGGCTTGTTACTAACTTCTGAAATGTCCCCTTTTCCAGTGACAGGATATCACTATCACTGTGTGGTAAAGTTACTGTATTTTTTTCCTGTATTATATTGATGAGGTGACAACAAACCTCAAGTGGTGGGTCCCTTTGCTTTTGCAGATTTTATTTTGCATGGTTTACCAACTGGCACATAACAATTCTTTCATGGCCTGCAGGCGATAATACATTTTGGCTAGGATTTTTGGTCTTTCTTTTGTTTCTTCTCAGCAAGATGTGTAGTTCAGTCTCTCCAGCTCCTTGTGGGAAGAAAGTCCATGCTGTATCTGGGGGGTGCACTCACACTCGCACCATAGCAGGGAGTTCAGGGAAATTTGAAAGAAGGCACATGGCTTCTCTTCGCCAGCCAAGGCAATTCTGAAATGCTATACCTGCTTCCTAGGGTCCCCCACAAAGGGGTGAGTGTTCCCCAATTCTTCACTGGAATTTTAACAGGTGTCAAATGAAAAGAACATCTCCACGAGCCCCCCTGTGTTCCTTCTCTTCCAGATAGGCAGCTGCCCTTTAGTTCCTTTCAATTTCTCTCTCTGATGTATCATTCATAATTGGAACAAACCTGATCCCCAAACTTTAATAAGACAAAGGTTTGATTTTTTTCTTTTATAAAAAGACCCATATGGCCACAGAGAGAAAGGAAACAGGTTAAAACATTGAATTAACTTCATCAGTATTTTAAAGTCTTACTATCCTTTGACTTTCTTACATATAATATTTTGCTCACTTTCACTGTCCACTGCTTTCTCTCATTCCCTTCTTAGACCTGCTGAACCTCTTCTCCATAGCATGCTCCCTTCTTGTCTTCAGGCCTTGCTCTTTTGTGAGCCACTGAGGTTAATGTGGCTTGCCTGCATGGGCATGTAAGGGAGTTATCTACTGGAGCCTGCATGGGGCAACTTAATAGTGGCTACGTAACCAAAGGAAGTCATCCCTCAGCCCCAGCCACCACTAACTGCCAGCCCTGGGGGCTAATGAGCTCCTTCCCAATCATGACGGAATGATGATAGGTGCCATCTTATTCAGGTAGTCTTTGTGCTGTGAGTCTGTGAGCGCAGTGGCCATGCCTTGTCCAGAAGGCAGTGTTTTTCCATATTCATCTACAATTTCTTTCACAAACAACTGGGCAGAAGCTTTATATAAACTTCGGTTGCTTTACCACAAGTCCTAGATTTATTCTAATCACGTAACTTGGATAAAAAAATAAAAACCCTTATAAATAAGGTTGAACATCTAGACTTCTGGTTTTTGTTTGTTTGGTTTTTTGTTGTTGTTTTCTTTTTGAGACAGGGTTTCTCTGTGTAGTCCTGGAAGTTCTGGAACTCACTCTGTAGACCAGGCTGGCCTCAAACTCAGAGATCCACCTGCCTCTGCCTCGAAAGTGCTGGGATTAAAGGCGTGTGCCACCACTGCCTGACATAAATAAGATCGAATACCTTCAAATAAGAGATACTCTCTTCCTGATAAACTGGAAGAAATAAAGCCTTTAGCAACATCCCCACCTACTGGAAATGTAATCCAGTGCATCCGCATGCCCCGTATCCACATTCCTTTATTAATAAAATTATATGTGATTTCCTTTGCTTGGATGAGCCCAGCCTAAGAACATGATATAGAATATGGACATGTTCATGCTCAATGACATTTCTCTATACTTGGCTTCAAGCAGATCAAACAGGATCTGGGTAGTTTCTTTGACAATCTTAAGAACTATGCTGAGGGGTTTTTCAACATCTCTCCCAAATTTATGCGCTTCCTTGGGAGAATGTCAGTGTTACTATGGGCAGACGCAAGTGGTTTTGAGAGAACTAGAATGACTCAACGGGACAACAATGCACAGTGGATTTACACAATCAGTTCCTAATGCCACAGAAGACTTGACCCCTACGATGTAATTACATCATCTAGGATGACATTTGATAATACTGAAGCCAACAAGGCTCTTGCAATACCAAACACTAGAAAACAGGGCCCTCAGGACTAACACATTACTGTGGACTTTGGGTTCCTGGACATGGTCTAATATTTCCCCAGATTTATATGAAAGAGCTTCAGCCCGGATGAGGTACTGTATGGGTGCCCCCCTTTTGTAATCTGGTCTTTTGCTGGACGAGAAACTCAGATTTTAAGTCAATGTATCTCTAGCTTCAGAGCATTTTAACAGGTTATTAAAGAATAGAGATCATAGACACCACTTGATATACCAACAAACCACTTCCCTAACAGTAAAGATGGGAACAAAATAAATTTTACATAAAAGGCCAGCAGGGACAATAAAGAACCCCTCTTTGGACAGGGCTCTTTTCCAGTACTGTTATCTTCTCCTACAGTGATCAAAGGTTGAGAAATTGGCTTCATCTTACCTGTTTAACTTTTATTCTCCTGTCATAACTGTCATCTCAGAGGCTTACTGCCTCCATTTGATAACCTAGGCCTAGTCCTAGAAGCTTCTACCTTCTGTACAATCTTATCTAGGCCTAGAAAGTTTTCAGCCTCTGAGACTTACCCTGAATAAGCTAGCCCCTTTTGATCTCTGGCTGGCTGATTCAACTCAACTGTTATGGCTCAAACTCCTCTCCAAGCTGACTGATTCAATCTAGCTTCTCTTGACTTCTGACTAAATTGCTCCACTTGACCTCAAACTAACTCCAGCAATATGTTCTAATCTTCTGGCTCCTTCTCATTCTATGGCTCATTCTGTCTTTACCTGTGTCTAGCTTGTTTTCTTTTCAACCTCTCTCTGTAAAACTCTCTTGATAAAACTGCCTCCTTCGTTTCTCTTCACTGCTCTCTCTTTCAGTAGCCTTTTTTTTCTCTGTTCTCATGACAGTTGGACATATCCTATTGTGTTAAATCTTCTCTGATTTGTCACTTTGTCTGCCACTCAATTAGACATCACTTTCAAACATGGGTGCTTCCTTCTACAAACTAACTTTACCTTCAGTGTTGGGGATAAAGGTTTAAATATTTTGCAGCTAAAGAGATTAAAGGTGTGTGCTAAGGCTGAGTCACACCACAACAGCTTTTTTTCAGCAAATAACACAATCTCTGGATTCATAGTCTGATCAAATATTTGCAACACTTACTCAAGTTAAACTGTAGAAAGAAGAGGTTACTTCAAACTAAGATCTCAGTTTCACCACAATCTAGATAGCTATGATGTCCATAAACATAACAACCAACTTCATTAACCAAGATTAGATCATAACCCATGGCAAAGCATTTCAAATATAGCAAGACTATTCACAAGACCCTGGGGTCTCAGCTTTAAACTGAATATATAAAGAGAGGTTTCAGATTTGGAAGAAACAGATATTAGAGAGCAGTAATAGATAAGGAAAGCATTTACTATGTGGCACAGGAAGGTACGATTCACTTATGTTTGAATAATTTACTCTTTAAAAAAATGCCCAAGGAACTGTGGCTTCTTTACCAAGACAATAACAGAGACAACAAGGTTGGTGAGGAAAAAAATGGTATTTGGAAACAAACTCACACCTTCCTTGAAACCAGTCAAATTCTGGATACTGGCAAAACCAATCATGTACGTGAACAAGCAAGCAAGCAAGCAAGGAAGCAAGCAAGCAAGCAAGCAAATAGCAGGAAAGTATTGGAGAAAGGGGATACTAGGGAGTTAAGCAGAAAAAAATCTCTGGTTGAAAAGTAATTAGAAAAGGTTTTGATAGAAAAAGAATAGCCTTTGAGCAGGGACAGAGCTTTGATTCTGAGTCTTTCCCAAAGGCTTGTGTATCAGAGGTCTGACCATCGCCTGTGTCATTACAGGGAAGTTGTGGAACTTTTAGGATGTAGGGCCTACTATGGGTAAGTTAGATCACCCCAAGATTGTGCTTTGTGGGAGAGTCTGTGTCCTTAACCCCTTTTGCTCCTACCGCTCCAAATTCTAGAGGTGAGAAGCTATGTTGCACTGTGTGCTCCTTCCACGGTGTTGGCCATGGACTGAAGCCACTAAAACCATGAGACATGAATCCCTTTATGTAGATTTATCTTCGGTATTAGTCACAGCACTAGGAGGCTATTGAACACAGTGGAAAATCAAGGAAAGGAGATCCAAGACCCAGGAAATTAGACCCTTGAGGACTAAGATTCTACTTAAAATATTTATTTCACCCCACCTCAGTATTTCTATCTGCAGTATGGGGAACAAGAGGTCAACAATGCTTCTGCTTTTGTAAATGACATAGTGTTTCTGTCTCTCCTCCTGAATGTCTATACCAGTCTGTGCATCTCCATGTCAACAGGAAGACTTAGCCCTTTATTAATTTTATTGGCAGTTTTATACAGGAACCAAACTGTTCTCAAGTAAATGAGCCTGTCAGGTCACCTGAATGCGAATGTCACTGAGCCCTGTGTCTGACCTCAGACCATCCTCTGTGAGGGAGCGCATTATCCACCAGCTGAGTTTGTCATGCTTTCACTACAAAGTACAAGGACACCTTTTGATGTTAGGAACAAGGCAGGTGGACATTCACCAACTCCACAGGCTCATGGTTTAGATAGTACATTTGCTGATGGAAAATATGATCTCCACAGAATGCCCTTGGAGCTAGCCAGGGCTATTTATAGCTTCTGACACAGAAGGTTTCGGGTGGAGAATGGACATCATTGTTAATACCCAGACAAGCTCTGCAGGAAGGGCTATGAAATCTCCACAGAATGTTCTAAGGACAGAACTTGTCAACATGCAGGGATGGATGAAGGCAAATGGAACACACTCTAAGACACACGACGGGAACTGGGATGCGGACCCACTATTTGCTTGTCTATTTTTGCTAGCTCATCAGTGCTCCTCTTTTCTGGCTTCGAGGTCTTCGTCTTCCTTGAGAAAAGGATTAGCATTTCTGGAAAGAGAAGTGTTGGTCCAGCATCTCTGAAGGAATGATCTTTCTATTCAGAAACGTATAGGTACCCAGACTCTGCACCGTGACAACCGTCTCCTCTTCAGTTTTGAATCACTACATCTTTAGATCTTACCTGACCCAGTCAGAGGCTGGCAGAAGACACTTCATTAGTGTGCCAAGCTGCTCACACCTCATGAACATACTTTGTTCAGTTTCCGTTTATACTACATCACCACTGGGGGTACTCTCTCACTGAATCCCACCCCAACAAAGGCTACTCACTGTTTTGGACCTGATACTCGTCCCATTTCTTCCACAGGGCTTTCTCTGATAGCTATGAGGGAGCTTTCTACTTTCCTTTGGGATTTGAGTAGCTATTAGAATTCTTTCCATATAACTACCCAAATCATATTATCTCTTACTTTGCTGTGTCGGTTTCTCAAGACGGAGTCAGCAACCGCTGAGGCAGTGATCATCAAGCTGTTGGAATTAGGGACCTAGTCTACTCAGAATGGCACAAAAGGCGACTTTTTCTACTTTGTCTAGAAGGGGTTCTTTGTGCTCATTTGCACAAAGGCAAGGAATAAGCCAGCTTAAGTTCCCATTCCCTTATAACCAATTCCAAACACGCGCAGACCAACTCGGCTGTTATGGACAGATACCGCGGTTACTCCCCAAGGAGAAATACCATCTTCCTGGTCCCTCCATAGCACCATTCATCAAATGCTTTCTTTCAAGACATTATCTTTCCTGCACACAGAAAGCTGACACAGTTTTCCAGATGAAGCGAAACAAAAGGCATACTCTAAAGGGAACCAGAGAAAGACACTCTAATACAAACCAAACCGGGGAGATAATTCAGCAACAACTGCTAAAAGCCCTCGATTCAAATGCTGTCAAAGATACAGTTAGGGAAAAAGAAAGGCTGATGGAACTGTAAATTCCACAGTGGGGAATCTGCTCCATCCTTAAGCTGCACCAGGGTTAGATGAGGAAGAAGAAGAAGAAAGACTCAAATGAGCAAAGTAACACCTGGAGTGTCTGGGGGCCACAGCTCATCCTCGTTCTCTGCTTAAGAGGAGTCTCTGGTTTTGTTTGTAGATAAGTCATGCATGTTGGCACGAAGGGCCCCCTCAGAGGAAAGGGCTGCTGTGCCAGACCATTTAGTGCCAGCACTGTGACCTCAGCAAGGCACTCCATCTAGTTTATATGCCAAAGGTAGACAATGCCACCCTACCCCTCACCAGGAATATGTTCAAGCTCCACAAAGGGCCAGACAGGAACAGACTCTAACCTGGGCTCTATTCTTCCAGAGCCTGCAGGTCGTCTCCCATGGTTGAAGCTTCTGACTAGAGATATACTATCCAAGGGGACACATGGCAACAGTGGAAAGCCCTGGCTTCCACGACTCCCACTCTAGGTCTAGCTCCACGACTTGGGAAATGCACACTATTCCTGGGCGTTCCCTAGATTCACCTAGAAAGTCAGGCATTTCCTGTGCTAAAAATTATCATTCTGAATAAAGTGAAGAAGGCAAGTTTTACAGGTTCTTCTGAGCCCCAGCCTTCTGAAAGTCCACTGTGAAGTAGTACACATACGACAAAAGGGTGAGAACATTGTTACAAGCCCTTAACGTGCCAACTCCACTATGTAAGAGAGAGAAAACACTGAAGAGCCCTGGCTAGAAATGATGAATTGGATGTTTAAAGCACAGTTTGTCACTGAAGAGCTCTTTCCACACTCAGGAGTGAGTTCTGGCTCCTTATGAGGTTCAGAGCACACAGAGCGTATCGCAGGTGTCTCGTGTGCCCGTCCATTCTGGACCTGCACAGCCTGCTGCACCCGGAGCACAGTTATATATTTACCTTGAGGGCCTTCTGTGCAGATTCACTGGACCCTATTGCAATCAGGTTGGGTCCGGCCATGCTGCAGAAACTCTTTAAATGCAAAGAATCGGCCACAGGGACTGTAGAGACTGCGTAGTCCTATGCAGACAAACAGAAGGAAACACAAGAGGGTTGTTACTACAGAGTAATTCTCAAGACTGACTAAAAACTCCCTGAATCATGCTTGCTCTCTTGAAGGGTGCCAGCCACAGCGGAGAAAGTAGGGGAAGTGGGGAACCTGACTCACAGGTATTGGGGTTGCCAGTTGAACCAAGAAGGCTTTGTAAGAAGAAAGCAGTTTCCTTCCACAGTTGACTGTGGTACCAGCTTTGCTGGCTGGTTGGCCGGTGGAGCAGGCTACTCTGGGAGGGTTGTTTGCATCCCTTGTGGACACTGGATCAGCCAGAGCTTCACACTCTCATAGGAAACACAGCTTCCTGGATGAGTGTGTGTATGTGTGTGTGTGTCGGTTACTAAGCAGTCTTGTGAACCAGTCTTTTCACGACCAGTAAAGGGGACCTTTAAGGAAGGCATGTGCAATACTTTGCACAGTTTCCAGTACACAGGAAGCACCCAGTAGAGAAGATCCCCCAGATTCTAGTCTGAAAATCACATCTGTATTAGACATATCTGGGTCTCCAGACTTTATTTTTTAAAAGCGACGTTGTCAGAAACGTGTGCTGGTGTTTGTAAGATTATGCTCTTGGAAACTTTCTTGTTCCTGAGAGGGCTCAATGGATCCTAATTATGGAGAAACTTGAATTTAATAGTCTTTAAAACATCTAGTAAATGTACAAATACCAAGAATAATTTTGTAAAGCTGGTGAAATATAAACACAATTACTCATGACATATCGATTCAATGGGGCTATGAATATTTATCAAGCAATTACTCTGAGCCGGGCATAAATGATACTTCACCTACCTTAAAAGTATCAGCCAAGATTTCAGCACCTCGTTGATTTGTCCGTTTGGAAAGGCCCACAAAAAATTCTCTGCCTATAACAGATGTGATGAACACAGTAAGTCAGCGGCCCTGGGGACTGCATTCTGTTTCTTTATCTACAAGCAATGGTCTTCAAGTATCACACGGTTCTCTTCGCCACTGGGGAACTTCCAAAGAGACCCTGTTTCCATTCCAAACAGCAGGTTCAAAAGACTGCCCTTAAATAAGCCTTTCAAATTCAGAGATGGAAATTAGCACAGCAGTTGCTAGGAGCTGGGAGAAGGCATAAATGGGTAGAGGGGTTGGTGAACGGTGATGGAGTTTCCAGCTTGGGAAGATGTCTGGTGATGGAGGATAGTGGCTCCCCAGATGTATAAGAGAACACACTGCCTCTTTACTGTACCCATAACACGGCTGTGAATATTCAACTCAACCCCTATACCTATGCCTCAGGAACACCTTGGAGATGGGGCAGAAGATTTGAGGAGCAGAGAAATGGGATGTCAGTGGGGAGTGATTTCTAGACCCGACAGGAAAATCTAGATTTGACTTATGAAATCTCAACAATGTGGTTACAGGAACCCAGTGTTCTCTTCTGGTTTCCACAGACCCCAGGCAAGCATGTGGCACACAGGCATATACCCCTTACAGGTAAAATAGTTAATAATTAAATAATCCTGGGAGGACCTGGGGAAGGGAAAGGATCTGACCAAAATATATGGTATGAAAAATGAAAGAAAATAACAAAATTTAAAAAAAACCCTAATAATCAAATCTCCTCTCCTTTCCTATTGTATTTCCGTGTGAGACAGCAGGCTTTCCAGCAAATCAATAATCCCATGTTTCCGATTTGGCTGCTGGCTTCCTAGCATCACCCAGCACTTACGATGCTCCTTGACTCCTCGTATTTTCAGTGACTGTCGCTTTCCTGGAGATGGTTAATTTGCTTTTCTCTTTTTCCAGTGGGGTCCATTTACCCACTGCTTCACATGAGCATTCGGCCAATGTGACAAATATTTCAGTTCAAGTGTGTTCAGTGGCGCTGGCCCAGTTCCCCCACTGTGTTTTCTCACTAAGCTTCCGCACAGTGGGTTTTGTCTCCATTGATGCTCAGGCACAGACCCGCTACTTTATGAGGGATGTGCACTTCCATTAGAGTTCTAAAAAGGAAGACACTGACCTACTTGAAATACAGTTCATGAAGGAAACATAGGCTAAATGCTTCCCCTTTCATAGCTACAGTAGGAGCTGGTAGTCTCCAAACTTACAAGAATGACCACATTAAAAATAAATCCACTATTATCTATTAATAAGTCAATGATTAAATCATAATAGAAATTTAGGAAACATTTAGACATAAAGGGTATAAGAAATACTCAGATCAGACAGAGATTCTCTCTGGGTGTGGAGGAGCAGTACCTGGGAGATGGAGGCAGGAGGATTATTAGTTCAAGCTCATTTTTAATTACATAGTGAATCTGAAGCTAGCCTGGGCTACAAGAGACCTTGTCACAAGCAAACAAATGAATAAACAAACAAAAAAAAAGGAAAAAAAAAAGAAAGGGACAGAAAGAAGAAAGATTTTACTAAAGTATTTAGAGGGAAATCTACACTTTATTTTTTTTTAAAGATTTATTTACTTTATGTATATGAGTACACTGTAGCTGTACAGATGGTTGTGAGCCTTCATGTGGTTGTTGGGAATTGAATTTTTAGAACCTCTGCTTGCTCCAGTCAATCCCGTTCACTCAGGTCCATTGGCCCTGCTTGCTCCGGCCCAAAGATTTATTTATTATTATACATAAGAACACTGTACCTGGCTTCAGACTTGCCGGTGGTTGTGAGCCACCATGTGGTTCCTGGGATTTGAACTCAGGACCTTCAGAAGAGCAGTCAGTGCTCTTACCCGCTGAGCCATCTCACCAGCCCCCGAAATCTACACTTTACAGAAGTGTACATTTTAAAATTGATGCCAATTCATTATGTAGGGAAAAATGATAGAGTATAAATAAAGAAATTTAAAAGAAGAAAACAAAGAAGGATAATGGAAACACTTAAGAGAAAGGGTTCACAGAAGCCAATATTTGGTCCTTTGAAAAGATTATTAAAATTGACAAACTTCTGGAGAGGGAGGGAACTGAGAGAGGCCAGCTCGCACATGAGTCACAAATGAAAGGGAGTCTAGCTACAGTTGCTATGTAGTTTGACGAGACATGAAGAGTGATTTTATAGCCACCATTTTGAAAAGGGAGGTAAAAGAGAGAAGATCAGGAGGTGGGACTCACCAAAATGGGCCCAGGAAAGTCTAAGCAGCCACATGAGCATAAAGTAACCAAAGCAGGCTAAACTCTCCCCACTAAGAATGTGCCAAGAGGGGCTGGAGAGATGGCTCAGCGGTTAAGAGCACTGACTGTTCTTATGAAGGACCTGAGTTCAAATCCCAGCAACCACATGGTGGCTTACAACCATCTGTAATGACATCTGACACCCTCTACTGGTGTGTCTGGAGACAGCTACAGTGTACTTACACATAAATAATAAATAAATCTTAACAAAAAAAGAATGTGCCAGGAACTATCATGTACTTGCCTCATCAAGCCGAAGGGATACACGATATAAACCACTGATTTCAGAGAATAGAAAGATACCAGGCTTCCCCCAGTACATTATTCTGAGGGAACTCTAATAGTTTTACCAAAACCAAATGAAACAAAAAAAAAAGAAAGAAAGAAAAGAAAGAAAGAAAGAAAGAAAGAAAGAAAGAAAGAAAGAAAAAGAAAGAAAGAAAGAAAGAGAGAAAGAAAGAAAAAGGCCAAAACAAACAAAACAAAAGCTTGAAACATATTAGCAAACTAAATTCAACACGGTATAGAGAAGTGAATGATAGGTTGTTTTTATCCCTGATTTGCAAGACTGATCAAGTGTCAGAAAGTTGAAGTGAAGGAAAATCAGATAACTATCACCCTGGAGCAGGAGAGGAGTCTATCCAAGTGTGGTGGGCCTTACAGGACATTGCCTATACACGAGCCCAGAAGACACACACAGGAGCAGGCATAGCAGCACTGGAGGCGGTAACAGACAAAAGCCAAGACGCACCACACTGTATACCATCAGCAAAATGAGTAAATGTTTGGTGGTGTATTCTTGTTCATCGAATACTGCTCAGTGTAAAACCTACCAGTTACATCTACCAACTCAGGTCAAAAGTAGAAAAATCACACAAGAATTCACATAGTGGACACTACAGCAATAACAACTTATAAGAACAACATTAAATACAAATACTGAGACAAACTTCAAAGAGAGACCAGGCAAGGATCGACAGGACAGTAAAGAGACCGGCTTCCTGAAGCTGGAGTGGGAAGAACTGAGGACCACATGGGGTTTTTGTGGTCCTGGAGGGATTGTTTTATAAGTGAGGTGGGCCTGCTTTTTTTTTTTAAACTGGTCTTTTATCATATTCATACATATTCATAACTCAGTTATATAAGCCTGTATTTCACAAAATAAATAGATAAAGGGGTAGGTCGATGTTATCTATTTGAGGGAATAAAATGGAAACAAGTTTTTGCCAGTAGCAGTTGGCATGACGGACAGATTTCCCAGCAGGAAGTGGACTGGAGAGTAGCCTTTCTCCTGTCCATTTCCTGATGAATTATTAATGACACGTTGACTCATGGGAAGAAGGAGGCAGAGAGAACGCTGGAAGTGCTTCGGATTCTATTACTTACCTTGCATCGCCCGATCTAGAAACCGAGGGGCTTACTTGCATATATTGGAAATATTTACTTATGGTTCATGAATTTTACACTTAAAAATGTGAAAAATGGCAAATCTTATGTTTTCTCAAGGGAGAAATGGAGGAGACAATGGGGGCTCAAGTGTAGAAATTGAAGGACAGCCTTGGGTGTTAACTCCTTGAACTACCTATCTACCTAGAATAAGGCAGGGTCTCTTGGTCATCACTGCCCAAACCAGGCCAGCCAGCCCCCACGCTTCTGGGAATTCTGTCTCCATTTCTCGCTGTGGACACACTGGGACTACAGACATGTGGTTCTGTTTCTGCCTTTATGTGGGCTCTGGGGAGTAGAGCTCAGATCCTCAGCCTTGAGAGGCAAATGTTTCACTCACCGAGTCATCTCTCCAGGCCCTCAGCTCTGAATAGGATAAGTCTTAAGATATGAACTTAATGAATGAGTAAAGCAAGAGTCAGACAGTATCAGGGCTTAGACTCCCTGTGCAGCAAGGCAAAGACAACTGGCTTTGTGCGCCATGAGAAGAACTCTGGTCAAAGGAAGAGATGCCTGATGTATGGTGGCCCACACTGAGGGACTATCAGGATTAGTGCATGTGAGCTGTTCAGATCTAATAGTAACTCGCTGTAAACACACCGCCTTGTTTGAGCAGTGGTTTGAAGGACATTTGAACCTGTTCATCATAAGTTATATTACTGTAGACATAGGTTCTGGTAAAGAAAGCACTGCATTGTACGGAAGCGTGACTTTACACATCTAGTTCTCACAGAATCCCATTTTGTAGGAGAAAACAGGCCCCTGTTCTGGCCTGTCAAAAAGAGTGAAAGTACTGTCCCCAGGAGGCATGGAGACTGTCCTGAGGGCTCCTCCTGCGGAGAGTCAGACAATGGATGAGCTGCCCCAGGCACAACCAGAGCTGTGGATGCATACCCTCATTGTGTGTTCCGAGAACTCCAGGTACATGTAGCCCAAATCCAGAGGCAGGGCCCTCCCCTGTGTCAGACAACCCAGGCATCACTGGATACTGTTCACAAAAGCCATGGTTTGAATAGTGACCTTCAGAGATGGGCAATACAATGGCTCCAGCCACAGCCATAGGACACCAAGCAAGAGGACACTGAAGTGTCACAGATTAAAACTGCCTCTTCCTCTCTGTCCTCCTTCCCCAGGAATATTTATTGAACTTAAATGTTAGTAAATCAAGGCATTTTCTAAATAACATAGGTCACCATACTATGGATGTGTGTACACACACACACACACACACACACACACATATGGGATTCATCTGCTAGACTCTCAGACTTACTCTCAAGAAGCTTGGTGCTTGTAGCTCACACTTTTTCTCTACTCCTCTAGGACAAATGCCTATATTGGGACCACAATGGTGAAATTCATTGACATTTAGGGGCAAACGAAAATCTCACTATAAATTAGAACCAGAATGTGTTCAAGGATGGAGATTTTATGTAATAATTCATCATCATAAAGAAGTGGAAAGGTTAAATGCTATAACTATTGTTTCTTTAGTAGCAATCATAAATGCATTCTGGTTAGACCAGTAATCGTATTAACATTTATAGTTCATTGAGTTCTGCTGGCACAAAGCCACATCAATTTACTTGAATTCATCTTGCCATCTGGAAATAAATTATTTGTAAATGATGCTAATTTTGAATTAAGAATCTTTTAGTACAAACCCAGTGTGGTGGACTGGATATGCTTGGCCCAGGGAGTGGCAGTATTAGGAGCTGTGGCCTTGTTGGAGAAAGTGTAGCGGTAGGCTTTGAGACCCTTCTCCTAGCTGCCTAGGAGTCTTCTCCTATCTTCTCCTGTTATCACTCTTCTCCTAAAGGTCTTCTGATCAAAATGTAGAACTCTTAGCTCCTTCTGCACTATGCTTGCCTGGAGGCTGCCATGTTCCTGCCTTGGTGATAATGGACTGAACCTCTGAACCTGTAAGCCAGCCCCAATGAAATGTCCTTTATAAGAGTGGCCGTGGTCATGGTATCTCTTCACAGCAATGGAAACCCAAACTAAGACACCAGGTTATGCAATGGAAATACTATCCAACATATAAAGTTAGTTGTAGACAACCATGTTACATATTAATACTATCCCTGTAAAGAATAACACATCATGCATGTGCGTGCTCTGGCGAGGAAGAGCTGCACTGCAAGGAAGCAGGAAACGCATCTAGACGCCGCCGCCCTTATTTCTGAATGGAAGGCCACTCTTTCTTCCTCACTGTGACTTTCTGAACTTTTTAGATCTCTGCGCTTAGCATTTATTTGATGACTAAAGAAACATGTTAATGACACAAGCAAGTATGGGTTGGTATAGGACTAGAAGAACAGGAAGACATCCCCACCACCGGGCACCAGAATAGAAGATCGGTGCACACATACCTGTGAATAGGACATCTCCACCATCCAAGGTTGCATTCTCATCTTTCATCTCTACTATGTTGAGCTGAAGTTTTTCCAAAGCCTCTTTCATCATGTCAACCTGTTGAAAATCACACAGTTCGAATTAATGCTGACTACTTCTCAATGTGAAAACCCAGCTCTGCACAACACCTCAGTACTAAATCAACCTCTCTCCCTCCCTCCCTCTCTCTCCCTCTCCCTCGATACCTCTCCCTCCCTCCCTCCCTCCCTCCCTCCCTCCCTCCCTCCCTCCCTCCCTCCCCTCCTCCCCTCCACCCTCACACACACATTCTTGTGGATATAGGAAGGTATACAGTAGAGAGCAGGACTAATCACAATTATTTCTAACAGGAGAACTTATTTGCGAGAAAGCACCAGTTTATTAAGAGCTGGGTGTGGTGGCTCCTGCCTTTAATCCTAGCACCTTGGAGGCTATGGGGGGTGGGGTTGGGGGGGATGTGGTTGGGGTGGGAGGGAGAAAACGGGAGCATAGCTGTGAGCACAAGGCCAGCCTGCTCTATAGAATGGTACACTGTCTCAAAAACAAAACCACGTCTCTTCTGTTTTCCTTCAATCGCTGGTTCTCAACCTTCCTGATGTTGCTAACCTAAATGACAGGTCCTTATGCTGTGGTGACCCCAGCCATAAAATTATTTTTGTTGCTACTTCCTAACTCTAATTAGCTACGGTTATGAATCATAATGTAAATGATATCTGATATGTGACCGCTGTTGGAAGGGTTATTTGACTCCAAAGGGGCTGCGACCCACAGGCTGAGAACCACTGCTCTAGTGTAATGTTGACTCACTATTATTGTCTTGTCTTGCCTAAGAAGGTTAACTAGTTAGGGCTCTGGTGGAGGCAGACTAGTTAGAACACTGAGAGGCAGGAGGCCCATCACCCAATTTTCTTGTCCTTGTAAGAAAGTGCAAGAATTAATTTTAGGTCCAAGTGAGATGGTCACAAACACTAGGCGTACTAATGAACAGTGACAATAGCTCAGCATTTCAGTCTGCAGGGAGGGCAGTCATTGCTTTCTTTCAAAATATTTTCTAAAATGCCATGGACCCATGGCTTCTTACATGTCTTTTTTTTTTTTTTTTTGGTTTTCCGAGACAGGGTTTCTCTGTGTAGCCCTGGCTGTCCTGGAACTCACTTTGTAGAACAGGCTGGCCTCGAACTCAGAAATCCGCCTGCCTCTGCCTCCCAAGTGCTGGGATTAAAGGCATGCGCCACCACGCCCAGCTTCTTAGATGTCTTGGTGTTAAAATTTATATTCATGTGTTTTTAAAACTTAGTTCCCTAGAGGCCATGAACAAATACAGTAATTATCATGAGACAGAAGACTACTGGGGAGTGAAGTTCAGGAACTCTCTGGGTCTAGGCTTATCCATCATGGAGACACTCCGAACTGAATTAGAAAATGTTCTGACTGAGGCTTATTTATTTTTAATTTTTTAAATTACTCTGAGACGGCTTGTCATCAAGTAACCCAGGTTGGCTTTGATCTCATGACCTTGGAGCTCTGCCTCTGAGTACTGGAATTAGAGGTGTGTGCGCTCGGGAGCTTACAACTTAATTCACATCCTTCCAGCAGCTCAACAAAAGCAGTTTTAATATTGTCTAAGGTCTGTGCAACCTTTAAAATAGTAAGCATCTATTAAGAAGACATGAACAGGGATAAGAGGAAAAATAAGCGGTCACAGCACACTGGGCATCCCTGCCAAGTGCCCAGTACACAGGGCTCACACCACACTGGGCATCCCTGCCAAGTGCCCAGTACACAGGGCTCACACCACACTGGGCTTCCCTGCCAAAACTGTCACTGAAGAGGCATCACGACAGAAGTTGCTTCTAAAGTAATAAAAATATGGAAATACTTTGACAGTACTGACATTCATGCATTCAAAAACATTAAAGAGGGTATAAAGAAAAATAAACACACCGCCCCACCCCTGTCCTGGAACTCATGCTACATTTCCACACACCAGTGACTCAGAACGATAAAAAGTATTTCCACAGACAAAATGATCTTTATACAGTGACTACATCCAGTGACTTCTTTAACAGGAAGGGCAATTGTTATGCCATACAAACAGGAGCAAAACATTTACCGTGATTCCGGAGACTCTGAACTCACACACACACACACACACACACACACACACACACACACACACACACACACACACACTTGCTCCTGTTGTCAGCTTTAGTGTCTGTGGAAAATTCACCGAGTGTAAGGAGAAGGCATGAGGACCGGGCTCTGGAAGTTAACATTTCAGTAACTGGGAATTCGGCGGCAACACCGGTTCTGCTCAGAAATGCTTCTATAACTACACAGCGTCTCAACTGAGGACCTTCAGTCAAACTCTTCAGAGTGAAAGACAGAAACAAGGCGGGCACTGTCACTGTACACCGTCTCTGAAACACCTCCTTCCATCTCTCACGTCTTCTGTCTTTCCAAACTGAAAGTTTATTTTTTCTGCTGGTTTTGAAAAGTGATCAGTCAGGATCATATAATCAGACATTATTTTTTTCCTTTGGAAACTTTGAGTGCATGTACAGAGTTAAGAAGCTGTTGGACACTTAGGATAAAATTATTCTAAAGGGAAATTGATTTTAGAGGATAAAATTTCGTGGTTTCCTAACCGTGAAACCAGGTATCCCGACATGACATTACATCTGGATTATGTGTAATCCAGATGTAATTGTATTCTGTCACTGTAATCCCGATGTAATTATATTCTGCTGCTGTTCTACCACCAGGTTTTGGGGGAGGTCTGCATCATCCATGTGGATGGTACTAGATTACTTTCAGAGTCAAATGTCTGAGTTTTAAAAACTTAAACATGAAGTGGACAGTTGTGAGAGGTTCAGCATCAAGTTGGGCATGCTAACCACAGGGAGATGCCTAACAAAACGGAAGAACAGAGCCCAGCAGGCTGCCCACTGGGAACTGAATTCTGGTACGGATTTCCAGGAATGCACACACAGTCTCCTACAAAAGGCCTAGCACTTCCCTGACTCATCAGCCTGGAGCAAACCTGCTACTGGGGCCAATTGAACAGTAAATGGAATGACAGAGGGGAACTTTATAGGAATAGATGCAACCATGAACCTTTAAACATCTGCTTGTTGCGTAGTTGCACAGTCATGTTGACTTAATTTATGTTCAGGAGGGGAAAAAAACAAAAGAATCCAACACTCCACCTTTCACAGAGACATCAACTCTACAGTGGAACGCTAAGTTCCTCAGAGAAACCAGCAGGACAAATAGTATTGATTCCACAGGCTGAGCTGAACGGGTGCAGCTAACACATAGATCAGAAATTGCAAGAAGAAATTGGAGAAACCTTAGCTTATGATCCAACGCCATTCTAAAGGCTGACAAGTGCTTTGAGTCACATCTCTCTTGCCTGGGTTAGTGGGCAGACTGAGCCTCAGTCTGCTCATCTTTGAAGTGAGTATTTATTTATACTACCACCAACTTCTTAAGCTCCTTTGGACTACTAAACTCACATAAAGCTCATATCACACAGAACTGTAAGTGCACAAAAGATATCAGATACAAACTTTTGTTATCTGAAATACCAGACTGTGTGCATATGGTGACGGATTCTGATGCTGCGCATCTGACCCACAAGCAAAAAAGCTGTTGCTTTTTCTTACATCTAGACAAGTTTCCATGTTTTACGACTGTGTGACTGATTCCATCTGTGTTACCACAAAACAAAACGGCAATTTTTTCCCACGAGCCAACTCAGAGCGAGCGTGGTTCGCCTATTTAACACGTCCATGTTAAAATCTTGCCAGTTTTATTTCCTCCCAGCTCCAGGAAGCTGTTGTGATGAGGCACATTCCTTATAATCTCTCCTTTAACTAACCTTCAGCACCAAGAAGAGGTAGGCCTGGCTGGTAAAGTAGCCCACAGGCCTCAAACAAGCATTGAAGGCTGGGAGCCATGCCTCTTGCCTTTAATTCTAGCATTAGAAGCAGAGATAAGAGGACTGTGAGTTTGAGGTCAGTCTAAACTACCTGT
Source organism: Mus caroli (assembly GCF_978045245.1). NCBI lineage: Eukaryota > Metazoa > Chordata > Mammalia > Rodentia > Muridae > Mus > Mus caroli. The sequence continues at coordinate 14,126,443 of NW_028227258.1, forward strand.
GAAGTTCTGAGCCAGCAAGGGTTCCATAGAGAGATTCCTGTGACTGAAAATCAACCAGCCAGCCAGCCAGCCAGCCAGCCAGCCAGCCAACCAACCAACCAACCAACCAACCAACCAACCAGTCAGCCAAGCAACCAACCAAGCAAGCAACCAACCAACCAACCAGCCAAGCAACCAGCCAAGCAAGCAAGCAAGCAACCAATCAACCAACAGAAAAGAGACCCAACACCAAAACAAACCAACCACCAACACAAAAACAACCCAAGGCAATAAACCACCAATACCAACAAGAAGAAGAACCCCAGGCAACAAGAGTCTCCTTGTAGCCTTTCCTGCTGCTGTAATGGAACATCCCTCCAAGAAAAGGTTAGGGGAGAAGGACTTGTTCTGGCTCACAGTTGGAGGGGACAGCTCACCACAAGGGAAGTTACAGCAGCAGGACACTGAGATGCTGGTACTGTTAACCCCCTACTTCATCCAGCCCCGGATCCAGCCCCAGGGGATGATCCTGCCCACTTTCAGTGGGTCTTCCCACTTTGGTCAGCACAATCCCTCTCAGCACACACCTCACACTTGTCACCTGCATGATTCCTGATGCTGTCTAGGGAGGTTAACGCTATCCATCATCACACAAGCCCACCAAAGGGGATCAGCCATGACAACACAGGCTGCGTAGGTTATGAGCACACTGCCCTCTAGCCTGTAGGATTCCTTTTCTCTCTCAGTACCTGGCTTCCTTTCTTACCTTTCCTCACTCCCTTTCCTTCCTTCTTCTATGGCTCTCCCTCCATACCCTCCTCAAGCTTCCAGAGCCCTCACGGACAGTAGCAGATATTTGAATACTGCTATGAAGGAGTGATACAACTTATGGCTTCCTGGTTTGTAAAGGGGTAGTATTTTCTCTGTTACAGGGATTATGTGATTCACAAATGGGATCGGGAATAGGAAGTACCTAGCTCAGTACTTGGCACACTGAGCTCAAAACCCACAGTCTATGGTATTATTATTTTACTCTCAAGTCATCTATTGGTTTCAATTCTGGCTACATTTCAAATGGAAAGAAAAAAATATAAATACAGATTTTCAACATTATACAAAATCTTTTTAAATTTCCATGCCTTCCCTTAATATAAACAAAAATCAAACCCCAAAATGTTCCCTAATATAAGGCAAAGGCAAATTAAGCACTCTTGGCATTGTACTGGGGTGCTGTACTCAGAGTAGTATTCACTATCTGTCTCAGTCAGGGTTTCTATTCCTGAACGAAACATCATGACCAAGAAGCAAGTTAGGGAGGAAAGGGTTTATTTATTCAGCTTACACTTCCACACTGCTGTTCATTACCAAAGGAAGTCAGGACAAGAACTCAAGCAGGTCAGGAACCTGGAGGCAGGAGCTGGTGCAGAGGCCATGGAAGAGTGCTGCTTACTGGATTGCTTCCTCTGGCTTGCTCAGCTTGCTTTCTTATAGCCCAGGGATGGTGCCACCCATAATAGGCCTTCTCCCCTTGATCACTATTTGAGAAAAATGCCTTACAGCTGGATCTCATGGGGACATTTCCTCAAGGGAGGCTCCTTTCTCTGTGATAACTCCAGCTTGTGTCAAGTTGTGTCACACAAAACCAGTCAGTATATTACCACAGTTAAATTGGGGCGTGGGTTTTATTTGCATCATTGTTTTCCAGCAGATGCTGTCCATGGCTGACTTCTTCTGGGCATTCTCCACAACATGATTTAGGTTTCACACCTTCACTCTGGACATCATGAACAGACTTGAGAGACCCGATGGACACCTCTGTGCTGTAATTTCATTCACAATCTGCACCAGCCTGTCTGCAAAGCCACCCTCTCCTTAATCTGTTTCTGTCTGACGGACTGCAAGATGGCATGACTGTAGATGACCTGACCTGTCCGTAGCTGGCATGTCGATCCCACCCTCAGATCTATCATGTGCCGTCAGCAGCAACTTGACTTCTTTGTTTTACTTTATATTAGGAATGTACCGCAGAGGCTCATGGTTCCCAGACTGTGGTTCTACCGAGAGGGAGTGGAATCCTTACAAGGTTGGGCACAGTGGGCTTCTGGTCACTATGGGGTGTGCACTCTTGGTGGAGACACTGGGACCTCAGTCCATTCCTCTTCTCTCTTTCACATCCCAGCGATGGAGCGAGGTATCTGACCAGCATACACTCCTACCATTCTAGGCTGCCCTGGTGAAAACTCCAAACAAGACCCATTGATCCTGGACCATAACCTCAATAACTGTGACTGAAAATGAACCTCTTCTCTTTACAAGGTGATCATCTCAAATTTGTGTTACAGCAGTGGAAATCGGAACAACACCATTAACACCGCTGTCTTCAATGTCAAGACTTCACTCTGCAAGTCTTTGCACGGATCCTCATCGGGTGGTAAAATGGTCCCCTTCCTTCTAGTTGCTGTTTTGCTGCTGTGCCTTCGGATGGGAAGGATGACGTGAGGGTAGTGCTGGGGAAGCCACTAGAGAAGCTTACGCCATGCCATTAGGGTGTCGGGGCACCGTTGGCTGGGAACCTGCTGATGCATCAAAGCCACACTATGTCATCCTTGACAACAAGAGAGAGACCATGTTTTCATTTCCTTATGCCACTTTGACATTCTTTGATGATCAGCACATTTGCGGCCACTTGGTCTAGAACATTTGGCTACGTTTACGTCAATGCTTTTGTCAGTGCCACGGTTTCCTATACAGTTTCTCGTGTAATCCACATCTTTGAGTGGATGCCAGCTTAATTTTGTCAGACTACAGACTTTTCTTTCCAAAGCCTGTGCTCTGGAAGTTGAAACTTTAGTGGAAAAGATACAGTGATGATATAATGGGATTATTTTGTGATGTCTGCAACAGTGGTTGGCATTAGGATGCCTATTTTACACTAAGTTACCTCAGTTTACAGGTAAACTGAGGCTGAGGGAGATTGATTGACACTTGAGTCAAATCCTGTGAGCCTATTTCCATTGTACATTCCCCGCACTGTGAGACTGATTCCCTAGAATCAGTATAGCCCATGTTAGCATTCGAACAGAGAATCTCTTGAACTCTGTACACTTAAGTGAATTTAGTATTATGAGATCATATGCCAAGGGGTTTTAGATTCTGTTATGGTTTTCATACCAGAGATAGATGGGGGTTTCTGTATTTTCGAGCTGTAGGATATTAGGTTACAGAGTGATTAAGAGCATTAAGTAACACAAGTGGAATGTACAAACCACACCAAGAACACTGACTGAGGACAATCCAGTATTAACCACCACCCTTCAATCTTCGGATGCCTTGGATTTGTTCAGTGGTTGATTTCCACATATGTTCATTAAACTACTAAAACCAACATTATTAAAACAAAAGATCAAAGAGAGGTTTAATTCAGAATCCATTTCTAATTGAAGCCATTCAGAAATCCTCTTCAATCTTCTACTTTCCGGAGGAAATCAGTAATGATAATTGCAAACACGTATCTCATCTTCTTATACTTCCTATATGCCTGGCATCCTAAGAAGAGCATGTACTTAATTCAGAAGGTGCCAACAATCTGACTAAGCATGTCTGAGCATTGCTCCTGTTTCACTGGGGAGGAAACAGAGCAGGGCAGACAGCCTGACAATGTCACAAATCAAATAAGCAAGAGAGTTCAGATAGAAATTTCTAGGGTGATCTGAAGCTTGTGTCACTAACAAAAAGTGATCAGGACATTGACTCCTATGCAGCCACACAAAACCAAGTGTCAAGGATGGTGAGGTCCTAAGCACACTCAGAAACGGGGCGTCTTTACTATTATTTATTTGCATAAGAATGTGGACTCAGGCATTTTGAAGTTCAGTTGACAGGTCAAAATCTGAGTAGGTTTCTAAAGATCCTGAATTTTGATTTTTGCCTAGCTAAACACTGTACCAACTAAATCTAGTAAATTTAGTAAAGTTGGGGGAGCTATTATTTCAGTTATCAAATTGTGTTTGGTTATTTGTACAAAAAGTTTTTAAGTAAGCGATCAACCATGTGTTTTCAACACAATGAAGTTATGAAAGAAAATGAACACACAGATACCTCTAAAACAGTAGGGTAAGTTTCAAAATGACAAGAAGGGTCTTTGTCACAATGGGAAGAGGCTGCTGCTTTTTGTATCTTTAAACACCCTGTGTAAACTTTTCCTTTTAGATGGAAAAGACCACTCACTGCATGGCACAGGCCTGCCACCCCCACAAGTATACACTGCACAGAACAAGAAGATATTTCAAGGATGTAATTCAGTTGACCAAATAGTTGACTTAAGTTAATCAAGAGGGAGATTAGCCTGAGTGACCCTGACCTAATCTGGGGCTCTTCAAAGAACTTTTCATGATTAGAGAGAAGTCCGGAAAATGTTGTGATGGTCTCTTCTAAAAAAAGCAAGAAGCTATTTTTAGTTACCCTACCATTGCTGGGATAAAATCCCTGACAGAAGTAACTTAAGGAGGAAGGGTTTGTTTTGCCTCGAAGTTAATTCACTCTAGAACCTAGCACATGGAACAATGTGGCCATGGTTAAGTAGGTCTCCCCACCTTAATTAACTTAATGTGGAAACTCCTTTACAGGCTCAGAAGGTCCTTTCCATAGTTAGTCTAAATCTCAAGGTCGACCAGATGGACCGTCATCTCACAGCTGTAGTGAGACCACCCATGGAAGAAGGGTCTAAGGTGGCCTCTAGGAAGAGAAAACAATTGCTGGCTAATAGCTTACCAAAACAAAAAGAAAAATGAAACCCACCCAAAACAAACATCCAAACCAGGTTGTTAGTCCTACAACTACAAGAAACTAAATGCCATTTGTTGGCAGTCTGAATCAGTTCAGAAGAGGATCAATCTCTTGATCAGAAAGAATACTGCCTTGATAACCCTTCGACTGTGGCTTATGTTACCTTGAACAAAACCCTCAAGATATACCATGTCCAAACCTGTGATCTGCAAAAATTGAGAAAACAGACACATAGGCCCATGCTTAGGTTGTTTAGCTACATAGCAATAAAAACGGGGACCCAGGGAACTCCAAGTTTAAAGAGGTTTTAGTTAAGCCTGTGTTTGCAAAGTTCCTTGGTTAGAAGCAAAAAGAAAATGATATGATTATTTCCAACTTGTTTCCTTAGAATATGGTTCACCATTTGTAAGACTTTCCTAATAGATTCTCTCGAATACCATTTTAAATGCCCAGGGTGAAGGCTCTGGCAGGCTTTGCCTCCCCCTACACCCCAATTCTCTTTCGTACAACCATTAGATTACAGTCCTGAAGCAAGCCCCCAAGGTCTATTCCTTTATTTGGCCACTTCCTTTTCGTGAGGCTAACTACCAAGGTCCAGCTATCAAAGTACTAAAGTCAAGCAATCAAAAGTCTCCTTTGGGTCACCTAATTAACATGTCCAATTAAAATTAAATACTCCACCCTAATGTGTGGGGTAGGGGAAGGGTGGGTTCCCCTTTTATGTTTAAAAAACTACCATGTTCCTATTTGCCACAGCTGTCTCTTCACTATCCAGGGGCAGTCCTTTGTCTCTTTTGCAGACTCTCCCTTGTTCCCTTCCCCTTTTCCCCCCATCCTCTATCCCCTGTCTTTGTCTCTTATTCCCTGCCCTCTGTCCCTCCAGGGCAAATAAATCTCCCTTGTGCTGAAACTTGGTCTTGGTGGTCCTGAGCTGATAGTGATTTCTTCCCAGGGGTCCTAGACACAAAAAACTTCTTAATCTATAATTCATTGAATACAGTCAAATTTTAAAAAATGCCTAAAATAAGTATATAGCTAACAGATACCCAAAGAAATTAAAGTAACAAAAGTGTGTGTGTGTTATATGTGTGTGTATCTCCAAAGCAGTACCTTGGGAATCTATTTTAACTCATTTAGTTACGTAAATAATGAATGTTTATTGAGAGCTAGACATCATGATAGGTTGTGATCAGTGGTCATAAAAAAATAGGTATGGCAAGCCCTTCAAGGTTCAGAGAACTCAGAATGTCAGAGTTGGGAATGGGTGGGGTCCTGTGAGAAGCTGGCTTCTGAACATGGCATAACTGCTGTGTTCATGAACTCCCAGCAGCTGTGATGCCTGCTCCAAGTTTGGCCCCTCAGCATTCTAGCACAGATGGGGTCTCTTGAGGCCATATCCCTCAAGAGAGCTATTGGCAGCTAATTGTTGCTGAGGGCAAGAGAGCCATTTTCTTCAGTGCTATGGACACTCTCAAGTTGCACATGGCAGTAACAAATTCCCTACCCAAGCTCACGAAAGCCACCCTAATCAAGTTCTGTGAGTGACAAGCTGCCCCAAACAAATGAGACAGAAAGAAGACATGAAAGTAGGTGCACAACCTGAGGGGGAGGAAGATTCCGTGGGGCGAGAGAGGGTGATGGGCAGAAGATGGCCAAGTTACATCGTAAGCATGTGCGGAGTTGTCAAGATTAATAATCCTTTCCACTAATTTATTTATTTATTCACTTCACATCCTGAATACAATCCCTGCTTCTCCGAGTCCCCTCCCTCCACAACCCCTTCTCCTCTGAGAAGGGAGACATCCTCCTGGGTACAGATCCACCCTGGCACACCAAGTCACTGCAGGACTAGACACACCCCTCCCACTGAAGACAGCCCAGTTAGGAGAACAGGATCCACAGGCAGGCAACAGAGTCAGGGACAGCCCCTGCTCCAATGGATGGGGGACCCACATGAAGACCAAGCTGCACTTCTGCTACATATGTGTAGGGTAGAGGGGGGCTAGATCTAGCCCACATATGCTATTTCGTTGCTGATTCAGTTTCTAGGAGCCCCCAAGGGTATAGGTTAATAATTTTTAATTTAGTAAAAATAGATATGGCCCCTGTCTCAGTCATGGAAATGTGTGTGTGTGTGTGTGTGTGTGTGTATGTGTGTGTGTGTGTATACACATATTTGTATATACATGTGTTATGCATATAGTGCCTCTGTGGTTATAAAAATCAAACCATGTAATAAGTCATATATAGTTTGTTATAATATCATGTGTGGGACACTTCCTGTTTGAGAAACAAGGCAAGCACATTATTTAGACAAGGGCTCTTTGAGGAGGTGACATTTAAGTTCAATCAAAATGTTTACACGAGTTATTAGCCTGGCTGGAAAGCTACCTATGCTTAGAAGCAAAAAGGGCTTCTTAGATGGTCTCCCGATTCTAAGCAGCTGACCCAAGTCTCCAATCAATGAATGAATGAATGATTGTTTTAGAAAAGTGGCCTGTATAACTGGAAACATTTAATCCCTGAATGTTTCAAGTTATCAGAGTTGAATAAATGGCATTTCATCTTCTGATTAGCCTGGGAACGTCTCATATTTATAGAATGGCCAATATGTACAACTGTTATATAAACAGCTCACTTTCCCTCTTACTGAATCCTTACAAAAATAACCATTTCATGAATAAGATCTCTAAAAACGCTTCCCACAGACTGAGATATCTGTTGCATCTTTCCCTCCACAGAGTTCTTGGATTTCTAAACTTACTGATTTATTTCTAGTGACAAGCACTAAAATCAACCAGGATATTCTGCATCTTTGTACCTATATTTGTAATATGAGTGGGCCAGAGGTTAAGATGAGGTCATTTCCTGTTCTAGATTCTAAGAGTTGTACTCTCCAAACTGCTTTTGGCAGTCGCTAGTGTGTGATCGCGTTTTTCCTCCCACGGAGTTTACTGAAAACACCCCAGATGGTTGGTTATTCATGAGGCGAGTATCCTGGTATTCAAGCAAATTCAATCAGAAGCAAGAGGCTGGGTCCAAGGATGAAGGAAAAATGGGATTAAAACCAAAGAGAATTTTAAAATTCCAGCAGAATGGATGCCCTTAGAGGTGAACAGGACATCTCTGCTCAACAAATTAGACAGAAAAGAAGGTGTGTGAATGCTGACCTAACATTAATAATTGATAACTACATTTAATTTTGGGGTTGACTGTCACTGTGTCTTTATGCCCATGAGCCACTGATGAATCCATGAGAAGATAATGGATTCCTGATGGGCATTCCATGAGAAGATAATGGATTCCTGTCACTTGCCAAGCTCTGTGTGTTCTCATGTGTGTTCTCACACGTCATACAGATCTCATCGGTGATGGGCTCATTCCTCACCCATTTCTCAGGACCAACCTTCCCGAGAATGGAGGATTTAAGTAGATCCACGCCAGTACTCGGACACCCAGGATTAAACAATCTTTTCTGCTCAGTCCTCCTTCAGGTGACAATCCTGGGTATCCCTGTGGTTCTTTCCCCTGGGAGTTCTTCACTAGTAAAGCCCAGTTCCTTCTCATATGGGAAGTCCTGCTTTGTGCTCTCCTGGGGGAATGGAGCCTTGGTCCTGCGGCACAACTGCAGAATGGCTTCTTTGTCATTATGTCATCTCCTCAACTTAGACTCTAGAGCAATCAGAACAGAGGAACCTACCCATCAACAGTCAACAACCTGGGCTCTTTAATGATTTTAGTAGGACAGGTACTCTCCATCACCAATTACATGTGAAATCTTATTAAGCTCGGTTTCTAAGTGCCAACCATTGTTTAAAGTGATCTGACACTGCACGTGCCATTCAGTCACCACCATGTCCCTACAGCTACCTCCCAGAACAAGTCAATGATGTCTGTTTCACCTCTTTTCCAAGTGGCTCAGTTCTGGCCGGGAACGGGAAATCTGTTGTGCCGTTCCCATAGCCGTAGGAAGGAACAAATCCCCTCACCCTCCTTTGGATATTGTGTATGGATGTGGTGCCTGAAACTGGTGCAGCCACCAAGCTGCAACTGGGTATGGAGATGGAGAGAGTCTGCAGCCTCTGACATTGCTGAAGGGATGGATCTAGCAGCCTGGGGCTTTATATGAGAGTGTTTATTTCCTAAGCAATTTGATTTGCATTTTCCATTAAACGCAAGAAACCCATTCACTTATTTGATAAATATTGATCATCCAAAGAAAATATCCAAAGAGTTGGTAACAGATCACCATCTAACTAAGGGTACTAACTTTGGGGATAGAAACAATTGCTAACAAGAGACATTGTTCTTTCTGTAAGTATGGGGGACGCCTTGATGTCACTCAGACTATATACTATGTAAGATGTAACTTTTCAACTGATAACATCTGCTCTGGTAGCTGATATGAGTGTTGATCAAATGATACTTCTAACAACCCCCAGATTAAGACCAACCTGCTTATAGGAAACAGCTCACAAACAGCAATCTGTAAAATTAAATGAGCCACGGGAAGGGCCTCACTGTCTCAGTTCTGTAGATGAAGCCTAACCGTTACAGTTCTGCATGTCAGAGTGTCCAGCTGAGATTCTACACTCACCTGTGCATCGGGGCACAGATCTGCAGGACCTGGGGCTTCAAAGAAGTGTAGACAGAAGCACAGAAGGTAAGCCACTGGGCCAGAGTGCACAGAGGTGACAAAACCACCGATAACACAGAGAGATATTCCTGCACTGTCTGGAGCAACGACGACAAAGTTCCAGAGATTCCAAAGGCTCTCCCTAAAGATGTCACCCTGAGACTATCCCCTGGACAATCAGTTTCCCACTTGACAAGCAAAGAGAACTCCATTGGTCTTGACACCTCTCCTGACAGATACCATTTACATCCACCATTTACATCCATGTGTTCCCGTTCCTTGTTGATGGTGGTAACACAGTGCATGTTCTGAGTGCCCAAGAGCCACTGACTTTCAGCCCGCAGAGGACAAAGAAAACAGTGCTCTGCCACCAAAAGCCAAATGAAAATAAGTGTCAGCTGCCAAAAGGCCTGCAGAAATCCAGCATGTTAAAAAGTCAGGAAAGCGACAAACGTCTACATCTTAAGCTAGTTTTCCAGAAGGCGGAGAGCCATAAAAGTTTGCCATGCACGCCATCCAAAACAAGCAATAGGCATAAGCACTCAAAACGCCATGACTTTCCGGGAGTTCAGAAAAGGTGCCCGCTGCCATTTATAACATAAAAGCAAATAGATCTAACGTATGGGGAATATTTTGAATTTCAATACAGAATTTATACATTACAGATCTTAAGTCACTCTGGATGACCCTACCCAGTTTTTAAATATTGTTTTTATTTGTGGGGTGCCGTGCGTGTGTGCAGGTCAGAGGACAACCTTTGGACATTGCTTCGCTCCCTCTATGAGGGCTTTAGGAACAGAACTCGGGTCTCCAGGCCTGTACAGTTGGTGTCTCTACCTGCGGCTGTGCTATCTTCCTGACATGCACACAATTGCCGCTTTGTTTTGTTTTGTTTTGTTTTGTTTTGCTTTGCTTCAGTCTGTCCTTGAACTCATGGCAATTCCCTTGTCTCAGATTCCTTTTTCTATTTCTGCTCCTCCCCAGTTATAGATTCCAGTCATGGTAGATATTCTTCCTGTGTATTCCTCTATCTCCTAGACAATCCTGCCCAGGTCATACAAGGCTTTGGCCAACTCTCTGTATATGTTTACTGAGCAGACAGCTGAACAACTTTGTGAGCTAAATGTAATTTCTAGAAAGGTTAATAAAAAACCCTTATGTACAAGGCAAAAATATGCGTTTTATTTAGCCATGGTATGGTCATGGGGTACGTGACAAGTAAGCAGCCTTAAGCCATGTCACAGGGGAGTGGATTCATTCTGTCTCTGAGTCTGTCTTCCCAATGAGAAAAGTATCTCTCATTTATTTGTTCCAACAATGGCAAACCCGCCACTTTTCTCCAATAATTATACTCAGTTACATAGTAATTCTATAACTACTGACTCATGATTTTAAATCTACTTGGTTCTATTATCAGGCTAAGAATATAAAAAAAGAAAAGAATGCTGTGTCTATTTTGATGGGGAAATAAGGAACAGGAAATAAATAATAAACAGAAAAAATACCCGATAGTAATCAGTGCACAACAGAGATTTAATTCAAAAGGTCGCAATATAAAACGAGTGTGAGGTCAGGAAAAGCCTTTCTGAAAAGGTGGCATTTGTGTCAAAGCCAGAATAACCAGAAAGGCTAAGCTTGGTGCCGGTCAGCAGACCAACAGGAGCCATGGCAGAGGTTCTCAGGCAGAAACAAGCTTAACTTGTTCATGGTAAAGAAAGGTAGGCAGTATGTGGCTGACTCCCGAGAGCGTGTGTTACGTGCGAGCTGTGTCCCTGCCAAGTTCACATGTTGAAAACTCCCAGAACTTCTGAATGTGGCTGTATTTAGATACAGTCTCTACAAGGGTAATTAGTTTAAAATATACCCATAAGTATGGGCCCTACTAAAATAAGGCCATTATAGTGGGCCTTTACCTCAGGGACTGGTGTTCTACAAGCAAAGGAGTTTAGAATACAGTCACACCAGAACAAGACCTCGAAAAGACGGTGGGGAAAGTATCCATTTGCAAGGTGAAGAAGAAATCAACCTTGTGTGATGTGAGTTTAATTTCTAGGACCCACAAGGTGAAGGAGAAAAACTGACTCCTGTAAAGTCATTTGTACACATACATGTGTGTGTGTGCGCAGATCCACACAGAGTAAATAAAAGTTAAATGAAGAAGAGGAAGAGAAAACAAGGAAGGAAAATGAGACAAAGCAGAACCCCAGCAGCCCTTTGGGCCGACACCTTCATTTCAGACTTCTGGTCTCCAGACATGTAAGGAAATAATTCTGTACTGATTAAGACTCCCAGCCTTTTGTATCTCCCTCTGTCAGCTCTGGGGTCAAGCCATGTGAACCCGCAGGCATGGCTGGAATCTTAAGTGTCTAGGAAGCCACTGCAGGTCTGAGAGCGACAATGGATGTTTCACAAAGGTAATTCTGGACAGCTGCTTTGTAGAAAGCAGACAGGAAGACACACGTGGAAGAAGTCAGTGAAGAGGTGGCGGCCATGTCTAAGAGGGAGATGGATGGCAGTGGTGAGCTCATGTAGCCATGGGGGCAGTGCAGGTGAGCGAACATGTCTGAATCTGGCTTGTGCTTTCTTTTTTTCTTTTTCTTTTTAAAGATTTATTTATTTTATGTGTGTAAGTACATAGTTGCTCTTTTCAGACACACCAGAAGAGGGCATCAGATCCCATTACAGATGGATGTGAGCCACCATGTGGTTGCTGGGACTTGAACTCAGGACCTCTGGAAGAGCAGTCAGTGCTCGTAACTGCTGAGCCATCTCTCCAGCTCCTGGCTTGTGCTCTCAAGGAGAGTTGATGGGATTGGTGGGCTAGATGCAGGGAAGGGAGAAGAGGGAGCAGGATGACTGTAGGCTTTTGCGATGAACAACCAGCTAGAAAGGGCATCACTTCTCATACAGAGAAGGCAGGGAGTTAGGAGAATATGTGTCTAAGTTAGGGTTAAGATGCAAGATGAAACATCATGACCAAAGCAACTTGGGGGGGAAAGGCTTCATTACTGTTCAACATTGAGGGAAGTCAGGACAGGAACTCAAGCAGGGCAGGAACCTGGAGGCAGGAGGCTGATGAAGATGCCATGGAGGGATGCTGCTTACTGGCTTGCTCAATCTGCTTTTTTGTAAACCTGGGACCATCAGCCCACAATGGGATGGGCCCTCCCACATTAATCACTAATAAAGAAATGCCCCATACAGGCTTGCTGACATCCCAGTGTCCAGGTGACTCTAGCTTGAGGCAAGCTAACATAAAACTGGTCAGCACTGTAAGGGTGGAAAGATATAAAAATTCTGTTTTGGCCTCCTTGGATTTGAAGTGTTCTCTATTCAAATCTGAATGTGTTGGTCTGGGCTTCTGCAAGGATAACAGCTAGATCGGAAAAAGCAGGGGGTGAATGATATGCACAGGTACAAACAACCCAGAGATGGGGAGGGGGAGCACGGGGTAGATTGTGAGTTGTAGGAAGGGTGTCAGAAACTTGTCTCAGCTGCTAAGTTCTAGAGACGAGACCCTTGGAGGTGTGTTGCTCATTTATTGCCCGTGGGGAGTGGTGGTGTTGGTGGCAAAGCGTGGGAAAACCCCCTCTTTGTCAGGAAGAACTGCATATTCATTACGGCTGTCCGATAAGATCTAGATCCGTGGCTCTCAGCCTATAGGTCAGGTCACGACCCCTGTTTTAGGGGGGCACTGCATGACGCTTTCACAGGGGTCACCCAAGACCATTGGAAAACACAGACATTTATGTTACAAGTCATAACAGTAGAAAAATTATAGCTGTGAAGTAGCAACAAAATAATTTTATGATTGGGGAGGTCATTGCAACATGATAAAACTGTATTAGAGGGTCGTAGCATCAGGAAGGTTGAGAACCACTGATCTAGACAAAAGGTCTCAACACAAAACAAATGGATGGTACTTTGTGGCAGAAACAGGTATCTGAAGGCTTGAAGAGCTGCTTGCCAATTGTCTAGACACTTTCTTGTTAAACTCGGCTCTGCAGGTGCCGTGCAACTGTAACAGAAGCATAAAGTTTTATTCTCTCAGAAACCATGAACCTTGTTATCATTTGAGCATGATGCCGGATGAAGTTTGTTAAGCGAATCAATTGGGTAGGCGAGGCGGTAGGAGGTGAAGCTGTCTAACACGTTCTGGATCAATCTGTCCGAATTCTATTTACACTATATGGCAACCCTGGATGAAATGAATGCTTGATGGCTGATTAAGAAACATTCTTTTAAAAATTTCATTCATTCATTCATTCCTTCCTTCATTCATTCATTGTGTATGTGTGTGGTCCACATGAATGTCTGTGCACCACATGCATGCAGTGCCCACAGAGGCCAGAGGAGATATCAGATTCTCTAGAACTGGAGTAACAGACTGTTGTGAGCTGCCATGTGGGTGCTGAGAATTGATCCCTGGCCCTCCTAAAGAGCAGCCAGAGCCTGACTACTCTCTGTGAGTATTGCATGTATGTAAAGGGCAGGGGTGAGGCTACATTTAACTATTTAAGCATTGCATATATGTAAAGGGCAGGGGTGAGGCTACATTTAACTATTTAAGCACTTCTGAGCTTGTTACTTGTTCACACCCTGAAGCAAACCTTCCCGACGGCCAGAGCCAATGCTTTCTGGCTGTCCTCAGGATGGTTTTGGAAGGTGGGGTTGTTTATTTATTTTTAGAGTTCTGGTTCTTATGGGTTTTTTTTGTTCCTAATCTTGGATCTTCTTTGTGAGTTGCTACTAAAGCCTTCAACAGCAGGACTGTGAATGGCTCTGTCAGAGTTAGTGCACTACACACTAACTGATTCTGAGAAGCTGACATCCAATTCCAGCCTGCAGCACAGCAAATGGTTTTGTGGATACTCACACTTAATCATATATTCATAGCTTTCTTAAACGAGTTGACTAAGCTTTGTGGATGATATGTAAGACTATTTTTAACTCTAGTGGTACAAAGCGGTTAGCTTAGAGGGCTAGGGCGAATGGTGGTACAACACTTGCCCTGCATGCATACATAAGACCCTTGGCTTGATGCCCAGAAACACACACACACACCTCTCTCCCTCTCCCTTTCTCTTTCTCACACACACATACCCCACATACCACACACACACACACACACACACACACACACACACGATACTCACTCACACAACACACACATGACACACACATATGCACACATACTATATACCACACATACACACAAATACACCTCATACCATACACATACACACATATCACACACCACACACACGACACTCACACATACATACACATCACATACACACACACCACATACACACACACACCACACACACATGACACTCATATATAACACACACACAAGTGACACTCACATGACACTTACACATACATACTACATACCACACACACCACATACCACACACACGTCTCATTCACATGACACTCATACACATGACACACACATATGACACTCACATATATATGACATACACACAAATGACACTCATATGACACACACAAACACCACATATCACACACACCACATACCACACGACACTCATACACATGACACACAAACAAATGACACATACACACAAATGACATTCATATGATCCTTACAACACACATACTACACAACACACATACTACATACCACACACACATGCCACATACACATGCCACTCACACACACACACCACATAGCACACACACACACACACACACATAAACACACACACACTCACACACCACATGTCGAATGTACCCTCCTCCCCATACACACACTGCCCAGCTTCAAGAAGCTGTCCGTGAAGGCGATCTATGTCCTAACATGGTAGTAACAAAAACTTGGAATAATTCTCTTTTCTGTTATCAAATCTGGGCATCCCCAGCTGGACTGAGAATGGGAAAAGTCAATAATATTTTCCTAACAGAAACATTCCAATGTTTTAGCAAGAAAAACTAATTATTGTTGAGCTAATGAGTTTTGCCTTTCCCAAATTACTTTTGAAAAAATATGATAAGCTTCTTGCCTTTGTAGTGTTTCTTCCCCCTTAGGAAAGAGAAAATCCTGTCGTTCTGCTTCCAACTTATCACTAATAGTGATTTTAAAATAAAACATGGTCTGAGGAAGGACCACTTAGGCTATCACACAGAAGGGACTTCGTATCTGGTTCTAAGTGACTCTCAACGCTCTGTGACTTCAACACCACCTAGATAGCCGTCTGATGAGGCGGAAAGGCGTTGAAATCAATTCCCATAAATGTCACTGCCCTATTTATTGTCTTGTTCCCTGAACCAGCGCTGCACTGGCTGGACTCCATTGTGTGTCAAGCAGATTTATTACAGCTCAGATGCATTCCAGTCCACAACAGGAATGCGCTCATTCGAAAACAAAGCTCCTTAGGCCAGCAAAGCAGACAATCTGCTGGCAAAACCCACTTACCTGAACAAGTAAGTGCCCAAGTAAGCTTCTGGACTGTCATTCTATAGTTAGGCAGATTTTCTTGTTGCTTCAGATTCTCTTGGACAGTAACTCAGAAATTCTGGAAAGTAGATTATTAACTCTTTCTAGCCTGCAGGGCACACTCTAACACGCAGCCTTCTTCGTTAACGGAAACCAGTAGAAAGCTGTGCAGGAACTGACACCCAAGAGGACAGGATAAGAAAGCTTAAGAAGAAGGAGAAAGTTCAACCAGGATGCAAAAGCAAAGGAGCAGAAAACAATCTGCCAGTTCACAGAATGAAGAAAATGCTCAAAACCAGAGAGAACTAAGGTTGCCAAGCGGATACCAGCCAAGGCAGGTTGAGAGCTGTCTGGGACCGAAGGCCTGCCTGCACTCTGAAAACAGCATCTGTACAACCATTCAAATATACAAACGACCACCTGTTGCCAGGCAGAGCACACAGGCTTGTCAGTGCAGACTTCTCTCATCCTAACATCCACAACTTGTGTGATTCCAGATTTGGGCCACCTAAAGCTATATCAGGGAAGTCATTTTTGCTTAGGTTATTGGCTAAGCACCGGTGGCTCATTCCACCTAGGCTGTCATTATTATTCCCGTGGATTCCTGTAGGTCTTAGACTGGACTGGAACAGCCATTAGAAATCATTGTTGTCACAATATGCCAGTGTACATACGATTCAGTTAATACTGTCACATAGGCTTGTAGACATTTCTGCTAAGTATGCTTACCGTACATTTTCTGGTAACACTGCTATTAAATTAGACTGCAAACACAAATGAAACACGAAGGTGGAACTGACCTGGGGTGACCTCACCAACCAATACAGCCACAGTGGTAGATTGGTGCTGAGGATTGAAGCAGCAACCACTGCTCAGAGACCCTGTCCTCACCGAGGCATCTTTCCTTCCCTCTGATAACGCAGCCAGGGCCAGGTTTCAAACCTCTTTACATGGACCTCATGGGAGCTCTGCCATCCATGTCAACAGGGTCCTTACTGCTGGGTCTCTAGGACATTACTATGAAACTATGTTCTCAGCTACCCCCTGTAAAAGCAACACAGTCCATCACCCCAGAGTGATCACAGCTCTGTTCATTTATAGGACCTGTGAGAAAGGAAAGGTTCGTGTTGTGCAAACCTGACCTGGTAACCCAAGTTTAACAACTGACTTCCAAGAGATGTTCTCTAATCTCTACACTGGGCTGTGGTAAACACACACACACACACACACACACCTATACATTCACACAACAATGATGATGACCACCATGACGACAATAACTTCCACCACAACAAAAATCAAATTAGTTGAAAATATGGGATCAGTATGAAGTAACTTAAAAATAAATCCATATTATTTAATGTAGGATTAATTTAGGTTTTCTGAAAAACTATCTTTGAAAACTATTTTGTTGTGAGGTTATGCCAAGTGTGAGCAACCTTCCTATTCTTTATTTTAGAGTCATTCAAGAGCTAACCTCAGTCAGATTCAGACTTAAATTGTAGTAATACATTTTGAGAACAACTTTATAAAATATTCAAATATTTATGGGAATACTTGAGGACTCAAGTAGGATATATGCAAAAGTCTGAGAACTCAAAGCTATATCCTAATTCATATATCCTTTCTACTCTAAATGTATACGAATCAGCAAGAGAAAAAAACAAAATAGAAATGTTTAAGCTGCTAAAGAACACTGCTGTCTCGAGACATCAGAAGGTGTCCGGACATGAGGCTTAAGTCTTATGTCAGAAGTACAACGGCAGACTGATTAGCTGGACATGCAGAACAGACCCAGAATGCACCTGGCCAAGCTGAATCCTCATTATTTTGAGGACACCTGATATCCTGTGCACCCAGCTCCTTGTCCACGCTGATTATGTGCCATGTACCCAGTTTTTATATCTAAAGAGGATTTAAAATTCATGAGGCTGGCCGAAGGCTTGGCTGTCACATTCTACTCATTCCAAAGTGTATGGGAAAAAGAACAGGACAGACATTTCAGCCAAGGCCATTATTGTGCCTGAATAACCATATTGCATTAACTTGCTAATAAACCTGCTTGGAGATGTAGACGCTGTCAGCCCAGAGCTGCACCCCACGCCTTTCTCCCAGCTTGCCCGGTGTCACTCCGGGAAGCATTACTCTCTCTATGCCCTTTCTTCCGAGGTTGCCCAGAATTCAAAGCACTTATTCAGTGAGGTTGTAATCCAGTTTAGTATGCTATTAACGGAATTCTTTCGAGCAGATCATGGAAAAAGGAAATCACACTCATTCAGGGGTCCATGACCGATTTTAAGGGAAACACATACTCAGCCAGTCCGAAGGAAAAGGCCGGGATCTATGAGGTATTAGGGAAAGAAAGGAAAGGAAAGAACACATCAATTTCCACAATTTTCCAATATTCTCTTAAAAATAAAAACAAGCCTACGTTTGGAGTGGTAGGATCCTGGACTCTCTGAGTGAACGGGGCCAGGCATGGCTATTCATGGAAGTTAGGAAATGCAAACTTCCATCTATCTACACCACGGACGCCTTGCCTTCCTTCGCTCCCCTTGTTTATTCTGGGATTCAGAAGTGAAACACGCGCGCGCGCGCACACACACACACACACACACACACACGCACACGCACACGCACACACACTTGCACACCTCACAGATCTTGATAGTCCCTCAGAGAGAATGCAATAGAGTGTGGATTAAAAGCTCTGATGTGTGCTTTTCACTGGCTTGGCCAGTTTTCGGTCTGTGCCATAAATGTCAAAGTAAGACCTGCTCTTTCTAGAGCTTTAAGTCCTGAAAATACCTGAGACAGAGTGGATGCCCTGTGGAGACATTCATTTTATAAGAACGAACACATTACTTACACTGTCTGGTGACTCTGCTAGTTTATCCTCATTTAACAATTAACTGAAGGTATAAGATTAAACAATATAATAAACAAAAGTTAAGGGAATAAATATCCTTATTTTAAAACACTGATATCAAATGGCAATTAGTTTCTTGTTTCTTTTCCTGTCTTAAAGGTTTAGAAGAAATATCTTACCAAAGTCTGGGTGGCTACCAAATGCCTATCTCTATATGGCAACTTCCAATGAATAGAACCGGAGTGGTTTTTCTTTTATGGGGCAACTGGATTGGAAAAAAAAAACCTGTCCATGTACCCCAAATAGTTGTTTATCAGCAAAATCTGGCTGAAAGAAAGTCCAACTCAGGCCAGTAAGACGGCTGGTCCAGGTGCCTGCCAGGGAGCCTAACAAGCTGAATTCCATCCACAGAACCCATGCTGGATGGGGAACTGACATCCACAAGATGTCCTCTGACGTCAGCAAGCAGACCATGGCACAGACACGGTGACACACATATACCCACACGTTAAAAATATGTAATTAAGATACTTTATGAAGTAGAATGTACTTCCTCAATTACTTTATGATTAGAAAGATATTTGCATCAATCTTTTCTTTTTTTTAATTTTTAATATTTTTATTACATATTTTCCTCAGTTACATTTCCAATGCTATCCCAAAAGTCCCCCATAGTGCCCCCCACTTCCCTACCCACCCATTCCCATTCTTTTGGCACTGGCATTCCCCTATATTGGGGCATATAAAGTTTGCAAGTCCAATGGGCCTCTCTTTCCAGTGATGGCCGACTAGGCCATCTTTCGATACATATGCAGCTAGAGACAAGAGCTCCGGGGTTCTGGTTAGTACATCATGTTGTTCCAACAATAGGGTTGCAGATCCCTTTAGCTCCTTGGGTACTTTCTCTAGCTTCTCCATTGGGAGCCCTGTGATACATCCAATAGCTGACTGTGAACATCCACTCCTGTGTTTGCTAGGCCCCGGCATAGTCTCACAAGAGACAGCTATATTTGGGTCCTTTCAGCAAAATCTTGCTAGTGTATGCAATGGTGTCAGCGTTTAGAAGCTGCTTATGGGAAGGATCCCTGGATACGGCAGTCTCTAAATGGTCCATCCTTTCATCACAGCTACGAACTTTGTCTCTGTAACTCCTTCCCTGGGTGTTTTGTTCCCAATTCTAAGAAGGTGCACAGTGTCCACACTTTGGTCTTCATTCTTCTTGAGTTTCATGCGTTTAGTAAATTGTATCTTATATCTTGGGTATCCTAAGTTTTGGGCTAATATCCACTTATCAGTGAATACATATTGTGTGAGTTCTTTTGTGATTGTGTTACTTCACTCAAGATGATGCCCTCCAGGTCCATCCATTTGGCTAGGAATTTCATAAATTCATTCTTTTTAATAGCTGAGTAGTACTCCATTGTGTAAATGTACCATAATTTCTGTATCCATTCCTCTGTTGAGGGACATCTGGGTTCTTTCCAGCTTCTGGCTATTATAAATAGGGCTGCTATGAACATAGTAGAGCATGTGCCACATGGTCATCTCGTTAGATGCGGAAAAAGCATTTGACAAGATCCAACACCCATTCATGATAAAAGTCTTGGAAAGATCAGGAATTCAAGGCCCATACCTAAACATGATAAAAGCAATCTACAGCAAACCAGTAGCCAACATCAAAGTAAATGGTGAGAAGCTTGAAGCAATCCCTCTAAAATCAGGGACTAGACAAGGCTGTCCACTTTCTCCATACCTATTCAACATTGTACTTGAAGTCCTAGCCAGAGCAATTCGACAACAAAAGGAGATCAAAGGGATACAAATTGGAAAAGATGAAGTCAAAATATCACTTTTTGCAGATGATATGATAGTATATATAAGTGACCCTAAAAATTCCACCAGAGAACTCCTAAGCCTGATAAACAGCTTCGGTGAAGTAGCTGGATATAAAATTAACTCAAACAAATCAATGGCCTTTCTCTACACAAAGAATAAACAGGCTGAGAAAGAAATTAGGGAAACAACACCCTTCTCAATAGTCACAAATAATATAAAATATCTTGGCGTGACTCTAACTAAGGAAGTGAAAGATCTGTATAATAAAAACTTCAAGTCTCTGAAGAAAGAAATTATAGAAGATCTCAGAAGATGGAAAGATCTCCCATGCTCATGGATTGGCAGGATCAACATTGTAAAAATGGCTATCTTGCCAAAAGCAATCTACAGATTCAATGCAATCCCCATCAAAATTCCAAATCAATTCTTCAACGAATTAGAAAGTGCAATCTGCAAATTCATCTGGAATAACAAAAAACCTAGGATAGCAAAAACTCTTCTCAAGGATAAAAGAACCTCTGGTGGAATCACCATGCCGGACCTAAAGCTTTACTACAGAGCAATTGTGATAAAAACTGCATGGTACTGGTATAGTGACAGACAAATAGACCAATGGAATAGAATTGAAGACCCAGAAATGAACCCACACACCTACGGTCACTTGATCTTCGACAAGGGAGCTAAAAACATCCAGTGGAAGAAAGACAGCATTTTCAACAAATGGTGCTGGCACAACTGGTTGTTAACATGTAGAAGAATGCGAATCGATCCATTCCTATCTCCTTGTACTAAGGTCAAGTCTAAGTGGATCAAGGAACTTCACATAAATCAGAGACACTGAAACTTATAGAGGAGAAAGTGGGGAAAAGCCTTGAAGATATGGGCACAGGGGAAAAATTCTTGAATAGAACAGTAATGGCTTGTGCTGTAAGATCGAGAATTGACAAGTGGGACCTCATGAAACTGCAAAGCTTCTGCAAGGCTAAAGACACCATCAATAAGACAAAAAAACTACCAACAGATTGGGAAAGGATCTTCACCTATCCTAAATCAGATAAGGGACTAATATCCAATATATATAAAGAACTCAAGAAGGTGGACTCCAGGAAGTCAAATAACCCCATTAAAAAATGGGGCTCAGAACTGAACAAAGAATTCTCACCTGAGGAATACCGAATGGCAGAGAAGCACCTGAAAAAATGTTCAACATCCTTAATCATCAGGAAAATGCAACTCAAAACAACCCTGAGATTCCACCTCACACCAGTCAGAATGGCTAAGATCAAAAATTCAGGTGACAGCAGATGCTGGCGAGGATGTGGAGAAAGAGGAACACTCCTCCATTGTTGGTGGGATTGCAAGCTTGTACAACCACTCTGGAAATCAGTCTGGCGGTTCCTCAGAAAATTGGACATAGTACTACCGGAGGATCCAGCAATACCTCTCCTGGGCATATATCCAGAAGATGTCCCAACCGGTAAAAAGGACGCATCAATCTTTTCTAAAATGACCAAGATTAGGTATAGTTTCTTCTCTAAAGTCCCTTAGCGAGAGCACATAAAAACCAACTCAAATGAACAAAGCCTTAGCAGAGAGAACAAAATGCTGAGAGAACAAATGCAGAGAGAACAAAGCAACAGTCATATGGTTCAATAAAAATAAAAAGTGAGTAATAGGTTCAGTATCGAAAGCCATGGAATTACAGTAATTTCATAATCTGTCAGAAGCATGATTCACTACCATTTATTGCTTTGATAAGTGTTTATTGATCACCTGAGTGTTCAAGCTCGATGCAGATATATGTGTAGTAAATTTCTCAACCAGAGAACTAAATAAAAACTGCTGAGCATAGCACATTAAACTTGAAGAATTGTGAAATGGGACTAACAGGAAAAAAAAAATGAAGCTGTGTGCTCCCATAGACCAGGAGACTAAGTCCCAGTTAGCCTTAACAAACAGTCTTCCATCACAGGAAAAGCAGAATTAGAACTCACATCCCCTTTCTTAACCGTGTGGCACAATTCCTGATGAACTAGAAATGTCACTGAGGTGACAAGCCAAGGTTAAGACTACCAACAAGAAATTGATTCCACTCAGACTATTTGGAAACAGGCAATTAGTTAATAGTCATATATAAACACATGCTTAAGTTATCTTCTGAAGTTTCTCCATTGCCTGAGATTGCATCCATTTCTGACCCCTGAGGAGGAACCAGCTACCATCTGACTAAACCCAAGGGCCACAGAATAAACATGGCTTGGCATATGAAGACAGGAGGGAGGTCCATGGACCACCATGACATGTTCTAAGCAAGGTCATTTTTAAAAGTTTCCACAAAATGCAGAGTTAATGCTTTAGGTGTTTTCTAACTGTTCTTGATAAGAAATCTTAAAAAAACAACACTATTTACAACAATGTCAAGATTTTCCATAAAAAGATTCTTATATCTTTTTCCTTGAGTCTCTCTCTTTTACACACACACACACACACATACACACACACACACACACACACACACACATTGCACACCCTGCCTCTTGGAGTATGACTTTTTAATTTTACTTGAGGATTGAGGATTTGGTGTCCTAGGTGAGCTGAAAAGCCCTGTCTTTTCACTGATATTTGAAAGCCTGTCTACCCGAAGCCTTGGAAAATGCACAATAGTGACACAGTTTGCATTTGATGCATCTTTTCTGACCATAGTGAGAAGGGACTTAAATGAAAAACAAGCTTTCAGCATCAGAAACTCATACTAGTTTCACAAAACAATAGTTTGACTTTTGTAGTTGACTTACTGGATTTCATTCCACAATTCCCAACCATATTTTCCCACATTAGCATTTAGGAAGGCTATAAATGAAAGATAATCTCGCTCAGTGTGTGCCAGTGTATGTGAGACTTTGAAGAGCAGAAAGTGATAAAAGAAGTTAATGAGGGTGAATGAAATCTGTTCTAAAAAGGCAATGCTACCAAGCAGATGAATGATTTTTTAATAAGGAGGACATTTTAATTCTCTCAAATCTTCTTCCCAAATATACCCAATACAAACCCTTGTGTGTACACTTAGCACCCTTGATTAATAAAAAAATCTCTAGGAATGAAGAGAACTGAACTCCACAATACTAGCAGTAAATTAGCCTGTTTGTGGAACATGCTTCCCCCACCCAAATGGAAATTGTGGCAAATCCAATGCTCTACTGTTGCAAAAGAAGCAGGCATCCTCATATGTATTCTCTAACAACACTAAGCCAAGCACAGCTGAAGACAGATAAGGTGGTGGCATTTATCTGAAACCCTGCAGATAAGGACAGGTCAAGTGTAAGGCGCGGTAGGAAACCCAAATTAAACAAGTTTCCAAGGCAAAACTCAAAGAGCTTATTGCTCTGCCAGTCCTAATCTCATTTTAACTGCAAAAACAGTGTCTTAGGCTTGTTGTCATCTATATGGCAAAATGCTAGAACTAAAGTTAAGGGAGGCAGAGTTTATTTTTCTCGTATTTGGAGAGGACAGCTCATTCTGGCAGGGAATGCATGGCAGGCAAGAACACAAGCAGCTGCACACACTGTGTCCACAGTCAGGCAGGAACACAGGCAGCTGCACACACTGTGTCCACAGTCAGGCAGGAACACGGGCAGCTGCACACACTGTGTCCACAGTCAGGCAGGAACACGGGCAGCTGCACACACTGTGTCCACAGACAGGCAGGAACACAGGCAGCTGCACACACTGTGTCCACAGTCAGGCAGGAACACAGGCAGCTGCACACACTGTGTCCACAGTCAGGCAGGAACACAGGCAGCTGGATACACTGTATCCTCAGGCAGGCAGGAACACAGGCAGCTGGATACATTGTATCTTCAGGCAGGCAGGAACACAGGCAGCTGGATACATTGTATCCTCAGGCAGGCAGGAACACAGGCAGCTGGATACATTGTATCCTCAGGCAGGCAGGAACACAGGCAGCTGGATACATTGTATCCTCAGGCAGGCAGGAACACAGGCAGCTGGATACATTGTATCCTCAGGCAGGCAGGAACACAGGCAGCTGGATACATTGTATCCTCAGGCAGGCAGGCAGGAACACAGGCAGCTGGATACATTGTATCCTCAGGCAGGCAGGCAGGAACACAGGCAGCTGGATACATTGTATCCTCAGGCAGGCAGGAACACAGGCAGCTGCTCACACTGTCCACAGTCAGGAAGCAGAGAGTGATGCATGCTGGAGTCCAGCTCAGTTTCTCCTTTATATCCAATAGAGAGTCCTAGACCACAGACAGTTCTACCCCAGCTAACCCAATTTAGATAATCCCTCAAGGCATACCTAGAAGTTCATCTCCCAGGGAGACTCTAGATCCTGACAATCTTACAATCAATATAAATCATCATAGTCAGAAAAACTGATATTTGACAATGTGCTGAGCTTAACTGATCTCTCCCTTATCTGTGGATAAATGACTTACATCATGGCCTCTCTGCACTGAGCTTGAGAGAAATGTATAATCATTGAGAACTGGCTGGAAGACACTTTTAGAGAAATTTTCCGTCTCTTGTTTCACATTCGAACAAACTGAGACCCAGTTGAACCTCTTGGTCAAAGTCACAAGCTAGTTGTATTTCCGAGCTGTCGTCTACCGTCCAGACATGTGACATGCTGGGATCACCACTCATTAAAAGCAGCCCCAGGAGCTGAGTGTGGTGGTACATTTCTGTAATCCTAGAAATTGGGAGGTGGAGACAGGGCGGTGAGGAGATTAAGGTCTCCCTTGTCTATGTAGTAACTCTGAGATCACTGTGGGATACAAGAGACATTTCCTCTACAAAATCCACCAATGAATCTCCTAACCCGGGATCCTGGGCTCTGTGGCCAGGACACTCATTTACTGCCACTTTCTGCTTTCTTTCTTTCTTTTTTAATTTTTGTTTTTTTTTTTCACTTTTTTCTTTCTACAGCAGAGTGTAATCCTCTTCCCATAATGTTCCAGAAATTTTTGTAATCAAGACAAACAAGGGAATGGCGCTCTTTCGATCATACCTATAGCAACTGTCCTTATATCTTCACCACCACTAGTAGTTCCACTTAATAATGTTATTCTAGACCTTTCTCCTGAATGACTTAACTGAAATTCAAGCTCTATAGTAAAGTCATGAATTTTGTGCTATTCTTACCATTCTTGAAGATTTTCTTTGTTTTATGTCTATGTTTGTATATATGTGCAGCTGTCCGCCACATGTGTGCAGGTACCCATGGAAGCCAGAAGAGGGCATCAGAACTGCTGGAACTGGAGCTGGAGCTAAGAGCCACATAAGGTAGGTGCGGGGAATTCAACTTGGGCTCCTGCAAGAGTGTCAAGCTATTTTTCCAGCCTCTATTTTCAGCACTCTACAGAAGAGGAAACAGAGGCACTGGGCACTTGTATACCCAATTGTGACCATGACAATACTCTTGACTATCTCAGTTTGCCCACCCATTTGCTGCCCCTGAATTTGACATGTTCTCTGCTGCATGCTTCCATTCCCTCAACGGCTGCTCAGACTTTCCAGCTCAGTTACATGTCAGCACTCTTAGTCACCAACCCAGGAAACACCGTGTCATCTTTGCCTCTTCTCTGACTGTCACCATTCTCTATGTCTCTGCCCTGGGAAGGTCTTGCTCTCTGCTCCAACCTCTCCCTGCAGAGGCCAGGAAGCTGCCACCTCACAGTTGCTTCAGTTTTCCTTTTCTCACGGGCCCCAGCCCTGTTTCCTGGTATACACTGTCTGAAAACTGTCATTGCATATATTTGGCCTGGTTTTATAATTGTTTACAGCAAAGGGGAAATTCCTTTGGCTGTTAATCTTTCATGCACAGATGTGAATTGCTCAAGTCTAAACAGTGTATATACACTGTCATGCTGCCTCCCTGACAACCTCTGAGACAACATTATGTAATTTCTCATAATTCAAGTGAATATTCTTTCTCGTTACAACAATGAGAGCCAGCATGTTCTCTCCCACCCCAAAAAAACTCTCCAAAAAACAAACAAACAAAAAACCAAATAAATAGTCTTGCGATTACGTCTGTCAGAACAAGGGGTGGGTCAGTAAATGAGGCATTTGTGTAAATGTTAGCTAAAATGTTACATTTCGATATGGCTGTCCACTCTTAACAGAAGATGTGAGAAGCTAATTAAGGAGACATTTGTGACCTTGTGCCTTCTGTGTCTGGACTCTTGGGGATGGGGGAAGCACCTATAATAGCAAGGCGATTGATGAACAAATTTAACCATTATATTAAGATTAAGAGAGCCAGAAGTGCAATGTACGAGCCACTGCTCTCTTCCTCCCTCTCCGCTGCACTATCTATGTAAGCTCCTGAAAGAGAAAGGCTGCCAGAGAGCCTTTGTGGGCAGGACTCAGACCCACCACACAGAGCAAAGCAGCTGAGACACAGACTCACACCATAGCTGGAGTTCTGCTTGAAGCAAAACCAAACCTAGAATGTCTTGGGGGAAAGAATCCCATTGTTTCCGGCGAAGAAAACCAGAGTCATATCTGAAGAGACTAAAGGGTCAGTCAAAGCAGGTACTGAGCCACAGCCCTGGCCAATAACCATGTTCTTTAACAGCTTGCTTTGCGGGGAGTGGCCTGATGCGAAACATATTTTAAAATATTACCAACAAGTTGGAAGCTCGCTAGCCTCTTCTTTAAATAATTTTTCCTAGAAAACCTATGTGGTTAGAGCGTGGGGTATCACCTCTTATCTGATACAGCCACTCTGAGGTCAGGCCAGCCAAGCGGGGGGGGGGGGGCGCGGGGGGGGGCGGAGGAGAGGGCAGGACAACAGCTGAACCCACAGTTTTCCTTTTTCTTCTTGTAATGCCAGGATCAAACCCAGCACCCTGCCTGAGTTAGATATGTACTCTACCCCTGAGCCGCACTCCCAGCCTGGCCCCACAGTTGTTAAAACATCAGTAAGCTGTGCCTTGGTCAACTTTTGAAATACAAAGTAGTTAGAGTAATATACATGTTATTTACATAAAATTACAGAGAGAGTAAATGCCACAAACTGTGAGGATACAGAAATAATATACATATCTGGACAAAATGTATTTTTAAAATTATTTTTTGAGTTAGCAAGATGGCTCAGTGGGGAAAGGGGGTTTGCTATCAAAGTTGTTCACCGTTCACCAGAGTCCTGGGGATTCACATGACGGAAAGAGAAAATCAACTTCTGAAAAGCTGACCTTTGACCTCCATAAGTCCCATGGAACACAGTCATAAAATAAAAACATAAAGTGTAATAAAAATTTTTTAAAGCCTGATTTTAGCTATGTCCACTGTTTCTCCTGAGAAGTGACCTGGGAGTCTGGGTGACAGTTATCTGCTTCCTCTCCCCTAGAGGAGCCTCAACCTCAGCCTAGATCTGCTATCTGGCATTATTGGGGCCCGGGGTAAAGATAAGGTTACATTTTACAGAAGAACTTCATTGGAAGCAGCCACAGATGTCTCCTCTTGAAGTACTTGGAAACATCCCGCCACAATGACCTTTCTAAGATAAGCTGCTGCTCTCTGAGATACGAGAAAGCAAGGTGTCACCTTTGTTGTCTCTATGATGCTATCTGTGACTTTTAATGTAGTGTCTGGACCTAATACAGACTCTCACTGGCCCAGACATCATGAAAGGGATACAACTCCCTGGATGCTATGCAGCCAAATGGTTGGGTTTGTGTGTTTTGGAATTGAATGACTTGGTTCAAATCCTATACTCTGATTGCCTAGCTGACCATGCAACCTACTTATACTCAAAGCCCCAATTTCTTCAATGTAGGATCCACATTAAAAACTGAGATGGTAAACACAGTGTATGTAAGGTGCTTGGAGGCTGGGGATGTAGCTCAGTGACAGAGCAGTCAGCATGATTCCTGCCCAGCCAATGTTCATCACATGTTCGTTACTTACTATTGCGTCTTTAACTAGGAGTCTCAGACAGTCCACACAAACCTTCAGAACATCAAATGTGCATTGCCTTCATCTGCTGGTTTACACACTCACTCAGTAGGCAGATGTGGGCTGATGGCTGGGGCTGTGTGGGGCTCTGTGTTGGACGCTGCAGTTACCTACATGCAATCCTCTTCTTGGAACCACCTTTTCTGAGACTGTGGCTCAGTGCTCAGACCAATGGCTCCATCTCATTGGCTTCCTTACTGTTTAGTGTTTACCAGGTTTGTCCCTGTGTGCACCAAAAGAGAAGATGTATGCTTGTGTGAAGTGAATAGTTGAGGCAAGGCTGTGTGTGTGACACAACCCCACTCAGATGAATTCCCCAGCACGCTCTGAGGGAATCAGCCACGCTCCCACGACAGGAATGGAAGTGGGAGGGAATTTCAGGCAGGGGGATGGCAATTAGTACAATATCCCAAACTGCCTTACAGTGATGGCATATAATTCAGCCACAGTGAAAAAAACATGTAGTCAAACTTGACACCTCTAGATGACCTCTTTTTAAAAATGATCTTATTTATTTTTATTTCATACGCATTAGTGTTTTGCCTTCATATATGTCTGTATGAGGGTATTGGATACCCTAGAACTGGAGTTATAGACAGTTGCGAACTACCATGTGGGTGGTGGGAATTGAACTAGGTTCCCCCCTTGAAGATCTCTTATGAACATCTTTATTACTTATAGGAGAAGAAACTCAAGTTGATTCTCTATGAATTCTACAGAAAGAAAAGACCATGTCCTCCTGACATATTCTTACCTCATTCCCACAACTGTCCCAAGATGGAGAAACGCCAAGGTCTACTTCCCTAGCACAGTCTCACCTTCAAGCACAGCAAGATAACTTAATGACCCAGTGACACCTTCCTCTGTTCAGTTCTGTCACAAGGCTTCCCACAGGGCCCTGGGAACAGACAGGCAGAGGATGCTCTAATGAGCAGAGACAACAACAGTCTGTCTCCTACTTGTGAAGCAAAGCTGCCTGCCAACCCATCCAGCGTGAGTGTGGCTCACCCACGAGGCTGAACATTTCTCTGCACAAAGGACCAGAGAAATGGGGCCCCTGCCTCCCGTATTATGTGTACTCGGGTCTTTTTGTTTTGTTTTTGTTTTTGGAGGGAGAGGAAAGGAAGACATAAAAGAGTAGAAGACTTGACATATTCTGGCTCTACTTCTTCTCAACTTGCTTCTAATTGATCCTGAGTCGCTTCTGGATTCAAGAGATGAGTTATTTTCTGCTACAGGGAGCACAAAGTCCAGTAGTCTTGTTACAATATGCATTTTTTTTTAATTGGCCTTTGCCTCCAGTTGCTGGCACTGAGGTCCTAAGGACCCTGGGATTTCCTGAGTGATAAGTGTGTCTGTTGTTATTCATAACAAGCCTCCTTCCATAGCACTTGAATTTATAACAGGCAGAATGGAGGGGGTGGGGCTAGACAGCTTTCAAATGCAGCTGGTCAGAAGACCAGAGGATTGTAGGCTTGGAATGTGGAGACTCACCCAGAGATCTCCAGGAAAAGGGTGGTGGTAGCTAGAGATTGTGTTCTGTAGCAAACATTCAATGATAAGATTTGGTGAGTTTCAGGGTTAGAGAACAGACAGAGGTACTGGGAGGACTGTGCATCAGGAAAAACATGAACTTCTGGCTCACTCATATTCTGTTCTACACGTCAGTTTCCCCCTAGCTATTCCAATGTTCTAGCCTTGCTCCTGAACTGATAAGTTTAAGCATGAAGTTTTCCTGGATCCTGTGATTTAGTCTAACAAATTATCAAATGCCAAGTAGGTGGTCACGGAAACCATGTAAGAAGTGCCAACCTGTGATCAACATGTGGAGTGGGGGCAGACTGGAGGGACCGCACCCTTCTTCTATGGAATCTGAAGCTCCCTTCAGTCAGTGTCTTGAGGTGAACACGAGGATAGAAATGATCAGTATGGAGAATATCCAGGACTGCCACTGGAGCCTCAGGGCAAAGTCTTGGCTTAGGGAGTCTCAGAGACCGGACTGGTCAAGTAAAGAGATGAGTAATGGCAAAAAATAGGGAAAGGAGATGGGACAATAAGCCACACGCTATGGCACATGATATGGCACACAATGATATGGTACATGATATGGCACACAGTATAGCACATGATGATATGGCACACAGTATGGCACATGATGATATGGCACACAGTATGGCATACTGGGGCCAGGAATTGCATAGTGGGGCTTAGTGACTCAAGTGCATCTTCAAGGAACTGCTATGGGATTTGGGCTGGAATAGAGTTAGAACTGGGGCAGGGGCAAGAACTATGCATAACCAGACAGTCTTGGTCACTGCAGTCCTTCCTATCCTGGTTCTTCAGGGAGTGGCCCTGCTCCAGGGTGTAGCCTTACCACTATGACAATTACCCTCACTTTGAGGAGTGGTCTGTCTGCTACCCGAGGCTTGCAGAGGTCAGGCAGGCAGGGTTCCTCATCAGAAAGGTCTGACCTGCTGTTCCTAGAATCCAAGGTGACTGCAGGTTTAGGACACTAACTGGAGAACTTCAGGTGACATTTAGGGGACGGGAACAGGACACTGTTAATACTGCTGATGAGTTAAAGAAAGAGATACAGAGCAAAGGCAGAGATGCCCAGCTTCTGTCCTCTTTACTTACTTTGCTGGCTTAGGGGAAGTGTCAGTGCTTTGTAGCTAAAGCAGTTTTGAAGTGCAGATTACAGCATTCACTACGAATACAGGACTTCTAACTAGAAATGGACCCAGAAGACAAACTTACAAGTTGACAAGGAGGAGGGGGTCTTCATTTAAAATATCCTAAAATCACTGCTGGGTGTGGTGTCGCATGCCTTTAATTCAGCCCCACTGTGGAAGTAGAGACAGGTGAGTTTCTCTGAGTTCAAAGCCAAACTGATCTACATAGTTCTAGGGCATGGACTCAGTCGCAATAAAATAAATAATTCTAAAACCAAAGTTGTTCTATTTGTTAGTTTCATAGATGAAATTATGCTGTTTTAGTACCTGGGCATACCATTCAGAGAGTGGTCACCTTGAAGACAAAGCCAGTGGCCATGGCCTAACTCTGGCAGCTGAGTTGCCGAGGTCAATTCCATTGAGACTGTCACTGTGTCAATCTGTTAACAGTCGGACATGGTGGCCTCCCTTCATCTTTGTGTATGTGCTGGAGTGGAGTCAAAGGATTCCCCCAATCCTGTACACTGAAAAGACTTGGGCCTTATATTGCTGTATCTCAGCCACTTCACATTCAAGCCTTAGGTTTACTAGAACTATTTATCAAAAAAAAAATCCAAAAGACTGCTGGAAAAACGTAGTCTACTCTTCCCTAAATTACAAAATGTGCACCTAAATTCAGAGGGCTCACAAGCAGTAACCTTGAATTCAGAGAGTCGCGCTCCAAGTGTGAAAACACACTAGGTGCTGCTGCTTACACCAGCATACGCTGTCCTCGTGGGTCTGCAGGAGGAAAAGCCACACAACTTCGTGTGGAGATCTCTCTTCTCCTCAGTAATGTTCCTGGAGAGCTGGAACAATACCTGAGCCTTGATGAGATGGCCTAAGGTTAGGGACCCCCTATAAAACACCTTCCCAGAGAAAGAACCACAGCAAACAGAGACCAGAGGAAAGACATAGAGGATGGGGGGGGGACGGCAGGGGCGTGGGTTTGTACTGGGAAGAACATGGTGGGTGAACCAAAGCAGGACAACGAACTTCAAGTCTGTCCGGTGAGGCTTTTACTGAGACAGGCATGAAAACTGGGCTGGGGATCTAGGTGGACGGCTCACCTAGCATGGACAAAGCCCAGGGTTCAAGCCCTAGTACCATGTAAATTGGATATGGTGTATATATCTGAAGCCCCAGCACTCTGGAGATAGAAGTAGGAGAAACGGAAGATCAAGGACACTTTCAGCTACATAGCAGGTTTGAGGCCAGCCTGATTATGTGAGACTCTGCATCAAACACAATATCACCAACCAAAGAATATCCGTGGAGGGAGCCAGGACTTCGGATACATAGGTAGCAGAGGATGGCCTTGTCTGACATCAATGGGAGGGAAGGAAGGCTTGAGGCTCCAGCGTAGGAGGATGCTAGAGGGGTGAGGTGGGAGTGGGTGAGTGGGTGGGGGAGCACCCTCATAGAAGCAAAGGGGATGGGGAGAGAGAAGATGGGATGGGGGGGTTGTGGAGGGGTAAATGGGAAGGGGGATATTATTTGAAATGTAAACGAATAAGATGATAAAACAAAACAAAATAAAACAAAACACCCCACTGCATCTGACTCCAGAAGCAAGAGCCTTAGGCACTAACACTAT
Organism: Mus caroli; assembly: GCF_978045245.1. Taxonomy (NCBI): domain Eukaryota; kingdom Metazoa; phylum Chordata; class Mammalia; order Rodentia; family Muridae; genus Mus; species Mus caroli. Next base: position 14,159,305 of record NW_028227258.1, read on the forward strand.
ACTCCCCTTCCTAGAGCCGAGACTCGGGAAGAGATAACCTCGTTGTGTCAGCGTGCATTTACTTTGCTGTCAATTAAGGATGTACGGTGGGGCTCAAAAACTCACAACAGGTATAAACCAGGAATTTATCACCCCACCCCGTGTTTACCTTTTAGCTTCTGATAGCTTTGGGCCAGGAAGGACCACTCTGTCCTGTCAGTTTATCCTTCAGCTTTGAGGCCAGTTCGGAAGCCCCTGTCACTGGCTCATATTTAACATCATACTTACAGGCTCCCAAGCTGCTCCTCTAGTTTATTTTGAACTACACAATGACAGATAGTTTAAGGACTGCATTGTGAGAAGTTAAGGCTTTGAAAATATTTAGCTCCTTCCTCAAGAAATTTGCAATCCCCAGCTCTCTGCTTACCCCAGTAGTAAGTGATCTGCTTATATATTTGGGTCTGCACCACCAAGACCAGTTCTTTATACTACTGGAAAGGCTGAGTAGAGTCTGTGATGCTTCGACAATAGTGTTAGGATCTGCATGCCATTAGCCACGTTCCTGGCTCTACCCGATGGTAATTATTATTTTATCTCTTTGCCCATCTTTTTGATTGATTGACCCTTACATATCCTTCTAAGCTGCCTTATATCCTTTCTGCATGATGATCACGCATAAATGCACAACATAAAAATGTAACTAGAGACTTGATTTAGACCCACATCCGTGATGTGATTTTCAAAGATGAAATAGGCAGACTCTGGGGGTATTTAAACTTTACCTACACTACGAAGCACACTGGGTTAAAAACGCTAACACTTCTAAGTGCAGTTAATGAACACTGTTCCTCATTAGATTTTGGTGCTCCTAGAGACAGCATTTAAGACCGTATGAGGATATACCGTGCTGATATAATCCAACACGACATTATGTGAGAAGCATTTCCTCCCTGTAGGACCCTACTCTAAAGAAGAAGCCTACAGCAGACTGAGAAACTTAGGGACAGTGCTACCTTGCAGTATTGACATTTTTCCCCCCATCTACCTAGATTTATCCATTTCCTGGAAGTATGGAAGCATGACTGAACAAATCAGAGAGAGACGAAACTGTACATGCAGAATACCATAGCTAACAGTTACCTCAGGGAAAAGAGGTGCACAGAGCTGGCAAATAATTTAGACTTGTCATTAGCCGGGCGGTGGTGGCGCACGCCTTTAATCCCAGCACTTGGGAGGCAGAGGCAGGCAGATTTCTGAGTTCGAGGCCAGCCTGGTCTACAGAGTGAGTTCCAGGACAACCAGGGCTACACAGAGAAACCCTGACTTGAAAAACAAACAAACAAACAAAGACTTGGCATTCAGGTGCAGGATCAGATACTTAGTTTCATGTTTTTAAAATGCATTATTTGGGGCTAGAGAAGAGGCTTAGCAGCCAAGAGCATACACAAATCCTGTACAAGAACTGAGTTTAGGTCTCAAAACCCATGCTGAGTGCACAACTGCATAAAAATCCACCCCAGGGGACCAAATGCCCTCTTCTGGCTCCTGCACATACCAGAATCCACATGCATATACCCACAGGGAGATATACACAAAGTTTTTTTTTTTTTAAATTGTACTATTACTGTTTTACCTGGAAGAAAAGTTTTCGAAAGCTGTTTAACACATTTTGAATGTCTCTCGGATGCTCAGGTTTTGTTTGAAGTCTGTCTCCTATTTTTTTCTTGCCATTAGGGAACTAGTATGATCTTTCCCCTCCCCATTAAGAGCTCGTGGCAGTGAGATGACCAGTTTTGCCCTCTCAATAAGCAATGATAGCTAAAAGACTGCTTTCTGCTTTATTATCTTTATAAAGGAAAAAATACTTTCTCAAAGACAGTTTGTATGCACCTTTTAGCTGCAGATTAAATACTGATGTTCTTTGGACTCTTTTTTTTTTTTGGTTTTTCGAGACAGGGTTTCTCTTTATAGCTCTGGCTGTCCTGGAGCTCACTTTGTAGACCAGGCTGGCCTCGAACTCAGAAATCCGCCTGCCTCTGCCTCCCGAGTGCTGGGATTAAAGGCGTGCGCCACCACGCCCGGCTTTCTTTGGACTCTTATTCCAATTACAAATAACAAAATTGCCGTGTGGATTTCTAATGAAATTCACACAACCTAAAGTTTCACTTCTGGAAAACACAACTAATAAAAATATTCTCAGAACTCTCATTTTTTTTTTTTTTGTTCCTATAATATTGGCTTAACCCCAACAGGTTGCCATCCTCTTAAGAGAGCTGTGTACATACCCATGATGGAGTGTCTGCTCCTAGTGATAAGCAGGATGTGTGTGTGTGTGTGTATGTGTGTGTGTGTGTGTGTGTATGTGTTGGCTGTGGTCTGAGAGCTCCTCTGTCCCCTGTTAGGTAGGGTCTGTTGGCGTTCGATCTGGTAAGTAATGAGAATAAGTCTGAGGAAATTTTTCCGTGGGCATGTAAATGCCTAAGTTTACCAAGCCAAATTATATTGCAGGGGGCAGTGAGGGGGAGTGTTAAATTCAAGTAGCATCCAAGGAATGTTTTCGAAGAGTCACCAAGATGTGCAAGACACACTGTACCTACTGTGTGCTCGAAGGCTTGCTTCTGTGAGGCCCGCCTCAGCATCCTTGAGCTTGGCTCTTTAGGAATCTCATTTCCAGGCACAGTGGCCAGGAGCTTTCGCAGTCTGTCGACCGGAACTCTTAGCGCTCTACTTTAAAAATACTCTCAAGCCAGAAACTGAAATATGAAATCTGTTTTTCAACTCCCAAGTTGCTCCTTAGTCAATACAGCATTAAACAGTTCTGAACAAAGGGTTCCCCAGGCTGGCTGTGGTTCAGGCCAGTCTTACAGTTATTAACAGGGAAATAAGTTATCCTCAGAAGAAAAGAATCAGGTCTGTACTCAGTTGGAAAAAGATCTACTTCCCTCCCTCATGCTGAATTATGTATTAAATCAGTTTATATTTTATTTTGGACCATTAATCTGTAATTCAGCATAGCTATTAAAATCAATGAATGTTCAGTCTCTTTTGTATCAAGTTGTTTACCAGAAAAATAACTCACTCAGTAGAAGATGTAAAATACAGTTTCCCTGAGTGATTGCTCACAAATAGATACACAATGTACTCTTGGCAAAATTTACTAGATTGTAGCAATGTATTTGTTGACAATGAAAGCAAATCTATCGATACAAAGCAATTTCCCTATCTCAAAACTCATAGCTAGTCTCTTCCTTCTGCTGCTTTTAACAAGTTAAAGTCATTCTACAACTAGTGCCTGTTAACATCTGACGAATATTTGAAGGACACACACATGCACAGGTTTGACAGAATTCCCTCTTAACACATTACAATTCGCCAATGAAATTTCAGACCAACATCAGAACCCACAAGCATTAAGCACTCAATGACATCTCTTTTAGAATTCACTTAGAGGAGGCCACAATGGCTCCTAGTGAGCCTCTGCAGGTGAACTTTGCCTATAAGCAGAGGTGACAAGAGGTATGCCGGCTTCCACTGTCCTTACCAGAGCTGACTGCCATCAAACTGCCATCCAAGCACGCCTCGGGGAAGCAGTCCCACTGCAATCTTTTCAGCAGACTCCCTGCTGGAGCGTCCGCTGTGTCTGTAGAACACCCTGACCCAGAGTGAGCCATGCAGCAAATACTAACACCAACTGTACCGCCAGACAGAGAAAAATAGGAGTCAACTTTCCAGACACTTGTGGGAATAGGAGAGTATGTCTGCGGAAACAGAATCCAAGAGTCCGATGGCTTTGTAGACTCAAGTATTTCTTTATACTCCATGTAATGGCTTTTCCGTTCTTGTTTTTTTTTTTTTTTTTTTATAACACATTTCTGAACCATGATTTAGGAAGGGGGGGGGAAATTCCCTCACCCTCCTCCTGTCTGTTCCTCAGTCATCCATGGAGTACCCTTGAATCCTAGCACCACAATCAAGTCACTTTTTGCTGATTTTTCTTTACTATTTTCTGGTTTTCTTTACTTAGGGAAACATCCTTTGGATTCTCTTTCATTTCATTTCCCCCAGAGACAAACTGACTCTATAACCCCCTGAGGACAGCCTGGCAGTGTAACTGCTCCAGGTAAGACACGCTAGCCAACACACAAGAGCTTCTACCTGTTAGACTGTAACTACATACCTGACTGTAACTACATACCTTTAGGAAGTTACCAACACCTTCCAATGAGCCAGGCCTGGCAGCACCAGAGGAAGTAGAGTTCAAGGCCTTTCTATGCTAGAGTGAGTTCATAGTGAGTGTGGGCAAGAGAGTGAGACTGTAGGACCCTGTTAAAGAACGCTAAGTGAGTGCTGAGGTTGTAGCTCAGTGATAGAGTGCTTGCGTAGCATAAGCAAGACTTTGGGTTCTACTCCTGGTGCTAGAAAAAAAATTAAAGCACCTTACTGTAACCGGTTAAAAGTAGATGTTACGATTCACTTGTAGTTAATGAGGATAACTCAGACCAACATTACCACTCACCAACACTATATAACCCTTGCTGTGGTACTCTTCCCCGCGTGACTGTGTGGACACAGTCTTTCCTTTTCTATGTGGAGGTTCTGTGCCAGGCTAATCTAATGCCTACTTGGTGTTATTCTGAGAGTAAATATGCTAGCAGTTCCCTTCAGTTTAATTCGGTAGTCCTGGTAGATATGGTTCCATTCCATCTGCTGTCTAGCTTAAGAAAGACTACCTAAAAGGAACAGGGTTTAAGCCATCTCTAAGATTAGAGGGAAACAGTGGACATCAGAGAGACAGATCCTGTCTTTCTCTACTAAGAACAGGTACTGTAAAAGCACGGGCTTTTGGCTGTATAGGGGGTAAGCTTCATCCAGAAGCTGGAGTGTGTAAGTGGGGGTCACACTTGGGAGGGGGGGCTTGGCTTATGGTCTTAGGAACAATGCTCTGTCAACCACGGCTAGAGTGGAACCAAGGCTCTGCCCCTTCCCTGCAGCACAACTGCTGTGGCATAGCCAGTATTGGGTGAGGTCATCCATAGAGGACAGCTAGGAGAATATGGGAAAAGAAGCAAAGAGCCAAAAGTATTTGCTTCTCTGCCAAAGAGAGGGTGATGCTGCTGTAGTTCCAGGACCCTCACATGCAGCACAAGTCCTCATTACAAAGCCTCAAACATGTCTGCTGGGACGAGCCATAAAACAAAGCACTCACATCGGCAACCAAAACAAACGGGGCTTGGCTGTGAAGGCTTAGGGGTCTGTTGGCTTGCGCCTCTGACATCTGAGACAGGCAGGGGGGACCGGCACTCACCTGCGAGTCCTCTGCTGGGGTGACTGAGACCCCCTTATTTGATTCCTGTAACTACCTGCAATCTACTGAGTTTTACCCTACTGCAGCCGACACCAAGGGTCCAAAGGGGCCTTAAACAGCCGCACCTTGAAGCAACGGTTGCCTCTGCAGCACCAGTCTCACTCCAAGCCCAAAGACCGTCTCAAAAACTCCTTTTAGGATATTTGGTACAGTTTACACGAGACAGTCATGGATGCGATTTCATTTTGAGAAATGAAGGAGCGTGGAAGGGGAAGGGCATCCCGGGTTGCTTTCTGCTGCCGTGCTAAAGAGCATCATGCCCCCAGCACCTGGGAAGGGAGGGGGTAATTTGGCTCACACATCTCCATCACAGCCCATCATGAAGAGAAGCCAGAGCAGGAAACTCAGAGCAAGAATCTGGAGGCAGGAACTTATGCAGAGGCTGTGGAGGAATGCTGCTTACAGGCTTGCTCCTCCTCATGGATTGCCCAGCCTGCTGTGTTATCTAAGTCAGGATCACATGTATATACATATACATATGCATACACACACATGTTATAGAGTGGCTACACCAAGCTTATTGACCTGTGTTACCTTACATACTTGCCATTTATTTGTAGCAAGTGGGCTTAAAAATGTACTCTTTTTTTTTTCTTTTTCCCGAGACAGGGTTTCTCTACTCTTAGCCATTTCTATTAAGCATCCAACCACTGCATTGCCACTGAAAAAGAAACTACAAATATTCATAAAGAACCAGTTGGAAAACTTTCTTATAATAATATTTTTTCTTCACTCCTGCCAAACTGAAAATAATATGCTAAATTTCAAAGAAAGCCTATAGATGAAAAGAGACTCATCAAACCACGTTTAATAAAAATTAAGGCAAATCTTCATTTGAAACTTGTGTAAATACATGGTATTCCTTCAAGGGTTTAGAGCCCTGCTCAGCGTTTCTGTGGCTGAGTCCACATCTTAGATACTGCTATTTTCCTCTACACATGTGCGTTTTTCCCCTGCCCTGAGGTGTTACAGGCAAGCCATTTTCTTGTACTTTTTTTCCCAAGCAAAATCCTCCTGCTGTGGGTAGACTTTCCACTGCTCCCAATGAAATCTCTGGGCAAAGTTTTAATTACTAATTTAAGAAAGATGAGAACCTTTAAGGTTTAATACATTTTGCCCTTTCTCTAGACCACATAGACTAAAACCTTAGTGCGCTTGAACAATGGCTTAGCGACTGAGAGCTGGACTGGCCCACAATAGTTGATTCATTGATTCGGCCTGACTGTGCAGGAATGTCTGCCAAGCAGTCTGAATAAACTCACATTGCTAGACGCTATGGTAAAACACATCCTGACCTCTTTCAAAACCCTATCAGGGTGGAAAGCTAATCTCCCGGCTTTCCAGCAATTCTCCAGCATCTGGAAAGATGCTTGGATTATAAGCATCTTGCTTTTACAGCAAATGATAGACTTTCTTAGATGGTTGTTTTCACCTAATTAGACAACAGTCACTGTAAATGAACGCTTCTCAAGGGCACCGCTGTGCTTTTAAGCAATAAAAACAATGTTGTCTATTCCATTTAAATCGGAAAGGAGGCTTTTTGAAATAAAAATCTCAAAGAATCGATTGTGAGGGGTTCTTGGTTTGTTTGTTTGTTTGTTTGTTTTGTTTTTTTTTAAATATTGATTCAGGGATTTTGTAAGAGTTACCTAAATCATAATGTACACATTTAAAATTGATAAACATTGTATCAGCATCACAGAGTGTTTTTAATATGTGTCTATACACAGACAGTATACCAGGATATACCATATCATATTTACATGTGACTTAGAAAAGATCAGACACTTTCCTTACATATGTCTCCTGCCTCCCCTGGCATCCTTTTTACTGGCAAGTCTTACACATTCAGCTTTAGAAATGGAAATACCAGGCACATGAGCTTTTAAACCGTTAGTTTAAATCATAGCTGTCCTAAGATAGGACCAGGTTACAATATGATTTTTTTTCTAGTTTAAAATAGGGTATTAGATGCATGACTTTCAATACCGTTCACAACTTTAACAGCTGTAAATTAAAAAAAAAAATCATTTGTGAAACCTAATCCTCCTTCCCCGGGGTAAGACAAAGGCACCCTGATTTTTCCTGCTCTTGCTAAGTGCATGCCTTGAAGAAACTTATTTTGGCTCGAAAAGGGCGTTGTTTTCGGCTGCTCTGCAGATGATGAAGGTGCATTTAATTTTTTAATCTACTTACATCCTGATAATTCTATGTATCCACTAGCAGTGGGAGCAACAAGTGGGCTTGTTACGCTGGATAAGCAGGCAGGCGGACAGAAGAAGCAGAGAGCCTTATGCTCCCTGCCCTCCTAGAGCTAACAGCTAAGTGCCCGGACTTGCATCACCCTTGGTTGGGCTTTTCTGGTATGAATGCCTGCAGGACACCTTCATTACATCCTTGAGCCCGGCTCATCTCCATCTTCCCAACAACAAGAAAGCTATCTATCTCCAAACGCAAAAGATCTGATGACTCTGCAGCCCAAACAAATAACCTTCGTTATTTTTCCTTAAATGGGACAGACCACAGTCACTGCACTCTGATGTTCACAGCCTCTCTTCCCAGGTTCTCTCCTTCAGCTTTGAGTTCTTGTGACATCAAACGTCTTCCTGCTCAGTGGAGATTCTGCGTACGTCCCTTGTTTTCCCAAGGCTGATGAAAACAGCCTCACCATTTTCCAAGTGGGCCTCCTACACATGCTCATAGACTTGATCAAACATGGCCTCCTCTGTGAAGGCTACCTCATCCCTTAGCAGGGACTCGGCTCGAAAGCAGGTGGCATTCATTTCTCCAGTGGCGGCTAAAGCTGTTTGCTGTCATTTAGAAAGACCCCTTCCTACTGGGCCTAGCAACTTTGGGAACAGGAGCGAACAAAGAGCACGGCCTCTGACAATGGGAGTGAGAAGGAAGAAAATGCCTGTGGAAGAGCAGAGCCCCTGTCAAAGGGGTCTAGCTGTTAATGGCTTCCGTTGCCCATCCGTGGTCTGAGAGGTTTTGTGGGAACTTGGCGTACCCACGGATGTTCTTTACAGTTCCACCGAAGCGTCTCTTGGGAAGGACCCTTAGAAGCCAGGGATGGACTCATCGATATTCTACCACATTATTATAAAAACCACCCAGGGTATGTGAAAGCATTCAGCTACTATCCTTCATGATACCAGTTTGATATAGGGGTGGGAGTCTGAGAAATAGCAGTAAATTGTTATGAACTGACTCAACTAAATAAGTGTCTGGAAAAATGGAAGTCAGGAGGCCTAGAATCAAACTGAAGAGACAAACCAAACCAGGACCTAGGGCTGAGTAAGCAAAAGAAGAGTCCTTACCAGGCAGAGAGGCGGGAGACCTGCCTGGAGTAAGATGTTCCTTTGCCTGGCAAAACTTGGCCCGAGGAGTTGCTGGTTCTGCAGCGTGCAGTGCACTTTTTCATTAGGAGCTTGTTTTATAAGGCCAGCCTTGTCGTTTATTTCTTTGTCCCTAGACCTAAGCAAACGAACAGCCATTGCACAGCTGTCTAGATCCAGAAGCTAGAACAGCAGATGCTCAGCTCTGTTAAATCTTAATAGCAGAGAAGTAAATACATCCTTGAAAGCCAATTTAAAACATTTGTAAGCTTTCTTTTGAAGGTATTGGGTAGATAATTTACTGTGAACTATCTTCATAACTCAATGTGGTCTGGCAGCACAGGTTCCTTGAGGGCGAAGTCCACAAGCCACGCTACCTGTTCCAATGTTATTTGTTATGGGATACAAACAGAGAAAGAGCCTGCTGTTGGAGCCACTGGATTCTACCCAGTGGGGAGTTGATTACTTGTCTAATTAGACCCTCCAAAAGGAATCACAATGCTTTCCCCTACCAGGTGTGGCACCCCAGGTTTGCAGCTCAGCATGCGGAAAGTGGAGACTGGAGAATCAGGGATTCAAGATCATCCTTGATTACAAAGCAACTCTGGAGCCAGCCTTAGCTACAGGAGACCCCGTTTCAAAAAGGCAAAACTAAAGCAATGACGTTCCTTCACTCTGAGCAATACAATCTTCCCGGGATGGCTGGTCTCTTATCATTATCATCTCTGTCTCTGTCTGGTTACTTCCTCAGCAAAAAACTCTCTGTATGTCCTGTAGGTATTACAACTCAGTCCTTTCCCCCTTACACCCTCTCTTCCTGCCCTCAACATGTTGAGAGAACCCCCCCTTCTCTCCATCCTTGGAAAAGCACAGTATTAGTTTCCTAGGCAACAATGAAACCTCGCAAGAAAAGTGCAAACATTGTGTACACAATGTTTCGATGAAAGGTTATTTTATTAGCCTGTCTGAGGAGTCATGATATAACTAGGGTAAAATGTAAAATAAAACCAGCATTGTGGAAACCCTGCAAGGAGGATTAAGCAAAAGCAAGCAAGGCGCGGTAACCCTTGTAATCTCAGACCTTGAGAGGCTGAGGCCGGAAGACTGATCACAGATCAAGGCCAGTCTGGGGCTGCACAGTGAGAGTCTGCCAAAACCAAAAAGAATATTAACATTAAAAAATAAAACCGGAGGGCCTCATTTATAATTTCATATAGTAGAACCCATGTGCCAGCTTATAAAGTCCCTTATCAAGTTCCCATGAATCCTGATAGAATCAAGGATCTCGTATACTCTCAACATTTGACCCAAGTCTTGGACTAGGTGGGCGGAAAGGCAACTTGCTTACAGTTTTACCATACAAGGACGCTGCATCCCAGACCCGGGAACCTGGGCCTTTGCGCATATTTTCTGCAGCTGCTGATCCAGTTCTGAGCCAAAGTTGTGCTTTGAAACTTTAGATTCCTGTGTGTTGTGATAATAGACCAGAATTTGGAAGTGCCGTGGAAAATCTAGCACTCTGGCAGTCTAACAAGGCTTCTGAAAAAACAATTTAACATCTGGACCCAAGTGTTCTGTGGAAGTCCAAGACCAACAGAGCAAGGAACGTTTCTTTCAGTAATAGTTAGAATTTAGCACTTCCCTCTCTCCCATCAAATAAACGGACTTCTCTGATAAAGCCACAGGGGAGGATTACAAGTGCATTACGGTGTAGAAAGCGGGCCTTCTGGACAGGTATCACTGAATATTTTCTAAGATGCTTCTTCTGTTTTCATCATTACTCTTTTACAAAACCCAGCTCTGAAAAACAAACATCCAAGCGAAGCCGTCCTTCCTAAACCTTCCTAGAGATAACGGAGCAAGATCAAATCTGTAGTATCATTCCTCCCACAAACTTCTGGGGACGGCACGGGTTGGGAAGGTTCCTCTTGTCTTTGCCATCAAAACAAAAACTAGACCGGGCGTGGTGGCGTACGCCTTTAATCCCAGCACTTGGGAGGCAGAGGCAGGTGGATTTCTGAGTTCGAGGCCAGCCTGGTCTACAGAGCGAGTTCCAGGACAGCCAGGGCTACACAAAGAAACCCTGTCTCAAACAAACAAACAAACAAACAAACAAACAAAACAAAACAAACCCTATGTTAATGAGAAAGGTGTGTGAACAAACCTCTTCTATCCATGTTCTCTGGAGGCACAGGAGCCATCAGGACAGAAGACCCAAAGAACCAGGGAAACCTTTTCTGTTTAGGTGGAGTGAGGTTAGATCCCTGGGTCAAATGCGATTGGACAAAGGCTATGATGCTGGATGAAGAGGGATGGAGCTCAGACGCTTCTCCGATTCTCTGGGCACCACTCCTTCTTCATGGGATGGAGAGAGAACCCTGTGATGATAGTCTTTGAGGGCAGATGGAGCAAGGAATCATGCCAGGATTTACTGCTTATTCTTGGCGATGAGTGGAGGCCTAGCTCCTGTGACCCATCTCAAGAAAGAGAAATGCACTTTTTTTTGTATGTGACTGCCTTAGGGGAGAAGCAGGTTGTAGGGACAGGAGGAAGGGGAAGGTTAAAGAGACTTCACCTTAGAGACCTCCCAATATCCTTTAGTTCAAAGTATTCAGCACAGCAGGTCTCATATACTAATGCACTGTTTGATGAACCCCAATATGATAATGGCTGAATAGGTACTCTTATTATATCTCTAAACAACCACAGCAACACAAAATCAAATACAAAAAGTTATTTTTTTTAAACAGGAATATTTACTAACTTTTTACAAAACTTTATGCATTAAAATGTATACTTTACTTAGATAATAACAGGTAATTATTTAACATGTGTCAGGCTCTGTGAGTTTAACTTTGAAAATGATTATTACCCCTTTCTTCTGGATAGTAAATGACACGCTGGCACACGGGCATAGAGAAACTGACACAGAGGTAAACAGAAGAACTCAGAAACAGATGCACACACATGCAGGATATTATAGGGGCAGAGGGTGAGCTCATAGCTCAGGACAAAGAAACCTTTATAGATGAGTTGGGGGTGGTGGGCGGCACAAAAGACAGGATATTCAAAATGGCCCTGGAAGCTCAGCTCTCCATATGGGAAAAAGAAGAAATTGGACGCCTTGTTTACACAATATACAAGAATAGATTTCAAATGAAAGCAAGGTCTTAAATGTGCAGGATCGGAAGCCCAAAGCATTAAAGGTCGGGGCCAAAAAATGGCGTGTCTACTTTAAAACAGGGGGCTCTACAAAGTAAAACAGCAAATCCTGAATTCAGAGGTGACCTCGGTAATGTGTGCACTGAGGGAAGTTTCCAGAACACACCAAGAACTCCTTTAAAGAAGAAACCCAGCCCAATATCCAGGCACTGGATAGATTCTGGAGTTTCAAACAATCTGGGACTCAGAATTCATGGCACGCAGGGAGGAGTCAAAGGCACTCCACTTAGAAGCAGAATGAATGGAAACCCAAACCAGCCATAAGCACACAAGAAGATCATAGATTAGACATAAACAGGAAAGCCACCGCAGGATGCCATTTCATGTTCGTTACACTGAAGACACTAAATCTTGTCTTGGAGTCTTGGGAGGATGTGGTCCACAGGCACCCTGGCCTTTGCCTGTGGGAACATCAGTAAGGCAGTCACTTAGGAAGATATTTTAGCCCAATGTAATATATCTGAAACCTCTACAACCCAGCTCTGCTCCTAGGAATCGATCTGAAAGGATCTCCTGTACGTGTGGCCTGAGACATGTGAAGATCTATTGATTGCAGGATTGGTCACAGCAGCAAGAACCTAGAAACAACTCAATGTCAATCTGCAAGAGAAGAAGTCACACAGTCACACAGACTCGAGTCACAGCAAATTCAGTGGGACTGAATATTATAACTTCGGGGTGACACATAGGTCACATAGGTTGTAATGAATAATAAGGGCAGGTAGACATCAAGTCCAAAGGACTGTGGGAAGGAATACACTCTAGGAGAGGACACGGGAGCCTTCCAAGCCTCTTGTCCATACGCTTGCAGAGCAGGCACTTTACCAAGACACCTCTCCAGCCCCTAGTTACTTGTGCAGTTACTGACTTTTGAAATTTATTTTTATAAACAAGTGTCTCCAGTTTCTGCAGAGGAATTCAGAATTCTGAGGTCAGCTCTAGAGCAGGCTGGACAGCTGGTGAGAGTACAGAACTCCTGGGTCAGCTCTGGAGTAGGCTGGACAGCTGCTGTTTCCTAATCGAGTTCTTATAGAGTTTTCAGTAGGGGGTATAAGTCTGCATGGAACTTCATGGAAGATCACACTGGAATTTAATTTTTAATAATACAATCTCTGTGGATGAAACCCACCAGCTATGAAACAATCAAATTACTAAGCTGAACGGGAATATGTGATCTCAGTGGCAGCACACTCCTGGCATCCTGAGATGAAATTGAAGCCCCCTCAAAAGCCAAGCTCTTCGGCTGGGTGGCTGTGTGGAGCATAGCATGCAGCCAGGAGCTGGAATGGACCAAGAGCGACCATCTCCTACCAGGGCTGGATGAATCTGTCAGTGGGATAGCAACCGTAGTCAGAAGAGAACTCTGGCCATGGTCGGGAGGATTTTGATCCAGTCCTCCCAGCATGCTGGTCTCTGGCCCCTCCCAAGTGCTGACAGGTCCCTCCCTCAGCTCTTCTGACTGTGGAGCTCAGTCCTGTTTTCTGAGGATGCGCACAATGGGTTCTTTGCAGAAAAGCCCAGTTGGTCTGTGAATCCATCTCGCTCTGGGGAGTTCTGAATGCCCTAAAAGCATCTTTCTTTATCAGTCTCCCTTTGTGATTCTTCCTGTAGTCCCTGCCCTCTTCCCACACAAAGAGAAACGATCCCTGACTGTCATCTCTATGTCCCAAGAGGCATCAGTTTCATTTATGTGCGGTAAAAACCTACACTTCTCAGAAACCGTTAAGTTCGGGTAAGGGGATGGAAAATAATTGTAAAATATTCCAATCTGAGACCAAGCTGATTTTTTTTTAAGGGTAGTCTTAGGGATGTCCCTAGTCTTTTTATTTATTTACTTATTTATTTTGGCAGTGTTGGTCAAGGCCAAGACTATACAGCTGAGATATAACACTAGCCTTCCAGTATGTCTTAGAAATGTTAAGTATTAGACACTTTAACACAGCACATTCCATTCTGCTAATGGTTACACACGATTCTTGCTCTGGGGCCAGGCAGGAGGAAATGGAGGCAGATGATAAGCGTTCAAAGAGTTTGAGCAGGGATGGACATGGTGACGAAGTCTGTGGTGCTCCTGGCAAACATTTCAACGAGAGGCACAAACACGGGCTGCATCTCTTTGAACCTCATTTGTTAGGAAGCTGCTGTTGCTGCTGTGGGCAGATAAGATCCAAGACCAAACAAGGATGCGTAGGCTTGCTACAGCACGAGGCTTATCTCAGCAGCTGGCTCTCCTCTGTTTAAAAAATCGGCCCAAGAAAAGCATTTCCCCTGACAATTCATGCTCTCCTGGCACTGCAACCAAAGGGGAAAGCATAAAGGTTCATGCTTCCCCTCTCCCACTAAGATAAGACCCAGAGAAACCCCTGTCAAGTAGGAAAATTACTAAATTCTTTAAAATACAAATTTCTTTTTATATGGTTCTCATTACATAATTTGACACATCTGGGGTTTATAATTTATAAAAACAGAAAGTAAAAGACCATTAATTTGGCCTGGAATGGGGCAATTTTACAGCTTAAAGCTCTGGTGGGCCATAACTTACGAACCAAATGCTAAGAGGAGGCCTCACAGTCTGTGGGGGCTTAATATCTCATTTACATATCTAAGTTTAAGTGCCCAAGGTTTCAGTAGAGCCCAAAAATGTTTGGTCCTTTGGGCTCTTGCTCAAGCAGTCAGGGCTTGGAGCATCCCGTTAGTCATCGGGACCTTCCCTCTCGGTGCACTGGAGAGACACTGAGGCCTCCTCTCAAGCCGTGTCCGGGGCACAGGGTCGTCTCTCCTGGTGCTGGACACTAAACTGAAGGAACATCCTTCATGTTATGCTGCGGTGCCTCTCCCTGTCTGAGGTCACTGTAGTGTAAGGGCAAGGCATAGAGACCACAGCCAGGAGTAGTGTGACCTCTGTCCCTTGCTGGACTCCGTCCTTGTCTTCCTCTGTGCGAAGGTGAAGAGGCCAAGTGCCTTATGTGCGGTACTCATTATTTTCCCAGTTGATGCGACCAAACACCCACAGCAAACAACCTAATGGAGAGAGGTTTCCTGACCTGACTGACCTCCACGGGGTTGCTCGCAGACCCGGGAGGATCAGGAAACAGGTGGGAAGGGACACGGAGCTGGAGTATAAGTCACAGGGCTTACCCCTTAGTGACCGGCTTCCTCCAGGTAGATCTGTCCTCCCAAAGTTCCACAGCCACAATATCCCAAAACAGTGCCGCCAGCTGCTGACCCGGTGCTTAAACACATGAGCCCTCGGAGAATGTTACATATGCAAACCCTTCCATACTTCTCTGAAAAGGGGGTAGCCTCAGACTCAGCTCCACCTCCCCGTCCTGAGTGCAGCAATGAGGGAGGTTCTGTGAATGTGGGGTGCAGAGGTTCACAGGGAGACTGCTCACCCCACATTTCACATGAACAGTGTCTCTTGGAATTACATGATATCAGAGGGTGGCAATGAAACTGTCTGGCTAACACATTTTTTAAAATAAACCCTGTTTTCAGGGCAGTTTTAGATTGACAGAAAAACTGTAAGCCAGTACAGATTTTTCATGCACCCTGCAACCAGTTCCCCCAGTTACTGACCTATTAAGTATGATGGTACATTCATTATCATACACTGCTACATTGTCAAGGACTAACTAGCAGGAAAGAAGAATCAAGTCAGGATAGGGTATCATCCTTCACCCCGTCTCTCCCTGAGGCTCCTCTTGGCTGTCACAGTTTAAAAACTTCACAAGTTGGAAACTTTGACAGCTGTAAGGAGGGTCAGTCAGCTCTTATGGTTTCTTTGTAGACTGACCCTGGTTTTAGATCTGACAATGTCCCTTCCTCCTGAGACACCAGGTTTATGGTTTATGGGATGGCAGAGATGGAGGAGGCGAGGGGCCATTTTCACCACTTGACACTGACTGCACACTCTCAGCGGGAACTTACCAAGGTAGTGTTTGTCCAGTTTCTCTCCTGATCCCTTGGCTCACCAAAAAAGTCTTTGTATGTGCAGCCGGCAGCCGCATTTAGGGAGCAATGAGATCTGGGCTACCTCCCTAAAGGCAGAATGCTACATAAAGGTTTCTGGATTCTATGTGGAAGATGTTTTTTGTATTATTCACTGACTTGCTTACGTCAGGAGAGACTTGGGAGTGTTTACATCACACTTCTCGTTACAAACCCCGAGCACTGGCCCTTGAGAACGGTTCAGTCGGCTCCTGCTGCCCACTGACACACTTCACCTCCGGGTACTACTGGAGTGTTGTTCCTTCTAATTCTCTCAGCCAACAGAGCAAAGAAATATCTGTGTATATATGCATGTACAATATTTATTATATGAACTCATAGAAACATCCAATAGCATCTCCACACGTAACCATCTGTACCCCCATAATCAAATATGGATTCACAGCAGTCTCTTGAACTCTAAGCCACTGCTGCATGGATCTGAAAGCTCCCCGTCTCCACCCTCTGCTCCCTCACCTAACTGTTCGCTCCCCGCAGCATCAGATCCACCACTAGACCTCTGAGTTCAAAAGCTGATTCTGCTTCCCACCTAAGGGAGTTTCCTCATTTCCAAAGTTACCTAGGTCAGCGCCTCTCTCCCTCCCTCCCTCTCAGTAAAGCTGTTTCATACACTGTAATATAAACAGATTTTTTAAAGAAAATTCTGCTTTCCATAGGGGACCCCCCCCCCCAACACCTCCTAAATGCTTCTTTTAGTTTGTCATACATTCGTTTGTCTGCATCATTTCTCCGGTGCTGTGGAGTGCTGGAGGTAATTACAAACATGTGCTTTCACAGTAGCCACAGCAATGACACACTGGGCAATTTTCAGTCCCTCAGATCTCCAGTGCTTCACCTACTCAATGTCCGCCCTATCGCTAACCCTTTTGTATTGCTGTGGTTGTGTGTCTCCCAAGTTGTCCTATAGAAGGAATCACACAGTATCTAGCCTTTCCAGAAGGACTTCTTTCAGTTAGTAAGGCGTACTAAAGATCTGTTTTTATCTTACAAAAACTACTGCTTGTCTCTTATTCCTAAATAATTCCCTTACATGAGTGTGCCGTAGTTCGTCTATTCCTTTACTCACTGGATAGCTTCTTGCATCCAGGTTTGGGTGATTATGTAGGTGTTCCATACATAATTAAACGCCAGCATTTGTGTACACATAAAATTTCAGTTTATTTGAGTGAGCCCAAGGACACGGTTGCTGGACTGTATGGTAAGACTCTTCTGGCCCTGAGAGAAGCTCCCTCCACGGCTGTGCCATTTACGCATGAGCAGGAAGAATTCCTTGTTGTGTATTCTTGCCAAGCAGCTGATACTGATAACTTCCCTCCCACATCTTATTGGGCAAGTTACATTCCCCACATTTTAATTTATAATTTATTAACAACAGATGACATTGAATGTTTTATTTATGGAGAAGTTGATTTATTAATCATATGATTTTTTTATTGTTGAGCTTTGTTTTTTGTTGCTGTTGTTTGGTGGTGGTGGTAGGTTTTTTGTCGTGTGGGTTTACTTTGGTTTTTGTTTGTTTGTTTGTTTGTTTGTTTTGAGATAGGATGGGACCCTGGCTCTCCTGGAACTTGCTATGTGGACTGGGCTGGCCTCAAATTCACAGAGATCCGCCTTCCTCTACTTCCCCGGTGCCAGGATTAAAAGTGTGCACCCCCCCTCACCTTTATCATTTAGTTTTAAGAATTATTTAAATATTTTGTAAAGACTTCCACTACCAGGTATATGTTCTACAAATTTTTTTTTAATTTTTAATATTTTTTATTACATATTTTCCTCAATTACATTTCCAATGCTATCCCAAAAGTCCCCCATACTGCCCCCCATTTCCCTACCCACCCATTCCCATTCTTTTGGCCCTGGCATTCCCCTATATTGGGGCATATAAAGTTTGCAAGTCCAATGGGCCTCTCTTTCCATTGATGGCCGACTAGGCCATCTTTTGATACATATGCAGCTAGAGTCAAGAGCTCCGGGGTACTGGTTAGTTCATAATGTTGTTCCACCTATAGGGTTGCAGATCCCTTTAGCTCCTTGGGTACTTTCTCTAGCTCCTCCATTGGGAGCCCTGTGATCCATCCAATAGCTGACTGTAAGCATCCACTCCTGTGTTTGCTAGGCCCCTGCACAGTCTCACAAGAGACAGCTATCTTTGGGTCCTTTCAGCAAAATCTTGCTAGTGTATGCAATGGTGTCAGCGTTTGAAAGCTGATTATGGGATGGATCCCTGGGTACGGCAGTCTGTAGATGGTCCGTCCTTTCGTCTCAGCTCTGAACTTTGTCTCTGTAGCTCCTTCCCCGGGTGATGTTCTACAAACATTTTAGCTCACTCTGTAGCTTTTGTTCATGTAACAGAGTTCAGCCACTTCAACACCTTTATCTCAAACCTTTGGGTCTTTGGGTCTGTGAATTTCCCCATTGTTTAAACTACGAAGCTATGCATTAACTAAGAAGACTAACACAACAGGCTTTAAAAAAAGTCCTTGTCAAAGATCGGTTAACCATACCTATATATTTTCATTTTTACATGATTTTTCTAGCTTATAAATCCCAGTCTTCGTTGCTGGTACAGAAGTGGCTGGCTTTGCCCCAAAACTTTGCTATATTTTTTTTTAGTTCCTAAAAATGTGTGTGTGTGTGTAAGAATGTCAATCTTTTGAAATTTTCTCATGTAGAAAATCATGTCATTTGAAAGCAAAGGGAAGTTTAGTTTTCTTCCTTCTTAACATATAGACACCTTTTATTTATTTTCTTGTCTTATTACACTGGCTAAGACTTGCAGGGCCTGTTCCTAATCTTAAAGAACAAACATTGAGCCTGTTACCCATACGCACAGGTTAGCTGTGGGGATTTGGTGTGTGTTCTTCCTTAAGGAGGAATTTATCGTATGCTATTACTTGTGCTCCGAGGTGGGTGGCGTGCCTGACATGCGCACGTGAGGTTAGAGGAGAAGTTCCCAGTGTTGGTTCTCTCCTCCTACCATGTGGATCCCAGGCGATCGAGTCCAGGTTGGCAGCAACCTTTATCCTCTCTCTAAGCCGTCCTGCTGCCCCTTGCTGGAAGTTCTTCATCTAGTTAAGCATGGTCCCCTACATCTGTAGCTTGCTGAGAGCTTACACGTATTCTGTTGTTGTTCTTGCTTGTTTCTGTAATTATGAATGGGTGTTTCCTCATACAGTTTTTTTCTGAGCATACTAATATCGATGTAAGACTTTCCTTCTTTTTGCCTACTGATTTAGAAGATTGCATTGATATTCACGTGCTGAATCAGCCTTGTATCCCTGGAACAAATGCTACTAGTCATGGTATATAATTGGTTTGTATACTCTTGTTATCTAATAGTATTTGTTAGTATTTTGAGGGCTTTAAAACATTACTTATTTTATTACACATGTGCATATGTGTACCACATGTGTGCAGGAACCTGAGGCGGTCAGAAGAGGCCATCAGATCCCCTGGAACTGGAGTTATTGGCAGTTGTGAGCTGCTATGTGAGGAGATGGGAACTAAACCCAGGTCTGCTGTGGGAACAGCAAGTTCTCTTCAACACAGAGCTACCATTTCAGCCCTGAGGTTATAAGTTTAAAGTCAGTCTTCATAAGATGTACTGGCCTTTAGGTCTTTCTTTACATTGTCTTTATCTGCTTGGTATTAGGATAATACTGGCTTTGTAGAACAAATTAACAGGTGTTCTCTCTGCTTCTGTTTTATTGACAAGGTCCCAGGGAATTGTATCTCTTCTCTTTAAATGTTTGGTAGAATCTACCAGTAAAAACAATTTGGCTTGGCACTTTCTACTTTAAGATTATTAGTTATATAGTAGCAGAGATGGCCCAGGGTCTACAAAACTGAGGTGAAGTATGCATTTGCAACCTTGTATAGCTTTGTTTTCGGTATAAACAAAGATGTTACTGGTTAACAAGTGATGTAGGAAAAAGGGCTCTTGGGAGGTGCTTTAAGAAAACATTTGCTTACTTTCTTCCCTAAGCCAACATCTCTATCTTCTTCCCTAAGCATAAAACAGATACCATTATCATTACCTTTTAGTTCATGGAAATGTGTAATGACCAAGCAGTGTTTAAGCTTTTTGAGTTCCTAAAAGACTATACAAAGGGATATGTGAACCCTCTATAACAGAAATATCGAAGCTTTGAGATTTTAAATTAAAATATTTATCTTCAAATGTTCTCTAGTGATTGTATACTTATTACTTTTATTACCATGCAGAATTTATAGAGAGGAATCATTGTTGGCTTTCCTTTTTATAGCATCAACATATGACAAGGAGAGAATATAAACACAGAGAATATTAGTTAAGTAAACAATTAATGAACACAATCAGCCATTAGCCTACTGTCGCAGGTTGCAGGAGAGACGAGATAGCGCCCATGCTGGAATATTTATTTGTGCCTCTGTAAGAGGCTTTTGGTGTTTCGATCACTGGGGTCATGTGCCACCGTCTTTAAATTACAGCCTCGTTTGCAGTTCATTTTCGGGAGAGCTGTCAGGCCATATCAGCTGCTGGTGTAATCACGTGCTGCGCTTCACACCATAATTCTTTCGTGTTGGAACTAAATCTCACTTTGGGATTGTAGTTTCAGATTTTCGCCCTTCAAAGACAATCCCCTGCTTTTTAACATCATCACTCCTCTCTGCAGAGATAATGTGCAGCTTCCTGGCAACGTGGGCAACGGTGCCTGGGCTCAGTCTCCAGCACACACTCACACAAGAAAGAAAGAAAGAAAGAAAGAAAGAAAGAAAGAAAGAGAGAGAGAGAGAGAGAGAGAGAGAGAGAGAGAGAGAGAGAGAGAGAGAGGAAGAAGGGGGAGGAGGAGGAGGAGGAAGAGGAAGAGGAAGAGGAGAATAGAGGAGAGGAAGGGAGAGTAGGAGAAAGAAAATGAATGTGCTTTCTTCCCTCCAAGCCCCAGTCCCTGTCTCCATAGAGTACCTCGCGGACATTTATATTTATTTGGTGGGTAAATGGAGTTATATTTTCCCAGTTTACAATGAAACTGGCCAAAAAAAAAAAAAAGCCCACACAAACTGTCAGACACTCATTCGTGTGTATGTGTGTGCATGGTATACATGTGCGTTGTACGCATATATGTATGCAGGCATGCACTTATCCACTTCTGTGTATGCAGAGGCCAGGGGAGGACATCAAGTGTCTATCACTCTCCAGCTTCGCTCAGAGAGGATCAATGAACCTGGAGCTAAGCTGACAGCCAGCACCCGAAGAGATCTTCCTGTCTCTGCCCACAACAGGGTTGGGCCATGTGGTTGCTGGGATCTGAACTCAGCAAACAGCTAGGGCTCTTAACCAATTTACAGAATGCATTTTAAACTAGAAAACTTAAGAGTATTCATTCAATTAAACAATCATTTTCCAAGCCTGGTCACCACTAATACATAAGATTCAATATCCCACGGAATGCTTTCTATCAATTAAATGTCTCTTTGCAAAAATCCAAATCCAAGGTTGGAAAAATGTGTGCTCTTCCGTAGTTAGCTGAAATTTCCCCTTCACCATACACATCACTCTCCACTCTCTGCATTCAGGCCTTCCACACCCCCAATAGTTACTGTTTCTTGTTCTCTGTCTTGTAAGTTACACTGTGTCCACATGGAAATGATTCCCTAGTTCTAGCTCTGTCACAAATGTTTTGGTTTTGGTGTTGGATAAATGCATAAAACTATATTTGATAGTGAAAATATAAGATTGGTATGAACACCACAGCTCCAGAATGGCTGTTCTAACTGTTTATCCGCATGTGTAGACTTTGGATCTGATTAATTTCAGTGGGTGATGCTTTCTATTTGCAAGATTTTTTATGATAAAAATTATTTCCCTTTATTTACTGATTCAGGGTGCCAGAATTACTGGCCTCTATCACCATACCCAGTTTACCTGAGATCTTAAAAATCTTAAAAAGACTACATTTTCCTGGTACACTAACTTAGACTAAAGCTTCTAAATTTCCTTATTAAGTCAAGCATGAGCTTCATTTAAACTCCTTGTTTTATAATGGAGTCAAACAAGGCTTGGAGGAGTGCAGCAGGCTCCTTGGCATCGCAGAATCAGTACCTGGTACTGTTTCCCCCGTAGTCCAAGACAAGCAAGCATGCCTCACATAGAAGAGGTCCTAGATTCCAACAGAAACCCAACTTAGCCCCACAGTTTATAAATATTTCATATTTCCTCTGTTTCTGGTGGGGCTTTTATTTTACCCCCTGCAAATAAGCTTAGGGAAAGGGATGAAGGGGAAAGGGGAGAAGAAACTAGATAAGTGGGTGTTCTAGTCAAGGCACATTTAAAAATCTGTTCATTTTCTGGAAAAACAATGTTTGCCTGTGTGCCGCTTTATGTTGCTGCCCAGGAGCCTGCTTGGAGGAATAAACTAGTCCCTGAACTCTGTTTAGGGTTTTTGTGCCAACTGGTTCATATGGTAACTTGGATTCAAGCAAGACTTTACAGCTCTGCGCTCTGTATATAGACACAGCATGTGCAAAATGCTTGTGTGTTGCCAGTCCGTGCGGAGCCAGCTCAAAGGGACAGACTGGGACAGACACCTCTCTTCTGGCTTGATCAGTAAACTGGATGTGTTTACATGACTGTTAACTGCTTTGGGAAAACACACAAACACAGTGTAAATATTGTGTCATGCCGTGAGAAAGAGCAGAAGTGTAAGATATCACAACAGGGCCTGGGCTAGCTGAGCAGACTTTCACACCCATTCCATTGTGTAAACACTCTTGTGTTTCCAATGAACTGTACTCAGAAATACCACAGGCTGGGGAGGGGGCTGCTGAACATGGAGGAGACAGGTATACTATACATTTATACATTTATAACACCCACCCATTTCCCAGTTGTCCCCGTTAGACACAGTAAGAGGTTACAGTGCTAACTAGCTGAGTCACAGCTAACTACACCAACTTATCTATTTTTATTAGAACCCGAGTCGTTACTGTCACTCAGCATCCTCTGGGCTATCCATCTGCTGGAACCAAAGCTCAGGAGAGGGATTCTGTTGCGTGTGCAGAGTTCTGGTTGGACACCCATGCCGCGTAAGCACAAGGTTGCAGCCAAGGTCAGCGAACTGATACCTGAGAAGGCGGTGGGAATGACTTGTTCTCCACCAGCTTCCTGCACCAGATTCAAGACACAGAGCCCCAGACAGCACAGCCAGCCAACAGGGTGTCTGCTTACCCCTGCTTGTCTGGACAGTCGAGAGATCGGAGCTTTCACACAGGATGATCAACCGTTAGTGCTCCAGAGAACCAGGGTTTCACTTCCTGTGAAACTTTTCTCCTACTGAGTATGGATGGTAAAAGAGAGGACTGTGGCATATGGATGGAGACAGCAATACAGGGAATTGAAGGCAAAGTTGGCAGCCCAACTGTAGGCAAGAGAGCTAGGAAACGGGGTTTGGGGGATGGGAAGTGGGGGAGGGCTAGTGACAACTGGAGGATTTTCAGACTTGCTAGGGACAGCAAGGATCACAGTACAAAGCAGGCTACTGGGCAAGCATTTACTTCCTTGTGTGACTATGAGCAGATAAAAGACCCAGGGATTGAGGGGGAACAAAGCTATTCTTTAAGATGGAACTCTCTCCATGTCTCACACCAAGCCTCTCCCTTGTTCTCTTGTTCCTTCCCTGCACCCCGTTTAATTTCATTCCTGTTACAGTGACGAATACCCTGACAGGAGCAACTTAGAGGAGGAGGGGACTTGTTCATGTGGCTTATGATTCTAGAGTACGGTTCATCGTGTGGGGGAGTCGCAGTGGCAAGAGTTTATAAACACCATATCCACAGTAAAGAGCAGAAAAACAAAAACAAAAACAAAAACATCATGCTTCCTGCTTGCTTAGACTCAGTCAGCCCTCTAGGGTCTAGGACCCCAAAACAGGGGATGGTGCTGCCCACAGTGGACTGTCTTCTTATCTATCAACAATCAAGACAATGATCAAAGGCATGGCCCCAGGCCAATGGGATCAAGACAGTTCCTCCACTGTTCTCTTCCTAGGAGATTCTACATTGTGTCCCATTGACAGTTAAAACTAGCCAGCACACTCCTATAAAGTGTTAGAAAATAAGCTCTCCCTTAAGCAAGGATACTCTTTGCCACTTGAGATCAGTTGCTCCATCGGAACCAGGTCAACGTTCTATGTTTAAGCAATAGACCTTGAATGCATTTATTTATCAATGGGAAATGAGTTCAGCCAGACTGGATGGGGCGCATGGTGTCAGTGTCCTTCTGTTCTTCACATGGGCTTGCCTGGGGCATCGGTGTGGAGGTAGCTCTTAGAGCAGGACACACTTTCCCAGAAGCTCTGGCATTTATGCCATCAACTCTAGCAGACAGTACCCATGTTCGCTCAGAAGTGATGTGCTTCATACTTTAAGAGTTTATCCAGAAGTTCCATTAAAAGTACCCACAGAAGAGCCTTGGAAAATGTGAGTTGGCACAGTTTTAGCATACATGTATCAAATCATATACACAGATGTGGGATGTGCCCTTCTGTGACCTCCTACACATAACCTCTTCTTAAAACTCCAGTCATGTAACCGAGTGTGAGGGTCATGAAAGGTTTGGCAGCAGAAAAATGTTCCTGAGAACTAAAGACCTCAAATTAATGTAAAATCGGGTAAGAAAGTATCTGGGTGTTTCTGTCAGCATTCACCTGTGTTGTATTGAGCAACTTCACTGCGGCCTTGGTTGAAAAGACACAGCACGCGCCCTTAGCAGGGTGTGTGCCATCTCAGCACGCGACACCACTAATGCTGTATGAGATGACTTGACCCGGATTCAAGATATTGCACGTTATGAGCGGAGGTGCTTTTACTGCACACTCAAGGTTTCTGTGCTTACGGACGTCTAACAGTTATATTGTGGAAAACTTTGATATTCTCTTTACTGCCTCTCCTCAAGACGTACGCATCAGTGTGTAGCACACCTGTGGACTGTGGTATATTAGAATACTTTATTTTTAAAATTGCTGTTTGAGTTTCACAGAATTTCCAACAATTTCTGAAAGAACCTTAAACATATTTATGTCACTGTGTACATATGTATCCATGTGGTCTCAGCATTGTCGATTATAAAATCAAACATCAGTCAGCCCGCAAAACCCTGAGTACGCTGTGCCCTGCAGTATCAAACATTCTACCAAGATTTATTTCTTTATGTAAAAACAACAAGAACGACCATTTCTTTAGTATGCAAACGTGCTTTCCTCTTTCACAGATGGTAGAATTACGTGTATACCAAAGCCTTGTTTTAAAATAAATGTGTGTGTGTGTGTGATGCGTGCATCTGCATGTATGCGTGTGCTCATCTGTCTGTAGAGATGTGGAGGCTAGAGACCAATCTCAGCTATCTCTATCACTTTCTGCTTCATGTTTTTGAGACAGGGTCTCTCACTGAACCTACATCTTTCTGTTTGGAATAGGCTGGCTGGCCGGGGAGCCCCAGGAACTGAATATCTCTGTACCCCCAGGGCTTTGGTTACAGGGTCACTCCACCATGCCTGGTGTTCTTGGGATTGTTAGGATCCAAATTCAAGTCCTTACGCTTATGTAGCAGGCTCACATCAGACTGGGTTTTCTTGGGCCTCGGTGGTAATGGTGTCTGCTGCCAGGGCTGATGACTCTGACCAGCAGGACCCACATGGCAGGAGAGAACTGATTTCCACCTGCTCAATGGTTGGAGCATGCCCACACAGATACACACACAAGATAAATAATGAATAATGTAGTAACATTCATTCTTTGATGAGTTATTATCAGTAAATGTTTGATTTGCACGTCTGGATACCTAAGGTTACATTAAAGTTTCTCAGGTGAAAGTGAGCAACAAGTGAAGTCAGCTTGGAAGCCCTGCCCTAGACTATGACATTGTAGCATCGTACTTGGTAGCACAGGACCAAGTACGACAGGGAAAGAAGAGAGCGCCGTACGGCCAGACCCAGCTGCACCACACAACAGGCTCCTTGAGTGTCTCCTCATCTTCCCCTTCCTTTCCCACCACCTGACAAAAGCATTGCCTCAGCCAACACAAGCAAACTCAAGGAGCAGACGTCCCCTTCTGGGAACCGTGATTCGGGGATGTGTAAGCTGTAGGATGCAGAGTGAGTTCGAAGCCTGCTGTTGTAGGTGCTTCTCAGTGTGATCCAATCGACTGGAGCTTTGTGTGCATCATTCAGGGCCACATTTGATTCAGAGTGGATTCTGTGCTGCCTGAGATGAGGGAGCATTACATTCCTTAATGGCACAATTCAATTGCAGTCAGGAAATGCAGTTATTTTAATATCACTGAAAAACCAAACACAATTAAGTTGTGGTTAAGTTTTGCTTCCCAGCAAAACATCACATGACATATTCCAGAACGAAATCTCAATGTCTTCTGGTTGAGCTGATGACTTGGCTTTTTTACCTTCAAATATTGAATTCATTAATGTTAATTCAACTGTTGAACAAATAAATAAATAAACATTTAACATTTTGAGAAGTAACTGGGCTTTCACACTAATTCTAACATTTTAGCATCCTTTTTTGGTTTTTTTTTTGTTGTTGTTGTTGTTTGTTTGTTTTGTTTTGTTTTTAAAGAGTCTCATTATGTAGCTCTGGCTGTCCTGGAACTCACTATGTAGAGCAGCCTGGCCTTGAACTCACAGAGATCTGCCTGTCTCTACTTCCTGAGTACAGGAGGTCAAGGTGTGTGACTGCACCCAGCTGTGTTTCAGCATCTTGAAGAGGAGATGTGGTAAAAGACAAAGGGATTGGGGCTCATACTGACACACTTAGAAATCCACAGCATCAAAACAAAATTTATCCCTGTTCTGATCGGCAGCTCCCTTTTGTTTCAAATAATACATATATACAGAATTATTTGACTTGCTTTTGCTTTGTTTTTAAGGTCCTCTTTGTGACAGTCAGTGATTTCTCATGCAGCAGTAAGGTGCCAAGAGGAGCTGTAAAGAGAAAGTTAACTGGCAATCAGGTGCAGGTTGCAGCCCCAGAAGAGGGAAGCTGCAGAAGAGGGGGGGGGGGGTGTGTGGCTGATTAGGGCGTGGTTGGCTGGGGCGTGGCTTGTTGGGGTGTGGCTCAGTGGGGCTGTGGATCGGTGAGGAGGCCTTCTTTACCCTGGGCCTGGAATCTAGCTTCTCTCAGGGACTTCTGGAATATATATCACCTGATTCACTTTATAGAAATCCCTGCTAAAGCAACTCTAAGCAACAATGACCACTTCAATCTTACATATCCAACACACAGTCTGAGGACATTTCTAGGAAAACTCCGTTTTTTTAAGGAATTTGTAGGTACCTTCATCAATCTAACTAAGCAAATAAAACATGTATAAAAATTTCGTCTCAGAAATGGAGCAAATATCTTAAAATGCCATAGTTTTATATTTTGTACCATTCCTTTGAAAGGGCACTAGAACCACTTTTACTCTTTCATAAAAAACGTCAGCTACAAATTAACAACCACTCAATGTAATCTAAACAGATGCGTTATTGGCAGTCCAAGCTACATTAATTACAAAGAGGCCTTCTATGAAAACTTCAAACGTGACAAGTAAAATACTTCACTACTTCTAATTTAGCTAATTAAAAGTCCACATGTGTAGACTATTTTTGACATTTGATTTAGCAGAAAAGAAACACATAAATATAGTGCATTATTTGTCATTTAGGTCCAATATAGCATTTGAGCAAAATAATAAATCATTTTATGTATTTTTTATTAATGAAACTTCTACCACATCTGTGGAGTAATGGTAGGGTTACACTGGAGCGACTGCTTTTCTACTGTGATTTCTCTCCCTGTCCCACACAGCTTCCTTTGTACCTTATCCTAAGAACACATCTTTCATGGGTGACTTTCTTTTCTATGTTCTTTTCAAGTGACATTCAGATATTTCAAATCACACTATTTTGGGAGAAATAAAGACCATATAACATCGTGGAATGAGTGCAGTAGCTTACAACCCTGGCACCTGAGAGGCCAAGAGGCAGGAAGATCTTGCAAGTCTGAGGCTAACTACTTATAAAATACTGTCTCAAAACCCCAACGCTGTTTAAACAAACAGTGCAAAGAAACTGGACACCCATAGGCAGTCAAAGAAAGAAGGAAGGACGGAGAGGGGAGGGAAGTAGGGACGGGAGGGGGATACAAGTGGACCTTGGCTTAAATCTTACACTTTATACAAAACGGACTCAAGGGGATTCATGAACTGGGTACCAAAGTTGAAAACTTTACTTTGCAAAAGATGCTCTAGAGGGGATGAAGAGCTAAGCTATGCTCTCATTGTTTTGAGACCTGTGTGGAGGCGAAGAGGGAAGATCCACATCTGTGACACTGTCCTCCGACCTAGACACACGCACTGGGCATGTCTATGTCCCCTCTCAGGCAATAATAATAATTTCCACCAACTTAAAAACTCAATGGAAGTCGGGCGTGGTGGCACACGCCTTTAATCTCAGCACTTGGGAGGCAGAGGCAGGCGGATTTCTGAGTTCAAGGCCAGCCTGGTCTACAGAGTGAGTTCCAGGACAGCCAGGGCTACGCAGAGAAACCCTGTCTCGAAAAACCAAAAAAAAAAAAAACAAAAAAAACCCAAAAACCAAAAAACAACTCAATGGAAGTGGGCAGACAGCAAGAGCAGGCACTTCACCCATCAGATAATAGGTGTGACAGGTAAAAAGATGTATAATGTTGTCATTAGAAGCTAGGGCAATGCAAATTAAAACTACAAGGAGCTCTCACTGTAAATATGCCAGAATAGTTGCAATACAAAACACTGGCATGGGTCAGGGTCAGGCATGGTCCCCGTTTTCTGGAGGTGGAGGCAGGAAGATTGGAAGTTTAAGGTCATTCGCAGCTATGGAGTAAGTTCTAAGTGAGCTTAGGCTATATAAGCCTCTGCTTCAAACAAGCCACACACTCACTCATATATGCACTCACTCTCTCATTCACATACACATGCACTTGCACACACACATATCCACTTGAACACACATACACACACACATGTAATCACAAATACACACATGCACACGCACATACACACATACTTGCAGGTACATACACATATACACATACTCATACACACACACACACACGAAACAAAATGATTTTTTTGTCTTTAACTTGGATACTTTAATTTTTTTATTGGTTATTTTATTTATTTATTCATATGTTGTCTGACCTTCCTGGTCTCCTCTCTGCAAGCCCCCTATCTTATCCCCCATCCCTGCCTGCTCCCCCACCCACCCACCCACTTCCTCCTCACTGCCCTGGCATTCCCCTAAACTGGGGCCTTGAGCCTCCACAGGACCAAGGGCCTCCCCTCCCACTGATACTAGATAAGGTCACCCTCTGCTACATATGCAGCTGGAGCCATTGCAGAGACGAGCAACTGGATGATTAATTCATTGCTAGTGAGATATGAAAGAGCAGAGCTGCTTTGGAAAAGCCTGGGAGTTTCTTTGGTAAAATATCCCCCTGATGAAAGTAATTCAGCTATCTTTAACCTATCTTTAAAAACAACTCAGCATTTGTCTCCTCTGAGATGCACCATCACCACACATGCTGAGGGTTTTTAGATCTACCTGTTTAGGTGGGTGACGGCTCTAGTTTCATTTCTGTAGCTGACATGAAATATCCCAACTGTAAGCAGCTCAGAAGAGAAAGCTTACAATTCCAGGTTAGGATTAGGGGAAGTGAGAGTGGAAGGAGCCTGAAGCAGCGACTGAGATCACACCTATAGTCAGGAGCAGAGAGAAAGGAAGGCAGAGTGCTTCAATCTTGCTCTTGCCTTGGCGTTCTTGCCTTAGGCAGCTCAGGACCCCTTGCCTAGGGAATGGTGCCTTCCACTGTGGGCCTCCTTACATCAATTGCCTTGATTAAGACACCCCCCATAAAGCCCACAGGCAACTCAAATTAGGCAATCCCTCGTTATCCTATGTAAGTCAAGGTTGTGTCAAGTTGACAACTAAAGCTAACCACCACAGGGTCCCAGGTTCACCATAGGCCATTTCTCTAGCCATAGCTCTTACCACTGTTACAACTGTTGCTGTCTTCTTAACCCCCTCCCTCCATCGTCCTTCTAGTTCCTCTCTATAAGACCAGAGGCTACAGGGAAGTACCTGATAAGAAATACAGAGCTGGCTGGACAACAACACAAGCCACTATCAAAGAGATTTCTCAGATCCCCAGAATATAAACAGTCCAAACCTTTGCCTGACTGCCACCTACTTCCCAGGCCACTGCCTCAACTTGTGCCCTGTCTTTCACCGATTCTGTGGGCGCCAGATTGGAAGCCATGCTTTTCTTCAGCAAACTTTACATGAGTTTGAGAAAGACTGTTCCCACTCAAGGTTTCTGATATTTCCAAGGTGGCCTTACTCAGTTATCCCTTTCATAAAAATTATTCTTTTGGTTGGTCATCTACTGAACACTACCCAAGTCCTCTGCTGGCTCTCCTAAAATACTTTCAACTCTCAACAAGGAAGTAGAGGCAGCTTGGGTCCTTTTTCCTTTTTCTGCAGCTATAACCGAGGCCTGATTATCTCTCCCAATGCTTCCTCTGAGAGTTCAATTCAATTATAAAAAATACACTCATTGTCTCTCAACAAAGCATCCGGGGCCCCGGAGGCTCGTCTGAGCTACACGCAGATGGAAACCGTAAACTCCCAGACTTCTTACTGTGTGTGCTACCTTTGGATACACGAGACAAGCAGTTGTCTCCTAGCAATTCCATTCCAAAGGAAAAGCATTCTTCAGCAATTAGGAGCTTCATGTACTATGCCCAGACAGTCGGAGGAGATAAAAAGATGGAGAGAAATGGCTGTTGGGTATCAACCAGGGGTGGGCAAACAGACGACCCAGGTTAGAGGAGACCTTCACTGTACACTAAAGGACAGTCTTGGATTGGTGAGTCCCCTAAAGCTTCAGCTTACGGTCAGTAGAAGCAGATATTAATATATACCTCCAGGGATTAGAACAAAACATGGTTAGGATCTCACACAACAAACTGCCCGGTAAGTGGTCAGTCAGTGGTGTCTGGATCTTATAACCCGACCTTGCACTAAGTCCCTGGTCTAGGCTATGGCAGACCCTGGGGGCCAAGCTCTACAGAGAGTTGCTTCTGCATGGTTGCATGGCACTGCCTCTTGTTCACGTATGATGTTATGATTCTGAACTAAGAGCTCGGGGCCATGTCTGTCCTCCTCAACTCAAGTACTACAGGTCAGAGTCAGAAAATGCCCTTGGTCGGTTCCTGCACAGGCTACAGTTCAATTCATAACACGATTAAGGTATGGAATTACTGGCTATCAAGGCATAAATCTTGCAGATTATTTCCACTCGAGGAGCACAGTGAAAATATGATGTTTGGCTGACAAGACAGAGAGGCCATTCCAGACGAAACGGACAATAATTTCTTTTATGAGCCCACAGAACAGCTCCACCTTGTTACCTCTCAAAATGTTAAGGAGCTTTTGGCTTTTAAATATGTCTTCACAAAAATAAACAGTAAGGGATGTATGCCAACGCAGAAGTGCTCTCTGGACAATACTCTACCGTCTGTGTGCGTGCTGAAGTCGCCGTCCATATGAGAGAGAGAGGAGACATCCTGCCTTGTTCTAGATGCCACGCTCTTCTTCCAGGAAGTGGAACCTACTTCTCCTTTATGCTCCAGATCAGTTTATATCCTAAACTACAATGCTTTAAAATTATTATATTTTTCCTATGTGTGTACTGTGTGTGTTGTACATGTGTGCAGGTATACATACATGTATTTATGCATGTACATGATGCCTGTATGTGCATGTGTGGAGGCCAGAGGAGGATGTTGGGTTTCTCCCTCTGTCATTCTCCATTTTAGAACCTTGAGGCAAGCTTTCTCCCTGGACCTGTTCCACTGTGATGGCAGCCAGCAAGCTTCCAGAATCCACCTGTCTTTACCTCAGTGCTGGAGCTGGGTGCACACATGGTCACACCGGGATTTTTACATGGGTTCTGGGGATCCAAACATGGGTTCTCATGTGTATGTAATAAGTGCTTTCACCCACTGAGGCATCTCTCCAGCCAAGACCACCTTTTTACTAGTGATACTTCTGAGAACTTAGTATTTCTGAGAACTTGAGAATTAGGTGTACGGAAGTAGACAATGAAGCTTTTGAGTGAGATGTCCTAGGAGAGTTGTGGCATGTCCCTGAGGGAGAGAGGACTGCACTGTGAGTGCTGGGAAACCCAGCACCGTGAGCCTCAGGCAGTGCCTGGTACCCAGACTACCATGGGAATGCTACCCGTACCCATACCATACTCTTGCCACAGACTGCTCTGCCACGGCTGATCAATACAGCAGGTAAATAGTATGGTCAGGGGAGGAGGGTGTGGAGTGGGAGAGCTGGAAAGCTCTGGGTTTGGGAGCAGAAACTTTTATGGCCACCCAAGGTTAATCATTGGTAAGAAGCAGTTTCCTCCAAAGAGGACACCGCTGTGGAACGGTGAACACTGTTGAGCGATCTCTCTCTCTCTCTCTCTCTCTCTCTCTCTCTCTCTCTCTCTCTCTCTCTCTCTCTCTCTCCCTCTCCCTCTCTCCCTCCCTCTCTCTCTCTCTCTCTCTCTCCCTCTCTCTCTCTCCATTCCTGCCCAGGACCAACTCTTTGTGTACAAACTGAGACAGACACCACGAGACGTGCACCTCAGTCTGAGTTGTCAGGTGCCACCTCAAGTCTCAACCATATTCTCAAATTCTCAGATGTGCTTCCCCCCCCCCCCCAAGCGAAGGTTCATCCGATTCCCTTACGTTTTCCTGTTCTTGTGGCTCGCTGCTAATGTCGACGCTGCAGAAAGTCTGAGGCTGCCCAGAAAGGGCAATGCAGCTTCTCTCCCCCATACCCTGAGGGCCCGCATGGGGAGTCTCCGGAGAATTGCAGAGCCAGGCCTAGACACACCCAACTGTGTAGGCCTCCAGCTATTTGAGTTTCTCTAGATCCTCCCAGCATGGGGGTGGGGGGGAGGAGTGGGGGCATAGAAATAACTATTCTATTCCTCTTTATTTAAGAAATAATAGCTTTTAGATTTTATTTTTTTAAACACGTATTTTATGTGTACAAGCTTGTGTGTGTGTGTGTGTGTGTGTGTGTGTGTGTATGTGTGTGTGTGTGTGTGTGTGTGTGTGTGTGTGTGTGACAGAAGCCAGAAAAGGACGTTGAATCCTCTGGAGCCGAAGCTACAATCATTTTTTTAGGATGTGCTCTTAGCCACTGAGCCATCTCCCCAGTCCTAAGAGGTAATTTAAAAAAAAAAAATATTTATTATATGTAAGTACACTGTAGCTGTCTTCAGACACTCCAGAAGAGAGCATCAGATTTTGTTACGGATGGTTGTGAGCCACCATGTGGTTGCTGGGATTTGAACTCAGGACCTTTGGAAGAGCAGTTGGCACTCTTAACCGCTGAGCCATCTCCCCAGTTCTAAGAGGTAATTTTTAAAGGAGCAGTTCAGCAGCACAGACTCAGTTACTAACACTATCACAATGATAGCATTTGAACTCCACGACCTGAAACAACAGGGAGGCCAATCTTTGGCAGGCAGGAGCCTTGTGGCTCCACACAAAGAGGCTTGCTTCTCTGAACCTATCTCAGGGTCTGATGCAGGGCCTGAATGACTGTCCAGGTCCAAACAAAGCAAGAGTGGGCTTTTAGCATTTAGCAACACATAATGTCTGCCTTGCTCGGTCAGATTTTATCGTTCATTGTTCTCCAAGGTAAAGAGCATCAGCTATCTAGAGTTTGTGAGCGTCAAGTAACCTAAAACAAAAATGCAGAAGACTGTGGGGTTAATTGGACTCTATACAATTTTTCTTCTTATGATTGTTTTGAATCAAAAGCACATTTTTAAATTTTGAGCTTTTTTTTTTCTTTATCCTTAAGTCTGACTTTCTATCTTTTTTCTCTTCTTAAAAACCTCAGTCCTCCTTGGCTCTTAGACCTCTCCTCTCTGCTTCTCCATATCCCTCTGAACTTGATGTGTTCTAAGTTGCCTTGTGGTCTTGCAGGGCTCTAACCAGAGGTGTGTGGCTAAGAAGGAGTGTGTGCGAGCCTGTGAGCCCTCTCTTAGACGTTAATGTCTCATCTCCTGCTCTATACACTGCTGCTCTTGAAGGGGCTGGAGAATGTTATGTAAAGCCTTTCAAACTTCAACTTTTCACAGGTCAGAAACACCCAGGGGTTTGGGGTTTTAATGTGACTTCCTTAGATAAAAGCCAGTTTCCTTTTTCCAATCCGGGAAGTGGATGTCTGTAATACAACATAAATTACACAGTTTCTGATTTTAGTGTCTAGACACCATCAACCTCCTTAACACTACCTTCTCTGTAAAGAGTCTGGGCAAAGCCCAAAAAAAACTGATGTCCAACTAAGCTCGGAAATATATTTCTTCCAACTAAAGCTGGCAAGGCTCTGCTGAGCATGTTGAAGCCAAGGAAAGACAGGACTGGAAAAATGAGAGAGGGGGGAGGGAAGGGACGAGGAAGAGAGAGAGAGAGAGAGAGAGAGAGAGAGAGAGAGAGTCAGACAGGGACAGACCGAGAGATGGAGAGTGACAGACAGAGAGACAGAGAAACAGACAAATCTCCTTCACTAGTTGAGAAAGCTCAACAGCTTGAAAGACTTCCGTTTCTTCCCCCCCAGCTTCTGAATAAAGACACGACTCACTCTTCCGATGAACACTGCCATTTGTACAGCGCCCCCTCATTGATGGCTGCCTTGCTGACACAGAGAAAAGAAGAAGGAAGACACGCACTCAGGAGAACAGCAACACTCAACCTGGAGTTCTACAGCTCCGCTCTGAGCTCAGGTTTATCCTTGTACACAGGCAGAATGAGAGGATTACAAAAGCAGCCGCATTCTGTAGGGTTCATAGGTAGAGGGGCTGTGGACCCTGCATCAGGTTGAGGCTCCCTGCACTCCTCTCTCTCTCTCTCTCTCTCTCTCTCTCTCTCTCTCTCTCTCTCTCTCTCTCTCTCTCTCTCTCTCTGTCCCTGTCTCTGTCTCTGTCTCTCTTACACACATACATACACACTAACAGAGGGAGAGGGAGAGGGAGAGGGGGGGGGGAGAGAGAGAGAGAGAGAGAGAGAGAGAGAGAGAGAAGCACTGTAGCTGCTCTCTTCCCAGCTGGCTGAGGGGACGCTGTACTACCTTACTGATGATGTCACTTGACCAATATCTCCTTCCCCATCCAATAACTGTCAACTCTGTGACATTTGCCATAGAGCAGGGTTCACAGGAAGAGAGGTTTGTTCCCAATAACACCTAGGCAGAATTACTTTCTGAAGTTTCACATGGCTGCCCGTGGTGATATTTTGCTTATGAATTGCAATCCGATGTGGCAGCTCCTCCCCCACCCCCTTGCTTTTTCCCAAGAACCATTGTCCTCCCCACATATGAGAAAACTTTGGCTCAGCAGAGCTGTGGCTGAAGTCACGTAGCCAAGAACAAAGAGAGGCTCAGGGGTCCTCAACTCAAATCTTCTATTCCTCCTACGATTCCAAAGTTGTCACCTGTGCAGCAGCCACCAGGGTGGGCCTACAGAAGAAAGGGACCCCTAGGCTGTACTTAAGACAGTCTACTGATTCCCTGAGTACTGACTGTGTGCCAAAGGTCACAGGCGCTGTGGGAAGGACGTTGACAGAAGATGAAGGAGGAGCTTTAGGGGATCACTCACTACAATGAAGTACTGTTTGAGACACAGAGCAAATCGGTCTCAGTGACTCTGGGAGGTCTATGAACGTGATAAACATCTGAGCTGTGTTTAGTAGGATGGATCCAGGAGTTAAGCAAACATAATCATCACTGTTGTTATTATTATTATATCACCATCATTATTATTGATAGGCTGCTCCCCTAGCTCAGGCTGCTCTCAGATTGGCTGGGCATTGGGGGATGATGCTCTTGAATCCCTGGTCCTCATGCCCCCCCCCCCATCTCACAAGGGCTACAAGTACTGGTGTGACTCACTCTGCTTGACACTAAAAATATTATTTTGAAGTCAAGAAAGAAGAGTGTGTGTGGGGGGAGGGGGGATATGACCCCATGGAAGAATGTTTGCTTCAGTGGAAGGAAGGGGGAAGGAAAGGGGCTGGTAGGGAAAGCAGGAGGCAGAGAAGAGAAGAGAAGAGAAGAGGAGAGGAGAGGAGAGGAGAGGAGAGGAGAGGAGAGGAGAGGAGAGGAGAGGAGAGGAGAGGAGAGGAGAGGAGAGGAGAGGAGAGGAGAGGAGAGGAGAGGAGAGGAGAAGAGAAGAGAAGAGAAGAGAAGAGAAGAGAAGAGAAGAGAAGAGAAGGAGAAGGAGAAGGAGAAGGAGAAGGAGAAGGAGAAGGAGAAGGAGAAGGAGAAGGAGAAGGAGAAGGAGAAGGAGAAGGAGAAGGAGAAGGAGAAGGAGAAGGAGAAGGAGAAGATGAAGACGAAGATACAGAAAAAGGAGGTGAGGAAGGAGAGGTAGATGGGGGATTTGTGCAGTGTCAGCCCTGGACTGGGTATTTTGGAGCCTTGACATCTAGGGATCTGCATGCCAGAGATCATCTGCATCAAATTAGAAGAGATGGTTAAGATACACAGAAGAATAAAGAGGTCCGCCTGTGCTCCCCACAGCGCGTGTGATGAGAAGAAGATGACGTTACTTTTCAGAGCCAGATGAATCTACCCCAGAGCTAAATGCCATCTGCCACTCCTACCATTTTTAGAGCACAACCTCAAAGGAACACAAGCCAGTAAAGACATCTGGAACCCCCCTACCCTCACTTCCCGGTTAGATGTTGAGACACTCGCTGAGCTGTCCTGCCTCCCTGATTGCTCGTTATCATGACTAAGTGCGTGCTTTCAGGAACAGGGAGAGTTAAGAGAGCTAAGCATCAGCCCAGCCCGGGGAGCTAAGCCCATCTTTGGTATGACGTTCTGGCAACATCATGACCAAGGTAGGATGGTGACACACACCGTCCATAGCTCAGCACCTCAGATCCTTTCCTTCCCGCTCCCTCCTTCCTTGTGTTCACCCCAGCTCCTTCCATCGCCAACTCCTTCAGTCCTTCCCACCAACCTGCAGAGCTAGCTCACACCTTACCACATTTCTAAGCACATACTGTCAGGGCTTCTTTTGACTGGTCCCTCCCCTTTCTCCTTCTGTCTTCCCTTTGTCCCTTTCCTCCTTAGTATTCACTCTCCCTACAGCAGTAGCTCTTAGATAATGACATTTCACCGGGGGCCAGGCCACCTTTTTACAGGAGGGAGAAGAAGGACATCATTAAGTTTCAAGAAAGTCGGTGAGACGGCGGTCTCCTCACCCAGGGCTCTTTGTCTTACACAACTCTTGGGTGTTTGGATGAGCACAGCAGGAGGAGGCCAGAAATACATGAGACACTGTCTGAGTATTTATACACAAAACCATGGGTGTGTGCAGACTGACCACTCTAAGGAAACCAATCTGACCTTTGAACCCGGCAACTAATCTGATAGAATTCAGGTTGGGGACCTGACGTACTTACAGTCCGCCCGCCTACCGATGGCTTGATTTGGTTGCTCGGATCAACAAAGCGATCTAGACCCTCGAGACTCGGGCTGGCCGCAAGTTATTATCAGCTTAAGTTATCGATAAATGGGCAGACAGACCATAGAGATTCCGGAGAGAGGAGGAGAGGGAGGTCAGACGCCATCCACGGTCCTAAGGATGTTGTGGTTTCAACTTGAGTACAACTGTAACTGTTGTTCTCTTTCCCCAGTGGGTGAGGGCAGTTTCTATGTTTCCATCCTAAGGGAAAAAAAAATCTGACTAGAATATAAAATCACTAACCCGAGATAACATGACTGCTAGCCTGAGCCCGGAGGCCGATCCCTTCCACCCTAAGACTTGCCAAAGATTCAAATTGAGTTACCAGGAATCCAGTTACCAAGAATTACAGGTTTAGTCAGTGTGAATTATGCAAAGTGTTACAGTGGCCTTTGCTCTCTGAGTTTCCTCATGCACAGGCCCACCCTCAATGCAAACACTGGAATGGTTTCTTCTTGGCAAATCCACTTTCTCTTTTCACAACCAGGAGCCAGAGGAGGTGGCTGTGCTCCCGTCTCCATCTCTCCTTCCATCATCCTGAGGAGGCTGTGGAGATCTCATAACGTGTTTGTGTTCAGCAGTCCACCAGTTACGATTAGGAGCTGCAACCTCATTATCCGCTCTTGTTAGAGCATCCAGCCCATTATTCCAGGTTGCTATCCTGGCGCATCAGCCTGTACCTGTGTTTTTATCTTTATCATCCCCACACACACTCTTAAGTCTCTCTATCAGCCATGCTCTGAGACACAGAAGTAGGGATTCTTGCTAAGAGTAAGAGGTTCTGAGGCCAGATTTTATGTTAGATGTCTGTGAAGTGTTCTCGTCCTTCCCACACAGCCCACCTGTGTTTACAGGACCATTTCTACCGACTGCATTCTGTCCAAACCATCAGAAGAGAAATCCCACGTGAGCCACTGACGTTGGAAGGAATGTCCGGCCCAGAGCTGCCCCACACTCCCACCATGGCCTAGGACAGCAGTGACCCAGCTGACCTTTCTGCTGGAGGGCCTGCGTCACTCCCTTTGTTCCATTCTTCGCTACATGGAATTGCAACAATGCGAACAATTTTTCTTTTTCAAAAAAGAAAGAAAGAAAGAAAGAAAGAAAGAAAGAAAGAAAGAAAGAAAGAAAGAAAGAAAAAAGAATCTTAGAACACAGGAAATCCACAGTAACAGTTTTGACAACTGGGATGCTCATATTTTAATCTGCTTAATTAAACACGGTAAAATTGCTTTTGCATCAGCAAATGCTACTTTGCTAAATTGCACTGAAGTCACTCTAATGAGAGATCCAAGTTCCTTGATTAAACTTGGTCAGGGTGGTAACATTTCACGGATAGCTACCACAAGAGCTGGGAGAGAGAAGGAAAAACAGGGTGTGTGCCTCAGTTGTCACCGGACGCTAATCTTCCTGGTAGTTTGAATCTAATGCAAAGCCCTCTCTGGGTCTATCAGTCGGTAGTGTAGTTCACAAGTTCAAGGCCAGTGCCTAGGCCTGGCTGCAACTCTGGGCAAAGGATGAAGAGTCACAGTAGAGGCTGGCATCAGTAGGTCTCACACGGGACACACAGTGGCAGGAACATCCAGCATGAGGTAGGCTGCTGTTCAGCCCAGTGTATTCACCTGCAGATACACCAGGAGGGTTGGCAGAACATGGCACCAGAAAACCCTTGGCCATAAGTCTCGGGGATTCCACAACTTTATGGGTCAATCTTTGAGTTTTGTATTAGAAATCCAGACAGGAAACCAGCAGAGAATAGAAGTAAATCGAAGCCCAGTTAATCAAACCAGTTGACAGTTTGAACATATGGAACAGATAATGGTCACCTCAGGGCAGGCCAAACAGCAGACATGACCAGGCTGGCCAACTGACCTAGTGGTCAAGAGACCTCTTATTTCCTCTACTAATATCGAGAACTGACTACGCCCAGAGTTTGGAACAGGGCCAAGCCAGCTGCTAAGAAGGATGGACTGGTGGGCTGACGCCCATTGGTGCTCTGCATGAGACACGGTATTGCTGCTTCTGTTTGTGGATGAACCAGTCCCATTTCACTGGGACAAGGTGGGTTATGCTGGAGTGGGGGTGGTCTACAAATCCATGAGGTGGACCCAAGGACAAGAGAACACCATGTTCTAAGGAAAGTTCACACTGTGGGGCTTAGTCTTCGGGGAGCACAGTGGTATTAGACACACGTAGGAGACCCTATAGGGGTTCAAACGGTACAGGGATGAGAGTGAATGAGGGCTGGCCAGAGACAAGTACCTATGGGGTCACCATTTGGGGCAGGACTATAGTGTCCTCCAGCAGGGAATGTAATATTAATAAGTATACAATCAGAATTGTACAAACAGGAGCGGCAGTACACGGGACCCACCAATTTCTTTTGAGTATAGGGAACACAGCCTATAGCAAGACTAAAGAGAGAAGACTCGGGAGCCAAGGGCTTCCTCAAGCCTTAACAGACATGAAAGCATTTAGTCATGGGGTTAAAGAAGCTGGGGCTCAAATCCTGTCATGTAACCCTGCCTCGTGCCTGCCACATTCAGGGACAACAAGATCTCAGCCTACGTGTGTCTGTAGCCCCTCAGCCAAGACTCAGGTGGCCAGAAACAAGTCTCGGGGCTGTTTACCCGTACTATGCCTCACTACTGCTTCCATTGTTGGCCTGGGGTCTTTAAGACCAACTCCGCCATGGAGTTAGGGTAAGGGGTATTTCACAACAGTGACTATCTGTGTCTCAACTTTCATGCACTTTTCGGAAAATTTCCCCTGGAATATCTATGGGAAGGCTGAGCAAGAGCCAGTGTGGGGGTGAAGGTGGCGTTAACCCCGAGAGGGCAGCCTCCGTCCTGGAGCAGGGAAGATTTGCAGTACTCCTGTTCAAACTGGTTTTCACCACCCTCTTCTGTGCTTACAAGTTGAGGTCAAGACTCTCCACAGCTGTCTAATTATGTGGACTAGATCGCAGTCAGTTAATATTAAGCACGGCTAGAGACGACAGCCTCCTGTGCTTCTCTGAGTGAGCTAGCCATATGGGTGAGGGGCAGAAATGGGTAGCTGCTGGTTGGAAGCAATGTCTTCAGCAGGAGAAGGGCATATCTCCGTGTCTTCACTGACTTTGGTCAGCTGAGTCTTGGGGGGCATCAAGCTTATGGTTATAATATTGATGTCAATAAATGGGTTGGGTGTGCATGCTTGCTCTCTGGCAGAGCTAGAGCTCCCTGGCTTTGGAGAAGAAATACTGGCTCTCCATCAGAGCCTTAGGATTGTTATGGTTTGACTGTGGTTTGAATGTCAACTTTAAAGGTCCCTGGTCTGGAAGCTTGGTCCCAGTGCGAGAAGGGACTGGATCACAACCACTGTCATGAATAAATTAAGACCACTACAGGGGGATTAGCCTGAGTGCTACCAAGAGTGTGGCATTTTGTAGTGAGAGGAAGCTGGTATGTTCCTGGCATCCTGCCCTGGTTTTTACAATCGTTCCTCCTTTGCCTTCTTATACTTGGGCCTCTGGTTGGCACAGCTCATTCCCCATGGGCAGGGTGCTCCCATGTGCCTCCTGGCACCATGGCATTTAGACCACCCGTTCACTAGAATTGTGAGCCACCTCCACCTTATAAGTCAGTCGTGGAGACTCAAGTGTTTTGTTATAATACAACAAGCTGGGTGAGCATAAACAGCTAGTAACTAGCTATTCAATCTTGTGATACTGATTGCTCGCTCGTTTGAGGAGATAATGGGAGCAAATGGAGTGAGTTGGGGTTACTGCACTGGTGAGAGAGATAGAGGTGTGCATAGCACAGCACAGCACAGCACAGCACAGCACAGCACAGCACAGCACAGCACAGCACAGCACAGCACATAGAGCACCATACTTGTCAGTCGTGCTTGGAGTGTTCCTAGCTCTGAATACCGCTAACAGGGTACATAGCAGGAAACGTCATTCATCTCCCGCCTCTCTCCTAACTTGAACATTTTCCATTCGCTCAATAGTCCCTTAGCCTGGGAAGATTCTACAGTCAGAACTGCACCCAAAGAGTGTGGGGCCATCTCAGGCAGCCCTGAACTGGCTCTTGGCTTCTGGAGAGAACCATGGAGCTGAAGGTTCATCTTGGAATGTGCGGGAACAGCAGGATGTAGATGCTGAGTTTAATGTTCAAAGCCAGCCATGCTCTAATACCCACAGCCACAGTCCTTACAGACGGCCTTTACATTCATGTCTCCATTCAGACTTCCCTAGTCTATAGGCAGGAATTCCGACCCCCATGGTGGTCACTGTTAGCCCTCAGAAACATGGCTTTTAATAAGAGGTTGGGGTTGTACGATGGCTCATGGAGCAAAGCCATTGCCACTCAAGCAACAGGATCTGAGTTTGGTCTCTTGCACCCACATAAAAAGACAAGCATGGTGGCAAGTGCCCGGAATCCCAGGTATCACTTGAGTAACAAATGAAAGTATCACTTCTAAGTACTCTGATCAACTCTGCGGGGTTGTGTGAGCGAGGAATCTCGCCATGTGAGCTTACACCTGCTCACCTGCCCTTTGAGCTATGCTAACGCGTCATTGTTGAAAACAGCGGAGATTGACAACGAAGAGGAAAGTAATAGTGTTTTAAGTTTTATCTGGGTCTATACAAATATACTTCAAACCTCTTAACACATCACAGGGAGAGGTACATTTTATTGTGTGAGCTACAGCCCACAAAGGAACATACATGTGTCTCCATGTATAAATAAAACAAAGCTGACCACCAACCATCCCTGACTATATTGTGGCCAACGGGCACACTCTGTCAGAGCTCTCGACACTCAAGCTCATTTGCTAACAGACAAAACCATTGACATGACCTTCTCAAGGGTCTCTATAATCCCCTTGTGAAATGATGCTTATCATTTGAACATAACTACCCAGACTCATCGTATCAGGACCAATTCACAGCGTTCTGGGAAGTTCTGTGAGGGGTAAGGGAGAATAAGGGAGCCCTCGGGGATATGTGTGCAATCTCTTTTATGGACAGCTTCAGAAAAGGACACAGCAAGGATGGTGTCTGCATGGAGGTGTTAAGAAGAGCTTGTGAAAAAGCAGCTCATTTTATCAAAATTTCCCCTGGCTTTAGCACTGTATTTTTAAAAAATGGAACTCCTCTAAGCATTTCCTATGGCCCACATTGCCACCTAACATCATGCACAAGGCAGGGGCTGTGAGAAACTGATTTCATTTGAACCTTACTCTGAATATGTTAAACCGTCTCTGCACGTGTGTGTGTCCGTGTGCATGTGTGTGTGCGTGCCTGTGTGCAGCCGTTATAGCTGTGGTGTTTGTAGTCATTAGGCTGACCTCAGACTGGGCAGAGTGTGTTCAGAATTCTAATTGAGCCCTCAGCTGCATCAGGCCAATGCCCAGTATTTTGTATGTTTTCCCACATTTACTGTCAAGAAAATGCACAAATGAAATCCTCATTACTCCCCTCTCTCAATGGGATACCTGTCGGATCCAGAGCAGAGACAACAGCAACACTCAGCGTTCATTCCAACAACCCAGGCTCTGTGAACTGAGGAAAACACATACAGGATCTAGCAACAGGACCACCCACCTTTTTCTTTAGTCCCAGGCTGCACAACTCCAAGACCCTTTCCTGACAGACACACAATGTCTTCAGTCATCACCACACAGTTTTCTCCACGATTAACCTTATCGAAGTCTCCTAGAGGCTTTTTGAGGGGACAGCACTGCATGTATGAGGATATAGAACAACACTCTTGGAAATGGGTTACCAATGGCAGCCAGGCGCTCCAGCTTCCTGCCCACAACGGGAGCTCACCTCTAAGCATTCATATATACTAACCTGTATTTCAGTACTAATGTCTTGCGCTTAACAATACCACTATCAGCAAATGCTGAAACTGGCTATTTAGGGGGGAAAACCCTAAACTTTCTATGCCCATTCATACACAAAGGCTAGAT
The DNA here is from genome assembly GCF_978045245.1 of Mus caroli. Taxonomy (NCBI): domain Eukaryota; kingdom Metazoa; phylum Chordata; class Mammalia; order Rodentia; family Muridae; genus Mus; species Mus caroli. The sequence goes on from NW_028227258.1 coordinate 14,202,802, forward strand.
TTCTATCTATCTAATATTGAAAGAATCTGAAGGAAAAAAAAATTGTGAAATGAGTGATTTTTCAAAGTCACCTCTAGGCTTCTGGAAAGTGTTCTTGGAATGACATGATAATTATAATTATGCTGTAGCAATTCTCTGCTTGGAGATACATGCTGCGGTTTTCTCAAATGAAAAATACACTCTGGATATCCATCCCCATTCTAAGATAACACTGAGTTCTGGGGCATGCTGGAGTCAGGAAAGGTTACAACCTCCATAGGCACTGGGCTGGAAGCAGGGCTGCCTCCTGGTGGGTGTGATGTGTGCCTGGTGATCAAGGTAGACTGTTGCTGCTGAATCCACTATAAAACAATGTGCAAGAATGTCAGCTTAAATGGAAGCCAGCGTTCACCCAGCAGACCCAGTGTAACCTTCCCTTAAATGTCTTTAAATGTCACCCAAGAAGACAGAGAATCCATTTCTAGCTAAGGATGGGATTGGCATCTTCTGCCTCGTATTCTCCAGTGTAAGCCACCATGGGAATGAGGATTCACCTTTGGTTGACTGACAGGGTTCACACAGTCAGGAAACTATGACTACAAAGAGTGAGTGGGACCCCAGCATGCTCTGGTACACATGGGGAACCTCAGAGGTGTTCTTTGAATTCCTCGAATCTGCCTGGCCCACTGGCACAGCCCTCTATGATTTCTGCAAAATGCCCGAGGGGAGCAACCTACTGGAAAGGAGATCCAGTAGATTTTCCTATTACATTTACACCGTGAACCAGAATAAGAAACAGACTTCATTTACTAAGTATGCACACTAAAACAAGTGAGCCAAGTTTCATGAAATAACTTCTTTTCCGCATTGCAATAATACGCTGACTTAAAAAAATTAACTCTATTATTGCAAAAATGATGACCCAGTCAAGACCCAAGAAGCTGATCTCATGACCTACAGAAGTGCTGTCTGAGAAAAAGGGGCACTCCCCTTCTTAGAATCGGGAACAAAACACCCATGGAAGGAGTTACAGAGACAAAGTTTGGAGCTGTGACGAAAGGATGGACCATCTAGAGACTGCCATATCCAGGGATCCATCCCATAATCAGCTTCCAAACGCTGACACCATTGCATACACTAGCAAGATTTTGCTGAAAGGACCCAGATATAGCTGTCTCTAGTGAGACTATGCCGGGGCCTAGCAAACACAGAAGTGGATGCTCACAGTCAGCTATTGGATGGATCATAGGGCTCCCAATGGAGGAGCTAGAGAAAGTACCCAAGGAGCTAAAGGGATCTGCAACCTTATAGGTGGAACAACATTATGAACTAACCAGTACCCCGGAGCTCTTGACTCTAGCTGCTGCATATGTATCAAAAGATGGCCTAGTCGGCCATCACTGGAAAGAGAGGCCCATTGGATACACAAACTTTATATGCCCCAGTACAGGGGAACGCCAGGGCCAAAAAAAAAAAAAAATGGGAATGGGTGGGTAGGTAAGTGAGGGGGAGGGTATGGGGGACTTTTGGGATAGCATTGGAAATGTAATTGAGGAAAATACGTAATAAAAAAATATTAAAAAAAAAAAGAAAAGGGGGCACTCGGTACAGAGAGCCTCACCTCCAGAAAGGAGGGGGGCACATGGTACAGAGAGCCTCGTCTCCAAAGTGTGCCCCTTCCTTGTTAAGTTGACTGTATGTTTGGAAAGACTGGGAGTCGAGAGGCCGAAAGCTGTGGAGAGGTTTAACCTGTGAGTACCAGAGAGACACGAAAGGTCAGCCACATCTTGTACTCAGGATCCTCTATTTCCCAACATCAGACTTTCAGAGAAAAGGAGTGGCAAGAACACACCAGGGCCTCCGAGAGAGGAGTCTGAAGGACAGAAATTAAAAAAATGCAAAATCCAGTCGGTGAGGCGTCTCGGCAGGCAACAGTGCTTGCCACCAAGCCTGGCAACCCGAGTTCTGTCCTCAGAATCCACATGGCAGAAAGCAAGAACTGACCCCCAAAGTTGTCCTCTGCCTGCCACAGACGCTACATACACGCACAACATGACACAAAGGAAAAGGCTCTTGACCTTGAGTGTCTTAAAAGATACAACAGCAAGAGCAAGGAGCCAGGTAGTGTGGGCACGTTAGAGCAAATCTTAGGTTGGAATTTCTCACATAAATCTCTCAAACTAGAAAATGGGATTAAAGCATAAATAGCCATATTATTTTTTTCCTCCTGAATCAAAAAATTAAGGGGAGAAAATGGATGTGTTTTCCTTCTGTGATTATTTTACAGCTGTACCACAAAATTTGCTAATTTCAGCTTTTTAAAAAATAATCTCAGGTTAATGGTTTCTGGGCTTAGCACCAGCATCTACCTGCCCCCTCCTTCCACCTCATTCTCTAGTCACAGCTACTCAGCTGCAGCCACTGTGGATTGAAGAGTTTAAGGACAGCTTGGTGGACAGGAAGGTTCTAACAACAAGGGAACCAAGGAGTCAGCCCAACCCCGGGGAGGTCACACATGATTTGACATACATGTGAAATCTGAGGTTTTGGTAATTATTACTGTTCTAAGAACAATCTTTCTGTGTGCTAACACAGCTAACCATAGGAAGAGAACATTCAAACAGATATTTCCCCCCCCACACACACTTTATATCACTGCTTAGAAAGATACTTTCATCATACATACAGTTTCAGAAGACAAAAGTTAAAATTTTGGAGACAACACCAGAAGCCTAGAAGCAAGAATGGAATCCCCAGAGCATTTACAACCATTTCCTGAGGCCCGCCACAAAACAAGCTTGTGTGATGAGGATGGTGGGAGCCAATCTCGGGGACTAGGGGCTTAGGCTAATTCACGGAGTTTATTTATCCTCAGCCTCTGCTATGGGGGAAAACTACCTATGAGATGTGCTGAGTAAATTGAGTCTTTGAAACAGACTTAGCAAATTCAGCTTTAATCCCATAATGGATTATCATTAGCAATGCCCGAGTTTATACTCTAGGTTAATTGACTGAAACAAGCATAATGTCTTGGACTGAAGAGGACTCTTATTTATTCATCCATTCTTACCCCCTTACAGATATTAGACACCGCCACTTCCGCATCTGATTTCCCCATCTCTTTTTCCTGTTCTACTTGCACTTCCCGACCCGATGCAGCCTGAACTTCACAAGGGAAAGGCAGCATCTTCCAGCTAAAAGAAATCATTTCAGAAATGCAAGCCAGCACCCTCCTGCACAGCAATGCTCTCCCCACCACGCCACTTGCTGTAGTGTGTACAAATCCCGGTGCAAGATCACACACACACAGCCGGACGTGGGCTACGTTATCTTAGTAGGGGGTTCGATGCTACGTGCTTCCAAGGTGAGATGTGCCAATAAAACGCATCTTAATACCAAATAGAAATGAATACTGTTCTTACCTGTCACCGGCATGGGTAATGTGTACAACAGGCATGGGCAATCTTGTATACAGCACAGGGTTTAGGTTTGCTTGAAATATAGTTATAGGACCAAGAGGGAACGGTTGAACAGCAACGAATACACGGATAACTTATAGGCCCCAAACCAGAACGCATTTCTAGAGCTTAGCAACTGAAGAAAGGAAACTGCCCTGAGGTGGGCTTGAGTCCTTTGCAGGGTGGGTTTCAGACTTCGTGAGGTGAGCTACTAAAGAGTCTTAGGAGAGCCGGACCATTACAGAGCATTTGGATAAGAGAGGAGGGAAGCATACTTAGAAACAGGTCTGTGTGCTAGACAGCCAGATCCATCCGACACCAAAATAAGAAAGACAGCTAGAGATGTGGCAGTGAACTTCAAACCCAGCACCTGAAATCTCAAGAACACAGAGCTCCTGGCGAGGGCTTTTCTCCATCTCGAATCTTTCCCAATACGAACAAAATTCCCCCCACCCCGTCTCTCTGTGCTTCATACATCTGAAAAGGCTTTTCTGACTTCCCAGGTTAGTTCTTACATGACAGTTGCTCTTCTGAGAGCCCTGGAATGGATCAGACACTCTGGGCACACCCCAGCACCCACCATTTCAATCACAAGAGTCTATCACAGCCCCTACCCTGCCCTGTCTGCGGTCCAGTTCCCTAGCTAGACTAAGGGCAGTGATGTTGTCTAACTCGTGTCTACAGCATTGCCCTGGCACATGCAAGTGCTTGCTGAATACACAAACACGGTGGAGTCAATGACCCCGCCCGTTTTAGGAGCAAACGTGTTTGAATGCGGTGGTCACATTCACAATGGCTGCAATCCATTCTTTAAAAAATTCTATTTATTAAGCAACACAGGAACAACAACAACAGAGCAAAGCAAAGGTATTCTAATGAGGGCAAAGGTTACCTGTTTGCATAGAGTCTGCTTAAGCAAAGCACTTCTTCATTGATGTAACAGCTCACCCTTATAAGCCCATTGGACTGAAAGCAGCAGAAAAGCCCCATTTGACTTTCAGTGTAAAGGGCCCACCACAGGATTTGTTGGCAAATTAAACCTGAACTCTTTGTTCTTTAGTCTTAGTCTCTGCTGTAGGGGTTCCTCTGCTGTTCTTGCTTGGGTAATCTGGGTAGACAGGAGTCTAAAGCCTGCTGATTTATGTCTTTCAGTGGGACGCTGCTGCTCCTTCAGCACTCGGCTCCCGGAAGACAGTGGACATTATTACATTATTTGACAATGACAAAGTGAATGGGGAAGGCATCAGGATTTTTTTTTTTTTTTGCTTAAGATTCCTCTCATCTATTTGGTTAGAAAGGGCCTGCTTGTGAAATAAACCCGAGGGCTGATTTAATACCTGACAGTCAGTCTGAAGAAAGCAACAGGGGCTAATGTCAAAGGTCAACTGAGCATCTTGATGGAACACTAGGGGACTCAGTCATGGTAAATGCGTATTTAAAGACAACCTGGGGTGAGCAACACACTGGGATATGTAAGATATTAATCTCCACTCTCTTTCATTACACCTTTAGCTGTTTTATCCTTGTGATTCCTTCTTGGTAAGGAAGAATGAAGGCTTTCTGAATACGTAGATCTTCATTCAGAAAATTCAGAAAACCTTCTGTAGGATTACAGATTCTTCTCATTGGCCCACAAGAATGAAGGCCAACCAGTACACACTTTAAATAAGCATCGGTAAGGGCTGGGCAGATGGCTCTGTGACTAAAGCGCTTGCCCAGGAAATGTGAGGACCTGAATTCGGATGCCCAGAACTCACACAAATGCTGGGTGGGTATGGCAGCTCATCTGTAAACTGCAGCCTCAGCAAACACAGACGGAGGATCCTCTGAGCAAGCTGACAGTGAGCCATATATGTGAGCTCTGGGTCTGACTGAGACCCCACCCCAGTGAACGATGGAGGGATGATTGAAGATGACTCTGAATAAGAACCTCGAGCCTCTATGTGCTTGGGTCACACAGGCATTTGCACCTCACACAGTGTGTCTGCACACCTGCAAGCATGTATTCTCTCCCTCTCCCTCCCTCCCTCACTCGCTCACACGCATGTGCACGTGCACACATTCACGAACAACTGGAAAAATAAGACCTGAATACATCTCTACATTACAGCAGACTATGGCTGAAGGTAGTTGGAGACAAACGTTTCCTCCACCAGATCTTAATTAGATTTTTCTGTAGTCATGGCTAACATAATAATAGAGAGATTCCTACCGTGACTATAATAAAACTAATTGGAAATAAATTTGAGCTTAATAAGAATTCAAATACATGCAAAAGTAATGGCCCAGCATGTGTGAGCTGCAAGCCATCCTGCCTTCTCCTCTAAAGGGTCTATATTTGTGGCAGGGAGCTCGTTTTCAGCTAATGGCCTTTAATGAACGTCACTCCTGGCTCTTTGTTTTGTCCTTCATTTCCAAAGCCTTTGAGGCCGACCGACCGCACAGGAACAGGTTACATTACTGGACACACCTCTGTCTCTGATACACACCAATTTCCTAAGGTTCCCGCCACGCCCATGTAGAAAGGTTGAAAAGGAAACCTGAAAAGAAGCAGTTGTTCCAACCAGCTGGGTTGAGAGCTTGCTCCCCAGTGCAGCCCCTCCCCACCAGTGACAGCCAGCGGGCTCTCTCGGTATTGTCAGTCGTCACACGGAAGTTTGAGGGCCTGTGTGTGTAAGAAGCAAACATCTACAACAGTTATGAACAAACTCTGCAGGACAACTTAGGAGGTTTGTATAAATGGCATTGTTATTACAGACTCATTTTTACCTGTCTGAGGGCATGTTTTGCCTGCATGTAACTATGAGCACAAGCCGGCTGCAGGAGGTCAGAAAATGGTGGCTGATCCCAGGATTCGGCCATCATGTGGGGCTGGGAACTGAACCTAAATCCTCTGCAAGAGCAACACGTGTTCTTAGTTGTTGAGCTCTCTCTGCAGTGCCAGAACCAGCCCAGGGACAGGTTACATGACGAGACATTATGACCTTTAAACTGAAATGAAAACAAACTGCTCTCCTTGATGAGAGATAGGAAGAAAATGAATCACTTAGTTAAGGTCCTTCATAATACTAATGGGTAAAGTGGAACCCAAGCAGTCAGTCTGTGTCTGTTGAATGCTCTGTGGGGCTCAGCCACCAGCAACAACCACTTGATGCAAGCAAGCAACAAGTCTTGTGTTTTCAGGAAACTCCATTTCTGGAACGTATAAGTTGTCTGGGACTTTACTTACATTACTTACCCAAGTTATTGAATCTAGATTTCCTTGACTTTTAACAAGTGTGGCAACAGGGCCATCTTTCAGGGTCCACACACTTGAGTATTTGGCTTTGGTTACCTGCTACTGTTCAGCACAAGCTTGCTGTTCACATTGCCTCTAGAGGCAACATAAGAAACTCAGGGCGAAAACGTACAGGTCCTGATGCCTATATGTCCTTACATAAGGGACTGTCAACCTAAACACACATTCTTGTAAAATGTCCTATTCATTCCTTGAGAATTTCATACAATGCATTTTTATGAGATTTGCCTCCAATTCTTCCACTTATCTCCTGCCAGATCCATCACCGGCTCCCTAATCCCCTGGCTTCATGTCTCTTCCACTTGTGATTCAGTAACCATTAACTCCAATGTGTATTGTCCACTCCTAGGTATAGGCCATCCCCTGGACTGAGATCAACCTACCAGGAGCCACACCCTTCAAGGAAATTGCCTCTCTCTCCCCTTGAAGCCATCAACAATGTGTAAGCTGTCAGTGAGGGGTAGGAAACACTTCCCAGGCTACGCTTAGGATGTTGACTACCCTGGTTCTGTCCAGGCAGCCATGGCTGCTGTATGTTCACACATGCAATGGTTCTTTCATGTTAGGGAAGCACTGCTTTGTTCTGGTTCTTTCCAACCTCTGGCTCCTATGGTCTTTCTACCTCTCTTCTGTGATGAGGAGGTGTTCTGTACTGTTCCCTCCTATCATTTACATCTCCATTTCCTCATTTGGGTTTATTACCTTAAGCTAAGCCTCTGTCCTCTTCCTAAAGAGGTCCATAAAACTGAAAATGATTGAGGAAATAATAATTAAAGCCATCATCAGTCTGCAGGAAGAGACTGCAGGAAGAGCGGGGTGGTCTTCTCCTAGACAGAATTATCCCACTGGCCTGGAAAAGGATAAACTTGCTCTTAGCAGGAAGAAAAGGTCAGAGGATACATTTCACAATTTAGTTTGAACAAGCTTTGTCAGTTAATCATTATTTAGGTGCTAAGACCCTTCTGAGAAGAAAGTAAGAAAACGGTTCAGTAGTTGTTGTAAGAGTAAGGGAAAGGCCGTGACACACACACACCCTCTGGTACACCGTGAACTTGTGCAATCATTAGCTACACAAAAAATTTAATTATTAAAATGTCCCTCCATCCTCAGTCTATCTTCAGTCCTACTCTGGCTTTTCGATACTTTGTTTATTGGACTTTGACTTCAAAAGTTGACTTTTCCCCTTAAAGTACACTGGATCCATTTGAAGCACGATTTGCTTCTCCAGGTTGATTTGTTTCCTAAAAAATTAAACCTATTAAAACTATCCCCACTTGGGAAGACACAGAGCTGTCAGTGACTGGTTTGCTGACTTTCCATATATACAGCTGTCGTCACTAAATCTGCAGCTCTCTGCGCACAGCTTCTGAGCTCCATGCGTCACTGGAAACCCAACTGAGGAAAACACTGTTTTCTTAGAGAAGCTATTTAAATTTGGGTCTTCATTCTTTCTTCTAAGGAAAAAAAAGTTATTAAATACAGCACAATGCTTTTTGGTTAAGAAATAAATACTTTCTCCAGACTTTTTATTAAAAACAAAGCAATAATAAATGACAGGAAGATTCAGGGAAGAGAGGGCTAAAGTTATAAACCACCTATGCTCAATGAAATGTTTGCAACTCCACCAACTCTTATCTCGAGAGTAGAACTGGGTGTGATGGATCCTGCTTGGAATCCCAGCATTTGAGAAGCAGAGATAGGAGGACTGCCACAAGTGTAATACAGACTGAGCTACACAGCGAGCTGCAGGCCAACTGGAGCTACAGCCTGAGACCCTATCTCAAAATAAAATCCAAATCCCTCATAAGGGAAGAGAAATAAGGTCGGCTAAATCATGGAAACATTTATTCGACAAAGTATTTTCTGTGTGTCTCTCCCATATTAGGCTTTAGAAACCAAGTGTGAAACTATGTAGACAAGATTCCAGCTCCTAAGACAGTAGAGGGGAGGGTAAGATAACGATACATCAGAAAGGCCAGGGTGGGGGTGGGGTGGGGTAGGGGAGAAGAGTGGAGGGCACTCATAAGGAAAAATGGTTCAGGTCAGGAAAGGTGATGTCTAATATCACAGACAGCAGGACCAGAGCTTTGGAATCCTGCACACCTGAGTTCTGACTCTGGTTTTTTTTGTTTTTTTGTTTTTTTTTTTGGTTTTTCGAGACAGGGTTTCTCTGTATAGCCCTGGCTGTCCTGGAACTCACTTTGTAGACCAGGCTGGCCTCGAACTCAGAAATCCGCCTGCCTCTGCCTCCCGAGTGCTGGGATTAAAGGTGTGCGCCACCACGCCCGGCCTGACTCTGGTTTTATTGGAGCCACCCCTGTAACCCTGGGCAATCTATCCACTTTCTCTGACTTGGTTTCATCAATAACGATACTGTTGAATGAGCATTGATGAAATGCACGACACAGACCTGGCAGTTTGTGGCCAAGTGGCAAGCATCCAATAAATGTTAGCTAAAATGATATTAATGGTGACAGCAGGCCAAGGACAGCTAGGCAGAGGGAAGAGGAGGAGGGGAGAGGAGGAGGAAGAAGGGAGAGGGAGGAAGGAGAGGGGGAGGGAAGAGAGAGGAGGAGGGAGAGGTGAAGGGGAGAGGGAGGAGGAGGGGGAGGAAAAGGAATAGGAGTTGTTCCTGATAAATGTGTTTCCGATAAATGAAAACTGTGCATCCAGAGAGGAGGCTCTGGGAATGAAAGAACAGAATCTGAGCCAAGTGTTGGGGACTGCTTTGAGGAAAAGATGTAGAAGTGAAGCTAAAGCTGGAAAGGCAAGCAGAGCCCAGCTCAGCAGTGGCCCTCCAGGAACTTTGTTCAGGGGAGAATCAAATTTGAGTTGACCTTGGCCTTGGTGTAGAAATGTAAGAGAGAATAAAGCAGCCAGGGTCAGGAATACCAATGATGGGATTTTTAAAACAACTGCTGTAGGTTTTCACACACACACACACACACACACACACACACACACCCCAACCACTGCATCTAGATCCAAAAAGGATCCTTGCCACTTGCTTGTCTGTTTACCATTTCGTTGACTTACTGATGGATTCACTCATTTGTTCAATAGAAGCTCATAAGTTCTTCATCATCCATCCATCCAATGAGCATCAGTAACTGAGATTACTATCAGCTTGTCTGTTCAGTATTTCATTCATTCAGTAAGTATCAACACTTGATTCAATTCAGTAAGCATCAACACTTGATTCATTCAGTAAGTATCAACACTTGAAGTTCAATATTTTTCGTTCATCTCAAACATCCATGTATCCATTTATCCATTCATCAGGCATCAATTTCTGTGAAGGTGGCACACCGCACTGTGAGAGATATTAGCGAGCATCACCCTGCATACCCCTGTTTGCCAAGAGCACCTTACCCAACCATGACTGTCATCTCCTCTCCAGCTAGGAGGTGCCTTACCCTATCGACCCAGACCCATATGTGCAGGAGTAAACATGCTTTATAGAGAGGTCATGACAGTGCCACTGAGCAGATCAAGATGTAGCCCAAAGCATGGGGGTGGCTTGCCCTTCCTTTCCCCCGGGAAACAGAAGCTACAGCTCAGAGGTAGAATGCTTACCTACTGTTGGCAAGGTCCTGAGTTCAATGCCCTACACAGAGAAGGAAAACACAAGAGTTCTTCTGCGTGACCTTTGGCAAGTATGGGGCCACTGAGCTGACTACAGAGTGGAGTCAAATTCTGACATTTAAAATATCAAAATATCACCAGGAGGAAGATCACTGCTAGCTCTTATATTGGAAAATCCGAACTTGGAAAGTTAATTACACAAATAATATGTTATTTGTGTTCCATAGAGATGAACCTTCCTGAAGTAAGATGGACTGAATAAGGGCGATTAGGGTCAAGAGAAAAAAGGAAGTCTTGTCAGACGAGTACCATTTTGAGAGTTTTGACGTCTATTTTATCTATTTAGCATCCCAACCTATCCACCATGGCTACATTCATATTAGGTTAAAATAGAGTGGAAGCCATTTGTATAGGTCAAATTGGAAAGGGAAAGTGGGCAGGCTAAAAGAATGATGCCTGCTACTTTTGAAGTGTAGAGAGAAGAGCTACCTAAATGACAAATAGGTAGACTTTGATTATACTCAATCTCTAGGATTTCACCAGGCAAGCAAATCAAGTGTGGAATAGGCATATTTAAATCATAAGCCCAAAGAACTACTTCCAATGAGACAGAAAAGTGAAAAAACAAACAAACAAAAACAAGGAAGAAAACCCTTCAGATAGGAAAGAAACCACCTGCATCTTGTCACACTACTGGATGCCAAGAGTGAGGGAGAATCTTGAGCCTGGGCTCTTCTCTGGCAGTCAGAAAAATCCCAGGCCAGATGGCATTTTAAAATCTAATCTCGTGTGTCTGTGCCTCTCTCCCACTAACCTACATTATTTTTAAAGCAGTTACAGCCATTTCTACAAGATACGATAATGTGTAGGCCCCTTGAAGAAAAACAAAAAGCAGTCTTAATTGCAGAGAGAGAGGGGAGAGAGATTAAAATGACAGAACTTATTAAAACAAACAAAAAAACAAAAAAAACTCCCACTGCTAATGAAACGGAGCACCCCGCAGCAAGCACAGCTTTTCAAACCCGGCCCATTCACACACACATTTAAACACAGCTCACTAACAAAACGTTGAACACATTCGCTTGCCAGGCGCATTCTTCAAGACTCACTCGCCACCACTGAAAAGTAACTTGGATTCCTCGGGTCTCTGGGCACAGTCTCTGCCTGATGTCACCTGGTCCACCCTGCCAGGAGCTCCCCCAAAGCAATCCCTGCAGGACTTGGGGAACCCCCCCTCCAAGCCTCCACCTGCCCTCCGGGAGGACCCTTCTCTGTCCTCACTGGCAAGGAAACAAGAGTAGCATTGTCCTCAGCGCTGTGTAATTTGCAAGATAGAACCGCTGGCGCTCTGGGTCTCCAGCCCAGCCACCTGCCCAAGTCCGCGTCACCACACTCCAACTGAGATCGACTCGAAGGCTCCCCGACAGCGAGGAGGTGTGAACAATGAAGTTATCTGGCTCGGATTTCCCACACCCAGCCACGCCGCCCCGAGTCCCGCGGTGGGAAGTTGGGAACTGAGCCCTCGGGGTCGGTTCCACGAGCGTACCCCCCTCCCCGGCCGCGCCCCTCGCGTCGCCTGCCCGGGGGCTGGCCCGTTACCTCCTTCCTGCGGCTGGGCGCCCCGGGGCGGGTGATGAGGGCCGTCTCCTCGCACACGACGGCCACGTCCTCCACGAACACGCAGTCGGGCAGGCTCTCGTCGGCGGGCAGCTGCACCACCTGCAGCCCCAGCTTGCTGCCCAGCACGCCCACGTAGAGCTCGTGCTGGCGCTCGGCGCGAGCGAAATCCACCTCCTCGCCCTGCGAGCGTCTCAGCGCGTGGCGGCACAGGGACTCGGGCGGAGCCCGCACCACGGCGTGGGTGGCCCGGCCGAAGGCGGAGGGGTGGCCGAGGCCGGCCATGGCTCGCGCGGAGAGGAGGCGACGGTGGCTGGGTTTGGCTCGGTGGCTCGGTCCTCCCGAGAGCAGCGTGCGCCCAGCCTGCGAGCCTGCGAGCCTGCGAGCGCCCGGCGGCTCCTCTTGGCAGCCGATGAATGTGCTGCTGCGGGAGCCCGGCTCGCGCCCGGAGCCCTGCCCGCGCCACTGAGCATGCCCAGAGCTCCGGGCGCCGGCCCAGCGCCCGCGGGCCTATTCCTATGCTCTCCGCATCTGCCGCAGACCGGCCTGGGTCAGTCGGGATGCAGAGGCCAGGGACTTAACTTAATCAGCACTGACTCCCTCCGTGGTGTGTGTATCCCACCGCAGGTGCACGCCTCACATGGTCCCCATGAGGACCTGGAAATCAGGCAGTGCTAAACTGGACCTGCTGGAGAGGACTTCACGGTCAGGGGACCAGGTGAAGGGCGATTGTTTATGGATAAACTTTCCCTTTCTCTTCTTCTCTTTTTATCCAGCACGTGGAACCTCGGTTCTCAGCGTGGCAGCCTGTCTTCACCCATATTACCTCGACTTTCTCCAAATTGACCAACTGCCCCACGTGAAACTCAGTATAGTATAAAGAATGCATTTCTTCCCACCCAGGAGAAAGTAACCCAAGAGACAAACACACAGTTACAATAAGAATCTAGAAACAGTGATACTTCAAGCCCACAAGGCAATTTAAAGTGGGAAGAATGCCTCTTCCTTCTTGTTTTCTTTAACTGCACTAGGCTTGTCATTCAATAAAGGAGTGTTTATCTAGAAACCAGCGCACATACCTACCCTATCTCATCCCCATTCAAGGCTGAAGGCACAGAGATGGGGTGAGGGATGGTACTGTGGGCTTTAACAATGTCCTATTCCAGGCTTCCCAAGATACACTTCAAAGTCACTGTTTTAATAAACCTGTGGTCACAACAGACCTTGGGCGACATTTCACCCCTGATGAGCTTACAGCATCCCCTCCGAGAAGGATCAACCACCTTATCCAGTCCCCACAACTACCTTAAACAACGAAGACTGCAAGAACCGAGCTGTATCTCACCAGGACAGCGGGATTGGAAAAACCCTCGCCCCTCCCCCAACGCTTCCTCTCCCTAACATTCTCATCATCCAAAGATGGACTTGGGAGTCTCTGAACCCCGTAATGAAGCCACGTGGATGAAATCTTTATCTGCTCTTCACCAACACTCTTCTTTTGAGGACTGGTGCCAGAGCTTAGTCCCCGGGGACTCCCAGAGCTTTTGCCCTAAAGCTCAGGTAACAACGATTGACCCTAGAATATTTTTCTCCATGTAATCAGTTCTGAAGAAAATGTGATTCCAATGTTTGTTTGTTTCCAGAGTCTGCTAGAAGCAAGGAGCTAGCATTTTGTTCCCACAATAGAACTATGCACCCGGGCGGTCACAATTCAGTTCCTTGGCCTCGGGAAGGAGATTCCAGCTTCCTTACAGCCTCGCCCTTCCTGTGGGAACACACCATTCGGAATTCCTGTCACTTCTTCACCTTCCCTCTTGGCCTCTCAAGAATCTGTCCTTTGTTTGACGGTGATACAAAGCCTGTTCTTTTTCCTCTTTCACATATCAAAGTTTAAATAATCCAGGGGGTGTGCTTTTCTCAAGGAGACCACCTCCAAAATTCTGAAATAATCTAGTCTCCTCCTCCACGGGTTGCAGCATACTACTAACTTAAAGGTCATTTCCATAACCAAATATTATAATTGAATGACGTGTGGCACCTAAAACTCAAGTCCGATTGAGGCAGAGGGAGGCTTGAGGCTAGCATGGTCTACACAATGAGTTCTAGTTCAGTAGTGGATACATAAGAAGCTCTTGTCTTGGGTAAGTCACATATATTTATGTGGATACACATAAGCATGTGTATGTATTTATACAGACACATATGATTTGAATGTGACCTTAGAAACACTCTCATTTGATTATTTTGTCTAGTGTTTTGAAATCCAGCTGTGGCATCCAGTATACGCATCAACCTTTTGCTTGTATATTTTAAGCCCTGTTTAACAAGACCAGAAATATTCCATGTCTGAGGATCTATCCTGCTTAAGAAGTTCTTCAGTTTGAACTTCAATCCCCTTGGTCTCAGTTCTGCCTCCTGATGAAAGGGGCAGCGTTCTTTCACAGGCCGCTATTCACGTATTTGAAGGCAGTGCTGTTATCTCTGCAGTCTGTCCTGACCCCTGCACTCTTGAAGCCTGATCTAGCAGGAAGCAGCTTCTGATTTGGTTTCACAGTCCTTTTAACATTCTCATGTTCTTCCTTTTGATGAAAACCAACTTGGCCATATCCCTTCTAAGACACCCAGACAAAAGGTGATTGTTCCCATGCCTGACTGACGGACACGATGGCAGTTTAATCCAGAGGGGGGTATGCTCTTCTCAAGGGGATCATCTTCAAAATCCAGGCTGCACTTCTGAAATAATGTAAGGTGATAGCCTTCTCCCTCGTGTTCTGCAACATACGACTAATTTAAAGATCATTTTGATCATTGAATAATATATTTGAACCAGGTATGGTGGCTTGCACCTGCAGTCCAAGTACTAGCACCTGTGACAGGTGCAGTGGTGACAGGTGCACCCCATGACAGGTGCATCTCTGATAGGTGCTAGGCTCTGTCAATCATGCATTCATTTCCCCAGTGCTCTGGTGCCAAGGCCCATGCTCCAGCCATCTTAGTAGAGCTCTGATACTAGCTTTTAGAATTTCCAGGAACAAGTTCATCTACGCCATCCTATAGAGGTTGTTCCCAGCAGAGCCCACAGTGGATGGGGGATTCCTTTTCTCCCTTAGCCCAAGGATGATGTGGTAGTTTGCATAATCTTGGCCCAGGGACTGGTACTATTTGGGTGTGTGGCCTTGTTGGAGGAAGTGTGTCACTGTGGGCATGGGCTTTAGCTACCTGGAAGTCAGTCTTCTCTTAGCAGCCTTCAGATGAAGAGTTAGAACTCTCAGCTCTGCCTGCACCATGCCTGCCTGGATGCTGCCATGTTCCCACCTTGATGATAATGGACTGAACCTCTGAACCTGTAAGCCAGCCCCAATTAAATGTTGTCTTTATAAGAGTTGCCTTGGTCACGGTGTCTGTTCACAGCAGTAAAACCCTAACTAAGACAGATGACTTGAGTTTACATTGATATAGCATCTTCCAGATCCTAAAATAAGGGCTTCAATGAAGGACAACTTGCTTCATTAGAAGCAAGCCCTCTAAGACCATCTAGGTTCTTCTCCTAAATCAGAACACTCCAGGGGTGAGCCTGCCTACTAGCACCATATTAATATAAAAAACAACACAGTAGTTTTTAGATGGAAGAGTCCTAGCAGTGTTCCAAAGGTGAAAGCTCACCCATGTGTCTAGCTAACTCAGGTTAAAATGGAAGGCTTTGTTTCTCTTTGTTTCTTTTTTTTTTTTTTTTTTTTGGTTTTTTTCGAGACAGGGTTTCTCTGTATAGCCCTGGCTGTCCTGGAACTCACTTTGTAGACCAGGCTGGCCTCGAACTCAGAAATCCGCCTGCCTCTACCTCCCGGGTGCTGGGATTAAAGGCGTGTGCCACCACGCCCGGCTTTCTCTTTGGTTCTTTGCTTCTGTGAACTTTATTCAACACTAAGGTTGTGTCTACCTTCAACGGGACATCACCTAGACACTACTCATGTCTGTGCCTCTCTGGAGGCTCAGCATTTTTCTGTCACCCAATGCCTTCGGCCAAATTTTGGACAGGGCCTTGTGTGTCACTCATGGCTTGCATTAACCTAGTGTATGATCAAAGCTGGTAAACCTCCCCCGTAAATAGGTGTTATCTGTGTTTTCCAAACTGGAATTGAAGAGCTTGGTTTTTGGTTTTGGTTTTTTTGGGTTTTTTTTTTTTTTTTGCGAATCTAATTTTGTCGTTTATCCTTATTTAATGTCATCTGCTTCATTCCAACATGTCTAAGTTTGATTCTGTCATCTCGTACATTATTTATTACTTCTAGTGTCTGCCATCTGAAATTTGATAAGCGTGCCTTCTGTCTGCTCTAAGCAGTTGTCAAGAAACATTAGAATGTGGACTGCCGAAAGCAGTAAGAAAAACACCCAGAGCCAGTGAATTCGAGTTTGCATGCCATCATGCTTCAGCAGTGAAAGGCTGTTCTTGGGGAGATGGACCTTATTGAAGCTAACACATCTATAAGTTCATTTTCCTCATGCATATTTATCAGAAACTTGAGAGGCACAGCACCACACCACACACTTCAGAGCAATGCAAATAGCACAAGATGATCTCTGACCTTGAAGTGCTCAAATCTTACCAGGAAAAAAAAAAAAAGAAAGAAAGAAAAAAACAAGCTATGTAGAGCTCGAGCTATGATAAGCACACAAGAAGGATCTATGATAAAGCACTGTAGGCAGCGAAGGGAAGAGCTATCACTATGGCTGCCAGGAGTGGAAGAAAGCTGCTCCAAGGCTGGTGAACTTGGTTTAGGCCTTGAATAATCTCTTAGGAATGTGAGTTATTGAAAGAGGGAAGGAGAATTCTAAGGAATGAACAGGCAAGGTGCTAGAGACATGGTCGAGGGAACAGTAGGTAAATCGCCTCAGTGCCACTGAGGTAGCTCTAGCGGCTGTGACAATGACAAGCGAGTCACCCCGCGTGGCAGTACGAGCTGACTAAAGTGTGCCTCTTGGTCTCTCAGGCTAACACTGGCATTCCTTCCTCTGCAGCTCTTTCTCCA
This sequence comes from Mus caroli, assembly GCF_978045245.1. Classification (NCBI taxonomy): domain Eukaryota; kingdom Metazoa; phylum Chordata; class Mammalia; order Rodentia; family Muridae; genus Mus; species Mus caroli. The sequence continues at coordinate 14,219,766 of NW_028227258.1, forward strand.
AACAGCATGAAAGATCTGTCTTTTATTTTATTGTTCCATCACGTCAGCACACATCCCAGGTCTCTGTGCTCACCTTCCTCAGGAGGAAGAACATAGGGTAACATGTGTGACAGGTATGTTGGGTCAGGCCTGGAAGGGATGGATGCGCAGTCTTCTGGCCACATTCCTCTGGCTAACTTCCACCCACATTTATTTATTTATTTATTTATTTATTTATTTATTTTACTTATTCACTTTACATCTCACTACTGCCCCCTCCCAATCACCCTCCGATAATCCTTCCCCCATGACCCCTCCTCTTCTCCTCTGAGTGGGTAGGGAGCCCCTCTGGGTACACCCCCCCATGCTGGCACATCAACTCTCTTCGAGGCTAGATGCTTCCTCTCCCCCTGAGGCCAGACAAGGCAGTCCAGTTAGACGTACATACCCCATATACAGGCACCTGTTTTTAGGATAGCCCCCATTCCAGTTGTTTGGGACCTGCATGAAGACCAAGCTGCACATTTGCTACATATGAGCAGGGAAGCCAAGGTGCAGCCTGTGTGTGTTCTTTGGTTGGTGGTTCAGTCTCGGAGAGTCCCAAGGGTCCAGGTTAGTTGACTCTGTTGGCCTTCCTATGGAGTCCCTATCTCCTTTGGGGCCTGCAATCCTTCCTCCTATTCTTCCTTAAGAGTCTCCAAGTTCCATCCACTGTTTGGCTGATGATCTCTGTATCTGTCTGAGTCAGCTGCTGGGTGGAGCCTCTCAGAGGACAACTTGCTCCTGTCTGCAAGTGTAACAGAGTATCATTAATAGTGTTAAGGATTGGTGCTTGGGCATTCCCTCAGTCTCTGCTCCCTCCCCCGTGCCTGCATTTCTTGTAGACTGGATAAATTTGGGGTTGAAAGTTATGTGGGTGGGTTATTGTCTCTACTGCTCTGCTGGGGTTTGTGCCTGGCTATAGGATGTGGCCAATTCAGGTTCCATATCCCCAGTGAAGTGAGTCACAGCTAAGGTCACCCACACTGATTCTTGGGTCCCTCCCTTATCCCAGGTGTCTATTTCATCTTGGAAATCCCTCCCCATCTTCTCACTCCTCCCCCCCTTGTCAGTTGCAGATTTCTATTCATTTCCATGGCCATCTAACCATCTCTCCTGTAGTTCCTCACACCTGATCCTGAACCCCCCATTCAGCCTGGAAAATGTATTTTGTGTGGGTCCAGAAAGAAACAGGAGTCTGGGGGAACTGCTAGCTAATGCCTGTCCCTGAGCACAGTGGAGAGAACGGGAAACAGGCAGGCTGTTTTCTCATCAATGAGCAGTGGAGAGACGTGTTAGAGAGAGCAAGAGCTAGCGAGGTCCTGGCGCCAGACTGTGTGGGTGAAAGCGAGGCGTTGCTTCCCTTCTTGCATGATCTTAGACACGACAGCGCTCTGCCTCAGTCCTATTTCAGTTATAAAACGAAGACACGGAACCTGCTGTCAGAAGGTTACCTTGAAGTTATTGTGAAGCAAAGTGCTTGAGAAGTATTTAAAATTGCAGCCCAGCAGATGTTCAGTAAATATTATCCATTAATACACACACTCTGTGTGTGTCCAAGCTTGCACCCAGCTGGGGGCCAGAGGTGCACATCTGGGGGCCAGAGGTGAGCTCTGGGTATCATTCACTAGGCACCATCTTGTCTTTGCAAGCAGGATTTATCATGTGTCTGCAACTCACCAGGTAGGTGAGGCTGGACAGCCATTGAGGCCTAAGAGTCTGCCTCCCTAGCACTGGGGTTTCAAGCATGGGCCACCAGGACTGGTTGTTGACAAGCCTTCTAGGGATTCATTCAGTTCTAATGCTTGGATGGCTGAATGATCCTCTTCATGACAGGTGCTAAGCAGAAAACTTCAAATATATTTCTTTTAAAAAAAGATTTGTTTATTTATTATATGTAAGTACACTGTAGCTGTCTTCAGACACACCAGAAGAGAGCTTCAGATCTCATCGTGATTGGTTGTGAGCCACCATGTGGTTACTCGGATTTGAACTTAGGGCCTTTGGAAGAGCAGTCAGTGCTCTTAACCGCTGAGCCCCTCAAATATATTTCTTACCAAAGGTCAAATGGCCCCTGCACATCCACCAACTTATCAATCACATGTGAGTCGTGCTTTCCAACAATAGAGCCTTAGACTGATGGCCACAATCTCAGCATGGGTGTAAACGCGTAGATCCGGTGCATATTTGCTGAACCATTGCCCTGCCAGAGACTGTGCTAGGGACAGGGTGTAGCTGTGAATAATAAATTTAGTGCAGTGTATTGTCAAGTTGCCTCATTTGGCCCTCTAGGCATATAAAAATATTTATAATTAGTTCCATATTTAAAATTTGGCATACCTAGAGCTGGTTCCAGGAAATAGAGTACCATGTGTAAAGTAAAAGGAAGGACGGGGAAGTGACCAGAACGGAGGGAGGAGAATTGGCAGAAGCCAATTCCACTTGACAGGCTGGAGTTGGTTCTAGCTTTCTGACTGGATATTGAAGACAGAGGCAGCTTTTCTTTTTCCATTGATAATATTTTCTGTATTAGAAATCAATTTAGACATAAAATACTTAGGATTAAAGCAGATTCACTACTTTATTCTTTCCTTAATTTTTAGCAGATACAGGGTGTGCTTTCCCTGGGGGGTGGGGGAGGATAGGACTGGGAATCTTAAAAGAGATGGAAGACTCGGAGATGTCCATGTCCATCACGAGTTCTAGAAACATAGATCTAGAAAGGACCTCGAGTCTGCAGACTGGCGCAACCCGGAGGATTTCAGCACAGAGACATTTACGGAAAGGTTAACTGTGATGAAACCCAATGTGTAAGATGTCCTCTGAAGGAATGAGTGATGTTTGCTCAAACAAGAACATGATGGTGTCAGAGTATAGGTTCTATGTCAAGACACAGCTCTGATCTCGGTTTCTAAAGCCACATGGGATTCACTTCACTGAGCAAGTGTTTGCTAAGCAGTAACAGTATGTGCAGCGGATAAATTCACATCCCCCACCCCAACTGAGCATGAATTTTAGATACTGACATACTTGAGTTAGATCCCAATTTCAGCTACATTTTGTCACAGCTACAAGGTCCAGAATCTTGCTTTATTATTTCCTGCTTCGCTGTAGCCCCAGAGGGCTGTTAGGGAGTGTGTCACCTGGAGTTCCATTAGGGAACAATCTTCTAGGGGAGATAGGAGGAAAGAAGAGAGAGGGGTTGGAATATAGATTTCATCACCCTCTTCTTATCTTTTCACGAATCTTTCGATGGATTGTTTTCTTCTACAAACATAGTTTCCCTTCTTTGCTAGTCCCTGGTGCCTCAATGGCCTTTGTTCTCTTTACACTGCCCATACCTCTAAAAACATTAAGTAGTCTCTTTCAAGTTCTTAGCTAAGTATGCTATTTCCTTTTAACAAGGAACTGACCAAGCCTGCTCAGTTAGTCAATGGGTTCTCCAGCGCAGGATTTAAAGAAAGATAATTAGACAATGCTGCGGCGTGACCCTGAGACAGAAGGCAAATTTTTATTTTCCAATTTACTTTTTATGCCATTTTAATTGCATGCAAGCATTTTGGGCAAGCAGTGCAACAAGGAACTAACAAAGCAGAAAGCGAAGTCCCGCAATTACTCACTCCCATGACAGTCGTTTAAAAGGGCTGGTCATAATGACCGAAATACTTGAGCCCACTTCCTCGTCCAAGCCCAAACTCTTGCCTGAAGCCTAGTTCTTCTGTTTCACCCTGAGACTAAAATTCCTGCCTTATCCTACTTCCTTATTACAGCCTAGATTCTTGCGGAAACTTACTTCCTTATTATGCCCTAACGTCAGATTCTTTCCTGAGCCTACTTCCTTGCCTTGGCCCCTAATGTCAGATTCCTTCCTGAGCCTACTTCCTTGCCTTGGCCGGTGTCAGATTCCTGTCTGAAGCCCATTTCTTTGTCCTTAACCAATGTCAGACTCCTGCCAAGCGGTACCCCAGAAGGCTTTCCACAAGGAACATGACTTGAGTCTGCATGTCAAGTGGAAATCAGAGTTGCCAAGAGGCCAAAAGGTGACTAGACGAACGGTACTAATAGCCTTGTGCTCTATGGCATGCACCGTGATCAATACCAAAGTATCCATCTGCCCGTGTGTTAAATGCCCATGTTTACATTCAAAGTGCCCAAGTCCTTTCATACAACAAAGCCTACAACCGACAGGATGAATAGAGTATACGCGATAAACGCTCTCCAAAGCACTCCGACCTCCTCATGCATAGTCAATATGCCCAATCTCTCTGCTCTGCTGCTTATCCGCCTAGTGCAATAGCCCATCCATGCTAGAGTCATAACCACACTGTAAAACTATAGTAGAGGCTACCGAAAAAAAAACCACTCCTAAAACGTACACAGGGTCATTTAAACGTATTGAATCTTAACAAGAGATCCGTGACATTATCTCTAAGGAGATGGTCACCCACTGTGGCATGGCTCCCAACTTCTATTTATTCAGTTTCTCAGAGCTTTTTGTGACATTATGTTTTCAGGAGTATTTTTTAAGGGAAATTTCATACTTAAGTATACAGGGAGAAGAAATAGCTTGAAGGAAAAGATTTTGCACTTGAGAGGTAATGAAAATGTGTGTTTTTTGTGTGTGTGTGTGTGTGGTGAAGAAAAACATTTCCCTGCAGTTAAGATGGTAATATATCTCTTTCTATGTGCTTCCACACAGGCACCATGGGGCTATCTGTAAAGTGGTTGACAACACCAGAGACCATCACGTTTGCTCTCACATGGATGGAGAACAGTTTGAGCATGGGACTGGCGTGTGCCTGCCATGGGAAAGCTTCATCTCAGTAGCAGGGCTTTCTTTGTTTTGTTTTGTTTTGTTTTGTTTTGTTTTGTTTTGTTTTGTTTTGTTTTGTTTTTTGGTTTTTTGAGACAGGGTTTCTCTGTGTAGCCCTGGCTGTCCTGGAACTCACTTTGTAGACCAGGCTGGCCTTGAACTCAGAAATCCGCCTGCCTCTGCCTCCCAAGTGCTGGGATTAAAGGTGTGCGTCACGCCGCCTGGCTGAAGCAGGGCTTTCTTTTGACTTATTTTCTTCAGTCCGTCTATCCATGTCTGCTTTCCTTCTTTTTTTTTTTTTTTATATTTTTATTACATATTTTCCTCAATTACATTTCCAATGCTATCCCAAAAGTCCCCCATAGCGCCCCCCACTTCCCTACCCACCCATTCCCATTCTTTTGGCCCTGGCATTCCCCTATATTGGGGCATATAAAGTTTGCAAGTCCAATGGGCCTCTCTTTCCATTGATGGCCGACTAGGCCATCTTTCGATACATATGCAGCTAGAGACAAGAGCTCCGGGGTTCTGGTTAGTACATCATGTTGTTCCAACAATAGGGTTGCAGATCCCTGTAGCTCCTTGGGAACTTTCTCTAGCTTCTCCATTGGGAGCCCTGTGATACATCCAATAGCTGACTGTGAACATCCACTCCTGTGTTTGCTAGGCCCCGGCATCGTCTCACAAGAGACAGCTATATTTGGGTCCTTTCAGCAAAATCTTGCTAGTGTATGCAATGGTGTCAGCGTTTAGAAGCTGATTATGGGACGGATCCCTGGATACAGCAGTCTCTAAATGGTCCATCCTTTCATCACAGCTACGAACTTTGTCTCTGTAACTCCTTCCATGGGTGTTTTGTTCCCAATTCTAAGAAGGTGCACAGTGTCCACACTTTGGTCTTCATTCTTCTTGAGTTTCATGCGTTTATCAAATTGTATCTTATATCTTGGGTATCCTAAGATTTGGGCTAATATCCACTTATCAATGAATACATATTGTGTGAGTTCTTTTGTGATTGTGTTACATCACTCAAGATGATGCCCTCCAGGTCCATCCATTTGGCTAGGAATTTCATAAATTCATTCTTTTTAATAGCTGAGTAGTACTCCATTGTGTAAATGTACCATAATTTCTGTATCCATTCCTCTGTTGAGGGACATCTGGGTTCTTTCCAGCTTCTGGCTATTATAAATAGGGCTGCTATGAACATAGTGGAGCATGTGTCCTTTTTACCGGTTGGGACATCTTCTGGATATATGCCCAGGAGAGGTATTGCTGGATCCTCCGGTAGTACTATGTCCAATTTTCTGAGGAACCGCCAGACTGATTTCCAGAGTGGTTGTACAAGCTTGCAATCCCACCAACAATGGAGGAGTGTTCCTCTTTCTCCACATCCTCGCCAGCATCTGCTGTCACCTGAATTTTTGATCTTAGCCATTCTGACTGGTGTGAGGTGGAATCTCAGGGTTGTTTTGATTTGCATTTCCCTGATGATTAAGGATGTTGAACATTTTTTCAGGTGTTTCTCTGCCATTCGGTATTCCTCAGGTGAGAATTCTTTGTTCAGTTCTGAGCCCCATTTTTTAATGGGGTTATTTGACTTTCTGTAGTCCACCTTCTTGAGTTCTTTATATATATTGGATATTAGTCCCTTATCTGATTTAGGATAGGTGAAGATCCTTTCCCAGTCTGTTGGTGGTTTTTTTGTCTTATTGATGGTGTCTTTAGCCTTGCAGAAGCTTTGTAGTTTCATGAGGTCCCACTTGTCAATTCTCGATCTTACAGCACAGGCCATTACTGTTCTATTCAGGAATTTTTCCCCTGTGCCCATATCTTCAAGGCTTTTCCCCACTTTCTCCTCTATAAGTTTCAGTGTCTCTGGTTTTATGTGAAGTTCCTTGATCCACTTAGACTTGACCTTAGTACAAGGAGATAGGAATGGATCGATTCGCATTCTTCTACATGTTAACAACCAGTTGTGCCAGCACCATTTGTTGAAAATGCTGTCTTTCTTCCACTGGATGTTTTTAGCTCCCTTGTCGAAGATCAAGTGACCATAGGTGTGTGGGTTCATTTCTGGGTCTTCAATTCTATTCCATTGGTCTATTTGTCTGTCACTATACCAGTACCATGCAGTTTTTATCACAATTGCTCTGTAGTAGAGCTTTAGGTCCGGCATGGTGATTCCACCAGAGGTTCTTTTATCCTTGAGAAGAGTTTTTGCTATCCTAGGTTTTTTGTTATTCCAGATGAATTTGCAGATTGCACTTTCTAATTTGTTGAAGAATTGATTTGGAATTTTGATGGGGATTGCGTTGAATCTGTAGATTGCTTTTGGCAAGATAGCCATTTTTACAGTGTTGATCCTGCCAATCCATGAGCATGGGAGATCTTTCCATCTTCTGAGATCTTCTATAATTTCTTTCTTCAGAGACTTGAAGTTTTTATTATACAGATCTTTCACTTCCTTAGTTAGAGACACGCCAAGATATTTTATATTATTTGTGACTATTGAGAAGGGTGTTGTTTCCCTAATTTCTTTCTCAGCCTGTTTATTCTTTGTGTAGAGAAAGGCCATTGATTTGTTTGAGTTAATTTTATATCCAGCTACTTCACCGAAGCTGTTTATCAGGCTTAGGAGTTCTCTGGTGGAATTTTTAGGGTCACTTATATATACTATCATATCATCTGCAAAAAGTGATATTTTGACTTCATCTTTTCCAATTTGTATCCCTTTGATCTCCTTTTGTTGTCGAATTGCTCTGGCTAGGACTTCAAGTACAATGTTGAATAGGTATGGAGAAAGTGGACAGCCTTGTCTAGTCCCTGATTTTAGAGGGATTGCTTCAAGCTTCTGACCATTTACTTTGATGTTGGCTACTGGTTTGCTGTAGATTGCTTTTATCATGTTTAGGTATGGGCCTTGAATTCCTGATCTTTCCAAGACTTTTATCATGAATGGGTGTTGGATCTTGTCAAATGCTTTTTCCGCATCTAACGAGATGACCATGTGGTTTTTGTCTTTGAGTTTGTTTATATACTGGATTTCGTTGATGGATTTCCGTATATTGAACCATCCCTGCATCCCTGGGATGAAACCTACTTGGTCAGGATGGATGATTGTTTTGATGTGTTCTTGGATTCGGTTAGCAAGAACTTTATTGAGGATTTTTGCATCAATATTCATAAGGGATATTGGTCTGAAGTTTTCTATCTTTGTTGGGTCTTTTTGTGGTTTAGGTATCAGAGTAATTGTGGCTTCATAGAATGAGTTGGGTAGAGTACCTTCTGTTTCTATTTTGTGGAATAGTTTGTGAAGAACTGGGATTAGATCTTCTTTGAAGGTCTGATAGAACTCTGCACTAAACCCATCTGGTCCTGGGCTTTTTTTAGTTGGGAGACTATTAATGACTGCTTCTATTTCTTTGGGGGATATAGGGCTGTTTAGATCATTAACCTGATCTTGATTCAACTTTGGTACCTGGTATCTGTCTAGGAACTTCTCCATTTCATCCAGGTTCTCCAGTTTTGTTGAGTATAGCCTTTGGTAGAAGGATCTGATGGTGTTTTGGATGTCTTCAGGATCTGTTGTTATGTCTCCTTTTTCATTTCTGATTTTTGTTAATTAGGATGCTTTCCCTGTGCCCTCTAGTGAGTCTGGCTAAGGGTTTATCTATCTTGTTGATTTTCTCAAAGAACCAGCTCCTTGATTGGTTGATTCTTTGAATAGTTTTTCTTGTTTCCACTTGGTTGATTTCACCCCTGAGTTTGATTATTTCCTGCCATCTACTCCTCTTGGGTGAATTTGCTTCCTTTTGTTCTAGTGCTTTTAGGTGTGTTGTCAAGCTGTTAATGTGTGCTCTCTCTAGTTTCCTTTTGGAGGCACTCAGAGCTATGAGTTTTCCTCTTAGAAATGCTTTCATTGCGTCCCATAAGTTTGGGTATGTTGTGGCTTCATTTTCATTGAACTCTAAAAAGTCCTTAATTTCTTTCTTTATTCCTTCCTTGACCAAGGTATCATTGAGAAGAGTGTTGTTCAGTTTCCACGTGAAGGTTGGCTTTCTATTATTTATTTTGTTATTGAAGATCAGCCTTAGTCCATGGTGATCTGATAGGATGCATGGGACAATTTCAATATTTTTGTATCTGTTGAGGCCTGCTTTGTGACCAATTATGTGGTCAATTTTGGAGAAGGTACCATGAGGTGCTGAGAAGAAGGTATATCCTTTTGTTTTAGGATAGAATGTTCTGTAGATATCTGCCAGATCCATTTGATTCATAATATCTCTTAGTTTCACTGTGTCCCTGTTTAGTTTCTGTTTCCATGATCTGTCCATTGGTGAAAGTGGTGTGTTGAAGTCTCCCACTATTATTGTATGAGGTGCAATGTGTGCTTTGAGCTTTACTAAAGTTTCTTTAATGAATGTGGCTGCCTTTGTATTTGGAGCATAGATATTCAGGATTGATAGTTCCTCTTGGAGGATTTTACCTTTGATGAGTATGAAGTGTCCCTCCCTGTCTTTTTTAATGACTTTGGGTTGGAAGTCAATCTTATCAGATATTAGAATGGCTACTCCAGCTTGTTTCTTCATGCCATTTGCTTGGAAAATTGTTTTCCAGCCTTTCATTCTGAGGTAGTGTCTATCCTTTTCTCTGAGATGAGTTTCCTGTAAGCAGCAAAATGTTGGGTCTTGTTTGTGTAGCCAGTTTGTTAGTCTATGTCTTTTTATTGGGGAGTTGAGTCCATTGATATTAAGAGATATTAAGGAAAAGTAATTGTTGTTTCCTGTTATTTTTGTTGTTAAAGTTGGCATTTTGTTCTTGTGGCTGTCTTCTTTTAGGTTTGTTGAGGGATTACCTTCTTGTTGTTTCTAGGGCGTGGTTCCTGTCCTTGTATTGGTTTTTTTCTGTTATTATCCTTTGAAGGGCTGGATTTGTGGAGAGATAATGTGTGAATTTGGTTTTGTCGTGGAATACTTTGGTTTCTCCATCTATGTTAATTGAGAGTTTGGCTGGGTATAGTAGCCTGGGCTGGAATTTGTGTTCTTTTAGTGTCTGTATAACATCCATCCAGGATCTTCTGGCTCTCATAGTCTCTGGTGAAAAATCTGGTGTAATTCTGATAGGCTTGCCTTTATATGTTACTTGGCCTTTTTCTCTTACTGCTTTTAGTATTCTATCTTTATTTAGAGCATTTGTTGTTCTGATTATTATGTGTCGGGAGGTATTTCTTTTCTGGTCCAGTCTATTTGGAGTTCTGTAGGCTTCTTGTATGTTCATGGGCATCTCTTTCTTTAGATTTGGGAAGTTTTCTTCTATAATTTTGTTGAAGATGTTTGCTGGTCCTTTGAGTTGAAAATCTTCATTCTCATCCACTCCTATTATCCGTAGGTTTGGTCTTCTCATTGTGTCCTGTATTTCTTGTATGTTTTGAGTTAGGATCTTTTTGCATTTTACATTTTCCTTGATTGTTGTGCCGATGTTCTCTATGGAATCTTCTGCACCTGAGATTCTCTCTTCCATCTCTTGTATTCTGTTGCTGATGCTGGTATCTATGGTTCCAGATTTCTTTCCTAGGGTTTCTATCTCCAGTGTTGCCTCATTTTGGGTTTTCTTTATTGTGTCTACTTCCCTTTTTAGGTCTAGTATGGTTTTGTTCATTTCCATCATCTGTTTGGATGTGTTTTCCTGTTTTTCATTAAGGACTTCTACCTGTTTGATTATGTTATCCTGTTTTTCTTTAAGGATTTGTAACTCTTTAGCAGTGTTCTCCTGCAATTCTTTAAGGGATTTTTGTGCTTCCTCTTTACTGTCTTCTGCCTGTTTACCAGCGTTCCTTTGTATTTCTTTAAGTGTGTTATTAAAGTCCTTCTTGAAGTCCTCTACCATCATCAGGAGATATGCTTTTAAATCCGTGTCTAGCTTTTCCGGTGTGTTGGGGTGCCCTGGACTGGGCGAAGTGGGGGTGCTGGGTTCTGATGATGGTGAGTGGTCTTGGTTGCTGTTAGTAAGGTTATTACGTTTACCTTTCGCCATCTGGTAATCTCTGGGGTTAGTTGTTATCGTTGTCACTGTTTAAAGATTGGAGCAGAAGCTGTGTTCCACTCACCAGCAGTCTCTAAATCCTGCGGCGGGGGTCGTGGGTAGCTGACGGTACCCCGGTGCTGGTCCAGCCAGAAGAGGCCTGTGGTCCTACTCAGGCCGGTTTTCTGCTTCCCTAACTAATGCAGTCTCTGGTCCCGCGTGCAATTGGATTGGAGCAGAAGCTGTGTTCCACTCTCCAGAAGTCTTAAGATCCTGTGGCGGGTGTTGTGGGTAGCTGGCGAGTGTCAGCCGACCCTGCGCCCCAGCTGCCCAGGTGCTTTTCTGACCGGAAGAGGGTTGTGGCCCTATGTAGGCCGGATTTCTCTCTCCCCAACCAGAGCAGTCTCAGGTCCCGCGTGATTGGACTGGAGCAGAAGCTGTGTTCCACTCACCAGCAGTCCCAAAATCCTGCGGTGGGGGTCGTGGGTAGCTGGCGGGTGTCAGGCAACCCTGCGCTCCAGCTACCCTGGCGCTGATCCGGCCGGATGAGGCCTGTGGCGCTACTCAGGCCGGTTTCTGCTTCCCTAACTAATGCAGTCTCAGGTCCCGCGCAATTGGATTGGAGCAGAAGCTGTGTTCCACTCACCAGAAGTCTTAAGATCCTGTGGCGGGTGTTGTGGGTAGCTGGCGAGTGTCAGCCGACCCTGCGCCCCAGCTGCCCCGGTGCTTTTCTGACCGGAAGAGCTGCTTTCCTTCTTTATGTGTCTTGTCAGTCGGGTTGGGTGCGCTAATACAGGCCCATGACTTCAAACACCACCTTGATCCCAACAATACCCAGGTCTTCACTTCTATCACAGCACAGTAGCTTGTGCAGCTACTGCTGACCTAATTGCTGCACTTCTTTTTGTTCTTGGTCTCCACATTGCTTCATTAGCATGTTCTGACAGATTTACCTCCTTAAAAAATGGCTCAAATCTGCCTGTGTCTCTCTCCACACAGGCACCACCTATCTCTGAACTATTAACTCCCTGGATTATTGCAAAGAGCAGCCTATGACAAATGGATTTTTCCAAACTGAAGGTGGTAAACCATACTCTTTATCTTTATTGTCTCCCAGTGTGCTCGGCCCAGGGAGTGACACAATTAGGAGGTGTGGCCTTGTTGGGGTAGGCCTGCACCATGCTAACCTGGAAGCTGACATGCTCCCTCCTTGATGATAATGGACTGAACCTCTGAACCTGTAAGCCAGCCCCAATGTTGTCCTTTATAAGAGTTGCCTTGGTCATGGAAACTCTCTATCCATTCACCGACCTGGCTTCTGTTTATTCTCTGCATCTGGCCTCTTATTTAGGACTCTACTCCTGTGTTCTGTTTCCTGGAAAGTACCTGATGTTCACATTGTTTTGTACCAATAATACATGCTTTAAAAAAAAAAAAGACACCAGTCAATAAAGGGCTTGCCTTTCCCCAGCTCCCTCAAGTGGGATGACAGAACTGGATCTCCGCTTTAAAGCCTCCTAACAGCTGCCTCATGGGGAGCCAGCTTTCCTGCTTCTTCTCATACCCCGTTCACTGCTGGAGACATGTTCATTTCTTCATCCTGGTATATCCGGATGGCAGTATCCTTCACCCACTTCTGGCTTTCATCACTGATGCTCCGCTGCTCCTTCTGGCCCTCCCGTTTCTCCTATCTTTGTTCCAGTTTCTCATTGCTTTATAACTGTCTGTCCTCTAAGCCGAGTGGCTGTGCCTGGATCTTGTTTGTTTGTTGTTTTGTGTTTTGTTTTGTTTTTTGAGACAGGGTTTCTCTGTGTAGCCTTGGTCCTGGAACTCACTTTGTAGACCAGGCTGGCCTCGAACTCAGAAATCCTCCTGCCTCTGCCTCCCAAGTGCTGGGATTAAAGACCTGCGCCACCATGCCCGGCTCTGTGCCTGGATCGTGAATCAGGAAGGACAGGTCCAGGCGCTTATTCTTTGACTCACATCGAGTTCAGTGGGGCAGTGACGGCTGGAGAAGCCATTTTCTGGCTGCTTTACTTAATCTCAGCACTGTGCCCAGAGGTCCTAGGTCACCCTTGAACATGGGTCCCTTCCTCGGGGAGCATCTGCATGTGATGTGGGCTTGGCTTAGGATAGTCTCACTCCTTACTTGGCAGTTGGCTTTTTGGAGGTGAGATGTGGAAGCTCTCAGGCCAGTTATGAGCTCTTTGTGGACTTAACCCAGCGTGGGTTGCACCATACTATCTTGATCAAAGCAAGTACAGTACTGGACAGATTCAAAGGGAGAAAAACATATTTGATGGACAAACTGACTGTGAACCACTAATCTATCACACTAATCTCTCAAGTTCCGTTATTATGCTGATGTAGGAGTTAAATATTATTTTCAAAAAAATTCCCTTTAATTTTCTGAGGTTTTACTAATCCTTTGTAAATTAAAATCAGGGTCAATACTTACAGATTTACTTATATAATTAGTGTTACTTATTGAAGAGTTCAGGTGCTAGTGTGGTCTATTGGGGATTAGTCAATTATATCAATAAACATTCACAAACCATATGCTGTAAAGAACTATGTAGCATAAGCATATATGATCATGTAAATCCTATATGTCTGAAAGAATCAAGGGAAGTTTCCTATAGGAGGAGGTATTTACTCAGTGTGGAGAAAGCACGCCAAACAGAAAGAGCGTCTGAGCAAAAACTTAGTGATGTCATGGAAGAGTTAGTTCATGTGCTGTATCCAGAATACAGAGATTTCTCTTTTTATCTTGTTTTAAAACATGCTGGCAATCCAGGTCCACTGATGTAATCGTTGCATAAGACTTATGGGGGTAACCAACCGCCTTCTCACTGGATTCCTATCTGTACAATGTGTGCATATTTATGTATGCATGTGTTAATTTTTATGTGAACACTAAAGAGAAATAACAGATTCATATGTAGCTATGTATTATATTTTTTCACAGAATTTATTCAAATATTACAACTGTCAAGCTAACATATGCAAAACTGGAAAGACTGTCTCTCTAATTCAGCATGTGGAGATATTTTATGCTATTCATTTCTTAGGTTATTTTTACTTTATTTCTATAATTGAAAAAATTAATTAGCAGTGCCATCTAACAGCTCAGAGTAAAAAAAAATATTAGAAAGGCCTTTAATGAAAGAAAGTTTTAAAGTGTATTTTTTAAGGAAAAGAAAGTTGTCTTGGAAATACAGAAAAGTATTTCCCTGTGGGAACACTATGCTACATATACCATTGTAGGTGAACATGGGCAAGAATATTATATAGAAGAGAGAATTTCACTAAGAACATGGGACAGAGACTGGAAGGGTGGCTTGGAGCCTATATTGCTCTTACAGTGGACCAAAGTTTGGTTCCTGTACCCAGGTCAGGCAGCTCATAGCCACCTGCAACTCCTGCCCTGGGGCTTCCATGTCCTTTTCTGACCTCCACAGGTACTTCACTCATTTATATGCACCCGCACACACACACACACACACACATGTAAATAATAAAAATAGATGCTAAAAAAGAGTATAACATGGGCACATGCTCCAATTATGTTCGTAGCAGCCTTATTTATAATAGTCAGAAGCTGGAAAGAATACAAATGCCCCTCAACAGAGGAATGGATACAGAAACTGTGGTACATTTACACAATGGAGTACTACTCAGCTATTAAAAACAATGAGCTCATGAAATTCGCAGGCAACTGGATGGAACTTGAAAATATCATTCTGAGGGAGGTAACTCACTCACAAAACACCACACATGGCATGCAATCACTGATAAGTGGATATTAGCCACCCCCTCACCCAAAAAGCTCAGAATACTCACGATACAACTCGCAGATCATATGAAACCCAAGAAGAAGGAAGACCACACAAAAATGTGGATGCTACAGTCCTACTCAGAAGGGGGAAGAAAATAATCTCAGTAGGTAAAGGGAGAAAGGGATCTGGGAAGGAGAGAGGAGGGGGAGGGGAGGGGGGCTGTTCAGATATGAGAAGAGGAGGGGGAGAAGTACAGAAGTACAGAGGGTCAGGAATTTGATAGGAGCTGTGTAGTACATGGGGGAGGGGGAACTGGGGGTAGCCACTAGAAAGTCCCAGATGCCAGGGACCCAAGAGGTTCCCAGGATCCAACGGGGAGGACATTAGCTGAAATATCCAACAAAGGGGAGATAGAACCTGTAGAGGCCATATCCAGTGGGTAGGCATGGCTTCCAGTTGAGGAATGGGGCCACTAACCCACCTCAAAAATAATAATCCAGAATTGCTCCTGTCAAAAGAAAATGCAGGGACAAAGAGTGGAACAGAGATTGAAGGAAAGGCCATCCAGAGACTGCCCCACCTGGGGGTATATCCCATATTCAGCCACCAAACCCAGACACTATTGCTGATGCCAAGAAGTGCTTGCTGACAAGAACCTGACCAATACAGATGTGGATGTATGCAACCAAACATCAGATGAGTGTGGGGACCCCAATGGATAAGTTAGGAGAAGGACTGAAGGAGCTGAAGGGGTTTGCAACCCCATAGGAGGAACAACAATATCAACCAACCAGATCCCCCAGTCCCCACAGAGCTCCCAGAGACTAAACCACCAACCACAGAGTACACATGGGGGGAATCCATGGCTCCAGCTGCATATGTAGTAGAGGATGGCCTTGTTGGACATCAATGAGAGGGAAGGCTCTTGGTCTTGCGGAGGCTTTGTGATTCAATGTAGGGGAAGGTTAGGGCACTGAGGCAGGAGTGGGTAGGTGGGGAGAGAAGCACCTTCTAGAGGCAGGGGAGAGGGGATGGGGGGTGGGGGAGGGGAAACTGGGAAAGGGGATAACATTTGAAATGTAAATAAATAAAATAACCAATTTAAAATATGGAAAGAAAGAAAGAGAAAAAGGAAGGAAGGAAGGAAGGAAGGAAGGAAGGAAGGAAGGAAGGAAGGAAAGAAGAGAAAGAACGGAAAGCATGGGCTGTCTCTTTAGGGCGGAAGGAGAGAGATTTCGTGCTTACATTGCTTTTTACCAAGAACTCTTTCTGATGTTTGAATAATTTTTGGATCTTGTCGGTTGCTTTATTCTTTGTATTATGACTTCTTTCTTGTCTGTAGAGCCCAATGATGCTGTCTGTCACACCGCAATATTGCTTTGATTTTCATCAGAAATGCTCATTGATAAGCTGGAGAGCAGGGAAGAGGCTAGGCATTGTCAGAGAATATTATTGAATACCAGTTGATGAAGAAAAGACTTTGAATATTTCAAAGGCAGTCTTCAGGACTTTATATAATTCTATACAATCGTATGTTGCTTCAAAATGATTAATTATAAGAAATACAAATATTTTCAAGCCAACATGATCTTTAAACGAAATTATACTTTCATTGCCTTTTGAAAGGTTAGATGTGATTTTCATTTCCCTTTATTTTACTCTTTGCCTTTCAAAGATCTCTAGCTATAGCCCAAGACTTAGTAGCTGTAAAGCTTAAAGCAGTTAATAATCTGAGATTATTTTTCTTCCCTCCTGTTTTTCTTTTAAACAGATGCCAGAAGGAAATTAATTGCTTAATTAAATTACACAAATTAGGTGAGTGCTAGTATTACCAGCACCAGCGCTCACTCCACTAATTGCTTCCGAGTGTTACAGTGGTGTTCACTGGTCTCAAAAGTAGAACACAATTGCAAACAACAGGGTCAGGTCGGTGTTAAGGTACCAGACACTCTGGAAATGGGGTCTGGGTGAGGATCATCAGAACACCAGACAACTGGGCATTACTAATTTGTGTTGCTGAACCCTGATTGGTTCCTTTATGGTAAATGTGGTGTTCCCAGCCTCCATCTGCTGCACCCAGCTTGAGAGCCCTCCATGTGTCCTGGGATGTCCCCAGAAACTCCAGTACCCACATGTCCTGGGATGTCCCCAGAAACTCCAGTACCCACATGTCCTGGGATGTCCCCAGAAACTCCAGTACCCACATGTCCTGGGATGTCCCCAGAAACTCCAGTACCCACGGTGCTCGCTGAGTCTAAGAAGACTGTGCTTCTCTTCTCTTTTCTGAAACTTTAAATAATTTTTACTGCAGAATATTATCATCACTGTTGTATTCTATTTCTGTGGTTAATTTCTTGCTGTGTCCTAATTCACAAATTAAACTTTCTTATTTATAGCTAGGTAGAGGCAAAGTGGCACACAGTTGGTTTCAGGCGCCTGTGGGATGTCTTAGAATGTCTTTAGGAAGGAAGCCACTGCCTGGGAGCCCCACCATCCTTCTCTCTCTCCGTCCTTGTCCTTGCCACACTGTCGTAAAGCAGACACCCAATTAAAGGTAAAGAGCACATGGCTGCTCGCAGGGGAACAACTGTGAGCTTTGGAAGGGAAGTGAGCAGATGACAGGGCAGCCCGTTCTGCAGAGCTGTGTGGGAACTCAACCATGTTACTGTTTCAACACGTCTGTCAGTTGGTTCAACTGTGACACCATTGAGAATTCATCTCAGGAAGCTGCTCTGCTTTCCTCCCAACCCCCAATCCTACGCACCCTCTGCCGTTCCAACCCTACGCACCCTCTGCCGTTCCAACCCTACGCATCCTCTGCCGTTCCAACCCTGTTGCTCTGTCTCTGAGGCAGGCTGAAACAGCTCCCCTCCAGAAACAATGTTTTTACTCTGGGGTTCACTTCAGAGTCTCTGGTGTCTAAATCTCAAAAGCCTACCCGAGCAGAAACTGGTGCTTTTATGTCCAGTGACTCTGTGGCTAGGACTCTGATTAACACTTTCTCTTTCACCGCTTTAAAAGTTAGAAATGACTTGAACACCCCACAGTAAGGAAATAGTTCAATACATCTCTGCATCCTTACCTGTGTGGTATGCTGTAACTGTTACAAATGTGGTTTTGAAAAATGCTGTGTTTTAGTCTAAGGGCAAACACACAAAAGAGGATTTAATGAAGTGTAGCAATTTTCTCAAAAGGGAAATGGGATGTGTTTTTAAATTTTATTTAAACTTTTATGTGCTTCCAATTTTTCTTTAATACTTATACTGTAATCAGAAGCAATGATGTTTTTATTTTCCAAAAACTCCACTTCTCTCTGGAAGAGTCGGGGTGTTAACATTCTGTCTAAACTCCACCCCACAGTTACCTGGCAACAGCCAGGTAGGTGACCCACTATAACAGGGGCTGCTTGGCCCCTCCTCCCTCCCTTGCTTTTCTCTTGCTTTTCCTTTCTTGCTCCCTGTCCACTTGTCCCTTTCCCATTCCCTTCCCCACCCCCACGTGCTCATGGCTGGCCTCAACTTCTCTACTCTTTCTCTCTCCCTGCCTTTCTCTGCCTCTACTACCCTTTTGACTCCCCTCCCCATGCATGCCCTGAATAAACTCTATTCTATACTATACCGTCATGTGGCTGGTCCCTCAGGGGGAAGGGATACCTTGGCATGGGCCCACTGAGACACCCCCTTCTCCCACACCTCACCACACTCCCACAGAACATATCTCCTCTCTCTTTATCTTTTTATAAACACATCATGGGGGACTAGTCTAAACCAAAAGACGAAGAGGGAATCACTGTTGCGCTGAGTGTATGCACAGGTGTTACAAGAGTAACCAAGTCCCACACAGTGACAAGATTTGATGTGCTTCTCCTATTTCGTAAATCAGCAGAAGTCCTTTAATTAATTAATTAATCAATCAATCAATCAATCAATCAATTTTCAAGGAGGGAACAATCAACCAGTCCTTAACCAAATCCTTAGCACCGGATTCATTTCAAAACCGAGAAAATTTGGGGTTTTAGTGAAACAGTGTGAATATATTCATCTTGCTAACAGCTCAGACCTGGGGCAGCGTCTCAGGACCAAGCTCACTCAACTTCCCAGTGGATGAGATGAGCAAGGGTTCTAAGGCTGCAAAGCCATTTTAGCATCAAAAAGTCCTGTTGTGCAGAGCTCTTGGGTGTCTGAGTTGTAGGTGAACGATCAGTTGTGGATCCCTGTGAGCAACCAAGGGGCTCAGAGCCTGTGGCACATGTGTCACACACTGCATAGTCTTGACACTTCTTGTTTATTAAGGTCAAAGCTAAAATTCCTATTCTAGCATAGAACGAGATCTGATATGTGTTAGATCCGATACATGGTCTATGAATAAAAGTTGTCTAATTCTGTATCTGGAAGCTATCATCACTGGGGAGACATGGTATTTTGGGGGGATGTTATAAATTCATGGTTGTCTAGGTAGAAGTAATATTAATAGGACTGTGGAAATGCACTTCTCAGTACACTTTAATGCTGTCTCTAGGCTAGACCTTTCCTACTCTCTCTTGGAGGTACACTGAGACTAAGCGGCCCAAAGTCTGTAGTTTCAGGGTGTAAATGAAACTGCCGAATTTATGGATCCATAGGTAGTTTGGGGAGCTTTGATCTTTCTGTCTTTGTAGCTCTCTATTTTAACATATATTACATACTTATATGCTGTATATACTGTCCATAATGTTGCAGTAAAATGAAGTGTGTGCAACATGTTAGCTAATATTGTACCCCGCTGAGGGCAAGGAACAGTTTTGAACAAGTGACAGATAAGAAGTTTGGGGGACAGACTTGCTGCCAGGGATAACTCATTCCAGGGTGCCCCTGACAGTTCTCTTACTGAAAAGGGCTGACAGAAGAGAAGACCCGGATTCTCCAGTTCTCAGATCTGGGCTTTAGCTTTCAGGCTCACCCATCTGAGCTCTGCTAGGAATAGCCCAAGATGGGCTGTTCTACCTCTTCACGTAGATAGAAGGTCTACCACAAAAGTTCACACATGGAAACAGGAATTTCTCAGCGTTCCTGTGACAGTAAGTACTCTCCATGTGTTCAAGCGCCAAAGTGCACAGTGACCCTGAAGTACAGGTTAGCAAACATTACAATCTTTCCCCCCGTTGATTGTCCGCCTGAACAACCAGGATGTAGAAAACTGCACAATTTAGCCGGGCCTAGTGGCACAGACTCATCATGCCGGCTACCCAGAGGCTGAGGAAAGAGGAGTGTTTAAGACCAGCTTGGGCTATACAGTGAAGTTAAAGCCAGCTTAGATAGTTTATGAGCATCCCCCACCCAAGATAACAAACATCTTCAAATGAGCTCAGTGGTAAAACACTGCTCAGCTCTTGTGAGCCTTGAGGTTAATCCCAGTACACACTCCATCCCTTACAAGACTAATTTTACCTCATCTTATCCTTCAGCTTCTGGATGGCATAATAGAAACAACACAGCTCTCAAGTAACGTGGGTGACCAGTGTAAAGACACACAGGTCCCATGAGTCATCGTCGGAACGCGTCCCCCACTGCCTTCACGAGAGGCTGCAGTTCTTTGTAGCTGATACAGATGAATGTGTGCTATGCTCTTGCCCTTGCGTGCTTTCTGTTGCCGTGAGAACAAGGAGCAGAAAGCAGCTTGGGGGGTGACAGGGTTTATTTGGCTTACATATTCGGATTGCGGTCAATCGTTGAGAGAAGTCAGAGCAGGCGCAGAGGCAAGAAGGAGAAGGAACATTTTGGACAATGATAACAAACAGAGACACATGCGGTGTGTGAGGTGTGGCTGCACGGATTCCACAGATAAGGCATTATACCCAGAACAAACAAGGCAGCTGACACTGGCCTTCATTACTTTGGTGAGCAGGTAATTAGAGCAGCAAACCACAGGAGAACAAGCGGTTTGTTAAAAAGCTTAACTATTTAATTAAGGCAGCGTTTTCTCCAGGAGGGAATATCTGGAGACTATGAAAGAGTCAACTTCGACCCGGAGACCTGTCTGGGATTCCCATTGCTTTTGTCAGAACCAAAGTCCAGCAGGTTCTCTCCCCAGCCACTTGTCACGAAGAACAAATTCCCTCCTGTGCTCACGGCTCTTGCGTGATTCTCAATCCAACAAAAGCCAGTCTCTCATCTATCAGCTGTTGTCAGTGGACCCTGTTTGAAAGTTTATTTTTTTTACGGCTGGGTATTCATTGCGGGTAATGATGAGCTCCAGGAGAGACAGCTTCTTCAAAGCCCTTCGTGTTTTTAGACAGCCTTCATTCCCTTTAGCTCCTCCTTCTACCCTCCATTCTGTCCCCTCTCCCGATAACCCTTCCCCCAGTCTCTCTCTGCTTTCATGTCCTATCTATGTAAATGGGCTCGTGTATCTATATCACATGTTAATGGCTTCCACAGGACAATTTAACCTAGTACGCTATGTATGAAAACACCTCACTCTGAAGACATGTTTCTACAAGCAGGTCTGAGGAATAGAGGTTTGGGCATCAATTTTGCCTTTGTTTTTGATCAGGATAAACAAGAGTTGATCCATGACAGTTTTCCTATCTCTAAAAATCTGTCTAAATAGCATCTTATTGATTCTGCTAAAATTTGCTCAAATCAGCCCCGTTAGTGAATTATTTTGGCTAGAAATTGTCAGGGTTGTTTTCTGAAAGTTTCATAGCATTTTAGGAATCCCACTGAGCCCGCTTTCCTTTCTGCCCTAGCCATGCCATCCAGGCTGAGGAGGGCCCTGAACGCCGGGGTGGGGGTGGGGGGCATGTGAGCCAAAGCCACGACACACACATCGGTAAGTACCACCAGCACCCAGGAGGCCGCCAGAATGCTGGAGGCAGCGAGTATCACCACAGGACCAACTCCGGCAAATATCACCCAGGTTACTTTGGAAAAGTTGGTGTGAGGCATTACGGCTTGAAGAGGAGCCAGAGCTTCCGCTCAACTGTCGATCTGGATAAACTGTAGACACTGGGCAGTGGGTAGACACGAGTCCCATAATTGGCATTGCGCAATCGGGCTGCTACAGAGTTCTGGGGAAGGGAAATCTCCCTAGGCAACCAGTCGTCGTGAAGGTCACATTCTTCAGCAGAAGAGCTAAAGACAAGATTA
This sequence comes from Mus caroli, assembly GCF_978045245.1. Taxonomy (NCBI): domain Eukaryota; kingdom Metazoa; phylum Chordata; class Mammalia; order Rodentia; family Muridae; genus Mus; species Mus caroli. The sequence goes on from NW_028227258.1 coordinate 14,241,527, forward strand.
AGAGTATTGGACGTGCCTGTGCCCCGGCATCGGCTTGAAGCCACCCTAGACGTTAATTAAACGCTTACATTTTTCTTTCTTTCTTTCTTTCTTTCTTTCTTTCTTTCTTTCTTTCTTTCTTTCTTTCATTTGTTTGTCTGTTTGTTTTGTTTTTTTCGAGACAGGGTTTCGCTGTGTAGCCCTGGCTGTCCTGGAACTCACTCTGTAGACCAGGCTGGCCTCGAACTCAGAAATCCGCCTGCCTCTGCCTCCCGATTGCTGGGATTATAGGAGTGCGCCACCATTCCCGGCTAAACACTTACATTTTCAAAACTAAAATTTCCATTGAGAAGGACTTCTGAGTGCAGAGTGGGAGGGGCTTCCCTCCTGTCACTCCTGCCCAGTAAGCAAATGTAGATCTGAGGTCCCGGGTGTCCACAGGGAGATTTTGGCAGATACCTGAGATTCGCTACCATAAAGTCTAAGGAGTTTTTCTAGATATGAGGATGAAAGTTCTCAGGCTGAGAGCTGTCACTCAGGTTTTAGAATGTTAGAGGCAAAATGTTAAAACAGAAGAGACAGTCAAGGAGATGCCTACTGTGGAGACACATGACGGTTTTCAAGCCACACCCACAAAAAGCTATGAAATTGAAAGGTTTGCAAAAAAAGTCAAAAGTCACGTGGCTAATTGTGCTGACAGAGATAAATCAACCTGCGGCTGACGAGCACTTAAAGTTTGGAGAAGTAGACTCTGCCTGCCAAGCATTTCCACTAAGCCTTGGTTTGTGCTGTATGAGAGGGTGCCACAATACTTCTGTCTTTAAAACGTGCCCTTCTGTGTATTTACTCATGCATCCAACCATCAAATGCTTCCTGGATACCAGCACTTGGAGGTGCCGTATGAATGTACAATGGCTCTCTGAGCTTCTTAAACTCAGTGGAAAGAAGCAGGGAAACTCAGTGGCTTGCAATAATTGCAGGGTGATACAGGGAAAGAGTCTCAACCACAGTAGAGGAGCTATCAGAAGGAACAAAGAGAAGGGCGGTCCAGGAAACAGAAATGGCGAGGTCATCCATCTGAGAAACAAAGACACTTGGTGATAAAATAGCTCAGAGTAGGTGAGTACAGAAAGAGTCGAGGCCAGGTGACCACAGCCTCTGTGGAACAAGTTTGGGAGTTTGGATTTCATCCTGAAATTAATTGGAAACCGAAATGAAATGATCAGAATTACAAAGTAGAACACTTTGGGGCGATACCGTACAGTAGCCTTAAAACAATGGGGTGGAAAAAAAAAAGGAAAAAAAGCTGGGCGTGGTGGTGCACGCCTTTAATCCTAGCACTGGGGAGGCAGAGGCAGGCAGATTTCTGAGTTCGAGGCCAGCCTGGTCTACAGAGTGAGTTCCAGGACAGCCAGGGCTACACAGAGAAACCCTGTCTCGAAAAAACAAAACAAAAAACAAAACAAAACAAAAATGGGGTGCTTTAACTGGACAAAGCTACCTCAGTATTGTGGGTGTGTTCCAGGCCCCTTGAGGAGACAGGAACAGGAACTCCTGTCCTCCCTCCTCCTTGTTTTCATGTTCCTCTCCTCCTCTCCTCCTCTTCCACCTCCTCCTTCTCCTTCTTCTTTTGTAAATTTTTAAAAGTTTATTTTTGTATGAGTGTTTTGCCTACATGTATGTGTGTATGAGCTTGCATGTGCACGCAGTGCCTGTGAAGGTTAGAAGAGGACTTTGGATCCCCCAGAAAGGGACGTGCAGACTGTGGTAAGCCCCATGTGGGTTCTGAGAACTCAGAATGGGTCCTCTGCAAGGGCACTAAATCCTCTTGTCCACTGGGCCTACACTCTAGTCCCATAGGAATTAAATCTGGTTTTTAATGAATGAACGCTGTCTTTTGTCAGCAGCTGTTCTCCTGTCAAAGCTCACCAACCACGCTAAAGTCTGGAGTTAATGTCAAAGAACATCTGGGAGTCACTGAAAGAACGTGTGAGGTCCGTGGTCATTAACTTCCAGTCACACACGTGTCACATGAGGGCACTTCCAGCTTAGATCCAAGAAAAGGGCATCAGATGATCCATGCCACCTACATTGTCATGGAGATATCAAAACCAACAAACAAAAACAAAAGTCCAAAAAAAGGCAATGTAATGCAATTTCTCTATATTCATCTTGTTCAAACTGTACCCGCACCAAATGCACAATCCTGCTAAAACTATTCCACCATCAGGCATCTTCTTTTAATACAATCAGAATTTTTCTTTTAACATAATCTTGTTGATCCAAACCCAACACTTTTGTTATTATTTTAGATAAGTTAAGCTTAATTTCTTGAACTGCTAGAAAAGTTGCAAACTTGAGTATAAAAAACATAAAAACTAACCAGCAGTGGTGACTCACGCCTTTAATCCCAGCACTCAGGAGGCACAGGCAGTCAGATTTCTGAGTTTAAGGCCAGTGTGGGCTACAGGGTGAGTTTTAGGATAGCCATACATGGAGAAATCCTCTCTCAAAAACAAACAAACAAACAAATAAATATTTAAAAGATTAAAAAATAAAAAGTATAAAAATTATGCAGTCTGATCTGCAGAAGTTAATCAATATTATCAGTTTTTCAACACTGCAAATCAATACTAGTAAAGATTATTTTTCTTCAGTCTACTTAAAGCTCATTATTCTGGCATCCCCTTCTCTCCACCACAAATAAGTCTTGCCTCTTATCTTAGTTAGTTCGGGCTGTTGTGAGAAAATACTGTAGACTGGATGCTGAAACAACAGAGATTCATTGTCCTACGGCTTTGTGGGAGGAGAGGCTAGCATGGTGAGTTATTCTTCTCTCTCTCTCTCCCTTGTCCCCTTATGGTATAGAGATTTTTAAGATTTTATTTTTATTTTAAAATTATGTATATATGTGTACGCATGAGTAAAGATTTGTGTATGTGAGAGCAGTCTCTTGGAGGACAGAAGAGGGCATTGGATCCTCTGAAATGGAAGTCACATATGGCTGTTAACTGTTTGATGTGAGTACTGGGAACCGAACTCAGGTCGCAGCATGAACTCTTCCCAAGCACTGCATACATAGTTGGGTTTTTTTTTTCAATTTTTTATTAGATATTTTCTTCATTTACATTTCAAATGCTATCCCGAAAGTCCCCTATACCCTCCCCCTCCCCCGCCCTGCTCCCCTACCCACCCACTCCCACTTCTTGGCCCTGGCATTCCCTTGTACTGGGGCATATAATTTTTGCAAGACCAAGGGGCCTCTCTTCCAAGTGGTGGCCAACTAGGCCATCTTCTGCTACATATGCAGCTAGAGACACAAGCTCTGGGGGTACTGGTTAGTTCATATTGTTGTTTCACCTATAGGGTTGCAGACCCCTTCAGCTCCTTGGGTACTTTCTCTAGCTCCTCCATTGGGGGCCCTGTGTTCCATCCAATAGATGACTGTGAGCATCCAATTCGCACAGTAGGGTTCTAATGAGAGCTCTTAACTTGGTTTGCAGACGGCTGTCCCCTTGCTGTGTCCTTATGGTGGGCAAGGCACAAACCCCACCGGAGAGCATCATTCATATGACCTCATCCAACCCAATTAAATTTCCAGAGTCCCCACCTGAAAACATCCGCACTTGGGGCTTGGGCTTCATTTACTGCTGAGGGAGCACCAGCACTTAGCTGCTGACAGATCTGCCCAAACAGAGATCTTCTCTAGTCTTCCTTCCCCACAGCAACGCCGGACCCTCTCAGTATATCACACATCCCTCGTGTCAAAACCAGGGACCAGAACCATCCATAATTATTCTTTGTTCTAGGATCTGCAGGAAGAAAAGGATAAGAGTTGAGTCTGGGACACTGAAAGCCGCTGTTTCCGATGAGGTTGACATGAACTGGAACCATGTGCTGGTGACTGTTGGAAAAACATCCCAACTGACTCGGTAAGCGAACCTCATCATACCTGCCCTGGACCCACACACTTCCATCTTTCTGAATCAGGCTTTAGTGAGATGTCCCAAGATGGGAACATGGCTGTCTTTGAAGGTGAAAATTATATTAAGTCATAGAGTGATGGAATACATGTTTGCTATGCTTTTGCTTATAACAACAGTCCACTGACATCTATCATTGGCCAAGCATGCTACACAGGCCAATTCTAGGATGTCCTGTGTATTTAGTACCTTTTATGAGTAAAATTCAAATGGTTATTCAGTCTGGAAAAATGAGCGAAGAATGAAGAGAGGAAAAGGTACAGCCACAAAACAACAGGGCATCACACAGAGAAGCAAAATAGACTGCGCTATGGAAAGCTGCGCTACTGAAAGGTTTGACTATATCTGAAGGAAGAGAAGGCACAGCAGAGGGACCATATAAAGGCAGAACAGAGCAGGACACCCTGAAAGTAGGGGTGGAACTGGACTGGGGGTAAAGGAGACACAGACACAGGAGTTCCAGATAGAACAGGCTTTAAGTCTAGGTGACAGGGTAGCAAGGCAACTCTTAGCTATGATAGGATGATAAGTATTTAATATGAGGTAACAGTCCATTTTAATATACTGTACCTTGTGTTGGAGTGCTAATGAGACTTTGAGGTTAAATTTAGAACAGGCATTTATTTATCGTGGGTTGAAGAGAGAGATCAGTGGGTAGTTTCAAAGAGTGTTCACGAGAACAAGACAGAAGGTAGAAAAGGATGGAATGAGGGGAACCACTCATATTCAGAGGTAGAAAGAAAGATGCTAACTGGAAGAGAGTTAAAAAATAACCAGATAAACCAGTGCTGTAAGATAACAGAAGCCAGGAGAGGTGAATGCTGCTCACAGCATCATGGATGCTGGAAGAGACAGGCACACACTCACCTTCCACAGAGGTCCAACTTTAAGGTAACAAATCAGAAGTTGTGTAGAGAGCAATGTCTATGACTTGTTTATATTGATAAGTTCTAGGTGATTCTGAAGTGGGAAGGTAGGCTGAAGGTGAAATTTCCTATCCGTGTTCCTCTTCAGGTTACAGAGTGATTCCCACACATCTTCTCATCTGATAACCCCTCAGCTGGGTAGTCCTGGAGAGGGAGGAAGGGAGAGAGAGAGAGAGAGAGAACTGGGATAACTGAAGATGAGCTCTTTCCTCCTCCACACCTCATGCGGTAAAGGAGAGAAGACTTGAGCGCAAAGGCAAAGTTGGTCACCTCAACCCTGAGGGAGAAGAAAAGTGACCGTGGGACAATAAGGATGCTTTGGTGTTAAAAACAAAGATTCTAACCAAAGGCCAGGCGCTCATCAAGGTGATCCTGAGCTGAGGGCCAAGTTCCCAAAAGACACGTGAGACAGTGGGGAAATTGATGATGGTGGCAGCTAAATAAAAGTACAGGCCACAGCCCTCAGATTGTGACATGAAAGTCTTTCTACTCAGAGTGTGCCAAGTGGACACTGAACCACTGGAGATGAGAAGAAATGGTTTGAATCTGCAAGCGAGCCCACAGATACCCCGAGAAGACCTTGTCCATTTTTAAAATCCAATTAACAATTCCACTCCAAGCCCCACTCCACGGGGAGGTGGGGGTGACAGCCTGTTAGAAGAATGTATTCCAAATATATCCACTTCAGCTTTCACACAGCAGAGATGCTGGCTACCCCAGCCACAGCCACACTTCGTCACCAGACGCAGGTATTCAAAACTGCCTTCTGCAAAAAGCACAACACTTAAAACAAACATTTATGCACCAAGCTTGGTGGCTCACATCTGCAATCCCAGCTCCCATATAGTGGAAGCTGGAGGATTTTAAGTTCAAAGCCAGCCCAGACTCTGCCTCAGAAGATAAAATAAGGAACTGGGACTTCTGGGTAGAACTGGACTGAGGTGAGTCACCTATGTCTGACTCTCAACTGACACATATGACACACAGCTGTGGGCAGCTGCCCTGTAGTGTTTCCGTTCAGTGGCAAGAGCGTTCTGGGGACTCTACAGTCAGTTCAATCAGATGCACACATTATTTTTCAGAATGGGCATCATTGTCATAAGCAAGCAAAAAGAGTCACATGCGCTTCCCACATGTGCAGTAGAGTTCTGATATGTGCACTGGTGTTCTAACAGCTAATACGAAGGGTAGAGTTGGACCAAAGACTCACCTGGTGTCTGGCTGAGCAAACGGGAGCTAATGGGCATGTCCTGTGGGCTGCTCAGCCCAGAAGGGAGGCCATTATCTTTTTTCCTTTTTTCTCTTTTTCCGAGAGACAGGGTTTCTTTGTGTAACCCTGGCTGTCCTAGAACTCTCTATGGACCACACTGGTCTCAAACTTATAGAAATCTGCCTGCCTCTGCCTCCCCAGAGCTAGGAATAAAGGTGTGTGCCACTATTGCCCAGTTTCCACAACTCTTATTATTTTTATTTGGAGTGTGTGTGTGTGTGTAGTCAGAGGTTCCTGAACTTGTGCCTTCATAAGCCGTCCATCCGTTATAATATTAAAGACAGTATTTTATGACTATGTCAATATAAAGATGAATCAAATGTTCTGAAATAATACACTATAGCAGTAGGTCCCCCTTCCGTGGAATCAACCAAGAGCAGACTGAAATTATTTTTAAAGCTTGTGTCAATATTGAACACGCATATGCTTTTTTTCTCGTTATTGCCCAGACAAAACACTTAAGCATGCATTTCCATAGCACTTGCATCACAGTAGGAGTCACAAGTGACCCAGAGATTATTTGAAGCACACGGGAGGGTGTGTAGAGATAATATGCAAATCCTGCATCATTTTCACAGAGGGTAAAAGAGCATCCAAGGAGCTGGGCATCCCAGGAAACCCTAAAGCAGTCTTCTAAAGACATCAAGTTTAACATGTACGTCTCTAGATCTATTGTGGTAACAGGGGCCATGTTTACAGTTTCTATCATCTCGATTCATTTTCTGTTGCTATTGCAAAACACTGCAGGAGGCTGGGAAACCCAAGAGCATGGTGCTCTCTTGGCTGAGGGAGTCATGGGGGAGCTTCATGCTGCTTCCTAAGCAAGCGCATTCCAGGGGGATCTAGAAACTGGGCCAAGTCACTCTCTTGATTAGGAATCTCCTCTTGCTGTAACTAACCCTTTCCTTTGAAGGCACTGTCAATCGATCGATTTGTGAAGGTTCTGCTCCAATAACAGAATCATCTCTTGATGGTCCTGCCTTTCCATATTGTTCCAGGGACAAGTGACTTTCAACAGGTGCTCTGGAGGAGACCTCTGCACCCCGTCACCTGTGGATAAGTCAGTGTCCGCGTGTGTTAAATGTATGTCCACTGAGAGAATGACCAGAGAACACGGCTTACAGTTAGCTCAGCAATGCTGCTTCCTACAGCTGCTGTTTGGGAATGACTTTCAGCTTAAAATATTTTTCAGAGGCAACCAATTAATAAACTCTCGACAAAAACAGACATTCACTTAATCCCAAGCCAGCTATTGAAGCGCAGAACTATAAACAAAACTAAACCCAAGAGCTATGTTAGAAAGCTGTCAAACTGGCAAAACAAATATTTTTCAATAACATCAGAGACTGCTATAATATTGAACAAATACAGCACACCTTCTAAATGATGAAATCCAAATATTTTCTTTTAAAAATTCTGACATTCCAAAAGAGTCTGTTCATAAGGCGGGGACTTTGAAAGAGTGGGCTGGTGCTTGGACTGTATGTACCTGAGCGGAGCTAAGGAACCTATATACATCTTCCATAAATAGAAAATTGACTGATTAAATGTGAGGCATGGATAAATATGACTGAACATAATACACTGAAACACAGTCATCTTAGAAGAACAATTTATCTGTGTGCTGAGCTGTTTCTTCCAACAGTTCAATGCTTACTATTTAGTATCAGAATAAAGTGCAGAAGGCAGCTCTTTAGCTCCTAGCAAGGTGAAACTGGTGGCCAAGTGTTTTGCTTTGGGAAGCAACCAGACTGACAACCGTGGCCTTAAAATGTAGATGACCTGTCTGAGTGTTTTCCCGAGCTTCCAAACGCAGGGAAAGGTGTTCATCAAGAGGCATCTTTGTATTGGCTGGGTAGAGCTGTGTGCAAATTAGTATCTAGGTCATAATTCACCCTCACTCTTCTGAAGGGAAATTATACATATGAAGTCATGTTAGTATTTATGGGATAGGCATTTACCAGAAAGCTCTCAAAGGCTGCGTAATGAAATAGCATTAAAGCCCCCTAAATTAATTAACCATAATACTGGAATGGATTCCACTAATGGTTCTACTTCCCAGACACCACTCTCCTTTTAATATTTCTTAAAGGAAAACAATCACATTTTTCATCCCCTTTTACTGACATTTAGCCACCTGACCAGGAACAGAAACCTGTCCACACCCCTGGGACAGCAGAAGGGTGAGGTCACCGACTCTCTTGTTTCTCTCCTCTCCAAGGGCATCGGCTGCTCCAGCAGCTGACACATCCTGCTGTCCTTGGAAACAGGAAACCAGCCTAGAGTTTCTTTCGGGCTATCTCCAGCATTGCATTAGCAGATTGTCAGGCTTTCCAGACCCTTGTAAATACCTTTCACTGATGGAGTGGGTGAAGGCTCCCAGGGACTGGTGAACAGGGAAGGGTATTTGTGATTGGCAGGGGAAGGACCTGGCTCAGCTGCTGGCCATCGTGGGATGGCTCTGGAGATGAAAGAAGCAAAAGACAAAAAGGAAACACAAGGCCATTTGGTCCATCTCACACAGATGAGCAGACTGATGTCTGCTCCTAGAACAGCTCAGGCCTCTTGGGAGGTCAATGCTACCCAGGCAAAGGCCCAGGGAAGTTCAGATGATCCATGCAGTAGACCCACAAGTTGAACCAGTTGTCCATCAAAGCAGCAAGTCATCTTCCCACATGCCCAGCTTGGGTCACTATCTCACTGGCTAGCAGTGCCAGCAGAGGGCAGCCAGAGAAAGGAGAGGAGTCCTGTTGTAGACAGAGCTACCGTCTTCTGGACAAGTTGTGGCAAATACTCTGGGTTACTCACAGTCACAGAGGACTTCCTGTTCTTCAGTCACACACCCACCTCATCTACATTTGTCTTTGTAGCTCTCTGGGTCATCTCTCCCAAAGAATGAATAAGTTGGTCTATGAAGGGGTGGATAGGGTGGGAGCTACCAAGTCATCCATGCTAACTCTTGACAACTTAGGGAAGAGTGTTTTTTTGTGTGCTACCGCTGCTGGTAGTGTTTGTAAATACAAGCACAATCTTCCCTCCAGACCCTTAAGTCGTGCTTGATTTTAAAAAAATAAGTAAAACTGGATGTGGGGAAGCTAGAGAGATGGCTCAACAGTTAATAGCATTTGCTGTTCTTGCTAAAGATGTGGGTTCACCCTCCACCTCCCATTTGTTTGTAGCTTCAGTTCCAGGGTATCCACCACCTCCATGGGCCCCAGGCACACACGTGGCCCACAGCAGACATACCTGAAGGCAAAGCGCTTATAAATTTATACTCATGCTGTGGCGTGTGCCCCCACAAGCATGTCGTGTGCACAAGATAGTAATTTTTTTTTAATTCAAGGGAAATGTTGGAAATGTACAGAGTTTTTTCTTGTCAAAATTCTCTGAAGAGCACATAATAATATGTGTATAATGTTGCATCCTATTGAGTGTAGTAGTCATGAAAGTCAATGGAAACTTACAGGAAGGTGGAGGGTTACTGCACACGTGCACCGTCTTACACCAGGGACTTGAGAAATGTCAAATCTTATACCCTCTGGTGGGAGGGAAGTCTTGGAACCAATTTCCAGGGTACTCCAAGAGACTGCTGAGCAGTGGAAATGGCTTATCAATGCAGAGTAAGGCTCACTGAAGGGGCAGATGTAATTTTTAAAAATCCGAACAGACTGCAGTGACAGGCTCACAGAGAGGACCTGTATGTGTCCTGCTGTACTTTGGTGGGCATAAGAAAGGTCACATTGGCTCTTAGTCCCAGGCCTTTGTGGCAATCAACTCGAGTGGAGGAGATGGGGAATTCAGGATTGGTTGGCATTCCAAGAGGAAAAACTATTAGGTATCTTTCCATGTCACTCATTAAGATCTGTGTGACACTGTCATGAGCGATCCACTACCCAGAGGTCTTCATCAGATAAACAGAACTTCGAGATTCATGGCCAAGGAATGTAGGCTGGAGAGGCACTCCCAGTGCCAGCTGCTACCTGCACAGCCAAGTGCTATGGCTGGCGAGGGACCAAGGAGACATGCTGCAACTGGGAGCCCCAACGACCAGCCACAACCCCGCAGGTCTTAATCCCGAAATGAAAAGTAATTGCTCTTGGCTTAAAGAAGAAAGGAGAACGCCATCCTTAGCTGGATTGTGTATCATTGGCTTCCCCCATCCTTAGCTGGATTGTGTATCATTGGCTTCCCCCATCCTTAGCTGGATTGTGTATCATTGACTTCCCCCATCCTTAGCTGGATTGTGTATCATTGGCTTCCCCCATCCTTAGCTGGATTGTGTATCATTGGCTTCCCCCATCCTTAGCTGGATTGTGTATCATTGGCTTCCCCCATCCGCCCCCCCCCCCCCAAAAAAAAAAAACTGTGCTGAACACCAGATTCTGAAAGCCTGCTTGACATTTGAAAACGAGAGAAAATAAGTGTTTTCTGTCAATGTTATTTAAATCTATCCAGGAACACTAACACAGGAGAATATTTGACTGCAGATACGTTTTGATTAATATGATTAAGTAGATGGGTTTTTGCCTTTAGCTCTAAGGAATGGTACTTTAATGGTAACTTACCTGAAATAATTGTAGACGACCTGGGTGGAAAAACAGCCTTTTGGCTTATATTTTGAAGCTGAGGTTTGATTTTCCCGCAGAAAAAGTCTTGGCCAAGGCTGCCTGAACTGGCTTTCAGTACAGATGGAACTGCAACTGAAAAATTTGTTGGAAAGGGGAGGGGAAGCCGTCGTGTTAATATATTCCTGTAGTGGAATTGTCTTCTCAGCAGGGGAAAAAAAAAAAGAAAGAAAGAAAACTCATAAAAATTCATAAAGGAACAGCTGCAAGTTTAAATTATTGTCACAGGGAACTGAAGATGGTTTTAACCTGCAATCGAATAAGTAATATTTCTATTTTTATTTGTTTGCCTTTGCCCAGGGTTCTGTATATGCTCTCCATTCTTCCTTAAGGTTCAGGGAACACGGACATTGAGCAAAAACACCAAGAGCAAGAATAAAAAAAAAATCTCACCTTTCAGGTTCCAGGTTCCAAGTTATAAATGATGTGTGTTAATTTAGATAGTCTTCATCGGACTCCTAATGACACAGAACTAATTAAAATAATTCTCACCCCTGGAACCAAGGCTTCTGGGTTTCCCCTTCAGTTGAGCCAAATCAGACTCTTTATACAGATGCAATTTCATGTGGATTAATTCAATACTACAGGCCCCACAGGAGTCTCAGCAATCAATTCCACCCAGCCAGAAAGCAAGCCCAGGTTCTCATTCCGCAAGGATTATCGTGGCCTTCTTCAGGTGCGGATGTTCACAGAGAACCAAGCCTCTTTACAGACACTGCTCTTGGCTTGTGTTTTCTGCCTGACTGACTCAAACCAGAAAATTAAAGTGGATGTTGCTGCAGCAGAAGTATTTTGGGCATCACCAGGATGGTTCAACCCAAGAGAACAGAACTGGGGGACTAACGACAGCAGCAACATCTCCACAGTGTGGGGCAGCGAGCAGGTGGAAAGCCAGGCACAGACCAACACCTTCATACACAACTGTCAGAAACATGAGGCCTCGGTGAAATAGAAAATGTCACACAGCCCAGGAGGTGATGAAACAGCCACAAGCAGTGCTGAGGAGGCACTGAACAACCAGGAGCCTGGCTCTCTGCGGGCGTGGAACACTCAGCCAGTGACGCCCGAGTTAACAGCTCACAGACCTTGAGAAGTAAATTTCTTCCTGCCACAGATTTGTTCATTTATATTAAGTGAATGTGTGTGTGCTATGTGTGTGTGTGTGTGTGTGTGCTGTGTGTGTGTGTATACTACCATGTGTGTGTGAGGTGCCCACAGTGGGCAGAAGTGGCCGGCTGTCAGATGCCCTGGAATGGGAGTTACAGGCAGCTGTGAGCCTGCGGCATGCAGTCCTGGGAACTAAACTCAGGTCCTGGACAAGGGCAGCAAACCCACTCAGCTGAGCCAGCTCCAACCCTTGCTCTGGGTGCTCTCTACTGCGTTGTATTTATTTACTGGGGGGGGGGGTGTCACATGACAACTTGAAGGAGTCTGTTATGATTGCAGGGGTGTTGTGATTGCAGATGTGAGCCAATCACGTGGGTCCCAGGGATTGAACCCAGGTTGTCAGACTTGGCAGTAAGTGCCCTTACTTGCTGAGCCAGAGATTTTGAATAAAAATTCGTTAGTATTCTCTTTTGGATCTAAAACTTTTGGATAACTGACAATTCTTGTATAATTTTCAGTATCTCCCAGGCTCAACTAACTTCTAATTTGCTTTCTAAAAAGAAAGTTATACTTCTGCAGAGAGAGGCTTAATGAGATTATTTTTTGAGGAAGGGACTTAGGAAGGATCTCGCTATGTAGCCAAGGCTGAATTTAAATCCACAGAAAGCCTTCTACCTCAGCCCCCTGAGTGTTGCACACACAGAGACAAGAACACATACATACACACACACAACATATACACATGCACCACACACATGCACACACAAACATATATACACACATAAACACACACACACATATATATATATATACACACACAGGCACACATGCACACACAAACACATATACACACATACACATATACACACATACACACACATATCCACATACAATACACATAAACAAAACAAAAGGAAACCAAGCCTGCCTAGAAGCAGTCCTCTGCACCATCCTTGCGAAGCAAGTTAAGCACACGGAGAAGCCTTCTGATTGCTGCTGTAACTTCAGGACATGTGCTCAAGGGTCTTGAGTACAATGCTCAGAAATATGTGTGACTGAGGCCACACATGCTCAGGGGCTGGGATTCCAGTCCGGTTTCCTGAGTCTCTTCTTGTCATCTGGGAAGCTGTAAGTGGTCAGACACCCTGCAGTCTGTTGCCTGCCTATCAGTCAATCCCCATACACTGTCAGGGCCCTCGTTGCTTGAGCCTAGTAGGATGCTGCCTCACATGTCAACGTCTCCCATGACATCACTGGTGTCACTGTGACCACTGGCCACTACCATCTCTTCTGCAATGCTGAAGCTACAGGGCCAGGGCTGCTATAAGGCCAGGAATCTTCTTGCTGAAACTTGATCTGCAGGAAAAAGTTCTCACTGGTTCCGTTCTAAGTTCTTTATGAGCAGGCCCAGCCTCCCTTGCTTCCTAGGGCTCTCTGCAGAGATGGCCAGAGGGTGGCTAAGTTGTTAGGATGCTCAGTACCTCCTGCCCTCTTGCCCTGCTCCCCTACACCACAGTTCTTCACTGTCAACAACTATTGACCAGAAGATAGATTCCCCCTGGTGGTGGCTCTAATAGAACAAAGATTCATGTAACTGCTACAGGTTCACACAAAACATTTTTATGTATAGAATCCTATCAATTTTTAAATAAGAAATTAAGCATGCCAAACAAACAAACAAACAAACAAATGAGTTTACATTAGCTTTTTTGTTTAATAGGAGTTCCCTGCCTTGAGAAAGCTGAAATCAAATGGATTTCATTATGGAAACTTTATCATGAGGATGTTGTTATCTATAAAGCTTACTTGTCCACTGGACAGACATATACCAGGCCCACTAAATATCAGATTCTAGTACCAGGCTCTATCCCCAGTGCATGGAATTCAGGATGAACAGGCTAGTTACTGTTCATCCGAAAGAAAAATAAATCAATTTCTGAGGGGAAAAAAAGGTGTTGGATAGAAATAAGTAAAATCAACCAAGAGAAAGGGATGGAACAAAACCCCTTGACTGTGAAATGAGGACAAGTCTCTAAGACAGTGACATTTGTGCTGAATGGCCCGTGAAGACATGAGAGAATGATCCAGGCCAGGGCTGTGGGCATTGGCAGATTAATCCACTTTTCTTTAATATAATGTAATACCTGATGCTAGGTAACTTCATAGAGAAAACAGGTCAATTTGACTTCCTGAGAGGACCTAACATCAGGAATGTGGGTGAGAAACTGAAAGCCAAGGGTCAACACAGGAGTCAACCTGCTTTTACCGTAACTGACTCTCCTGAGAAATAGGGAATCCTCTAAATTAATCCCTTCCAAGGGCACACAGCCAATCACCCCGGGCCCTCTCAGTAAGCCCTGCCCTCTCACCTTGCCACACTCCCAAATATGCCCTGGCAATGAAAACACAACACAGTTAATATGATTACACGCTGTGCGCCTAGATTGGGCAGATCCACCGCTACACTATCATCTTCCACATCTATGAAACCCCTTAGAACTTTGTGTTTCTCCAGGCCGTGTGCTTCTGCTCCGATTTTCTTCTTCTTCCTCCTCATCTGCCTCCTCTCCCATTTTCTCTTTCTTCCCTCCCCCTCCTTCTGCTCCACCTTCCCTTTTATCTGCCCAATCATCAGCTCTCCTTTATTTTACAAATTAAGGTGGGGAGCAGGTTTATGGGAAATCACCTGAGTGCTTACTCATTCCTTGTTCACAACCAACTCACGGGAGAATGGAATTAACATCAAATATAATTAGCCTCAGGGCTATCCACAACATTTCCCCCCCCCCTTTCTGTCCAATTAAAAGACTACTTTATCTCAGATATAATTGAACATAACTATTATAATTTTGTAATTTATAAAGTACCAGAGACCTAACACCCAGTCCATTATCTTTGTTAGTTAAACAGAACCTTTGTCATGTATCCTTACTTAAAAGAGTTACAATTCTACATCTGGCTCTGCCTTGGCTTTAGATTGGATGCCATATGAAAACCATCCTCTCAAAACTGTTCTCAAAGTAAAAAGCCTGGGTTGGCTAGGAGAATATGTAGTTTTTCAACCCCATCAGAAATCCAAGAATGACTGATATTAACTGAAAATATATAGAAAGCCTAAAACAGCTTCCAAAACTTAGCCAATCTATAGAGACCGCTGATCCCCTGGACAATCCCTTACTTCAACACGTTGGAGCATTGGTCTTCAGCCTACTGGCTATGATAATCTGACAGACTTAGAGAAACAGGAATATTGAGGACTAGCCTACTCTGTCTCTGCAGAATCAAACTGTCCTAACCTGTAATTTTGTCCTTTCTTTGGACAGCATTATGTCTGTAGATGAATGAGGCAATTCTTGCTAGTGGCTGTTCTGCTACAATTGTAGTAACTCAAAGATGCTCAGTTTCTTCTTTGAATCCAAGACAGGGAAAGCTGTGAGGAGCGCACTGGTCTCAACAACAAGTGAATAAATAACATTAAACGTCACAGACTGTGGACTTCTGGTGTTTTTGAAAATCAACTATCTATGTAAAGTATTCTGTTCTCAGCTAACTGCTCTCAGCCATTTCTGATTAAAATAACCGAGTACACCTTAACAATAAACTCAGAGTCATAAATTTCCTATTTGGCCCTTAACTCACAGACTTAAATCTGTTTATAATAACAGCAATAGAGGGACTGGGTTCAAGCCTTGAACTTCAAAATTTTTTGTATCAAAGACAACCTATAATAACCACTCCCAGTCCCAAAACCTAGGGAACTGGGACAATGACTCTTCATAACTTCTTCAGGCTGAACATGGGTGTTGAGATATTTTAAAGGGAGGGGGAAGGGGAAGGAAATGGGAAAGTTAGTTGGCCTTAAGAAGGCCATACCTATGATACCACAGTCTCTGATGTCTGTGTCCTGACTGGATCCAGATGAAAAACCAAGACATCAGGCGTTCAGGCAGGTAAGTTCAGCATGTCTGATGATGAAATTCATCAAGGCTGTATATTCTTTTTTTTGTTTGTTTGTTTTAATACAAAGCTAATTTTCTTTTTTTTTAATTTTTAATATTTTTTATTACATATTTTCCTCAATTACATTTCCAATGCTATCCCAAAAGTCCCCCATAGCGCCCCCCACTTCCCTACCCACCCATTCCCATTCTTTTGGCCCTGGCATTCCCCTATATTGGGGCATATAAAGTTTGCAAGTCCAATGGGCCTCTCTTTCCGGTGATGGCCGACTAGGCCATCTTTCGATACATATGCAGCTAGAGACAAGAGCTCCGGGGTACTGGTTAGTACATCATGTTGTTCCAACAATAGGGTTGCAGATCCCTTTAGCTCCTTGGGTACTTTCTCTAGCTTCTCCATTGGGAGCCCTGTGATACATCCAATAGCTGACTGTGAGCATCCACAAGGCTGTATATTCTGTAATATATAAATCTCAAAACAAAATTTCAGTATTATCAAGATAAACTTTTTGTTTCATTCTCTGGAATCTACTTCTCAGGGGGTCTCCCCCTATCAAATCTGATCCATATAACTCTGGAAGTTGTAAAAACCTTAATCACCTCTTCAAAAAACACAAAGACGAAACCTTTTCCCCAAATCAGCATGTCCTTCAGCTGGTAAGCAGGAAAATCTGTAGCTTGCCGTCTGTCCCAGAGGAATAATAAAACAGTCACAATACTCAAAATCACACACATTTTAGCCTATTGAGGCCTTTCTAGTTTGTCATGTCAAGATTTAAACCCAAAATTCCCATGGAGCCCATGTTAAACAGAATATGAGTCTCCTGCAGACTTTATTATACCATCTTTAAAACAATTAATTCGCACTTCTATTTTCCTTTTTCCTTTCCTTTCCTTTCCTTTTTCCTTTCCTTTCCTTTCCTTTCCTTTCCTTTCCTTTCCTTTCCTTTCCTTTCCTTTCCTTTCCTGTCCTGTCCTGTCCTGTCCTGTCCTGTCCTGTCCTGTCCTGTCCTGTCCTTCCCTTCCTTTTCCTTTTCCTTTTCCTTTTCCTTTTCCTTTTCCTTTTCCTTTTCCTTCTTTTCCTTTTCCTTCTTTTCCTTTTCCTTTTCCTTTTCCTTTTCCTTTTCCTTTTCCTTTTCCTTTTTTCCTTTTCCTTTTCTTTCCTCTTTCCTTTCCTTTTCCTCTTTCCTTTCTATACCTGCTTATAAGAAGCAGCTTGTCAAACCAGGATTTAAACCCAAAATTCCCGTGGAGCCCACGTTAGACAGAATATGAGTATCCCATAAGACTTATTAGGGCACTCTCTACTGTAAGCCACAGACTTTTATTTAATTAATCCCCATTATAATATCTATCTGTTATGCTCTCTACCTGGAGCCACAGACTTCTATTAATTGATACCCATTCTCTACTTGGAGTCAGTGACTAATATTCCCTATCTAATTCTGAATGTGAAATTTCTCATAATTAATAAGCTCTCTGCCTAGAGCAGCCATCCTGTCTGTTGTGCTCTCTACCAGGAGCCACAGACATTTGATTAATATCTATTATAGTATCTATCTGTTATGCTCTTTACCTAGAGCCACAGACTTCTATTAATTAATACTTGTTCATAGCAGGTGATCATCGCTGCTCTCTCTACCTGGAGTCAGTGACTAATATTCCCTATCGGTTCTGAACCGCAAGTGAAATTTCCCATCTTTAGCTACTGCATCTACTTATAAGAGGCAGCTTGTCAAACCAGGATTTAAACCCAAAATTCCCATGGAGTTCACGTTAGATAGAATATGAGTATCCCGTAAGACTTATTAGAGCACTATATGTTTATACCTTCTTCAAGTATCAAAAGGTTATATTTCTCTCTTTACAGAAATGAATTACCTGGTCTGGATCCTTTGTACCTTTGTCTCCCAATTATTTATTCACAGGGAGAAGCTGAGTGTAAAAAGATCTGAGTTGTCTGTGTCCCTGTTTGGAGATGGGGGAGGCAGGGTGGGGAGCAAAAGATACAGGGAAACAAACACAGAAAGGCTCTCTCAGGCATAGATGCCTCTCTGCTGTTCTCTGTAGGTCCCTTACATTTAGTCAGCTTCAAATCCACACTGCTACAGCTTAGGTCACTGCCCAAGCCCCATTCAGGGGTTGGGGGTCAGTAAATTTTTATCTCAGGTTAGTTGAATTCAAATCAATACATTGGGCGCCATTTTGTTGTGGTAAATCTCCTCCCAAATATGCCCTGGCAATGAAAACACAACACAGTTAATATGATTACATGCTGTGCGCCTAGATCGGGCAGATCTACACTACACTATCATCTTCCACATCTATGAAACCCCTTAGAACTTTGTGTTTCTCCAGGCCATGTGGTTCTGCTCTGACTTTCTTCTTCTTCCTTCTCATCTGAGTCCTCTCTCTCTCTTCCATTTTCTCCTTCTTCCCTCCCCGTCCTTCTGCTCCACCTTCCCTTTTATCTGCCCAATCATCAGCTCTCCTTTATTTTACAAATTAAGGTGGAGAGCAGGTTTACAGGAAATCACCTGAGTGCTTACTCATTCCTTGTCTCCACCAACTCGAGGGAGAATGGAATTAACATCAAATACGATTAGCCCCAGGGCTATCCACAACAGGGGACCAGACTTTTTTTTTTTTTTTTAAAGATTTATTTATTTATTATATGTAAGTACACTGTAGCTGACTTCAGACACTCCAGAAGAGGGCGCCAGATCTCGTTACGGATGGTTGTGAGCCACCATGTGGTTGCTGGGATTTGAACTCTGGACCTTCGGAAGAGCAGTCGGGTGCTCTTACCCACTGAGCCATCTCACCAGCCCCGGGACCAGACTTTTAATACTTCAAAGTACAACTCAAATTGTATCTCAGCCACAGCAACTAGTGTTGCTGGAGTGTAATGACCTAAGAAGTACATCACAGGAAAGGTCAAACAGACAGGTCAGCCCAGAACTCCATCATAAGGTGGTTTTAATTTTATTTTAAAGATGGTGAGTGGGACTAGAGGTGAGCAAAGAAAAAGACTCCAAGACACATTAGGGCATTGAAACCTGAGTCACAGATGGTGTGCCTGTAATTATAGGAAACAAATGTTCGGTTTGATCCCACCCACTCTCACTAGATCAGTATAGAACACACATACTCAAGTCCCTACAAAACAAAACTAGATGACAGTGTCACTGGTCTCAGTGACCTTCTTATAATTTAATGACGATGACATAAAATTAAAAGGTATTCAAAGAGCAAAGCATCGTTGAGGGAATGAGAATCTGGCAGAGGCTCCCAGGCCTTTGGCTGGAGTAAAATCCTCTGAGTTATTCCATCCTGAATCACCATGGTGCTACTGAAGAACTAAAGGAACAGCTATCATGACCTGTGTCACAGTAACATGTCCCAGAGCTGCCTGGTGATAAGACTTGGCTGTGCTTCCTCCCCACCCCACGCCAGACCAATAAGCCAGAACCTCCACGGGCATGTATAAGGCTAACACTCATTTTAACAATAGCACCCAAATGTTTCTTATCATGTCATCTTATTCTTAGTAGTATAGTTATTCTTCTGAGACTCCAGTACAAGCCACAGCCAAGTGGAAAAGGAACACAGCTAAGCAGACACAGCACAAAGGAGGAATCAAGCTAGGGTGGTATCATGGCTTCTTGGGAGAAGTATGGTTTGGCTGAGTTTTGGCCACAATTCTGAAGAGGAAAAAACAATTCCTCTAGAAAGGAAAGGCATGAAAGAGCCAAGAGAGAGAGGCTCGGGAGCCCAGGGCCCCAGTCTGATCTAGTGTCATAAGGAGAGGAGGCAGCTTCACTCCCCACCACCAGATAAACACTAGATTGTTTTATAAAAGTTCCATTAGATGTATAGTACTCAGGAATTGCTGAATCCAGACCCTTGGCCTGATTATGTCGTTGGTGGCTCAAGAAAGACAGTTCCTGAAACAATATTCTTGTCTTTTTCTCTGGTTAATGTACCAGGAAAACAAAAACAAACAAGCAAAAAAACCCCACACTGAATCGAGAAAATGCTTTTCTTTTTTTAAAGTGGCCCAGTGACCCGATGGCCAGCAATATGCAAATGACCCTCCTGGAAGATGACCTGAACTTGAATCACAACAAGAGGGGATTTCCCTTTGTTAAGTCTAAGTCATACATATTTTTAAATTTTCTTTTTTAAAAACGATGTGCATACCTGTGTCCTTCTGGGTAGGTAAGTGTATGCAGGGCAGATACCCATGGATTCCAGAGAGGAGTTACAGGTGTTGTGAGCTCTGCCCGATGCTTCTAGTTGCAAAGCCATCTTTCCAACCTTCAAACAGCTACACTCAAGTATATTTCCGACGGGTAGTGCAGATGCCTTGTCATAATTCTCCTCCATCACTGTGTTGATAGCTTCTACCGCAGCTCACCTAGCATATGTGAAACCCTGGGTTTAACCCCTCGTACCTCTACCACACACACCCTAGAAAAAGACAAACAAACAACAACAACAACAACAAACACCTAGGAGAATAAAGGCACACTGTTCCCTAAATTGTTTAATATGAAAAGTTTTAAATATTTAGAAAAAATGTAAAAATAATATTAACATCTATCCAGAGTCCTCTTAGATTTAACAATAGTTTTTTCTTTTTCTTTTTCTTTTTCTTTTTCTTTTTCTTTTTCTTTTTCTTTTTCTTTTTTTCTTTTTCTTTTCCTTTTCTTTTTTTTCTTTTTCTTTTTCTTTTTTTCTTTTCTTTTTTTTTTTTTCCTTTTCCATCTACTGACTCAGAATTCTACCCTTACACTGGGGTTTACTTTCTATGGCTTCAGCTATCAACCACCTGCCTTGGCCTGAAAATGTTAAATGGTAAAGTACAGAATTGCCAATATTTAAGTTCTAAATTGCATGCTATTCTAAGCAATGAGATGGAATCCCAATATATATATATGATATTTATATATATCATATATAATTTATGTGATTTATTAAAATGACTTACAGGCTGCACTCCAACTAATCCAACAATGGCTGAATGTGAATGGAAAGTCCAAGAATCCAGTAGTTGCTCAGTCCACAAGGCTGGATGTCTCAGCTGGTCATCAGTAAACACTGGAATCCCAAAGAAGTAGGCTCCAATGACAGTGAAGGAATCTAATCTACTAGCAAATCGAAGAAGGCAGAAAGTGAAAGCTTCCTTCTTCCATGGCCCTATATAGGCTTCTAGCAGAAGGTGTGGCATGATTTCAGGAGTGTGTTCCTGGCTCATGATCTGGATAAAAGGCCTGTCTTCCTAACTCAAAGATTAGGATTAGAAGTGGATCTCCCTAATTCAAATTAAGCAGCAGAAGCAGCAAAAACAACAACAATCCCTTACAGCTATGCCTTCCATTTTGTGGTTATAGTTCCAGATGTGGTCAAACTAACATCCAAGAATAGCTATTACACCTACCCAGGACAGGATGTAAATCACACTACCTCCTGAATATCCTTTGTATTTGCTGCCCACCCTTAATTTACTTAAGCCATGATCTCATTTACCAGATTTACTGCTATGGTAGTGAAACGCTTGTGTTCAAATACCCTTGTTTGACCTAATAGTGGCCCAAAGGGCAATACCACTGATGCTGGCAATTGAATGTGCTACAGAGAGGCTATAAATGACGCTTTTAGGTGAAAAGGTGAATGTTTTCTATTTAATTAGCAAGAAGAATGAGGTTGCTAAGATCTGCTGTAACAACAAAACAGTATAACTATCTGATGGAGCCTTTCATTTTGGGTAGGGCTTAGAGTGTAACCCTCAAGGAGAGGACAAAATGACTTCTGTATTCTCTCTCTCTCTCTCTCTCTCACACACACACACACACACGTACACACACAGACACATAGACAAATTGAGAATCTGGTGGAAGAACACTGCCAGTATCTATGTATGTAAA
Organism: Mus caroli; assembly: GCF_978045245.1. Classification (NCBI taxonomy): domain Eukaryota; kingdom Metazoa; phylum Chordata; class Mammalia; order Rodentia; family Muridae; genus Mus; species Mus caroli. The sequence continues at coordinate 14,263,306 of NW_028227258.1, forward strand.
TCTTTATACCTCATGCTAAATGTCTGAATCAGAATACATACCTCTTAAAATAAGAATTATCTTACGTATGAGTACAATGAACACTAGTCCTGTTGGTTTCATATCATATCTACATCATTTAATTTATGACTCAGGTTTAGATTTTCTCCAGTTGTCCCTAAAAATAGTTTTTAGCCATTTGCGTTGAGCTAAGAGTCCATCAAGGTTCACATTTAGCTGTTAAATCTCTGTGGTCTAGCACATTTTTAAATATTCTTTTGGCCCTGCGATGATGACTTTAACAGTTGCTTTGTAGAGTGTCTTTCATTTAATATTTCTCTGCAGAATTCTTGTGTGTAACTTGATTGCAATTTCTAATTTTCTATAGCTACTATATATTTAGGCATAGAACCCTCATTATCTTCAGGTTAAACACTTCGGTTAAGAATATTTCATAAACTGTTCTGTGGATTTTCTCTCATCAACAAGAAAGGCTACAACGAAAATTAGGCCGGCTTTGTTGATTCTGATACTGACCATGTTTACAGCCACAGCATCCTGAGCCAGCCGGATGCCATCTAACACCGATCACAGGGTGAGAGTGGCAACTGCCAGGTCTCTCTTTGTATCCTGTGCCTTGGGGAGTAGCCTGGGCAGTGAGTGGCCTCTTCCAACAGTGTTTTCTCATTCTGAGCACAGACCCAGCCAGTGGTGGCACTGGAGGTTGAGATGTGATGTCTTCCAAGTGCCATCAGCCCTTTTCTCTAGGAACAAATGTCCCCTCACTGGCTAGTGACATGTTTATGAAAAGATAAAGAGGTATAAGGTATGTTCTATGGAGCTGTGGTGTGGCGTGGGGGGAAGGAGGTGCCTCAGTGGGGGCCCATGCTGAAGCATCCCTTCCTCCCGAGAGACCAGCCACGTGACAGTAGAGTATAGAATAGTTTATTCAGGGCATGGGGAGGGGAGTCGAGAGAGTAGTAGAGGCAGAAAAAGGCAGAGAGAGGGAGAGAGTGGCAAGCAGACCCTTTTATAGTGGGCCACGCCTACCTGGCTGTTGCCAAGTAACTGTGGGGAGAAGCACACCTGGTTGTTGCCAGGTAACTGTGGGGTGGAGTTTAGACAGAATGCTAATGGGTAGAGTCCCTGACTCACTTCCTGAAGGGAAGCAGCTCTCTTGTCTTTTATTCTCTCTCAGTCACAGAAGGGGGAGAGGCTATTGAATAGTTCAAGAATCGCCTACGACACCCCCTTCTCTGGAATCACTGAGGAATCATAGATTTTCCACATATGTTTTTTACAATCAATGCAAGTGTTCAAACTGTCCAGAATTTGAGAAGCAAGAGGCCTTGAAAACTAGCTCCTACGTCTTTGTAACACCCAGAACTAAGCCATCACGTCTCTGCAGTCTGGCCAACCCTAAACATAACTCATACTTTTCCTGCTCAGTAATTGAAATCAACAATTTCGGGGCTGGTGAGATGGCTCAGCGGTTAAGAGCACTGACTGCTCTTCCAAAGGTCCTAAGTTCAAATCCCAGCAACCACATGGTGGCTCACAACCATCTGTAATGAGATCTGACGCCCTCTTCTGGTGTGTCTGAAGACAACTACAGTGTACTTACATATAATAAACAAACAAATCTATTTAAAAAAAAAAGAAATCAACAATTTCACCAAAGACCAGTTGGTAAAGGTGGGCAAAAACCAAAATCTGTACTTTGGAGTTTGCTTATTGTTAGAGAGATATCACTACTCCGATGGTCTAGAGTTAGAGTCCTTCTGTCTGTCCATCTGTCAATATGTACACAATGAGCACACATACTCTAACTGAAACATGCATGTATTTTAATTTATTCCATATTAGTATGTCCAATTCAAATTTAATGTGAAGGGTTAAACTTACAAGTATTTTTACATTAAACACACTTAAAGAAGAGGTGGCAGAATAAGGGACAAGTTAGATGTTAGAGGCAAGGAACAAGAAAGCATCAGAGTGACCTCTAAAATTTCTAGCTCAGGAACCAGAGCCAGGATGGAAAATGTCACTTCTGTTGCCTAACTTGTGACAGGGATGAGAAGACAGAAAATAAGTCACAGGGGGAGACTGGGCCTCAGAAATCTATATGCCCTGTGGTGGTGTGCAGGCTATAAAATCAGTCTACTTGAGACCGTATGTATCACACGTATACAGAGATTAGACTAAGATTGGCAAAGGTGGAGTAATGAAAGCTCTACTCAAATCCAACAGCAAGAACTGCCTCTGATGCTGAGCTGAGGTCTTCAAATACCATTAACATCTGTAAACCGCTATACCTCAGTTCGCCTGGTGAAGCTGGAGGTAGGAGTGTGACTCATCAGAATGGAGAGAGCTGGTTCCAGCACAGGAGGATCGTTTTGTTGTTGTTTCTTTGATGGAGGTGAAGAACTTCAGGGGACGAAAGAGAAACACTCCATCTACTCCCAGATAAAATACAGCATTATTTCTCCAGTGTCACCACTGCCAGGCATGGCAGGTTGAAGGACCAAACAACTTCACTTTCTCTTGGTTTTGGATGATGGACTACGACCAAGGTATCAAGAGATCTGTTTCCTCCTGAGGTCTCTCTCCTTGGTTTGCTGTGTCCATTTCCTGTCTTCCTATACAACTGGCCCTCAACTGAGGTGTGGTCTGTGTCCTAATCTTATCTGTTTTGGGAAAGATTTGTAAAATATGTGTGTGTGTGTATGACTGTACATGTGTGGTTGCCTGTCAAATCCCCTGGAGCTGGAGTTACAGGCAGTTGTGAGCCACCTAATATGTGTGCTGGAAACGGAACTTGGGTTCTCTCCAAGAGCAGCAAGTGCTCTTAAACACTGAGCCATCTCTCCAACCCTCATCTCTTTTCATAAAGACATTCATCTTATTTGATTAGTGGTCATCTAAATAACCCCATTTTACCTTCATAGCCACTTTAGAGGCTCTGTGTCCAAGTGAGGTCACATTCTCATGTACTGGGTGTTATAACTTCAACAGGTGACCTTAGGGATATGGTGAAGACAGCACAAAGGATAACACCCGGGACTGGAAAGGGTTATGTGATAGAGCCACATGCCTAAGAAAATCAGCACGCCTCTCTGGCTGGATCTCCCTTCTAGGTGGATGAACGTCAATAGGATTATTACCCCACAATGGCTTGAGCAAGTCTGAGTTGATGATTAAGGAGGAGTCATATGTTCATCCACATTGCTATGGTCAGTGATGAATATACACAGAGAAAATTGGAGACACTGGAATATATCAACCCTGTTTCTACCAGTCTTCCCCCCCACCCCCAGGCTTTGGACCTGAGTCACCATGCTTAGATTGCTTTCTGTCAGGGGGTGGCATTTATTCATTACCGTTTTGCTCCTTTTAATTTCCAGGACAATTATCCCTAGGCTAACTGACTCATTTGATACCACCCTTACCTGTCAAAACGACAGGGGAGTGGCGATGAATCTATCTCACTGCAGCAATTATTAAGGAGGAGGAGGAATCAAGGCTTGTTAGGGGCCTCAAAGGCCGGCCTCCTCCCTGATGAGGAAGATGCAGGTTCGTACTGGCATAATGACTGGCATGAGGAGACTCAGCTACTCAGGTTCAGGGACAGGCTCACCTTGATTCCTAGCCCAGTGTTCTTTCTCCTTCACCGCAATCAAGTAGCTCTAGGCTTCATTTTCCTTATTAAAACTGTTCCTGGAAATATTACTTACAAATAACTTGAAATGCCACGAAACACCACAGTGCAGGGTGAAGAGGACTGACTGGTCAAGCCAACCAGGGCTGGAATCCCAGCAGCATCAGTTAACTCTTCAGTAGCTTGTCTCATGTTCCATTTATAAAAAAATAAATAAATAGGGTTTTCTTAGTGGTGGTATATAAGTAGAAACAGCTCCCACTTCACTCTAACAAGGGGAAAAAAAAACAGTCGTAGAAAGTCAACAGTATTACACAGGAAGTTCCCCCATAAAGAAGAAGTGTTACTCTTCATTATAAGAACCTCAAAGTTGGCAGAATTCAAGTTTCCATTCTGAGTGGAACAAAAGAGCATTCTTGAGAAAAACAAAACAAAATTAGATAGCAAGCAGCTATATTACTTAAACATCTTTCCATTTCAAAGCAAAGAGGACAGTTGTTATAAGAGTAACCAGCTGTGCACAAGGGCAAAAGCAACAGAAAGGATTTCACACTTCCACTGGTTAGAAAATCACAACCTAAGGCAAGATCCCCAAGGCAGTAGGCAGGAAGTATGAATATCTGGGGGAAAATGAAAAGATGCTATCAAATCTACAAGCTCAACCAAAGCATGGTGCTAGACAGAAGTGTGAGACCTACCGTGATCACAACCCTTTCCAGCCAAGGTGGCTTGAAAGGCAGAGAAGGAAGTTCTGCCTGTGCACATATGCACCCACTCACAGGGAAGGTCACATCAGATCCACCTTCCAATATCCCAAGAAGCAGTAGCTCCTGAGATAAGCCTTACATCCTCTACAGCTTACCTGTGAGAGACAGTCTTGACCACGGATCTGTTTAAGATCCCTCAGGCTAACCAGGAAGAATACAGAAGGCAAGAAGTACCGTGCCCATTGTGGATGTTGGGGGCCAACACACAACACAGGAAATGCGCTGAGAAGTGCTGAGAGAATTGCATAGCCGGCGTTGGTATCCAGGTTGGTCCTGATGAGGAGAAGCCACATGCTCAGTGTAAAGGATGCTTGGCCGTCATCGACATAATTCAGATTGTCTAAACCTAAACACCTGACAAATTGTAATTATATCTTTTGTTTTTAACCACTGAAAGAGAGAGGAAAGAGATGGAAAAGAGAGGAAAGAGTGCTTTCTAAGTGACAGAATGAAGACTTTCAAAGAAGCTCAAAGCCATATCCAGTTAAAAAAAAGAAAAAGAGAGAGAGAGAGAGAGAAGGAAGAGAGAGAAGGAAGGAAGAGAGAGAGGGAAAGAGAGAGAGAGAGAGAAGGAAGAGAGAGAAGGAAGAGAGAGAAGGAAGAGAGAGAGCAGAGAAAAGAAAAGGAAGCTCCATTAAATGCCATATCTCGTCACTGGGCCCTGGCACCGGAGCTGAGAGCTGTGTTATCTGTCATTGGTCAGCGCAGTTGGGGTCATATGAAGGGATATGCACGTGACACTGAGAACCATTTGGGTGGTTAGCTTACTCATTCATTTATCGTGCCCATCTAGAGTAAAGAGTCTCCCCATGTTAGAGCCACGATATTTTCCCCATTTCCTCTATAAATGTTATAGAGAAAAATCCTCTCCTGATGACTACATATGGCATTGTCTCATGAAGTTTTTGAGAGTTTCCCCCCTTATAAAATTAAAAATCTGTCTTAATTTGAAATTCTAATTATTTTTTGAGAATTTCATACATGAGTACTATATTTATAATACTTTCTACCCTTCCTTCTCCCTCCACTAACTTCTACTGCGTACTGAGTCCCCCTCATTTTCTCTCAAATTCATTGCCTTTTCTTCATTAATTATTATACATTATATAATATATGGATATTAGTGTACTTATAAATGTAAATAGATGTGTATATATATATATATATATATATATATATATATATATATATATATATATATAATGTGTGAGTTTGTGTGTGCACACATGTTCATGTGTAAATACAACCTGTTGGGTCCATTTAATGTTGCTCATATGTACATGTGTTTAGGGCTGACCACATCACCTGGAATTAGATAATCTATCAAGAGTCCTATTCTTGACTGGGGAAGACTATTTCTCTCTTTCTTAGCAGCCATTAATTGCCTATTGTTCTTCATCCTTGCGAGATTTCCAGCATCTATGTTAACATGTCAACCAATGTTGTTCTTGTTCTTGTCTCCTTTGGGTGGCCATTTTGTTACGATTTCATGGGTGTAGCCCCTGATCACATATAGGAAACACTATCTCAAAGTACATATCGTCCTCTACTCTTACAGCCTTTCTTCCCTCTCTTCTGGAATGTTCTCTAAGCCTCGGGGTAGATGTGTTACAGGTGCATCAGCTGGGGTTGGGTACCCATGGTCAGTTCTCTGCATTTTGCCCAGTTGTGGATTTCTGTAATGGTCATTGTCCGCTGTAAAAGAAGGTTCTTTTATAAAGGGTGATAAAGTTTCTTTGACAATCTACACTTACCTTTGGATATAATGCAGTTAGACATTATACTGGTTTAGGATGTAGCAGGACTGGTTCTCCTCTAGATTCTATAACTTCACCAGCCATGGTTAGTGGGCTAGGTTTGTAATGCTGGGATGAATTCTCTCTTACTGTGCAGGCCTTAAGGCCAACGAGATAGCTGCTGGTTACCACCTCGGTATAAGTGCCACTATTGCTTCCCAGGGAACATCGTTTTTGTGGTTCCTAGCTTGACTTCTGGATACACCCTGTTAGTTGCTTGTCTCCCTTGGCAGCTTGCATTGCCTTTTCGTAGACAATGAGAGGGAGGCTTCGGGTGTCCAGATTAATCCAGCTCAATTCGTCTAAGTCCTATGACTACAGTGGATGATATCCTCAGTAATAAGGTCTTGCCTTCCAATTCTGGGAGGCAATCAAGAGTAATGCAAAAACCTACATTATTTTGGGACTCTCTTGGAGTCTTCTATGCAATAACTTGAAGGGAAGTCTCCCTTGCCTGACACTAGAGTTTTTGTTAGATAGCCTATGCCTAACAAAGTGGCATAACGTCATATAGTGTGTGTGTGTATGTGTGTGTGTGTGTGTGTGTGTGTATTCTTGCATGTAAATTAACGTTTCCCTATGACTTTTCAGACATTCTTAGTATTATCTCTCCCTCTCCCTCTGTGTAGCTGTCCCTCCTCTTTCCTACAGGTCTTCTCTCCCTCCTTATTTTACCTCATTTACCTCTCCATGGTACTGGTGTCCCACTAACCCCATATCCAGGATCCACGCCATGGTCTCTTTTACACTTTCCTGGTTAAAAATCATAATTTCTGGCAAAAGGAGTGTACTTGGTTGGTGAGAGGAGAGGGTGGTCTAGCAGTCTCTTTTAAGGTCCTGAAAGTAGGTATGGGTGAGTCAGGTCTTAAAAATTGGTATCCGTAAAGACGGACCACAAACCAATAAGATGATGAGCTGGACAGTAAAAATTCCACACTCTCCGTGTTCCCCTCCACATGCTCGGCATTTCTCCTCAACGGAAAAGTACAAATATTGGGATAAGAACATTTTAACTGACAGAAACAAGAAACTCCAAATGCTAATCCTGCCTAAAGGGCAGAATTTAATTCTGTTCTAAATGACTGTGTGTTGGATTAAGAGGAGTGGTTAGTCAAACATTTGAGAACAAGTAATTACGGCTGCATCCCTCTAGCACATGCTTGCCTTTCAGACTGTTTACACATCAAACCTGCTGGAGAAAGAGAAAGCACTGTCTGGAACATTCTAGGCAGCCACAAGTTTTTCAGGCTGACTTTTTACTTTTTTTTTTTTTTTTAAAGCACTATCAAAGAAAGGTTTTTATTCCCATGGTCTGGATTTGGATACCAGTGCGACAGTTTCTCTCTGTTACAGGACACATAAGTCAGATCTCCAACCTGTTTGTTTGTTTGTTTGTTTGTTTTTGTGGCTGTACATTTCCTGCCAAATCTCGGTCATCTAAATGTGGAGGTGTATAGTCCCTGTGTTTGGTTCTTGAAGTATGTTTAAAGTGGGAATGGATGAGGGGGCAGGGAAGGATGGATCTCATTTATTCAGTCAACAAATGTTTATGAGGCACTGTGCCAGATTGTGCTGGGCTGTCAGGACATCGGGATTCCGACAGGTTCCTCTCGCTGGGTGAGCTCACAGTACAGTGGGAGAGGACGACTACTGCAGCCCTCACTGCATAGTACAATAACATTCTACTGGAGTCAACTACAGCATTGCAAGAATACAGACGTGTGCTCAGGACAGTCAAGGATGACCTCTGGGTGTCACTGAAGGTATGCCGCAAAGGACCCAGGGATATCAAGCAAATTAGGGGACAAGGGAGTTCACCACTGAGAGAACAGCACTGTGAAATCGAAAGAGAGAGTGCCAACAAGTCAGGGTGGTGGTTGTAGTTGACACAGGTGCTGTCCCTGTTTAATGTTGTTGTCACTAAAGCAATGTTCAGAAAGTTAAACATAAAAGCTAAACTTTGGTGTCTTTCAGAGTAGTCAGTCGTGGATGCTTCCTGTCTTTCCATCCTGACCCTGACTGTCAAGAACGAGGAGACAAAGATATCCAACAGGGACCAGCAATCTGTTATTCATTCAATACATATTTATCAAACTCCCAGGAAGCACAAGACAGTGTTAAAAATTTAGGGGTGCACTAGATTTGCCTAGCAGCTTAATTTGCTGGGAGAAACGCCCAGTGTGTGGGTGTCGGGGGGGGGGGGAGGGACACCAGGCAGAAGTGGAAGGTACTTCAAGGAAACAGATTCAGAATCGAGAGCACTGTCTAAATACTCTACACACCGCTGTGGTCTGGGTCTCCCGTGGGTTCTCCCAGGATGCTGTGGAGTCGAAAAGATGGAGCTACACTTCTCAAATTGCTTGAAAAGGGGAAACTTGCTGGAAAGGCCAGCATTATCTCTGAAACATTTTGCTTGACCCTGCTTAGTAACAGCCCCTCAGGTCTGCCTGCTTCCCTTCCTTTCCTAAAGACTCATGATAAGAAGACTGCGTTAGGGGCTGGGGATAAGGCTTGCTTATTAAAATGTGTGCCTAGCATGCATGAAATCCTGGGTTCAGACCCCAGCTCTGCACAGACCAAGCAATGGGGGCATATGCTTGTAATCTTAGCACTGGGGAGGTAGAAGGAGGAGGAACTTTGTATAGGAAGTTCAAGACCAGCCTGGGCTACACAAGATCTGGTTGTAAAATAAAACAGACCAAATATATATATATATAATAAAATAAAATAAAAAAATTAAAAAAGCACAAAAGGAAAACTGTTTTTCTGTTGAGCACCCCATCTGCTCACATAGCAGAACGACCTACCCTGAGTAAGAGTGAACTCTTAAGCTATTGCTTAAAGATGAACAACTTCTGACCCATCATTAGACCTGAATGCCCTCTCTCCCGCCTCACCATTCCAGCCCCATGTTTCTCTGAAGGCTCTTCTTCCTACACACTTTGCTGCACACACTGGACTCCTGTTCCTAATTATCAGTTGTGTAATTTATTGATAAAGCCAAACATGAGTAAGAGGGGAGGGTCTAATTAGACATGGAGCACTCAGTGTCCCAACAAGAAAAATTCCAGGGCTTCGAAAATAGAAAATCGGCAATGTGTCCATTTTTTTTTCCCCTGACACTTCTTCTGTGAATGGAAGAGACCAGCACAGTTCTTCATGAGCAGGAAAGTGGGCTCAAGAGTCAGGGGGTGCCATCGGTGCCAGAGACCTGACACGTGTGGAGAAAAGCCACCACTCACAGGAAGGGTGGCGGTGTTCTGAGGTGAAGACTTCAGAGAAGTTGTAGTAGGGATGGAAAGGGACAGGAAGCCAGCCGCCAAGAAAGAAGATGTTACAGGCTACGGGCCTATCTGGAAAAGGGGGGGGGACCATTTTTTACTTAATGGGACTGATGAGTTAAATAGCTTACTTGCCTGACTCTAAAGACTCAAGTTTGATTATGTGAAAGAGGCAACTGAGATTGCAGCTTTGAGAAGAGAGTGGACATGTTAGTTCTTGCAAATTGGCCTTGTACGTGTCTGTTTTTCCTTTTTATGAGTCAGGGTCCTGTTAGCCTTGGCCTTCCCTCCTTGCCTTTCTAAGTGCAGGATTATAAGCAGTTGCCACCGGACCTGGCTAAAACTTACCCTTAGGTAGAAACAAAACCATTTTTAAAAAATGGAAAAAAAAAAAAAACACTCTAATGGCGAGTATACCCACACCATCTCCTCTGCCTATGTATCCAAACACATTTCCAAGTTGAGCACCTGCCCAAGGTCAACTGACAGGATATGTTTTCCACCTTCTAGGAAAAAAATCCAACGTCATGGGTGGAAGTCTTTGAAGGACCCAAAACTCAGTGGTGAGCGTCATTGGGTTGTCAGGTGATACCGCACATATTGTTCAGCTCATTCTCTGATTATCTTATCATATCATACCATATCATATCATATCATATCTTATCATATCTTATTATATCATATCATATCATACAATTAAAATGATACTCTGAAATGCATGTGTACCTACTTGTGTGTGCATGTGCATGTGAGTGTGTGAGCACATGAGCGTGCACATGCGCGCGCACACACACACACACACACACACCCCACACCCTACTCTGTATCAGAGACAATAGAGAGCCAGTCAGAAGGTTCTTAGGTCTGCAGGAAATAGCAATGAAGACACAGCTCCTTGGTGATGGCATAACGGGTCACTATTTATAGCCCATCATGCACCCACTGGTGTGCACTAGGGTCGTTGGCTGCCAGAGAATAATTTTAGGGAATGAGCTTCCTGGTGAGCTCACAGCTTAGCCCTGCCTGTGTCACTCTCTTGAGTCATCAGCAGATAATTCTGTGCAGAATGAGCTAATTTTAGCCATCTGTGGGATCTTTGTAAACATTCTGTAGTGACTCTTCCAGAAGTCAGTGTGAAGTAGTAGCTATCTCTGCCTCATTTTCATCCCCCAGTAATCTACCAGGGATCTTTAGAGGTGACGTGTTCTTACAGGAAACGGCTAGGTGAGCATCACTGTTTCAGACAGAGCATACTCACCGTTCTGCCATTGATCCCAAGGTCACAAGGTTTAATGGGTCCAGAAAGTGGCTACCTACCTTAATGTCATTTTTCTCTCATCATTGACACATTTTTTTTTCCTGTCATCATTTTAGAGATGTCATCTCAGGGACCCAGAGCACAGACTCACCACGGAGGGGAGGCAAGAAGGGGGTATGGTGAGTCCTGGAGCGAGTAGTTTCTCCCAGCCTCACACCTACTTCCCACTGCCCCACCTCCACGCACAATCATGCTGTTGTCTATTTGGAGTGTGAAGCAATGGCTCAGCTCCTGAGTCTTTCAGGGATGCACCCCTGGGCTTAGGGTTACATTTCCTCCATAGTCAGTCACTTGATGCAGATACCCCAGGGTCTCATGAGTCTCTGGGGAAGGATGGGGCCAGATGAGAGAGACTACACCCAGCAGAGCTCTCAGCTCCTAATGCCTTGTCACAGCATGCACAATTGATCAAGAGTTCCTATTTAGCCGGGCGTGGTGGCGCACGCCTTTAATCCCAGCACTCGGGAGGCAGAGGCAGGCAGATTTCTGAGTTCGAGGCCAGCCTGGTCTACAAAGTGAGTTCCAGGACAGCCAGAGCTACACAGAGAAACCCTGTCTCGAAAAACCACAAAAAAAAAAAAAAAAAAAAAGAGTTCCTATTTTGTGGAGTGAGAACCATAGGGCTGGCACTAGGGTTCCTTGCTCTCTTTGGATCCTATTTAGGCTCTGGCCTGCATCCAAAAGAGGCAGAAAAGGACAAGGAAAAGTTGTATCTTTCTGAGTTGGATATTAGAAAGGTGGGCAGGCCAGCTGATTGACCTGCTCAACTCAATTCCTTATATGTCGACAGAGGGATACATTCTGTTCTTTCCTGTAACATGGAGACTTGAGGGTTGCCTTGCATTCAAGAGCAACCATGTAGCAAAATCTTAGCTCAAAGAATGCAAACAGGGGCCTGGCATCATAAAAGTGGAGAGAATTGGTTCTACAAAGTTGCCCTCTGACCTCCAAATGTGCACAGTAGCACACTTTCACCAGCACCCACACACATATGGATGCATGCACAAAAATATATAAAGCAAAAATAATTTTAGAAACATCTAAATATAGGATTTATTTGTGGAATAAATGTGGAAACCAAGCAACGGTGCTGAGTTTGGAGAAACGGCGAGGACATACTCCAGGCCAGTGAACCTGAGCTTGGCAGAGAATATCATCAGCCAGGAGCGAGAGGCATCTGGCTACTTTGTGAAGGAAACTCAGTGGGGCTTATCTCTTTGCTGAAAACCTTCAGCCCTGGAATGTTTGAAATCTAGTCTGCCTGTCAGAAAAAGAGAGCGAGAGCAAGGGCGGCCAGTGAGGAGGAAGGGAGCAGAAAAGATGCAGGAAGGGAGAAGCTGAGACTGGATGAGGGGAAAACTATAAATTCTGTAGTTCTTTTTATAAGAAAGGCAGCTAGTATGGATTCCACTGTACATTTTGTATTTCTTGAATTCTTTAAAAGTCTTTTCAGGACTCTTGTTGGGGGCAAGATTTTGCTAAAGGAAACTTCATTTAAGTGCCTGTTTCCAAAGAAAACACACACCATACCAAGACACACACCCTGTGTGTAGCTTCACTGTATTGCTGGGAACTGGACCTCCCTCATGGCTCCTCTTTACTGAGGACCCCAGTGTCCTCGGCTCCCCTGTAAAACTGAGTCTCTCTGACTCTGGACTGAGTACAGGGAGCCTTTCAGATGAGCAAGGCACAGGAGGCCACCCTTGGCTGTCTGCTAATGCAGGGCTTGTGTGGCAGGCCGTCGGTCCCTGTGAACCGTGTGGGCAGTGTTCTCTCTGAAGAGCCTAAGAAACCGACCTTTTGAGGAAGGCAGTGTTAAGGAATGTCTGGAATGTTTTGAGCCCCCGAGAGTTTCCTGGAACCCTGTCTGGTCCCCAGTGAAGAATGGGTAAAGCAGGATGACAGAGTTAAGCAAGACTGGTTCAGATCAGAGAGAGATGGAAGTCATTCAAAGGGATGGGACTGTCCTCTCTCAAGCATGGGAAGCAGGTTCAGGGTTCCTTTCTAGATGGCAAGGACATCCAACAAATCAACTCTCATCCTCCGAGGCTGAGGAGAGGACAAGCTCTCAATCACCTGCCATGGTTACAGAGAGTCACAACCAGAGATGAGTTCTCTTTCTTTCTTCCCCACAATGGCCTTTGCAGCACATGAGTGAGTGAGCCATTAAATACTGTTATATTCTGTGCTGGAATTCTACAGTATTCATAAATGTTATTTGTGGAATAGGGAAGTCATATTTCTAGCTACCTCATAAAGCTATTACTGTATTTAAAGGTTTCTAAAAGTTTATTTATAGCTAGGTGCCCATTTTTTGTGGATAAGGGATCTATTTGACTTGAATTTGTACTCCTGTGAGAGCCTGAAGCCAGTTACAGCTCAACACAGTGATTTAATAGATGCGGTTCACCTAGAGTCGCAGCATCGCATACTGTGGCCACTGACTTCAGATATTCTCCTTTTTGGATTTTTCAAATTCCTTTGTCTGCATTCCATGGCGAGTCACTGCAATCGGATGCACATGTAGATGATACTATTTAAATATCTATACAAAGGCAGACTGTGTGTGAATACATGTGGTGACAAAAATTCATGAAATGAAATTTACCCTTACCTACTTACTTCTTGATGAGGTTTGATATTTTCCAGTCTATTTTATTACTTCTTTTTAATAGAATATTCAGATGATTACAGTGACGCACTTTATTTCCCTGCCCATTGATAGGTTACAACTTGGAGTGTGAGAAACTCTGGTCTCCCTGGCCCTCTAAAGAGCTTCATAATGGAGTGAAAGGAAAGGTTGTTAGAGGGCATAAATGTGGTCGTGTAATTGAAACGACTCAGGAAACGCGGAAATGCTGCTGAAAGGATTCTAGTTTTCTTATGTTTCTGTCTTTTTAAAGTAATACTTCTATTTATTATTTGAAAATTTAATAGATGTGTATCTTGAACGTATTTATCCCAACTCTCCTTCTCTTTTTCCTGGATCCCTCCTGTGGTGGTTTGAATGAACTTGGCTTTCATAGGCTTGTATATTTTCATGATATACATGATAAATTGTTTAAGGAGGATTAGAAGATGTGGCCTTATAATAGGAGGTGTGGCCTCGTCGTAGGAGGTGTGGCCGCATTGTAGGAGCTATGGCCTCATTGTAGGGGGTGTGGCCTCATAATAGGAGGTGTGGCCTCATTGTAGGAGGTGTGGCCTTGTTGGAAGAACTGTGCTTCTGGGGTGTGCTTTGAAGTCTCACACTCCCTCTCTAGGCCCAGTGTTTCTTTGCCTGCTGCCTGCCTGCGGATCAGGATGTGACGCTCTCAGCTCCAGCACCATGCCCTTTCGTTTCCCATCATGATGATAATGGACCAACCCTCTGAAACTATAAGTCCCTAGTTAAACGCTTTATTTGAAAGAAGTTGCCTTGGTCATGGTGTCTCTTCACAGCAATAGAACAGTGACTAAGACACGTCCCCTATCACATATCCCTCCTTGCTTCATGTCCTTCTTTGGATATTTTAAATTTTATGCAATTATTATTTTGAGTCACTAACCGTGTTACCTATATGTGTACGGGTGTGGGTTCATCCACTGGGGACTGGGCAACAGACTAGTGGCCTCAGCCCCAAAGAAAGTGACTCTTCCTCTCCTAGCCGTCACCAGCCGTCAATAGATCCGCAACTGGTCTGGACGGGGCTTTGAATATTTGATTTAAGTTACTTATGGTTGGTTTTGTAATGTTATCACATCCTGGAGGCTATCAGCTTTTAAAAGAGAACACTCATGTGCCATTTTCCTTTCTTTTAAATATGTGGCATAAAAATGCTACAACATTTCAAACTAAACAATTATGAGCTTTCTCTCATTTGCTCAGGTTTCTCTAATACTACCCTCTGCCCTAGTTTTTTTGTTTTCTTTCTCTTTTCTTTTCTTTTCTTTTCTTTTCTTTTTTCTCATAGAAGAGAACACACTTGTGAAGAGCACACAGAATCAAGAGACAAAGTCTGGGTTTATAAGAAAGCTCCAGCCACAGCTTAAGAAGAGATGCAACTGGGTTCTAGGCAACTGGCACTCTCTTAAAACGGATGCTCAAAGGGCCTGGAGATGTAGCTTACTAGGTAGAGTACATAAACCAGGCAGAGTGACCTAGACATGTAATCCCAGTACTCAGGAAGTTCTGAAGGGTCAGCAGGAGGATCAGAAGTTCAAGGTCTTACTCAGTTATGGAGTTCAAGGCCAACCTGAGATACCCACGTCCCTGTCACAAAGGAAAGTCAACAAAACAGTAAATAATAATAATAATAATAATAATAATAATAATAATAATAATATACTTTAATCTATAAACTTAGCTTTTGAAAAATAATTACCTGTGAAGAGTAATGATTTAGTCAGGGTTTCTATTCCTGCACAAACATTATGACTAAGAAGCAAGTTGGGGAGGAAAGGGTTTATTTAATTTACATTTCCACATTGCTGTTCATCACCAAAGGAAGTCAGGGCTGAAACTCAAGCAGGTCAAGGGATGTTACTTACTGGCTTGCTTCCCCTGGCTTGCTCAGCTTACTTTCTTATAGTACCCAAGACTACTAGCCCAGGGATGGCACCACCCACAATAGACCATCCTCCCCACCCCCTTGATCACTAATTGAGAAAATGCCTTACAGCTGGATCTCATGGAGGAATTTCCTCAAGGGAGGCTCCTTTATCTGTGACAACTTCAGCTTGTGTCACGTTGACACAGAACCAGCCAGTACAGGTAATTATTTAAAAAAAAAAAAAAAAAAAAAAAAACCTTGTGGTGATTCTATTTGTGAGAGTGAACAAGTCTATAATTTAAAATCTGGCTCCCCGGTCCTGGAGCCTTTTATTCATCAACAGCGAAGGTCTAGTTAGAGCTGTACAGTTGAGAACATGGAAAAGAATATTTTTAAATAGGTCATGTATTTTACCTTCACATCTGGTTTATAAATGCCAATTTTCATATATGGAATTGAATTTAAGTGGGATCCTGACTGTGCTTTTTCTTGATGCTGCTAAGTTCCTAGATTACATCAAGAGAGATTTTATTCTATTTTTTATTATAATTTTCTTTTTTCCTGATAATTTCATGCATGTATGCAATGAAATATGACCGTACACACCTCTTTCCATGTTTCTCCTCCAGCTCTCTCCCTGTCTGCTTCACTATGTCCTCCTTCCAAGCTCATTCTAAGACCAATCACTGTGTATGGGTAGAAAGCATTCCACCGGATTGTGGATGTGAAGTTCCTACTGGAGTAACTCTCCCAGTAGGCACACTCTTAGAAGCCAAGGATTCTTTCTCTCTGAGCAGCCATCGACTGCTGATAGCTCCTTAGTAAAGGGTGGGGGTGGAAGTGCCCCTCTCCCATCTATGCTGAGATTTTAGTTGGCTTCATCTTGTGCCGACCACCGGTTGTGAGTTTGAGTGTGAGAACCACGTTGTATCCAGGAGACAGCTTTCCACAGCGCTCCTCTTCCTCCTCCTCCTCCTCCTCCTCCTCCTCCTCCTCCTCCTCCAGCATCTACATTCCCTCTGTTTCCTCTTTGAAGATGTTCCCTGAGTCTTGACGGGTTTAGGGTGGAGGGGTGGGGTAAGTTGATAACGATGTTCTATTTAGGACTCAGCACCCCATCTATTATTCTCAGCACCTGGACAGTTAAGCACCTCTGTGCTGACTACTGACCACTGGGAAGGAAAAAAAAAAAAAAACCTCCTCTGACAAAGATTGAGAACAGCATAGATCTATAGTTATAAGTAGAAATATTTAGAAGGCCATTAAAGAATGTGACAACTGAGCAAAATAACAGTAGCGAGCATTATACTGTGGCCTATATAACCTTGCCAGCAACAGACTTTTAATCAGTATTACAGTGACAGGTATGACATGCCCTCCTGCAGAACAGGCCTCAAATTAAATAAGAAAGTGGCTAGTTTCCCCATAACGGTCATATGACCACTACACCAGTGGGCACACCTTGCCAGAGTCCGGCAGTCTGCAAGACTTTTGACGTCTCTTCTCCCCAACAGCCTGCACAGAACCTTCGGCACTATAAAAGCTAGCCTTCAGGGAGGAAGTTTCCTGGTCAGTTTGAGACTAAGCAACATATTTTAAAACTCCAAAAACACCAACGTGAATGCCCAGGCTGTTCTGATTTAAGGATTTTACCCTTTAAGGATTTCTCTGCTGGAATGGATCTCTTCCCAGGGTCTGGTTACGTGGAGTTTCTGTACCAACTCCTTCCTCAATCTAGCATGGGGAACTCAAGCAAGACGTTTTCAATAGGCCCTGTTGTCCTATTCCAAATGGCTTTCTTCATTCTTCTTTCCAAGTTTGTCTACCAGGCTTGGTTGCAAGAGCCTATCAACTCCTGCCTCCTTCCTGGGGCCATGGGGAACAGTCAAGACAGGTGTGTATCCTGCTACATCCCAACCAACCACGGCTGGCTAATTTGGGGGAGGGTCTATCACAATGTGTTTGAGGAAAGCGTATGTGAATGAATAAATAGCAAACCAATTACTTGCTCGGACTTATAGGACCATTTCAGAGTCACCCTTCTGTCGATCAGGCACAGGGTGGAACAAGTGTCAGGCAGCTTCCGGATCACGCTCTTCCGAGCCAGGAGCTTCTCCTTCATTTCCAGGAAGCTCCTAGCTGGTGTGTGCAGCCCCAGCTCCTAGGAGGAGCCCTCGAATCTCTGAGACTGATGACAGGTCATTTGGAAACCTCTAGAAGAAACAATTCTGGTGATATCCAAAGTCAGAAGAAAGGGAAAAATTCACAATTCTACTTTTTCTTGTCAAAATTGCTTGTGACAAATATTTCTCTGCTAACGATGGAGATGATTTTCCAGGTAAATATTTATAGACAACATTGTCTGAATATGTTTATTCAGTTAAGACACAAACCGGGAGATTCCAGTCTCCACATTGCTAAGTAGCATTATTCAGAAACCAGGAAGAAATTCTTTAACGTGGTAGGCTCAACTAACATTGACTGTCCCGAGTAGTCACTGAAGCCATGTACAGTTGTCATGCTAGTTGGTCAAAAAGATCAAATGTTAGCATTACTCTACAGGTCAGTGTAGTCACAGTGAAGACATAATACCTCAGCACCCCAAAGGAGTCAGGACTGGGTCCTGGTGATAAGAAAGTCTGCTGGTACATAGAGTCTTTAGGGAAGGCTAAGCACCAAAAGGAAATATGGAGGCCACATCATTGTCTTGATATCTGCATGACATATTCAGAGGCATTTCATCGCCATAGGATGTGTGAAGAAAGAGACAGAAAAGGCCTCATTTGGGAAACGCAGGAAGCAACGTCTCTTTTTGAGAGGTTGACAGTTCTGCAAATGTAGATCTGAGTCCATGTGCTGAAAAATCTGAATGGCTCCACAGTAAAGGAAGCTACGGAACCTTAAGCAAGGGCACTAATTAGATGAGTGAAGCGTTGCTCAAGGCACGCCTGCTCCTCAGACGGCAGCTCAGAGCTGCAAGGACCGTTCACGACCAGAGTTCAAGCCTCCCTCCACCTCCACCACCTAAGCTGAGTGTCTTACACATCCCAGGCACATAGAGGCCCTCTTAAATCTTTCTCATCTCCTAACAATCGGAAAGGGACAGAATTCCAGAATATTCCAGTCTGTAGCACACGGGTTACATTCTAAAGGTTTTATATTAAATCAGCACCTACCATCTATGGTAGGGAGGTACACTGCATGCACCTCAAGGTCCTATCACTTGTATGTGTGGAACATTTCTCACACTGAGCCTGGAATATGCGTAGGTTTTCTTCTGCTTCATAGATGCTCTTCAAAAGTTTCAAACTTTGGTTCAAAGGCCAAAGCTGATATTGAATGACATTAGTTTGTCCAACTCTTTTGGTTGATCAACTCTTTGTTTTCGTGAGGCACTGTGTATGGTTTGAATATGCTTGACCCAGGGAGTGGCACTATTAGGAGGTGTGGCCTTGTTGGAGGAAGTGTGTCACTGTGGGGGTGGGCTTTCAAGACCCTCCTCCTAGCCACATAGGACATAGTCTGTTCCTGGCTTACTTTGGGTGAAGATGTGGAACTGCCAGGTCTTACAGCGCCATGCCTGCCTGGATGCTGCCACACTTCCTGCCTTGATGATAATGGACTGAACCTCTGAACTTGTAAGCCAGCCCCAATTAAATGTTGTCCTTATAAGAGTTGCCTTGGTCATGGTGTCTGTTCATAGTAGTAAAACCCTAACTCAGACACACTGTCTAATATGGTAGATCAGGCTGGCCTGTAGTTCACTAAGCTGCTCAGGTTGGCCTCAAACTCACAACAGTTCTCTCAGCCTCTTGCATGATGGGATTTCAGGCATGGCTCCCAAATCTAGATAATGTCAACAATTTACTCGTTCTACCATGTTAATAAGTTCTGACACTGACATAATGTTTATTATAAGCCAGGCACCAAATGTTAATAGATTTAGTTCATAACAAGTCCACGGAGGTGGTATCACTAGCTCTGCTTTCTGACTGGAAGAACAAGATGAAGAAATCAAGCAAGCTGTCAAGTTCCCACAAATGGAAAGAGGCAGGGCTACAATTCAGATGAAACTGTGCAGCCAGGGAAGGCATGTAGCTGTGGTCGCTCCAGATGCTCCAAACTCCATTGGCTAGGGAAGCAGTATCTGGAACTCCATTGGCTAGGGAAGCAGTATCTGGAACTCCATTGGCTAGGGAAGCAGTATCTGGAACTCCATTGGCTAGGGAAGCAGTATCTGGAACTCCATTGGCTAGGGAAGCAGTATCTGGAACTCCATTGGCTAGGGAAGCAGTATCTGGAACTCCATTGGCTAGGGAAGCAGTATCTGGAACTCCATTGGCTAGGGAAGCAGTATCTGGAACTCCATTGGCTAGGGAAGCAGTATCTGGAACTCCATTGGCTAGGGAAGCAGTATCTGGAACTCCATTGGCTAGGGAAGCAGTATCTGGAACTCCATTGGCTAGGGAAGCAGTATCTGGAACTCCATTGGCTAGGGAAGCAGTATCTGGAACTCCATTGGCTAGGGAAGCAGTATCTGGAACTCCATTGGCTAGGGAAGCAGTATCTGGAACTCCATTGGCTAGGGAAGCAGTATCTGGAGGTAATGGTCCGTTTCATCAAACTGTGACCCACACAGGAGTCACAGGACTAACTTCTCTCCTGGGCCTGCCCTGCTTCTCCTAGCCTGGGCCCTGTGTTTTCTACTTGCTCTACCCTTAGAGGCCCCCATAGTCTCTATTTTCTCTGGGCAGTAGGGATTCCATGTCAAACCCCGCAGCTTGCGATCATCTCTCTCAGACTTTATCATGGAATAAAATCAAGTGAACATGTCTGCCAAGATCACAGTAAAGGAGATTACTTTAGAACAGAAACATGCTTTCCCATCTCTTATCTACAGAGAGGAAAAAAGCAATCTTTTGTGCTCTGAATATCTGAAAAGTCCGAAAACACTCAAAGGTCTCTACTAATACGGGGCTGTAATTTGCAGTGTGGATGGTAGTTCTATGAAGGTCTTTCAAAATCATTGAGTTCAGCATAAGTTACCTTTAATTCCCATGTGGTTCGATAGGTGAAATCTAATGTGTAACAAGTGTTTCATATGGGCCAACTGATCAACCCCCGGCTTTACACAACTGTCTTATTTCACAATAAATCTATGAGATGAAGGCAGCTGCTGTTCCCATCTTACAGAAGCAGAAGACGGGGCACCAAGAGTTGAAGTAACCAGGCCCCCAGCCTGACAGCTCTGCAGCACACACTAGAACCAGACCATGAAGGGACAGCCTGACTTTCCACTGTCCCCAGCTGCTTCAGCTGTTAACACTGGGCTTGGACAAAGCCAGCCAAGAGCTCCCAAGTTCTAACAAAGTGATCATTTGCTTTTTGAAAACCCTCCATTAAAAGGAACATGACATCTACAAATGATTATCCTTGGGGAATCATCAAAATCTGTCAACTGGAAATAAGATTCCAGAGGGGGAAACCTGAAAACCTCTAATTGCTCCAAGATGATAGTTGGTTGGCAGATCTGGCTCATCTTAAAAGGACATGTGTTGGAAGGTACAGCTGGCATTTAACAAACATGATTTGGGTTCTCATCCTCGCAAAAATCATAGCTGCCCTTTCTAGGTCTGTTACAAATTTGTTTTCATGTCTCTCTAGGCTGCAGAAGCCAGTGTGGCATACCCTCTGCACTTCCCCCTCCAAGTGGGTTGTATTTTTTCCTCACAGCATTAAGGATTAATGTACTGTATATAGACAGTGTGTGTGTGGGGGGGGGGAGATCCCTTTATCTCCTAAAATAATTTGTGTTATGTGAATTTATAGATATGTGGTGTTGATCTTGTTACATTACAAGGGTTTACGAATCTTTGAGAGTTGCAAAGAGGCTTTCAGATTATTCAGAGCAGAGCTGTAAAGATGGCCCACAAGTTAAGAGAGCTTGTTCTGTGCCTGTAGAGGACCCACATTGACTCTCAGGAGCTGTGTTGGGTGGCTCCCAGCTGCCTGTTTCCCCAGCTCCAGGATCCAATCCCTCATTACACATGCACACACGAGCACGTGCCCACACAAAGACACGGGTGCATATGTAGAGTCAAAAGTAAAAGCTGGAGGAGTCCCCAAATCTAAAGTAACAGGAGGTTCGGATGGTTGCTTGTCTTCTTGAAACACAACCTCAAACTGGGCATTGGTGGTACAAGAATGTGGTCCTAGCACTGGGAGGCTGAGGTAGGAGACTGGAGGTCGGAGAGAAGTCTGTCTCAAAAAACCACCAACACAACCCCAAAATGGCAGGCAACAGCACCCACATAGACAGACAAACAACTGTAGATGGACTTACAAAGGGGGAAGATGAAAGCAAAGGGTAAGGGTCACTTTTGAATGTGTGTGTGTGTGTGTGTGTGTGTGTGTGTGTGTGTGTTTGTGTGTTACACATGGAGGTTGTGCTGTCTTCCCACTGTGGAAGCAGAGGGGACTAAGTTCCGGTCATTGGGCTTGGCAGTGACACCTTTCACCCACTAAGCCATCTCACATCTTGTTGGAGTTCCGGTCTCTCTTTCCCCCATGAGGGTCATGGGAACTGAACCCAGGTCACCAGGCTTGCCAGTATGTACTTTAGCCAGCTGAGCCATCCAAACAACCTTTAATTTTTTTTTAATGTAAAATTAACTGCGAAGTCTGGTTAGATAAGATAAAAGTATAAATCCTGTCAGGATAAGAGTGTAAAAATAGTGTAAGGAAAAGGGATTTTGTTAGGCACTGAGGTGGGATGTGGAGAGCTGAGGATACGAGCTACTCCCTCCTGATACACGCACCTTTGATTCATGCTCTTCTGTGCTCTAGTAACTTTACATAGGAATTAACACCTAATCTTTAAGAAAAAGAAAAACCATCGCTAGAAAAATGAGCAAAATATTATTATATACTTATATGAGGTTGTCAAATAGTCATTAGAAACACCCTTGAGCTCATTATTCTAGGTGGTATTGCAGCTTGAGACTGGAGACAAAGGCTCAGAGTCAGGCGGTTGGCTTTCCAGGTGCGTGACCTTGAGCAAGTTGGTTCTCGTGCCTGGGCACAGTCCCTTCCTGTTTCAATTCGATTGCCAATAAATCTTGCTGCATCAGACAGCTTGTTGTGAAAATTAGGCAATATAAAGAAAGCCCTTAAGACAATGTCTAGGAAGGCTTGCTTGTTATGGTTGGATCTTAAGTATTTCCCCAAAGGTGTTCCCACCCTGTGCTGTTCTTGGGAGTTGACCCTAGACCCTAGTGGAAGGACATTAGGTCACTGGACACAAGTTCCTGAGCGGATGTTGGGACCCAAGTGCTGCTTTCTCTGTCTCTCTCCTTCTTGGCTGCCAGGAGGTGAACCATCCTCCTGGTTAACATACCTCATATTGCCAGCATAGGCTGGTAGCAACCACACAGTGAGACCTCTGAAACCCTGCGCCAAAGCAAACAGTTCTTCCTCACAGACTGACTCCCTCAGGCATGTGTCATCGGCAGAAAGCTAACTCACACCGGGCTCAGTAACTGTTAGCTATTCAAAGAAGAAAATGTTGTCAAACAATAAATTATACCTGGATTGGGGTGGGGTGGTTGAGAAGAGAAATTAAATAAGGATAAATTCAGAAGCTAAATTAAACGAGGCTATTCATAGCTCTTCACCTAAAGGAAAATTATAGATTGGACAATTCACAGGTGCTTTGAAAATACTGAGTTAGGACTCTGCCTATCAGTGAATAATCAATGCGGTCAAGAGTTAGGGAAGCTCAGCTCTCCACCTTCCAGGACGCCCACGGTTCCTGCATCCACTTTACCCGTAGGTAGACCTAGGACAGCCGCCATAACTCGGATTAGGCTTTCTGTGTCTCATCGGGGCAATGGAGTTTCTGCTTTTCCAAAATCTATTCTCAAATAATGTTATTCTAAAATAACACACAAGGGCACAATAAAGTGAAAAGCAACTCTCACTGTGAAGGAAGAGCACAGGTCTAAAGTAAAAGGGTTCCTTTTGGTTTTGTTTTTATGAGACAGAATCTTGCTCTGTGCCTCAGGCTGGCCTTGAACTTGAGATCTTCCTGCGCTGGCTTCCTGAGTAAAGACTCTTACAAGTGTGTTCTCTGATACCTAGTTAAATAAAATAAAAACAGTGTAGAATTCGGTAAGGCTAATAGTGTAAATAATAAATAGTGTAAAGTAGAAGGGATTGTGCTAGGTGCGAGGCGGCGTGTGGAGAGCCAAGGACACGGGTTACTCCCCGCTGACCTTTGATTCACGTTCTTCAGCCCAGTCCTGCTCCTTCAGAAGTTACTTTAGGCTTCTTTCCAATTCTGAACCATGAGCAAATCACAAACACATTTGACAACAATATGTTCCTCTTGCGTAAATGTCTCTTCTAGGCCACATACATAATTAAAATCCTGTTGACTCAGGGATCCTGTCTCAGAACTGAATGTCCAAGCTCTGTAACTTCCTTTTCTAACCAGACAGCACAGCTGCCAGGGCTTCCAGGCCTTCCGCCCTCCCCTCTGTGCATAATGATACATTACATATGGATAGCATATATGGGACTTGCCAGGAAGGGTTCCGATGACTGCTTATTTGAACGTTGTTGTATATACACGTGACCAAAACCACCGTGCACCAGGGCCACAGTGAGAACGGTCATGGGCTGGGAGTGGGTGCAGTCCGAGAGTCTCTTTCTCCCAGAACACTTGCTGTAAGTCTTCAGCAGTGGGCATCGTGCCTGTGAAGGAGAAAGAGCGCTTTAAAGACTCCTGATGCTACTGTAAAGCCCGAATTCTTCTTGTCTCCAACATTAAATGAGGAAACCACCTTTTAAAGGTCTTCAAAACATAGACAAGGGATAAAAGCACTCTGGGTTTTCCTCACCCTTAGGCAGTGCCAGATTTAAACCAGACGTGGAAATCGATCCTATGCTGCAGCCCTCTAGAGAATGGGGTTTCACAATGATCTTAGGAAGTCCTTCCTCTGTTCCTCCCGATCATTAAATGCTTACGTTCCAACTTAAATCCCTCATGCTCCAATTTCGGCCTAGTTCCCTCTGCACCGCCTAAATATCACTGCCCGAGGGCTGGAGAGGAGTTGCTTATTTACAAAACCAAAATTACGAAAATATTCGCAGTGGAAGTTAAACACACAGCCAGTCATTGCCCGGAGCTCTTTTATTCCTGCACAAATGTTTAAATACGGGATGGGCTCTTATTCAATTTTCCAAACTTCTCTGTTTTTCCAGAGGTCCTCAGGAGATCAATCTTTTAAAGCCTTTATGTAATTATTTTAGCACATACCTCTATATAAGTTACAAATAATTACATGTTACTGTGCCTAGGCAATGTAATTTTGAATTAGAGAGTTACTTATTGGTACTAAGATTTATAGCTTGTTTCAGAAAAGTCTCCAACTTTGGGGGGGGGGGTTACATTAGAAAAGTATGAGAGCTTTTGTGTGTGTGTGTGTGTGGTATGTGTGTGTGTACATGTCTGTGGGTTTGTGTATGTGAGTATACTTCATGTGTGTGAGTGTGGAGGCCAGAAGCTGACATCAAATGTCCTTCATTCCATTCCATTCCATTCCATTCCATTCCATTCCATTCCATTCTATTCTATTATTTATTTATGTTTTTTTATGTTATCTATTTTTATTATATGTGTGTGTGCCTACCTGTATGTATGTATGTATGCATGTGTGTGTGTATATATATATATATATGTATATATATATGTATGTGTATATGTATATATGTATATATGTATGTATATATATATATATATATATATATATATATATATATATACACCTCCAGAAGGCTAGAAGAGAGCAACTAACGCCCTGCAGCTGGAGTCGCAGACAGCTGTGAGCTACCAGACGTGAGGGCTAAGAACCAAACCCAGGCCCCGTGCATGAAGAGTGAGTGTTCTTAACCACTGAGCCACCTCTCCAGTCCCTGCTTACTTACTTTTAATGAATCTATTGGGGTTGGGAAGATTGATCAATAGGTAAGAGCCTACATTGCTCCTGCAGAGGACCCAGCTGGTTCCCAGCCACTTATGTGACCCAGTCTATGACTCAAGCTCTGAGTTTCTATCCTTTGTGTATACTTACACTCATGTACACACACACACACACACACACACTCCAGATGATGATGTGAGAAATTTCCTAGATTGGGTTAACTGCTGTGGGAAGAGCGGCCCTAAATGTGGGTGGCATCATTCCCTAGGCTGGACATAAACTGGGCAAACAAGATGAGCAGGGACATTCATGCTCTCTGCTTCCAGGCTGTAGGTACAATGTGACCGTCCATCTCTCAGTCCTGCTGCCGCGGCTGTCCACCAGGGTAGATTGCTGCCATGACTGCTCCATCATGGGGGGGGGGGGTCGGGGGCGTGCAGTGCCCTCAAATTGTGAGACAAAGTCAACCTTTCTTTCCTTTAGTTGTGCTTGTCAAATGTTGGTCACAATGATGAGAAAACTAACCAGTACAAACACTGCTGTTCTCCAAGGGGTGAGAACTGGGCTGCCAGGCTTCAAGACTCCCTCCCTCTCTCCAGTCTCCACCAAGCTTCACCCTGAAGCTACAGAAAGGCATTGTTTCTAAACTATGACCTTTGTTTCCTTTGAAAAAGGAGTTGTAATGCTCAGGCTAAACCTATCTTCCTTTTAAAATTCGGAAATCCTTTTAAGCAAGAAAGAGAAGAAATAGCCTATGTCTCTTTGTTACTGTTACTACAAGCATACCCGGGGGTCACTGCACCTTAAGTGAATCATCAGTAGTTTTTAAAATTTTGTACAGAATAATGGGTTTCATTATCCTATTTTCATACCATTTTGATTACTCTAGTCTTCCCCATCACACGCACCAGCCAATCACAGCCCACCATTCCACACCCCCCCACCCCAGCGCATCAGTGCCCAGAACCTATGAACCCCACCCTCAGGTTCGCCTCAATACCACTCCCTCTCTGCTGTTGAGAGACTCATCTTTCTCGGTCATATCAGCATATCCTCGGGTTATGGTCTGTGCACCTTGGTCTTCATGGGCACAAGACAAGAACCCCACTGAGAAGCAAATCTGCCACAATTTGATTGTTTGCACGTGGAGAGTTCCCCGAGCATCTGTTGTAGAAAGGCTATCATTTATCCAATCTAAATTGGGCCTGAGGCTCAGCAGGTAATGACACTTGCTGCCAGGCTGGAAGACCTGAGCGTCATCCCTGGAATATACATGGTGGAAGGAGAGAAGTGGCTCCCTCAAGTTGTCCTCTGCTTCACATGAGTGTACTTGAACATGAGCACACACACACACACACACAGAGGCACCAGAGTGTGTGTGTGTGTATATATATATACATATATATATATATAATCTTTGACTTTAGTAGGAAAAGTGTTACAGTTAAGAAAAAATGAAAATGCTTTCATAGCACTTGGTCCTATGTTGTAGCCCAAGCCTAGAGAACAATGCCCCGTGGGTTTGTTTGTTTGCGTGTGGGATACAATAAAATTCTGTGGTGACCCAACTAAAATTACTTTTTTGTTAATAAATAAATGAACTTTATGTTTGTGCATGCATGCTTTCGTGCATGTGTGCATGCATGCTTGTACACGTGTGTGCGTGCCAGTGTGTGCATATGTGTGTATGTGCACATGTGTGTATATGTGCACACATGTGTGTAGGCACATGTATGTGTAGCCATGTGTGTGCATGTGAGTGCCTGTGTGTGGATATATGTGTGTAGGCATGTGTGGGCATGTGAGTGCCTGTGTGTGGATATATGTGTGTAGGCATGTGTGTGGATATATGTGTGTAGGCATGATGTACATCTGGAAAGTGAAGGCAACTTCATAAAATAGGTCCCCTCCTTTCACCTAGAAGTCAGTTCCAAGACTGTACTCAGGTCACCAGCGCTTGCTGGGCGAGTATTTCTGCTCAGGGAGGCATCCTTGTTCTGCTCACCCCCCTTTAAAAATAGTTCATAAAGTTTTTACACGTTGCTATAAACTGAACATCCGTGCCTTCGCTGAATCCATTTGTTGATACTTAACTCCCAATGTGATGGCTTTTTGGATGTGAAGTCTTTGGAATGTGGTTGTGTCAGATGAGCAGAACCCTCATAAATGGGATTAGAGTTCTTATAAAAGACATCCCAGAGTGTTCTCTGGTCTCTTTAGTCATATGAGGACAGCATGAAAGGATCCATCTATGAGCCCAGAGGCAGAGCTCACCACAGCCTGCATAGCCTCTAGACTAAAAGACATGCACGCTGCTGTTAAAACTACCCGGGTTAGCCTGGGCTCAGCTTCGTTATTATTGATATTAGTGCTAGAGCAGCCTGAAGAGACTGAAGCATGAATTTGTTCATTTAATTCTCAGAACAGCAGATACCGATATACAAAATATAAAATATTCCAGTCTTCGTACTCAAAGACATGAATGGCAGAGGCGGGATTTTAACCCACATTTCTTTTCTTTTTCCTTTCTTTCTATGTTACTTGTTTTTGAGACAGGGTCTCACTGTGTGGTTCTGGCTGACCTAGAACTTGTTATGTTCCAGATTTTTTTTTTATCTCAGAGCCTGGCTGTGGCCCATAATACTGCAAGGGAAGGTCATATAAGGGGTTAGAAAGTACAGGGCCACTTGCAGAAAGGACCAAGACTCTACTGTTAGGCCATGACTTTGGCAAAGGTCCCCAAAGGATGCAGCATGGACTGCCTCTTCTATGATCTTAAAATGTGTTCCTTGCAGACTGTGAGCTCCGACAGCTGTACTCCCGGCACTGAGGCTGAGGCAGGATGCTTGCTGCTCATTCCAGGCCTTCCTGAGTAAAATAAGACGCTGTCTCTGAAAACCAAAGCCAACCAAACAACCGAACGAACCAACAACACCCCCCCCCCATACTGTGGTCCCTAAGCTTCCTGATGCTTAGATTCTGAACAAATCAGAAATTTTAATATCTTCAATTTCCTCAACTGCTGACCATCCCTTAGAGATTTCTGTCACAAGAAAACAAGCAGTTTGTGTCACAGCACACCGGCACAGTTCAGTCTCTAGATGTCACCTGAACACTAAGCCCAGCTAAGTATGTGCTAAAAGACTGCTGGGCTTCTCTCAGGTTTTAAAGGGAACAATGCCCTGCGTCATGTTACCTTTTCTTACTGAGAATTCCTATTCATCCCAGACTGGGTGCAGGTGATGGACATAAATAAATAGATAGATAGATAAACAAACAAACAAATAAATAAATCATTCTATGGCAGTCTCACTTAGTGAGCCAGCAAATTTATTTGGGGTTATTCATAGGAGTAAATAAATAAATAAATAAATTTTAAAATGAATAAATAAATGAATAGCTTTTGTGTTTGTGCACACATGCATGTGCACATTTGTTATGATTAGGCTGAGAGCATACTCCATGGGACAGAGGCAACGGGCTGTCAATCATGCCACTGAAGAAAATGCCCCTCCTCCCTCCCATGGACCATGAATTGCTTATTCTTAGGGAGGGGAGGAATTTTAGGAACTTTCCTCCTCCCCCAAGACAAATCATTATCAGAGCCCCATCTTATTCATACTGGGAGGGGCCATCCCAGCTGCCTGGGGATATTCAGGAGGGTGAGGGGATTGTCATACCTGGAGGACAGCCTTCTACAATAGTCTATCCATAGGCTCAACCAATCAATATATTGGTGGGATAAGCCATGCATAAACAGGAAGTGATGTGTAGACCCCCCCTCTGGGTGGTCCCCCAGTATATTTTCAGACACACGACACCTCACCACAATTAGAATTGTTATTTGTTCAGTGGTTGTTCAGGATGAATGAGAAACATGGGTTTTCAAATCTATTAAGGAAGTCTTTGAAACTAACCTATGTTATGCTGACAACTGGGTAATTTCCCAGAAATGTTTCTCCGTTTACATTTACTGTTAATAACAGTCCTGAGGGATGTGAACACGTGTCTCAGTTTTATGAATAGGAATGAATGCTGAGGCTCTGCAAGGTTAAAAACTCTCTTTAGATCACACAGCCAGAAAGTAGCAGACTGGGGAGCTACACTGTCTTCTTTTTCTGATCTTAGTGAACTGACCATACGGCTTCTCAGATCTCCTTTGTAATGAGTACGGTATTAAGGTGTAGACAAGTCCCAAGGCTAAGTGTCACATAATGATCCTCACATGGTGTGTTTACCAGGAGCCAGAAGATACAACAACGTCCAAACTGAAGAGCTCTGAACCTTCTTAGCTCTGCCTTCTCCTCTTCCCCCTGAATCACACTTCACTAAGTTCTTGGTCACAACCATCCTTGTACATGTTTAGCATATTTAAAGAAAAATGGAATATAGAGGTGGGGTTGCTGAGAGTGGAACTCAGTGTCAAGGCAGGTCCTTAGCATAAGTAAGGCCCTGGGTTTAATGGTCCAGCATGGACCAAGGGAAGGAAGGAAGGAAGGAAGGAAGGAAGGAAGGAAGGAAGGAAGGAAGGAAGGAAAGAAGGAAGGAAGGAACAAGAGGGAATGGGAGAGCAGCTCGAATATCAGATCGTTCTGAAGAAAATGACAGTTGTCACGGATGCAGGGCTGTGCTGATGTTAATTGTCAACTTGACTTCTAGGGATCAGGCCTTGGTTCATCTGTTAGAGACTGTCTAGGTTGAGGTTAGCTTTAGATAATGCCTGTGAGGGAATTCTTTGATGATGTTGGTTGGTGTAGAGCTCCGAGAGGAGAAAATCAATATTGGCATTATTGATAAAGGAGGCTAGACATCATTATCTCAAAACAATCCTATCGTCCGTGGCAAACACTGAGGGAGCCTGAAGCAGAGAAACTTTTCCCCAGTTGGATGTTGCCCGGGCTTCTGCCAACGCGTCCTACGCGGAAAGAGGAGATTCAACTGATGCATACAGAAAAAAAAAATGTCTAAAAACCAAAGACATTGTGACTTTTGTGGCAGTTGCATCATTTTTTGTTTTTATTTTTTTCATTATTTGATATTTAAAATGTGTTTACAACAACGAGATCTGTTATTTACCTCTTGCCGATCTGTTCCTAAGCTTGAGAATGTATGTGTTACGCACTAATACAGCTAAAGCACTCACTATACCTACCTAGTTTTTATGTCTCCTCCTTCTTCGTTTAAGCTAAACAACTTGTATGTCAGAGGAATAAAGACATTTCTGAACAATTTGTGGGCTTGAGAACTGGACCCAGTATCCAGATTTCCATACGAAGAGGAGTTGAGGTTAGCATCGCTGTGTACCAAGACTGGACAGATATGTAATCATGGGAATGGCAGGGCTGGACAGGAACATAGCCTCGTTCCTGGGTTTTCTGCCCTCCTTCAGATGGTGTAGGGAATAAAGAAACCGGATCCATGAATTGCAGTTAACGTCCTGTGTTAAATAAAACAGTCAAATAAACAGTTCTCAGAGCATGCTGTCCCGGTGGACAGGCATCTCTTGAGCCACTGGGATGGTTGCCAGTGAGTGGCTAGTTGGAGCGCTAGCTAGGAGTTACTGTTCTCCTCAGGCACTCAGACACCAGGAGCCACGTTGGGTGTTGGCTTTCTCCAGCCAGCGCTATCTCGCTTAGTCAGACTGCCCTCTGTACCAGATGAAGCGGAGAGGGAATTCCTAGCCACCCACTCACTGGGAGCCACAAAACCCGACTCTCATCCTGGGGGCCTTGGGGGTGGAAGGACCATAGCTCCTTTTACTTACCTGAGCACAGTAGCCGACTATCAGGAGACTGCCTCTGGCCTTCACACATTGCCCCACTGTTTACACAGCTGATGGAAGTTTGCCCTCATTGAAGAATTTGGCTCTAGAGGATTCCCCTTAAAATTCCCAAAGGGCCTATTCACCCCGTCACACCTACACAGATGCCTGTGGAGATACCGACAGCGGGGTTCGTTTCTAACTTCCTCTGCACAGGACTGGAATTCTACACGTTTATTTAAAAGGAGGGGGTTGGAACAGCACTAAGGGGGGACTACACGCCCCAGCATTATAGGAGGTATTTTCGAGAAGGATTTTCAGCAAAGTCAACAACTCCCTTGTCCTACCACTCAGACATTCCTTGGCTTCATCCAACAGCCTAAACTCTGCCCTCCTTCCTCTCCTCGCAGGCACCACGCTGAGCCAGATGAGACTCCCAGCAGCTCAGAACCTTTCAAAAGCAGAGAAAGAAACACTCAAGGAGAAGCGAGAAGCAGGGGCTGGAAATTCTTCACCTTTAATAATGTAGAGGCCGCTGGCCTTGCCGAAGAAAACACCTCGTCCATGGTTTAGCCATGACACAGCACAGGCATCAGACGGACTCGGAGTTTCTTGAAGTCTTTTATGTTTTTTCTTTCCAGAGAAGGATCAGTTTCTACTCTCTGCTAAGTTGCTAAGAAGTGTTGAAAATGGCAGCTCACTATTAATTTTCCCATCTCTCCTTGCTGACTGGCAGCCGGGCTTGGCAGCAGGAAGGCCTGCTTTTGCTAGCAGTGAATGCTCCTTTCACTGGGAAGCGGCTCAGGGAACAGCCCTGCATTTGAGAAGGAGGCACACACAAGATGTAACTATATCCAGAATGTTCCCTTTCTTAATTCCCTTCCCTTACCCTAGGTCCCCCCTAGTCTAAATAATGAATGATATTATGTTGCTAAATAAATTTCACTCAAGTACATTCAACGCAAAGGATATTTTTTTTTAAAGGAGGGGAGTGGGAGGGGAGCAGATGCAATGTGTCGTCTTGTGTGTCTCCCACTTGCCTGTTTCTAAGGAGACAAGAGTATAGTCTCAAGTTCAAGGGCTTAGGTTTTTGTGACAAATTAGTTTGACCAATTCTGCTAAATGAACAGTCATGTCACTTTGAACAAATCTCTTTTCTTTCAATGTCCTTATTTATATAGTTTATAAAATAAGAAAATTACTCAGGAGAGTTCTGCTTTCGAGAATAAAATATAACCATCTTGTCAGTTACGATCGTAGTCATGGGGAGCATGGGTTCCTCACAGAGGGGCGAATTCAGCTTTCCTTTGCTTCTGCCTGTGACCCAAAAATGCCCTTAGCAGATGTCACACATGTGATGCTGAATATCAAAGTCTCTAGAACTGTGAGCCAATACATTGGTGTTCGCTGCAAGCTGCCCAGGCTGGGCTTTTCTGTCACAGATGAGTAAGGCATTGTTACTGGCTCTTCCTTCTCAATACTGTTGGACCGGAGGCAAACCATGCGAAACAGAGTAGAGATAAAAGCCATATACAGAGAGTTCTAAACCGTTAGTGGGCCAGAAACAAGTGAAATTCAATATAGTCCTCTAAGAAAAAAAAAAAAAAGAAAGAAATCTAAGCACATGATCATTTGTAGGAGGTGGGGAAATATTCTTTTCCAAATACTTGATAACAAGTGGGCTTTATTTGAGAAATAAATCCAGAAAAGAAGAGTTAAACTAGAAGATGCATTTATACAACAGAGAATGTCTTTTTTTTTTTTTGGAGAGTCATAATTAAACACTTATGAATTAAAAGCTCTAAGAAAGCCTGCAGGGCACTGGATCACACACAGTTACATAGGTTCTTGTGATGCCCAAAATTAACCTGTAAGCCCCACCTGCCCAGGAACCAGGTAACATCATGGAATGCTGGGAGTTGTAGTTCTTGGAAAACAACAAAGCCTCATGGGAAAGTACAGTGGCCTATAGGTTTGCCCTTATAAGCCCCCACAACACGTGACTTGAGGCCATTCTCAGTTGGGAAATTCCAGAGAACGGTCCTGACCAAAGTTCATCCCATGGTCAGTATTTAATATTTAATAAAGATTGCTTTAAATTTGGCCCAAAATGATGGAGCTGATTTTTTTTCTGGTGAATCTCACGACTATCAGTTCTCATCAAGGAAACCTAACTCATTTTGTGTAGCTGAAAGAACCCTAAAATACTAGGGCATTTAACCTCATCTACACACAAATGTTTTTGGAATTAGTTCCCTACAACACACTTAGGTTACGGCTCAGTTAAGCAGTATCTGTGGTGTGGAACTCTATGAAAAGTGACTTAGCATCTTCCAAAACCGTTCTGTGCTAACGGTGGCTGTACCGTTAAGAGTTATCAAACTTTGTCGCCACCAGAATCTTCTAGAAGACTTGTTAACTGGAAGATTGCTGAGCCTCATGCCAAGGCTTCTCATCCAGCAAATTAGGAAGGAGAACATCCACACAGTGGCAATCCTGCTCACGCGCCCTAGGTACTGCAACGGCTTAACTTCTGTTTCCACACCCAGACCCTGACCTTAGCTCACAACTGTCTCTAACTCCCGTTCCAGAGGACCTGATGCGTCTTTCTGGCCCTCGTGGACACCAGTCACATATGTGGTGCATTGACATCCATAGAGGCAAAACAGAAAATAAGATAATATATATATATTTAAAATTATCATTTTCATATATGCATCACCTTAGAAATTTAGAACTGAAATCTAGAGAGGCACAGTGTCTTCTTATGGTTACAATTAAGTCAAGATATTATACTGGGGAGGGGGGTGTGAAATGTGATATGCTGCCAGACCTTTATTTAATACGCCCAGAGAAGGACCCAAGCAAGTAACAGAAAGGTTGGATTTGGTGGTTTTTCTTGAAGTCGGGTGTCCTATTCAGACCCAGGGAGAACTCACGCATCTGCTCCCACCTACCATAGACAGGCAGCACCAGGAACTCTGCTAGCTGCTGTCTATGTCACGTAAAGCTGTTCATAGAAAACATCCCATCTCCCCAGGCTCTGAAACCGCACAAAAACAACTTCTCCCAAGAAAGCTTGTCTCTGCCCACTGGCATTCTTTAGAACTTCCTGGATGTATAAACTGAGTTCCCCGCCATTATCCACTACGTCAGCAGGATTTCACAAATGTGTGACCTTAGGTTTTAAAGGGAGAACACAGACGCTGACAATGATCTAAACCGGCCATGAGTGTTAGTGAGGAATCTGGGAGATGGACAGAAGGACATAAGGTGCTTAGAACTCTGCAACCAGGCGCGGAGTCTCCAGTTTTAATAATTGCAGGGATGTGAGAGTCTCCTTCATTGGGCTGCTCAGGGTGCCTCTGGCAAACAGAAATAAACAGTGCTCATGAATAGAGCTCCGCTGCCCTGGGGCATGCTGGTTTTCACTGGCTGGTTTCCCAGGCTTCTTGGTAGCTTTTGCCAACAGAACCCAGCATCCTCCGGTGAGACTTAAACACCACCAACCAGGGTAGAATGAGAAGTGCCAGCCTTTTTTTCTGGATCAGAAGCAAAGACCAGCACAAGTTAAATAAATTTCCGAATTTACTTCTTTTGTTTAACATTGAATGGCCACCTATTATGTTCTGAGTCTTTGAGAGATGTCAGCGGTCCAGAGATTAGGTAAGAAATGTCTGTCCTCTGGAGAGATGTGATGGAGCACACAGAATACTCGTGACACAATAGGAAACTAGTTAACGGGAAGCAGAGCATTGTGGGAAATAAGGCAGCAGCCTGCTGTGATGTACTTTCCAGAGGTGACGCTTCAGGTGGGTGCTAATGGAATAATCGAGGGACTAGAGGAGATGCTATCCAGTGAGAAGGCACACGGTTAGCTCAGAGAAGAGTGAGAAAATTGACAATTTGAAGATATGCTGGAGGAAACAGCTAGGGCTAAGATTTGGAGTAGGTTTGGGAAATGGAAGGTTCTTTTTGCCCATGAGATGTGCAGTCACTAGGGTAAGGGTGGGCGGCACGGATTCCCAAGAGATAAGTCGTTTTACCCAGGGTTCAATCTGAACACAACCGTTCAAGTCTTTGGTGAAGGAATGGCTAAGCCGAGTGATGAATGGCTCCAGTCTAAGCCATCACCTGTGTCCAGCTCAGCTATTTTATAGATGAGAAGACAAAGAAAACCAACCTTGCCTCTCTGTCCGGCATGACTTACTACTCCTCGACCGTCTCCATCTGTGTGTCTGTTACTTACAATGAAATGTGCTTGAGACCGAAAAGTTGATAGAGGTTTTTTGATGTTATTTCATGGTTCTAAGGACTAAAGATTGTAAGGTCATGGTGCTGACATCTCCTTAGCATCTGGCAAGGGCCACTTGCTGCAAACCTGTGTGCAGAGGGCCTCATACGGTGATCCAGGACAAGAATGCTGCTGGCTTTATTTTCTCTTTCTCTCCTTGAAAAACCTTTAATACCACAATGGGGGTGGCCCACCTTCATGACTTTATCCATCCTTGATTACCTCCCAGAGGCTCTGCCTCCAGATATTGCTAGTGTCTCAGTGCAGGGACAAGTCTCTAACACAAGAATTCTGAGTGCCCCGCTCTCACCAAAGCTCCCTCACCCACAGGTCTCCATTTTGTCTTAAATTCTTACCTCTCCATTGCAACCTTGTGTCATCCAAGCCACCATCTTCAAACAAGCCTCAAAAATGTGGTTGCTTGGTGCCCACAGGATCTTATAAGTCGAGAATCTTTCTCACATAACTCTGTGTGCTTCTGTGATTTGGCTTATGGGAGAATAAAGTTCTTGTTGCCCAGCAGAGTGTGGCCTGAGAGCTACCTCCTCAGCAAAACCTTCTTCGTTCTTCTTGCTATGACTACACCCTACCCCCTGGCCCGTGCTGTAGGACTGATTCCCGTCCTACATTATTTTGCATTATTTTTTAGGCTACCTCTGGGAAGTCTGATATGCCTTAGCTGGCTGGAAGGGAAATAAGGAAGAAGGGAGGGGGGAGGTGGCTTTGCTTTTGAGTAGACGAAGTAAATATTGCCTAGGCAAGAATTGGGTATTCAGAAATAGATGGGGCCACTGCGGGATGTTGTGTTGTAAAAAGGCAGCTTTTACAATGTCTCCGTGGCTTTTCTACACTGTGGCCTCCCATCAAGAAAGGAAGCTAGAACTCTGCCTCATGGAATCTCAGGTGTTGCTCCTGTAACCAAGAGAATCCTGGAGAGGCCATGCTACAAAGCTGTTGAGGTTGCTGTTGGTATCAGAAGAAACCAGGAAATTCCTCCTTATTCTTTAGGGATTCCTGCTCTTGGAGTGGTGGGCCACTACGCATGATAAGCCATCACCCAGAGTATGTAGAGACTCTGGGAGATAGGTCCAGCTGAGCTCACACTTCCAGCTGTCCCTATCATGGTCCCAAGTGTGTCCTCTCATTCAGCCCAGTGACAGCAATCAGTACCAGGAAGTAAAAGAACATGACTTAAGTGGTTTGCTTAATATCTGCCCACAGAATCCATAGCATATACTAGGTGCTGCTTCAAGTGGCTAAATGTGTAGATGATTTGTGCTGTAGCAGTTAATACTGGGAAATCTAGGGAATGGATTCCTGATCCTACCTCTTAATCCTAATGCTTACTGGTCTTCTGAAAAAGTAAAAAAAAAAAAAAAAATCAGCTCACATATTCCCACCCACCCTCTCCCCAAAATGCTGGTGTGATCTGTGATGTAGCTCAGGAGAGTGCTTGTCTAACATGCTTAAACCCAAGATTCCATCCCCAACAGGACAAAAAGTGGCACGGTGGTGCA
This sequence comes from Mus caroli, assembly GCF_978045245.1. NCBI lineage: Eukaryota > Metazoa > Chordata > Mammalia > Rodentia > Muridae > Mus > Mus caroli. Next base: position 14,300,192 of record NW_028227258.1, read on the forward strand.
TGCCTCCAATCCCAGGGCTTGGAAGATAGAGGCAAAGGGGTTAGAAGCTTGAGGTTACCCTTGGCTACATATGGCAGCTTGAGGTCAGCCTGGGCTTTACACTGTGTCTCAAAATAAAATCAGAGCAAACAAATCAACAAGGATTTTTTTTTTGAGAACCATCAGTCGATCTAAATCCTGACTGTAAATACTAGAGCAGAAGTGGTTTTGGGGGGCCCAGAGCAGCAAAGGGGTGCCTTCTTCATCTGACCAGGAGCAGCCACTCATTTTAGGTTGCAGATGGTAAAGGCATTTGTAAAAAGCACAGACCCAACCAGAGGAAAGAATAGATTCATGACAGCTGGAAAACCGTAAAGGGTAGAGATTCAGTGATCATTTGTTGCTTGAGTTGACTGAATCCAGGGCCTGACTGTCAGCAATATTGATGGCTTTGCTCACACCCAAGGGTCACAGTTGCCACTGTCTGATACAGTTTTGACCTACCTCCCCTCCCTCCCCCCTCCCTCCCTCCCTTCTTTTCCTTTACCCATCCCTCCCTCTGAGAATTTTAGTCAGAATACTTAGAGACTTAGAGATGGAGGCAGCTGCTGGCCTCTGCGGCGGGATTTCCTAAGGATTCTGGTGGGAGTTATCTGTCTCTCCCTCAGGCCTACTGTGGACATCTTGACTTGAAGGTCATGCTTGTTGCTCACATAATATTTGCATTCCTCTTCTCCCATCCTGTGGAACTCATTAGCTCAATGTTAGCACCCACGGGTCCCCTAATGATTCTGCAGCCTTTCTCAGAGACCCACATGAAACATGACTCTCTCCTAAGCTCACAATAGCTTCTTTTACCTAGGGCCATATTTAACATCTCTCCTACTGATTTGAATCTACTAAAGCCTGAGGGAGAGGCCGACTGAAGACCAACAAGCGGGCCTCGTAATTACCCTGGAAAGGAACGTGAGACTTCAGGTCACTTGAACCGTTTCTTCCTCCTGGGAGAGGAGATCTCCATCATGGCCTGTATTTTCAGAAGATCTTCAGTATCTTATCTGTGAAATGTTTGGGAAACCATTCTTCAGTCAAAGAATGCTTTGCGTCCAGTTAGAGTTTTGTAAGAGTCTGATTTTGCCGGGCGTGGTGGCGCACGCCTTTAATCCCAGCACTCGGGAGGCAGAGGCAGGCGGATTTCTGAGTTCGAGGCCAGCCTGGGCTACAGAGTGAGTTCCAGGACAGCCACGACTACACAGAGAAACCCTGTCTCGAAAAACCAAAAAAAAAAAAAAAAAAAAAAAAAGTCTGATTTTGTGTGACATTCAAATGTCTAGGAATTTCCTCCAGTCAAATATCACATTTTTTTTAACAGAACTGACAGCAAACTGTACAATATTCAAGATCACAATCGTGTGTGTTTCCTCATTGAGACATTAGACGTCTGCCTCTGGGAGAAGTCTTTCTTCAACCTCTGTGCTCTTCAGAGATTTATAAACTACACCACAACTAAAATGCTAAAGCAAAGACACATTTTTTTTAAAAAAAAATTTTTTTAATTTAGTTTTTTTTTTTTACCTATTTACTTTACATCCTGCTCACTGCCCCTTCCCAGTCACCCCCTCCCACAACCCTTCCCCTCCCTGTCTCCTCTGAATGGGTATGGGCCCCCTTGGATATCCCTCCTACCTTGGCACTTCAAGTCTCTTTGAGGCTAGGCACTTCCTCTCCCACTGAGGCCACACAAGGCAGCCCCACTGGTAGAACATATCCCATGTACAGGCAACAGCTTTTGGGATGGCCCTCGGTCCAGTTGTTGAGGACCCACGTGGAGGTCCAACTGTACATATATGTGGGGAGGCCTAGGTCCAGCCTGTGTATGTTCTTTGGTTGGTGGTTCAGACGCTGAAATCCCAAGGGTTAGTTGACTTTGTTGGTCTTCCTGTGGAGTTCCTATCCCCTTCGGAGTCCACAATTCTTCCTCCTAGTCTTCCATAGGAGTCCCCAAGCTCCATCCTCTGTTTGGCTGTGGATGTCTGCATCTGTCTGAGTCAGCTGCTGGATGGAGCCTCTCAGAGGACAAATTGCTCTGTCTGCAAGCATAAGAGAGTATCATTAATAGTGTTAGGAATTGGTGCTTGCCCATGGAATGAGTTTCAAGTTGGGCCGGTTACTGGTTGGCCATAACCTCAGTCTCTGCTCCCTCCCCTGTGTCTGCATTTTTTGTAGATAGGATAAATTTTGGATGGAAAGTTTCGTGGGTGGGTTGATGTTTCTACCACTCCACTGGGATTCCTGTCTGACTTCAGGAGAAGGCCTCTTCGGGTTCCATATCCCCAATGTAGTAAGTCACAGCTAAGGTCTCCTCCATTGATTTTTGGATCATAGACCTTTCACAGGTCTCTGTCTGATCCTGGAGGTGCCCTCCACCTCTTTACCCCTTTCAGTTGCAGATTTCCATTCATTTTCATAGCCATCCAGCCATCTCTCCTGTCCTTCCCCACACCAAGGGTTCAGACTTAAAACAAATGGGGGAATTCACTTTGGAGGCAGAGGCACCAGTTGTTTTCAGGTCAGCTTTGGCTTGGTGGGCCTGATGAGGACTGGTTGCCGAGCAAAGGCTAGGGTTAGGGCACTGCCTGCCACCCTTAGCCACCAAAAGGCCTCACAGTGCCTCCCCTAACACCTTTGTAGTCACAAACATTTCCCAGTATTCTGGACTAACTGTATAGTAATAGTCTGTATGTTAACTATTCTATTACCAGACGAATGTCAGTTTATTAACATGCATTTCTATACTTAAATATTTAAGAACTGCAACTCACGTGTAAATAACCCACTATACTTAGTTATGCAGTGGGCAACAGCTAAGCCAGAGACCCAGGAGACTCATTTTTCTGGGATTTATCTGCAGCCTTGTCCTCTGAGTTCCTTGAGGCAGGATCTTGGTGTGAGTCATCTCTAACTGCTTCTTGTTGTCTGGCGCTGAGCCTTGCACATTGGAATAATACCATAAAAGCTTTAGAATGGACGAAAAGGGACCTCCTTTAAAGCTGGGTATAGTGGTGCTTGTCTTGAATCCCTGCACTTTGGAGGCAGGGACAGGTTGATCTTCTGAGTACAAGGCCAACCTGGTCTACAGAGTGAGTTCCAGGATAGCCAGAGCCACAAGGGGAGATCCTATCTCAAAACAAACAAACAAACAAACGAACAAAAAACCAAGAGGGAGGAGGAGGAAGAGAAAGAGGGGAGGGGGAGGGAGGAAAAGGGGGAGGGGAGAGGAGGAAGGGGAAATAAAGAGAAGAAAAGAGGCTTCCTTGGGTAGGGAGGAGTGGGTTCATCTTGAAGGCACAGACTGGGTCTCTGACAGCAGTGTGAGTTGGGAACCATTTGAACAGCACTATATACTTGGAAACACTTCAATACATTCACTGTCTTTTGACCAAATGTCAGTACGCTTGTCTTGCTACTGGGGAAATTCACCTTTAGAGAAACCAAGGGATTCATCCAACATGGTCTGCTTCTCCTGTTTGTGGAATTAGAAAATAAAAATACATGCATGCATGCAAATGTACTGACACTCACATAGGTGGTCCAAGGGTTTTTTTTTTTTTTTTTTTGAGGGGGGAGGGTGTTGGTGGTGGTGGTGGTGGTTGGTTGGCTTTTAACACATCTTCACTTACTCAACTCATCGTTGTCAAAGTTGTATTTCAGGATCTTTGCCGGACCAGATCTGTACAGACCTCAGAGTGGCTAATGGAGATGCTGTGGCAGAGCATGATCATTCAACTTTGGATGTGTGCCCTGCACTCTGAGTTTGACTTTGTAAGTATCCTTAACAATAAGGCACAGCTCAGAGAGACAATAGAACACTGGCTTAACTCTGTAGTGCAAAGAACTGCTGGCTCAGGATGCTAAAAATTCAGTCTTAATCAGAAATGCTTAGACCTTCCTTGCGACATTAGCAATGTGGCAGAAAGGCAGAATCTCCATAATATTCAATATACCTTGACTTGTTTTAAATTATTCCATTATTAAATCATGTAAGAAAAATTGAAACCCAGGACTGAGGCATGTGCTAACCCATCCCAGCTTCTGCAGAGAGACTGTGGATATTGGAGGGATGGGCTGTGAATGGTCGGGGCTGCTGGCTGCTCCTTCTCTTTTCTGGGGAACCAAAGCCAACAAGGTTCCTCACCACTGCTGCCTTCTTGATCTCCTGCTCTCTATTTTTAGAACTCTTCTGTCCAACATCCTCTGCCCCACTGCTGTGACCTTTCATGACACACTTCTCCTGGTGGTTATTTTGAGATCATATCCCTTCCCCAAAGTATTACTGCAGCTAGAATCAATGTGTGATGTGGAACAAGACAAGTCCTTGCTTGACAAAGCACCCAAGGTATGTGTTCTCACAGGACGGTGAGTGAATGGGACACAAAGGGCAGGCACATCATTCCATATTTTTAGTCATCAAAGCATTCTAGAAGGACTGCTTAATCAGTTAGATACCACAAGTCAGTTTTATCTAGGTGCAGAATTCATAGCTAAAGGCTATAACAGTGTGTGTGTGTGTGTGTGTGTGTGTGTGTGTGTGTGTGTGTGTGTGTGTTGTGATTTAGGAGACAGAAATAAACGTAGTAACCATAAAGAAGATAATAGAATTTATTGTTTTGGGTTCATCTTTTATACCTTCCTTCTCCCTGAGTCTATACACCACACAGAATGATCACCGGCTTCTACAGTGAAGGGAAAGCTCAGAGAGACTGAACACGCTGTGACTGTCTAGTACTCCTCAAAAAAGTATTCATGCATAGAAATTCTAGAAGTAGAATAAGAAGAATAGCAGTAAGATGAACATTTAGCTTCTGGGACAAACCCCTCTTCAATGAAGAGACAGGCATTGCTTTCCGAATTTGTCACTGTACCTCCTGTCAATCACATACACAGTTAGCCAGACAGCTACAAAAACTAGGAAATTTACATTGACAGTAAAAGTTAAGATTTATTGAGCATTTGTATTATGCATATCTGTTAAGAACTATTTTTTAATTTCTATATAAATTATATCATGGAAAACTGGCAAACTCACCACAAAATATGAACTTGTGCCCTCTTTTGACAAGACCATTAAAGGGCAGAGAAGCTAGAAATGTTGGCCAAGATCAAACAGGTGCTCATAGTTTACAGCAGAGATTTTTGAAGTTATATTTAAAAGAGCACAAAAAGGAACCAGCAAGATTTCTCAGTGAATAAAAAGTGTTTTCTATGTGTGCTTGGTGACCTGAATTCAATCCAGACCCATATAAAGGTGAAAGGAGAAAAAAAACCCAGCTTCATAAAGTTGATTGGACTCTACATATGCACTGTGGCATGTGCACCCCACATACAACATCCACACACAGAAATAATAAAGCTTAAAAATTAAAAATAGCATTAAAGTTATACTGGGAGAAAATGTTATATGGAAGTGAGATCTCGATTCACATAGAACATTCTGCCTTTATGCTATTCAATTAATTTGTTTCAGAACCATCCCCCAAGTCATTGGTCTTGAAAACTGTAATCTTAGTATTATATAATGACTCCTAAGAGATATACTAGAATTTAGTAAACTCAGTACCAGCAAGGATGTTGCAAAGTAGACAGTCTTCTAAATTGTTAGTGGCATTTTGTGCTAAAATGCTGTAATCTGGCAAAGTTTCATATTACACATCAACATTAATAAAACGAGCCACATCCACTGCTCAGTGATGGAAGACACCAAAAAGCATTTGTGATCAAAGTTGTTTTCTCAGTGAAATCTCCTTAACCACCCACTTTAGATTGAGTGACTCCTGCTGCATTAGTGGAGACCTCACTGTTGTCTAAAGCCATATCTTAGTAGTTACCCCAAACTCTTTCTTGAATGAATGCTCTCTTGGTCCAAGGGAAGAAAACCCTTTTTAAAAATAGGGTCTGAATTGGTCAAGCTGATCTGCATGTTAGCTAACACTTGGGAAAACTAAAGCACAGAACTACTGAAAACAACAACAACAACAAACAAAAACAAAATCAAAAAACCAAACCAAACCAAACCAAACCAAACTGGACCCTAATGAAAAGACACGTGGTTCTCAGTTTCTAATACAAAACACTAAACATACCAAGAACAGAGACACTGTGACCTAGAACATGGAAAAAAGTCAACCAATGGGAGGACACCTAGAAATAGCAAAGGCAATGTTAGTGAAAGTCGATATTAAAGCAGTTGCCACCTCTAGGAATGGGTATAGAAAGAAAAACACAAAGATAAAATGAATTGACAAATGAAGATGATCGACCAGAGCCATTAAAAATGAAGTGTGCAGCCGGGCATGGTGGTGCACGCCTTTAATCCCAACACTCGGGAGGCAGAGGCAGGCGGATTTCTGAGTTAGAGGCCAGCCTGGTCTACAGAGTGAGTTCCAGGACAGCCAGGGATACACAGAGAAGCACTGTCTCGAAAAACTAAAAAAAAAAAAAAAAAAAAAGGATGTATGCAAGGCCTGAAACAAAAGGTTGATTGGGTAAATTGAAAAACCAATGAGACACTGCAGAAAAATCATCACTAACTTTGAGAATATAGAATGTCAGGTATATAAAGTATATATAGATGAAAGTATTCTTAAGTCACCAAGACTTTTGGATTTATGGAACAAGCAGGAGACATATGTGAAATAAAATTTGCCAAATTTTTCAAAAATATGTTGAAAACTTCCAAAAGTATTCAGTTATAAGCCCACATATCAAAGAACCTCAATGAATCTCAACAATATGAGAACAAATTGAGATTAAAATACACGATTTTTCATTTGTTGTAACTCAAGTATAGAATATCAAAAGCAACCAGAGAAAAATATTTAACAGAAAGAGGAATGACAACCAACTTCTGTCATGTGGAAACATGCGTGCCAAGGACAATGGAACATCTTCCAGGCTCAGAAGAGAAGCATCAACCTGGATGTCTACACTCAGTACAAAAGCTCTCCAAAAATTAAATCAAAATTACATTAAAATTAGACAGAACATCACTGGCATACTTAGACTGTAAAAACCCTTCTAGAAAATTCTTTCAGGAAAAAAGAAAATGAGCCCCTTCACGTGGAAATTTGGGTCCACACTAAGAGAATCACAAATGGGTGAGGAATTTATAAGTACTTATTGTTTTAAATGTTCCTTAAAAGATAACGTGCTGAAACAAAAATATTTGCAGTATGTTGTGGCATCCTTACCACATACAGAAGCAAAATAAATGATACAACATCACAAAGTGGGCTGTGTGTACATTTCCTAAGTTCTGTGTGAGGCAGTGCAAGAATGTTTGATGGAAAGAATGTGGTCAGCTTCCAGACACACATTGTAATCCCTGAACGGGTGGGCCCAGTATTTTCAAATGAACAGCGCTGGAATGACTCTCAAGTTGGAACTACACAGGAAGTAAAAGAAAGACAAGGTTTAATAAAATCTTGGAGTAATTGAGAATCAGTTCTGACTTACTGATTATTCTTTATAAAATTTTGCTTATCAAAAAGCATGTGCTATCCAAGGAGTATCTTTAATTTAGTTTATTCTAAATAGTGTTAGTTTATAAAGTTTGTTTTTTTTCCTATTAATTCTTCATCTCTGGTAAAATATGAATTAGTAGACATTTTGAATACAAGAAAAAAGTCGATTTTGTAAAATAGTTTTTTGCATAATAAAATCTTAATTGTGTCATTCTAATTATTCGATATTATTTTACCACCTCCAACATGTAATTATGACAAAAAGACAGTGTCCTTGTGTTTGGGAAAGAGTGTCATCATGGTTGATTGCCAGACAAGTGCATGGGTTCAAACATCAGCTCCACCTGATTTGAGCACGTTACTTAATGTCACTAGATCTCTATGATGTGAGGATATTGGAGCCCACCTTAGAATCAAATGATTTAATACACTAAGAGTACTTAGAAAAGGGGCCAGTAAGGATAAACAGATAAAGCCACCAGCTACTAAGTAATGAGCTGAGCTCAATGCCAGGGACTCGCATAGTGGGAGAACTGATCCACAAACTGACCTCTGACCTCCACATGCATGCCAACACACATATGTGTGCACGCACATACAAATACACAATAAAAATGTAATAAACCTAAAATCAAAAAGAACGTAGTACCAGAAAGACAGTAAATACTACGAGATAAATTGATTGTAATTATTCATAGAAGCTAATCTGCAGTAGAGAGAGCATTAGATTCAGAGAGATAACAAATGTAGAAAGGGTTGTACGAAAACAACTTGACAATTAGGGAGACTGCTTTGGCTTTGTCCAGTCAGGAGCTATGTGCTGGCAGACATGACACTGACTTCCTGAGGGCCCCTTCTCTTGCTTGTTCTCCCCTCTCTCGTTTCCTGTTTCCTCATGTTCTTCCCTTTCCTGTTTCCTGTTGCCCTCTTTTGTGCTTACTGAGAATCCAGTATGTTAAATATTGGGATTTGTGTTCTTTCAGGGCTGTTGCTGAGAAGGTCACGTCCAAAATTCAAGTCACATTTCAAATTAAAACTGAATCCAGAATTGAAATATTGAATATAATGAGAGTGACCTCAGAATTGTCTTCCATGATGTATCTGTGAGGACAATCAAGCATGAGTTGGTACTGTAAGGAAAGCCAGCACAGACTTTTAGGACCCTTTTTCTAATTTTGTTGAAACTGATGAAATTATCTCATGGAACTAAACTTTACTGAACCTTAGAAGAACAAGTAAGAAATTCTCTCTGTGGCTTTTCCTTTAAAACGAGATATAAAAGGCACCAAGGGTGAGCTCTCTCTCTCTCTCTCTCTCTCTCTCTCTGACTGAACCTTTTCCAGTTCCTCCACACATGGAAGCTGTAATTGACTTCCCCTTTTATCCAAAGGCAAGACGCTAGTGTAAGACGGCACCATGAGCCTGGCCGAGGAAAGCACACATGGTGGGTGTAACCCCAGCACTTGGGAAGTCACACCAGGAGGATTATCATGAGTTCAAAGCCAGCATGAGCTACAGAGGGAGACCCTTTCTTAAAGAAAATCAAGAAAAAAGAGAGAAAGAAGCAAAGACAGGAAGGAAGAAAGAGGGGGAGGGAGGAAGGAAGGGAGGGAGGGAGGGAGGGAGGGAGGGAGGGAGGGAGGGAGGGAGGGAGGGAGACAAAAACAAAAGGTACCAGTAGACAGACTACCTTGTGGGAAAAAAACAAACAAACCAACCCTACGGCCTATAGAAAAGAGTAGAAGAGAAGGCAGGGCATCCAGTATGCAGAGAGGATTCTGGGATAGAGCTAGGCACAAGAAGAGTCACTGGGGAGTCTGGGTTGTTATTATATTGTATTTTATTATTTGTATGTCAGATTATCTCAGTTACTGAAAAAAGACTTATCAGTGAGGCAGTGTGGAAGCGAACAGCCCCAACAGGTTCACATATTTGAATATTTGATCCGCAGGTGGTGGAACTCTTTGGGAAGGATTGGGAGATGTGATCTTGTTGGAGAAGGCATGTTTGGTCTTTTTTGAGGAGATGTGTCTCTGGAGAGTAAGAGCCCATGCCATTCCCAAGTAACCATCTTTGTTTCTGCCTCTAATAAGGCAGAGAAGATGTAAGCTCTCAGCTATTGCTCCAGGGCGATGTCTGTCTGTCTGTCTGTCTGTCGATGGCCATGCTTCCTGCCATGACGGTCATGAACTCTACTACCCACCGGAACTGTAAGCCTCAAATTAAATGATTTCTTTTATAAATTGCCTTGATTATGGTGTCTCTTCACAGCGATAGAAAAGTGGCTGAGATCATCTGACATACAAATAATAAAATAGAAAAGTTAATAGAAACAGAACCATAAATTACATCCATGGCAGAATTAAGAATAAGTGCCTATAAAAATACAATGCCTATATTCTAAATGCGCAACAAGGTCATGAGAATAAGGCATGTTAAGTAGTAATACAGAAGATATTTAAAAGGATCCAACTTAAGCTTCTGTGGTTGAAAGCATGTACCATGCCTCATGCCGATAATTTTGGCACTTGAGAGGCTAAGCAAGAATTAGAAGTTTGAGGCTAGCCTATGGGGGGGGGGGCAAGCAGATCAGAAGCCTGTTGTTTAACAGGGCTGAGGAGAAACCAGGAAGACAGATGGCTCACTGGGTGAAGCCTTTGGGACAAAAACAGGAGAACCTGTGCCCAGTCTCCAAACCTCACGAAAAGCCCGGCAGGGGCCCGCGGCTATGCCTGTGTGCCTAGGGCAAAACAGGACACAGAAAAAGAATTCCTGAAAGCTCTCAAGCTAGCTAGCCTGGGACACACAACAGTGAACACTGACAAGGAAAGAGAGGCCCTGCCTCAAGCAGGGTGCAGAGGGACACTAGTACCCAAGACTGTCCTTTGACCTTCAGATGCCACCGTGAGTTCATTCACATGCCTGTGTTCACACACACGAATACACATACATGGCATTCTCTCTCAAAAGAAATAATGACTGAAATTTTTTCAACATGAGATGAAAAATATAAACTCCTAACTACCAGAACCATGAAGACTACAGCAAGGCATGCCACCCTGAATTTGCTTGTGATTGGTTAGAAAGAGCAGTCTTGAAAGCCACAGAATACACACAGTGTACAGCGAGGGACAGACTCTCAAGCCCAGGATTCGGAGCCATGAACGGTGTTATTTCAGAAACAGAAGGAAGACACTTTAAATGGTCTGGAAGAGCAAACATCCTGACAGTCTGGAACCCAATGTCCAGGAACGCTGCATTTCAAACGTACAGGAGAAATACTCAAGCAGGCGTTTGAGATGGCTAGGGTCAATAGTTTAATTAACAAAACTTTCCTCATTAATTTCCTAGTTTTCATGTGGCTGAGATGCTGCTGTTGGAGGAAGCCAGTGACAGGCTCATGGCTGACATTACTGTTCTCTTTTCTAAGTGCTACAACTCCACAGCATATCAAAATGAGAGGTTTTTTTTTTTTTTTAAAAAAAGAATGAAAGCAAAGTTTCTGCAGATGCAGAAGAACTGAAAGCGTCCGTCCGCAGCCTGGACAAGAGATGAAATGAAGATAAGATTCAGACCGAAACGAGATCTGAAGGAGTGAGGAGCAGCCGAGATGGAGCGCTCTTGGGTAAATATGAAACTTTTATCTTAGATATTTGCCCAAAATTTTTGACAGTTTAAGGCTAAGATATTAATGATGTGCCACGAAATAGGATGTTACCTATAGAGAAATAGAATGTGACAGGGTAACAAGGGACAGACAGGGAGCTGTCTTTGTTCTGTATACAAAATAGTGTGACGTCATCTGGTGGTGGATAAGTTTAAACTTATTCTATAAATGCTGAACCTCTGAAATAAAGTATCAGCCTCGAAAGTCCAACCCAATAAAAAAAGAAAAAGTAGAAGAAGAGGAAAACAGAAGAAACGAATGGGAAACAGGTAAGGAGACAGATAACTGTGCCTCAGAACCACACTCAGTGTGAACAGTTTGGGCAACCCAATTAAAAAGTAAAAGATATCACGTGGACTAAAAAGGGCAAACTTCAATAACTAAAACAAACAAAAAGCAAGCAAACAAACAACAAAACAACAACAAAAAAACCCACAATAAACAAAATTTTTAAGTATATAGATTCAAACAAATGGGAAACAAGAGAATAAATTTAAAAAAAATCATGTACATTAGAGATAAAGAATGTGTTGAGATTGGTGAAACTAATTTTCCAGAGGAAAAGAACCCCAAATGTGTGTGTCTGTACACAAATGTTTACATGTACACACATGTGTGTAGGATATGCACATATATGGAGGCTATTTTCTTTTTCCTGTGTGTTTGGAGGCTGAAGAGGCCCATGATCTATGGATGGCAAATTGGAGACCCAGCAGAGCTGATGGCTAAGTTTCCAGTCCAAAGGCTGAAGATTCTGAAAGGGACCAAAACAGCAGCTCAAGTCTGAAGGCCGGTGTGGAAGAAAACTCAGAAACAAAACAAGAAGCAAAAGCATGGCCCCTCTTCCAAAGCACGCAGGCAGGAAGAATCTCTTCTTTTTCACAGAGGCACAGCTGCGTTTTAAGACCTTCAACAGACTACATGAGACCCACCTGCATCAGAGAGAACAGTATGCCTGAGTCAGCATACCGATTCAAACGAAAAGCTCATCTGAAATTACCTACAGACAGGTGCAGAGCAGTGTCTGACCACATATCTGACACTTGTGGTATAGTCAGGGTGACTCATGAAACCAACAAAGAGTCACTTCATAATTATAATCGATGTAGTCAAAGGATATGGTGACTCTTAATGAGCCTAAAATAGGGCGAGGAAAAGCATAGTGCTTTGGGTCTTGTTAGTCCTTCAAACTCATGGGGCTAAAGCAAGAGAACGCTTTCAGTGGTGTCCATGGCCAGTCTGGGTAACAGCAAGGCTCTGTCCCTTTAAAGTAAATAAATAAGCCAAGTGTTGTTGTATATGTCTGTAATCCCAACAGTGGGGGCAGGAAGGCCAGCAGCTCAAGGTTATCTCATGCTACAAAACTGGTTTGAGGCTGTTCTGGACTACAGGAGACCCTGTCTCAAACAAACAGGTAGGTAGGTAGGTAGGTAGGTAGGTAGATAGATAGATAGATAGATAGATAGATAGATAGATAGATAGAGACAGACAGACAGACAGACAGACAGGAAGACAGACAGATAGATAGAGGCAGACAGACAGATAGATAGATAGATACATACATACATACATATATACCATACAATTTGGTATCAATATATTAATGATAAAATGAGACTTAAATTCAAAAGGCATTTTTCATTGACTTAAAACAGTTAAAAGTAAAACTTTAAAATGCATGACGCCGTTAGGTAGATACTAATCAACGTTTAAGCATCCCTTGGTGTCTCTCGGTAGGAGCTAGGGAGTGGGAATCAAGCATGGGCTGGAGGTGGGACCTGGAGGTTAGGTGCTCCTTCAGAACTGCACCGGGATCTGAGCTTTATTCTTAGCACCAGGAAAAGAAACAAACAAGCAAAACTGATCAAAATGGAAATTAAACAGATTTACTCGTTTAGATGGAGATTTCAAATGTTCCCCTTTAGTTGCGGAGTAAAGAGGTAGGAGGTAGGTAAGGACAAAGAACATGATTAGTTAGGGCGCTAGACCCCAAACAGCATAATCAGCATGCCTTCCAAATAGACCATCATCCCAGCCATATAGTGAGTCTTAAAATGCAAAAATAATTGAAGTCAGACATCCTTTATTTATTTTTGATCACAAGGAAGTCATGCTAGAAATAAATAACAGATTAATACCTAGAGGATATCTAACTCATTAGATCCTAAATAATATTTCTAAATAGTTGGAGTCACAAATAAATTTGAAAGGGATCCCAAAAGTCTTTTTGTTATTAGATATTTTCTTCATTTACATTTCAAATGCTATCCCCAAAGTCCCCTATACCCTCCCCGCCCCACTCCCCAGCCCACCCACTCCTGCTTCCTGGCCCTTGCATTCCTGGCATATGATCTTTGCAAGACCAAGGGCCTCTCCTCCCATTGATGGCCGACTAGGCCATCCTCTGCTACATATGCAACTAGAGACACAGCTCTGGGGGTACTGGTTAGTTCATATTGTTGTTCCTCCTATAGGGTTACAGACCCCTTTAGCTCCTTGGGTACTTTCTCTAGCTCCTTCATTAGGGGCCCTGTGTTCCATCCAATAGATGACTGTGAGCAGGAATGAAATGAAAGCAGAGTCTATCAACAATTGGGGGATATAGCCAAGATGGCGGCTCATGATTTTAATCCCAGACTGGGGAGGCCAAAGCAGAGGAATCGATGTGGGTAAAAGGCCACTGTGATCTACATAGAAAACTCCTCAACAGCCAGGACTACAAAGAGAAACCCTGGCTTAAATCAAAACAGTTTGGGAGAGGCAGTTAAAGCAGGAGTAGAGGAATACTTGCTCTTAGATAGTAGAGACAGAACTAGGGGTGGATTCAATGGGCAGAGTGCTTACCAAGCATGCACCAAGCCCTAGGCTTGATCCATAACACCACATAAACTGGGCATGGTGGCGTACACCTGTAATCACAGCACTCTGGCCATGGAGGAGGAGAATCAGAAGTTTATCATTATCCTTGACTGTGTAGCAAGTTCAAAGCCAGCCTGAGCTATATCCAACCATATCTCAAAACACAAATGAACCCAACAGAAATAGAGGGAGCTTACATCAGTGAGCTCAATGTCCACATTAAGACATTTTTAAAAACAAGAAAGTTAGACCCAAAGTAAACAGAAGATAGCAGGCAAGCTAGATACCAGATCAACAACAAGGATGGAACACTCCTAAACGTCATCAAAGGACATGGAATTATGGAATTCAACCCTCTTACCCTCCCCCTGTTGTCCCTTCCACGGAGATAAAGGCTTCTAATTACTGGGTTCATCTTTCTCTAGCAGAAACCTACGGTTCTATCACAGAGCATTTCAGGTAAAGCCAAGAGTATAACTCACGAGCTGCAGTCAGGACACCAGAAGACAGAATTTCCCCCCAAAAGGTATAAACATTAAGAAGCTGGGTTATTTACCAAGAAAAGAGGAAGAACTATTGATAAAAAAAATCCTACCCCTTGTGAATAGAAGGTCCTTAGAAATCCTCATCTCCTTTGCTACTGTGTCGTGAGCAGGTGTCTAATGTGTCTAATGAGAGGAGCATGAAATCTGTGTGCTCTGGCAGGCTCTGTTGAGCAGATGTGCAAGATCAAGAGTGACTCCCCAAGCGTGATAAGATGACACCATCCCTGAACCCTGAGCCCACACCCTTAACATGTGGCCATGCTTAGGCATAAGCTGCCTGTATTTACAAAGTCCTTACCAAATTTGCTTATAGTCACTCTACCCAACTCTCACCTCTCTCTGCTGCACCTTCATCAAGGTGTGAGCCCACATCTTAGTCATTGCTGTGTCCTCAAGTCTCAGCATGGTAAAAACATTTCCTAAAGGCTCTTTAACATTCAAGAGGAGACCCTCTGGAACTGTAGACATTCACAGACAGCACACGTGGAAAAGCCTGGTGATTTACCCCCAAACAAAACAAGACCAGCCCCAAACTGAAGCCAAGGGGCAGAGGCTTTCAATCTGTCTTCTGAGATTAGATTTTTTAAAGCATTTCTTTTTAACATACTTGTTTCCAGGCTTCAGTGAGAGTCTGGGTGGGTCTGGGTTTTATCTGATGCCATCTGCCCATCCTTTTCCCACAGTGTTCTGGAAGAAAAACTGCCTATGACTCACAAATCCGCACACTTCTCAGTTCCTATGAGCCGACACCAAACTGTGTTCCAACAGAGAAGCATTTACTAAGGATCAAAACCTGGATGCCCCTGGCCTGTGGAAGTAGGTCACACTAATAAGGCTTCCAACACAGGGCTAAATTAACTGCATTCAGTTCCAGGTGGCTAATATCTAATAACTGCAGACATGATTATAAACAGAGATTGTCTCTATTCACATCCCATGCCCCTTCGAAGTCTTCCCTGGGTCTTTGCCCACCTCCATGTTTGTCTCATTTCTCTTTGGCTGGAGTTCTCAGAGTCCTCGGCATTAAAGTAACACAGATAGGATGGCTCCACTATGAGAATTGCTCCCTTCGTACACAGGTCTCAAGGATGCCTCCAGTCAGAACAAGAAAGCTAGGACGTAGAAAAGGTAGGAGGCCCGGAGAAGAGACAAGAGTGGGCCACAAGAAGGATGAGGCATCCCTAGGTATGTAGTCGTCAGAGGCTGCTCTCAGTTTCTCCCATTTCATCAGCCCACACTCCATTCTCAGGCTGACTGCCGACTTTCTCCATCGCTGGCCATGCCTCTTCGCTCTCAAAGACTCTATGGGAGCTTCAGGCTGGATCTTAGATTCTATGCTGAGATTAACTGACAGAGAAGATCTCACTTTCCAGAGACCCTTAACACAGTTTCATTCCATCACCTTTGTATCCTCAGACCCTAGCACAGCAAAAACATTTTGTAAATGCTCTTTTAAAGGCAATGGGGGAAATCTTTGAAAGTATAAGGGCTCATGTACAACACCCACAGACGAGCCTATAGATTTTGCTGACTTCAGATCCAAGCAGAAAGCAAAAGCAGAGGCTTAGAAGAAGCAGAGGTCCTGGGAGATTTGGCGGCTAACCTGAAGCCTTAACACAGCCAAAGTACCTGCTGGCTCTCTCTGTCTCTCTGGCTGTCTCTGTCTTTGTCTCTCTCCTTCCCTCTCTTCCTCTCTTCCTCCCTTTCTCTCTCTCTCTCTCTCATACACATAGGCCCACACCCCAACACCCTTCTATCCAGTACCCTTTAACATAACCAGCTAGCTACTGTCCAGAAGTAAACTTCCAGATTTCACCATAGCCAGTAGCCTTGGGTTGCCATGGCACCCACCATCAATCGCTTAAATACAAACCCCACAAACTGTGCTTCTTTTATTCTTTCTAATGACGACTACACCCTCTGGAGCTTGTCATTTGTCCCTAGAAAACAGCTCACATGCATCCAAACCATCCTCCATGGTGTCTGGCAAAGAAACAAGGTGACATGCAGGCTCAGTGTCACCATGCTGTTCTCTGATTATAGTGGTAATGCTGATGGTGTCAGCTTGATACTAATGATTCCATCCACTTCAGTTGGCATCTCCTTTTAGACACTAAAGAGTCATCTCTGGCTCAGTAGCTACCATTGCAGATCTGGAAGTGCTAAGCAAGAGCTTCAAGTGTTGGTTTCATAGAGACACAGTGAGGGGGAACAGTTTATAAAATACAAGGATTGGTGCTGTAGTTCATTTGGTAGAGCGCTTGCCTACCATACGCAAAGCCCTGGGTTCTATCACCAGACAGTGCATAAAATCCAGGTGATAGCACAGGCTTATCCTGCCAGCATTTAGAAGGTGGTTGAGGGGACAAGGTCAAGGCCAGCCTTGGCTACACAGTGAGTGCATTGCCTGTCTGGGCTACAAGAGACCCTGCCTCAAGAAAAAAATAGGTAAATACAAATTTAAAATAAGAAAAAGAGAAAATAATTGAAAAAAGAAAAAGAAACTCAAAGAATCAGGATGGTATCACAGGGCTATAGAAAGGACACAAGCCCGAATTAGAATCCCTGGGGGCCACATCCCAATTGTCTGATTAACATCTCTGAAACGCTACGGTTTTTCTGTTTAAAAATTTATCTATTTTTATTTTATGTGCATGGTTGTTTAACCCACATGTATAACATATGCCTCTGTCTCACATATGTGGGGTTGGTTTTTGTTTTGGTTTGGTCTTGGTTTTTTCAAGAGAAAGCTTGACTCTGTAGCTCTGACCGTTCTAGAACTTGCTCTGTAGGCCAGACTACTCTTGAACTCAAAGATCTGCCTGTCTCTGCCTCCCAAGTTGTTGGAGTAAAGGTGTGAGAAAACTCCACTTCTTAAGCTTAAAAAATGTCAGAAAAGTTCATCCCAGAGGAAGCTTTGAAATTTCAAAAAATTACTAGTAGTATATGTATGTGTATGTGATATATTCGTGAGATTGATGTATGGATGTGTGTGTTGTGTGTGTGTATGTATGATGTAATGCATATATGCAGGGTATGTGTTTATATATGTATGTGTATATGGATACATGTGATATACATGTATATGTCTATTTATTTGTAATGTGTGTGATATATGTGTATATGACATATGTATGTATGGTGTATGTTTATGAGTATATGATGTACATGTGTGTGATGTATGTACATGTGTGAATGAAGATGTGTATGTGTCACACTCTGTGCTGTGTGTGGAGATTTGTGGAAACCTTTGGGAGTCAGTTCCCTCCATCCATGTGGGCTCCTCCAGGGATCCAACTCGGGTCCTCAGGCTTTTGGGCTATGCTTTCACACTCTGAGTTATCTCGCTGCCTGTGAGGATTTCTTGGACATTTGGTGAGGTGACCTTGATGGCGTTTGACCCAATAAGTAGCACTTCTCTTTGCTCCTCAGAAGAAGGGGCTACAGTGACACAGAGCACACAGTTCAGAGCTTAGGTTCTCTGTCATCCACGCCCTCTGTGAGCACACACCCCAACCCTGCTGCCAGGAGTTTCTTGTCCAGATGCTCGCTAATCTCCCGTGAAAATGCACATGTTCTCTGCAGCCTTCAGCTTCAAACGGAACATGTGTGGGAGGAGGAACAATGCCAGACTCTTCTCACTTATCACAGTATACACAAAAACAAGTGCTTCCATTTTTAAAGGGTAGCTTCAGAGGCAGACCCAACCTATCTGCACCCCTACAGCAGCCTAGACAGACACAGAAACTATATATATATATACTATTCCTGAAGCATGGACCCATGCTTTTATCTGTCTATCTACCTACCTATTATCTGTTTATCTGTCTATCTACGATTATGCATATGTGTATGTGTGTATGTGAGTGTGTGTGTATATATTCATGAGATTATGTGTATATGAATGAGGACAATAGCTTTATAACATCTTTGCAGAGATCAGAGAACAACTTTCAGGTCTAATCTTCTACCTTGTTAAGACAGGATCTCTGGTTTCTGCTATGCTTTGGATTCTAGACTAGCTAGCCTTCACACTTCATTTCTCCCGTTTCTGCCTTCCGTCTCAGGATGGGAGTGCTGAGATTGCAGATATGGACCTCCTCGTCTGGCTTTTTGTGCATGCTCTAGAATTGAACGCTGGTTGTCGGACTTCTGAGTAGAATAGAACCCATGAGTCCTCTCTTCAGCTCCAATGTTCCCTTTGTGAACACGTGTCTCCCTGGGCCTTGAAAGACACTGCGGCAAAGATCAAGATCAGACATAGTCTCTGCTTTGCTCCCCAGGATAACACCAGACTCACGTTCCAAGTTTATTAGATGGAGCTGAACTTGGTTTGCAACACTCTAGTATATTTTTATATTTTGTAATTCTTCGGATTTCTCAGAGCCTCAGAAATTTCAAACATTGAACCCTTTTTTTTTTTTTTTTTTTTTTGTCCTTTAAGAATCAATGGCGTTAAAACCGTTTTGTTTTTCAAGCTGAAATCTAACTGGAGAACTAACTAAGTCTACCTTCAAGCTGCTTTCAGCTTGCCATAACCCAGGGCACCACCGCCCACCCAAGGTTCAGAGACAGCAAACGCACACACTGGGTGTGCTTGCCCAGTGGCTGCAGAGTTCTGTGCCTAGAACTGTTGTGAAGGTGGCCACAGGTCGTGGGCGGTGGCATCTTTGACGGCCTCAGGTAACAAAATCAGCGGTGGTGACTAAGTTACAACTGTGGTATCTCTCAATCTCTGAGAGGTTCTTCTCTCTCTCTCTCTCTCTCTCTCTCTCTCTCTCTCTCTGTGTGTGTGTGTGTGTGTGTGTGTCCTTCTCTTCCTTCCCTCTCCCTCTTTAGAGAAAATAGGAACAAACTCAGGCAGGGGCGTTAGAGAGTAAGGTTGTTCTAAGCTCATTAATTGCCAAACTCTCATCTCATAGAAACTGGAGGATCCACAGTTACTGAAAGCACAAAGAGACTGAAGACATATCTAGAAAACAAAACTGAAGTGATGGGCTCAGTTATAAAGAGGCTTCCGGAAACTGCAAGGTAGTTCTCGAATTTTAAGGTGGATTCCACAGAGAGTCCTTAATAGCACGAAAATTTGGAAACTCTGTCCTACCAAAAGCCTTGCTGAACACGGGTACACTTGCTACAAACTCCTACAGCCTCCCTTTCTCATCTTTTAATAAAATACACTACAAGGCTGTGTATAAGCTCAGTTGAATACATGCATTCTAACTACCTAGCCCATGGTGGGCCAAAGGGAGGCTCTCTAGAAGGTCCCAGCGGGCCCCATTGCTAAGATCAAGTACCAGCCAGGCCTGACCCTCAGACACAGCACTTTATTTATTTATTTTACTTAGCTGATCTTTGGAGGCACTTCTCTGACCCTAACTGGCCCAAGCCTGCTATTTTATTGCCAAGGAAACCAGACAAATTTTACATCTCTCACTACCACGGAGGGCCACAGGCAGAATGGCAATCTGAGTGTTGTATTGGATGGTCTCTGGTACCCTGTGCATCCTGAATGCTAGGCTACGTGGGTCTTTTTAATCACATTGTCAGTATACCATATATGTGCACGTATAGCCTGAGGTCATCTCCTCTACAAACTAGAAAATGCTTTCTAGAACAAGGCTAACTCATTGGATGCTGTTGTAATAAAAGTTAAGATAATGATAGTGCTTGGTAATAGCAGTAATTATAATTTATTAAGCATTTTCTGTGTGCCAAGCATCAGGCTGGGTATTAACACATTCTTATGTCTTCCTGCACACAGTCAGCCCAGTGTTACAACCCTCCCTAATACTTAATCCCTGTGACCTGCAGAAAGCTGGCACAAATGAGCAGCTTCAGTCTGTCTGTAGACTCTGTGCGCCTCATCGACTGTGCCCAAATCAAATCCTTTCTGAATTCCTAATGTGGTATGCATGGCTTTTTTTTTTTTTTTTTGAGTGGGTAATTAAGAGAAAGGTATTTCCAGAAATACAACATAAGAGGTGGAGGAGCCAGCTCATTTGATAGTGACTTATAATTACTATATTTCAAATTGCTCAATCATCTCCAGAAGATAGATTGCAGGGTGGGGTGGGAGAAGTGCCCTCCAGTTCTTTCCAGTGAAATGTTTCTGTGTTAGCACAAGACGAGAAGTTCTGTAAGGTGAGGGATTTAGATAGAAATGCCGGGCTTCCTGTGGCCCTGCGCCAGGTGGAGGAAACAAACAGATATGGTTCCCATTGGATACGGGTGCCCTAAGAAAAGTGTTTCCTATCCTGCTGCCAGGACAGTGCCAGCTGCTCACGGCGATGACTCAGGGGAGAGCAGGAAGGCCGGGTGGTGTTTGGGGAGTGGATAAAAAAAAATGATAGTTTTTCCATTTTATTAATAGGTCATAAATTCTACAACCAAGGATTGAGTGGCAGCTTTAATATGTGTGTCTATGTGTGTGTTTGTGTGTCTCTGTGCGTGTACGTGTGTCTCTGTGTATGTGTCTGTGTGTGTCTCTGTGTATGTGTCTGTCTGTGTTTGTGTGTATGTGTGTGTACGTGTGTGTCTGTATGTGTGTCTGTGTGTGTGTCTGTGTGTGTGCCTGCCTGTGGAAGCCAGAGGTCAGTATTAGGCATCTTGTTCAATCATTCTCCACATTATTACTTTTTTCTTTTTTTTAATTGGATATTTTCTTTATTTACATTTCAATTGTTTTCCCCTTTCCAGGTTTCCCTTTCCATCCCCATTATTATTAATTATTATTATCATCATTGACAAAGTTTTATTGTGTAGCCTGGTTGGCCTGGAACTTGCTCCAAAGACTAGGCTGGCTCCAGACTCAAAGAGAGCTGATTGTCTCTGCCTTTCAAAATCAGGTATCTAGAAGGCTATCTCCACCTTACTTTGTTGAGTCAGGGTCTCTCACTGATCCTGTAGCCCACTGATTTGGCTCGGCTGGTTGGTTAATGAGCACTAAGGATCTGCCAAGCACCATGTCCTCAGTACTGAGATTAACACGCCTAGCTGGTTTTCTTTTAAAGGTTTATTTGGTGTATATATTTTGCCTGTATGTATGCATATATGTGTGCATGTCTATCTGTATGTATGTATGTATGTATGTATGTATGTATATACACCATGTGAGCTGGTGCTAGCAGAGGCCAGAAGAAGGTGTCAGCTGTTTTGGAACTCGAGTTCCAGATGATTGTGAGCCATCATATGGGTGCTGGGAACTGAACTCCTGACTGCTGCAGAAGAACAAGTGCTGCCGTCTGCAGTGCCTTTCTCCTTCCCTATCCGCAGCTCTTGACGTGAGCTCTGGGGATCTGAACTCAAGGCCTCATGCTTGGGTGACGAACACTTTAGCTTCTGGGCCATGTCTTCACTTCTGATTCTTAGGTAAAGTCAAGTTCACTTGGCAATGAACTGGGCAGCAGCTGCTCTTCTTGGAAGTTTCACAGGTAGCTGGGAGCTACCGAGCACCCAAGACAAGTATCCTGAAGCCTGCAGCCTGGACATCACAACTGGCACCTGTAAGGTGTCTCCTTTAGGTTTCCAACCATCAGCCAACTGGTTAGATTTTAACTAACTGCCAATTTCTAAAACTTTGAAGATTTCACAAATACATTTTTATCCCTGGTATCTCTCATATATATACATATACATCATATACATATACATCATATACATATACATAATGTATATATACATATATACACATGTATATATGCACACATATATGTGTGTGTATATCTATATAATAGGCCTACATTTTCATTTCCATACTCAAACAGTCCCCAACCTTGACGCCAAGCACCAGCCAGTCTGCATTCTCAGTCATGGCATTCTGTGACCTAGCAGAGCCCAGTACCAACTTAAATGTGTGTGGCCCTGGACTGGCATCATCCCATTATCGTATAGAAATAGAAAGCAAGGCAAACCCTAGGACTTTTGGCCAGCATGAAAACAAAGTCCTAAAGCTGTGCCAGGCGAGGCGAGTCCCAGCTGATCTCTGACCAGTATCCCGAGGTCACCCCGTGGCTCAGCCACAGTTGCTCCTATACTTGGCCACAGTCCTACTGCCTTTGTCCCAAATCTACGACTCTGCTAGCAGACACTCAGCTGTCCTTTCTGCTCCACATTAGCAAGGTCAGCCTTAACTCACATGCCTGCTCCTTCATCAGACCTGAGCATCCCCCAGGGGAAATTCAGTGTCAAAAGTCCTGGGTTTTATGTCACCAGTCTGTGGCACTGTGCCAGGACATCACATGAACTAGATAAACCTGGCATTTAGAAAATTAAAAACAAAACAAACAAACAAAAAAAAACCAGTGTTTTGGTTTATAGATCTTTATATCAATATGGGGGGAGGGGCAGTTAAAAGCAAACCCGTCAAGTAAATAGTGCTGAAAAATTTAACTCAGTAATAAATGCAGTCATTCCCACCAGGTCAGGGTTTCCTCCGCAGGTAGGAACTGCTTAATCAATGTGGTTTGCAAGGTGTGTGGCCTTAAATATCTTCTCCATCACCCTACCATGGTGCCTAAAAACTCGTAACTTACCTCTACTGAGACTTAAAAATCAATGAGTCATGAAATCATGAAAGAGGGCAGGCCTAAATGTCTGAGCTAAGGGACCAGGTCAGGCCCAGAATGATACTAGCAAGACCATGTGCCTCATCTGGGCAAGGGTGAAAGGAGTAACCAGGCTGCAGGCCTTGAAAATGGTGTGTGCTATAGAGTAAGGCCTTCGTGACACAGCTGTTCTTAGAAGGGAGTGTCCCAAGGTTTGGCCCTGAAAGGGATTGTGGTGGTGGGAGAGTTACTCTTTTTTGGGGGTGGGGGTGGGGGTTCTCTGTATAGCCCTGGCTGTCCTGGAACTCACTCTGTAGACCAGGCTGGCCTCGAAAGTGCTGGGATTAAGGGCGTGCGCCACCATGCGCCCGGCCAGGAGAGTTACTCTTGCAGGCCTCCTTTGTTGATCAAGAAGCAAGGAAACAGGCTATGGCACTGGGCTTTAAACCCCCAACACTTAGGAGGCAGAGGTAAGCATTCCTCTGAATTCAAAGCCAGCCTGGTCCTCAGAGCGAGTTTCAGGATGGTCGGGGACTACACAGAGAAACCCTGTCTTGAAAAAATAAAATAAAATAAAATATGAAAGAAAGTAGGTAGACTTGGAGACAGCGTGAGCTCCAGCTGTGTCTTTTGGAAGACTAAAAAAACAACAAAACAACAACAACAACAAAATAAACAGGCCCATTCTGGGCTTCACCCTAACCATCCCAGACAACCTCTGGTCCTCACCCTCTCCAGGTGTGTTCATGTCTCAGCAAAAGTCACTTTCCTACACAGAGTCCCCAGCCCCCGGTTCCTGGGCCCTGGGCGTACCCTCGAGGTCTGGCACAGAGCGGTCGCTTGCAGCCCCGCTGGGAGAACGAGTCAACAGCGGGGTGGACTGGAAAAGTGACATAATCTTTGCAGCGCCCTGTGCCTCCAGCCTCTCCCGCAGCGCAGGCCTGGATTCTGCTCTCCTGCGCTACGGCCGGGGATTGAGGAGCTGTAAACTCGGGACTCCGCCAGTCCTGGGGTCCCTCGCGGAGTGGGGACCCCGGCGTGGGCGGCCAGGATGCACTTTTCAGGAACGCCGGGGCGGCAGCGCGCTCGCTGGGCGTGTTCCCAGGACCGCCGCCCCCTTGGAGCCGGATGACGGAGTCTCGAAAGACTTTCACCAAATATGGGCCGAGGCTGGAAACGTCCTGTGCTGTGAGTCGCCGGAAACCTCGAGTCGCGGCCACCGCGGGAGTGCGGCTCTCGGGCCAGCGGCCCGCAGGGGGCGGCGGCGGCAGATCCCAGCCCCGTGGCCAAGGCCCGTTGCCCTCGTGCCCTCCCGACCCGCAGTATATGTCACTCAGTTCCTGCCACCGCTGCCACCATAATCCCAGTCACTCCCACCCATCCTTAGACCATGCCAAGCCATGGGGGTGTGGAAATGAAGAGGGGCGCAAAAATGTGGGGTGACGAGAGGGTGTCACCTTAAAGCTTCTTGCAGACCCGGTCAATGTGGCCAGACGAGCAACCCCCTGTCTGATTGTGGACACACAGGCACGAGGGTGGGGAGAAGAAAAAGGAGAAGGCAGAGACCTGGACAGAGAGAAAAGGAGGGAGGGAGGAGGGGGGAGCACTTTTGTGGTCCAGAGCAGCGTGTGATTCTGGGACCAGCAGCATCTACATCACCTAGAGACTTGTTAAAATGTAACTGAGAAGAAAGTCTGGAGTGGGGCCTAGCAATCCGAGTTTTAACCAACCCTCCGGGTGATTCTGGTGTACGCCCTAGTCTGAGACCCACTAAACTAGGAAGCTGGAGTCGACAGGTTTGGGATTATGATCTGTCTCAGTTGCTGCGGAGACAGTGAAACCTTCTTGGGGTAATCTAAACTTCCCTGGCAGCTGCTAGTGAGACTCTATCTCTCAGCTCAAGCCAAGAGCCGCAGAGGACAAGCAGTCCTTTCTCAGAGGCTTGTGGCTCAAAAGAAACAAGTCCACTGGGTGGAGAGACGGTGGGGGTGAAGAGTCCTGCAATGAGAACCCGAAGGGACACTTACCCACTCCATTTGCACATTTCCCTCCCTGTCTGTCAACGAAGGATCTGTAGCTCTCAGCAGAGGAGGTGAGAAGGCGACAGCACGTCTGGAGTTGCTGGACCAGCATCCTAGGCAAGAACTTAAGCAGCCGCTGTTCCTCTTGGTTCCCAGCAGGCTAAGCAGCGCATGCTGTCTGCAGAGGCGATGCACAGAGGTTCTCGCAGCCTCTCCTCCTCCAGCACCTCCTGGCCTTGACGACTCCAGCACCCCTCCTCTTCTCACCACACACCCGCTGCTTTAAATGGACAGCTGATGCTAATGTTCTCCCCGCGTCTCCTCTGGGACAATCCCATTCTCCGAGATTGCCCAGTTGGAGTCCAGAAACAAAACCCCACACATCCTCGTTAGAAAACTTTAATCTGATTTTTAAAGGCATCTATGGAATGGCGTGTCTGTTTGAACGCTGTGCCATATACCAGACCTCTAGGCTCCCCCCCCCCAACTCCCCTCAGCATAGGAACACAGTATATTCAGGCCAGTTGGATCATCCACTGCAACTTTATTTTAAATCATGATAGACAGATTGCGTGAAAAACAAGGAATTCCAAAGAATTTCCTGCTCTGGGAACAGAAGTTAAGTCTATATTTAACAACATTTGAAGCTGTCAAGAATGCCTTGTGGTTGGATAACAGAGGGAGAAAAATGTTAAAAACGCAGGCTACTGCTATACCCAAATATGGAAATATTGTTACGTCTGGTGTCTGATTCACCATCTGGAAATACTTACAACCATGAAGTCAAATAGAAAAGACGCCACAACAGAAGCCAGGAACCCTCCTCTCCATTCTGTTTCTCCAGCGCCTCCTTCTACCCTGTTCCATGCCTTCTCCACCCTCACCCCCTACCCTCCCGCGCTTCCCTAAGATGGAAACAATGAAGTGTGGGCAGGAGGAACTGTTCTCTAACTAATAAATCGGCCGGCCTTGGGGACCAGGCCTAGGCTTTGCTTTCATTATTTGCATAACACTTGACAACCCATTGTCTTTAAAAGTCCCCACCCCCAGAAAGCCTTGGAGAACCTACCGCCTCTAGCAAATTCCTCCAGGACTTACGAAAGGGCGCTTTTGAATGAATGAACTTAACTCTTTCCAGTAACAGCTGTCTTCCCTGGAGTGTGCGCAACAGCTTCTCCTTCTCACAGGAGTCATTCATAGGACAGGCAACGCAGGAGGCTCTCTTAAGCATGATCGCGAAGCTGCAAAGGCAGAGAGGCCCTAAATAGTAAAAATGAAGAAATGCTATCCCAGATCACTAAAGGGGTAAGGGAAATCTAGTACTATTTCCTTTTAAAATGACATAAGATAAATTCTGAAACCTCCGAAGTTTATGAATGGCATTAATAACCCCAAAGAGGGTCTTGTGTGGGAGGGGTATCTTCAGTTGTGTGTTTAATAAGATCTTAAAACCCAACTTCCTCTATTACAGTGTTGCCTTCTAAATCCCTCATGTCTCAGAACTTGGAGGGAGCCACTGCACTTCCCTTGAAAAAGAAGGCTTCCAAGTGATCCAAAACAAAGGAGTTAAACACATGGACGGGCGGAGACACACACACACACACACACACACACACACACACACACGGGGTGGGGGGCAAACAAAACCACAGAGAGACACATAGTGGGGCGGTGGGGGAGGGTGTCTGCAAACACACCGAGTCTTTTTTCCAGCTATCCACAGGGCACAATGGTCCTGTTAGAATCTGTTTTGTACCGGTAGCTTTTGCACCTGATGATTTCAGGACAAATCACTCCACGGTGGTCTCCTCCGCTTCTGCTTTGGCTGCTCAGTTTCCACCGCCGCCAGTCCAGGGAGAGAGGCCAGGAGGGTTGACCGGGTCTCCGGCATCCTGAGGAAGTGGACGTCAGGCTCCGGGAGAACTCTGCACTCGTTTCCTCTTGGATTTCCAATGCAGGCAGTGGGCTGGAACTAAAACTGGGAACCTCCAAAAACAAACAAGTACAACATACCAAAAAAAGAGGGGGAGGGATGAGGGAAGACCTCTGGCTGGAAATATGCCAGCGGAGAGGGAAGCTTCCCTCCCCCCCCCCATTCATAAATGCCACTCCGGGTATTAATTTGCAATACACTTCTCTTGGCTAATAAACATCATGCCAAAGCTTTGGGACTTGATCCGAGCATGCCTCTTTGAAGTCCACAAATAGATCCCTGGCTTAGAAACCAACTCCCCCTCCCCTTTGGACTCTCAGTAGATAACTTTACTCTCACCTTGGTTGTAAACAAGCAAACAGCTCGCTGCCTTTCCGGGTAGGCATCACCAAACAAAACCACTTTTGTTCCTCTGTCTCCCGCCCTCCCATGTCTAGGCAAAGATCTGAAGGGTTCACACCAACACATACACCACGCCCCCCCCCCCCCCCACACACACGATATACCCTCTTCAATCAAAATCATCACCCTCGCGCCCCAAGCATCCCGCCCTCCCCAAAGGAAGTTGTTATTTAAAGTGGAAAAAAACGAACTTTTTTTTTCTCTCTGATGGATCTGAGAAGAGGGGGGAAAAGGTGCAACGGAGCCAGGGGAGGTGCTTGGCAGCAGCCCGCGCCAACCAACATTCCTGAGATGTTTGAGAATTCTAGAACGCGCCGACAGAGCTACGTCACTGCAACACGCGGCGCCTAGGCAGGCATTATAAAGGGCGGGCTCCGGGCGCTGGGGCAGACCGTGAGCGAGAGCGCCCCAGAGAAGCGCCTGCAATCTCTGCGCCTCCTCCGCCAGCACCTCGAGAGAAGGACACCCGCCGCCTCGGCCCTCGCCTCACCACACTCCGGGCGCATTTGATCCCGCTGCTGCCGGCTTGTTGGCTTCCGTGTCGCCGCGCTCGCCCCGGTTCCTCCTGCGCGCCACAATGAGCTCCAGCACCTTCAGGACGCTCGCTGTCGCCGTCACCCTTCTCCACTTGACCAGACTGGTGAGTTGGACTTCTTTTTTTTTTTTTTTTTTAACCACTGCTTCCCGGTCCGCCCTCCTCGATTCCTTTCCCCGGGCCATGATCTTTCACCGCAGGGAAAGTTAGACCGAAAAGTTCGGAGGTAGCTGTTGCTTTATGTCCAGGGGGCCTCTTCCTGGGACGCAGCCGCTGGGGTGGTCGGGCTGCCGGGACGCGATCGAGACACTTCTGGTGGACGGAGCCCCACAGCCAGACCTAGGCGCAGGGCAGTTTACGTGCCTCCCCGAGCAATGCAAAGCAGTCTCACGCGCTTCTCCCTCTTGCAGGCGCTCTCCACCTGCCCCGCCGCCTGCCACTGCCCTCTGGAGGCTCCCAAGTGCGCCCCGGGAGTCGGGTTGGTCCGGGACGGCTGCGGCTGCTGTAAGGTCTGCGCTAAACAACTCAACGAGGACTGCAGCAAAACTCAGCCCTGCGACCACACCAAGGGGTTGGAATGCAATTTCGGCGCCAGCTCCACCGCTCTGAAAGGGATCTGCAGAGGTAAGAGGCTTGTGGTTTGGCCCCTTTAAAAAAAATAATAGTCCCCATAGTCCAGAAGTTTAGTAATTTTGAGACCATGTATGGTGGACGCTTTGTTGATGGTAGTTTGGCAGAAAGGCACATGATTTCAGCAGTCTGGAATGCAATTCAGAGTGTCTGGGCCCAACGAAAAGCGCATACGGAAAAGTGATTCCTGACTAACTTATTGTTCAGCTCTGGAGTCTCGGGGGAACTGTAGGGAACTTTACCATACATTGAATTGAACAGCGGAAAATATGTATGAGTTTCAGTCTGTGGCGGCGAATCTTAACCTTCTCCTCTCTCTCTCTCTTTTGGTCGTCTTTGCAGCTCAGTCAGAAGGCAGACCCTGTGAATATAACTCCAGAATCTACCAAAACGGGGAAAGCTTCCAGCCCAACTGTAAACATCAGTGCACATGTATTGATGGCGCCGTGGGCTGCATTCCTCTGTGTCCCCAAGAACTGTCTCTCCCCAATCTGGGCTGTCCCAACCCCCGACTGGTGAAAGTCAGCGGGCAGTGCTGTGAAGAGTGGGTTTGTGATGAAGACAGCATTAAGGACTCCCTGGAAGACCAGGATGACCTCCTCGGACTCGATGCCTCGGAGGTGGAGTTAACGAGAAACAATGAGTTAATCGCAATTGGAAAAGGCAGTTCACTGAAGAGGCTTCCTGGTAAGTGGATACAGAGTCCTTAAGACACTGTGCAGAAATGCTTTCTTGGTCTGCAACTTTGTAGAAACCAGTGTGTGTATGCAAGCATCTAAGAAGCCTTCCATTTCCTTTATCTTTCTAGTCTTTGGCACCGAACCGCGAGTTCTTTTCAACCCTCTGCACGCCCATGGCCAGAAATGCATCGTTCAGACTACGTCCTGGTCCCAGTGCTCCAAGAGCTGCGGAACTGGCATCTCCACACGAGTTACCAATGACAACCCAGAGTGCCGCCTGGTGAAAGAGACCCGGATCTGTGAAGTGAGTCCTTGTGGACAACCAGTGTATAGCAGCCTAAAAGTAAGTTTCTTTCAGGGCTTGACCATGACCCCACAGGTGGGTGGGATATGAGCCTCTGTTCAAAAAAAAAAAAAAAAAAGAAAAGAAAAAGAAAAGAAATTGTCTTTATGAAGCCCAACACTATGCACAGTGGTTAAAAGCACACCTCCAAACAAACAAATAAACAAACAAACAAAAACAAACCAACAAATCTCATTCTTGGCTTTCTTTTGTTCTTTCTTCCAGAAGGGCAAGAAATGCAGCAAGACCAAGAAATCCCCAGAACCAGTCAGATTTACTTATGCAGGATGCTCCAGTGTGAAGAAATACCGGCCCAAATACTGCGGCTCCTGTGTAGATGGCCGGTGCTGCACACCTCTGCAGACCAGAACTGTGAAGATGCGGTTCCGATGCGAAGATGGAGAGATGTTTTCCAAGAATGTCATGATGATCCAATCCTGCAAATGTAACTACAACTGCCCGCATCCCAACGAGGCATCGTTCCGACTGTACAGCCTATTCAATGACATCCACAAGTTCAGGGACTAAGTGCCTCCAGGGTTCCTAGTGTGGGCTGGACAGAGGAGAAGCGCAAGCATCATGGAGACGTGGGTGGGAGGAGGATGAATGGTGCCTTGCTCATTCTTGAGTAGCATTAAGGTATTTCAAAACTGCCAAGGGGCTGATGTGGACGGACAGCAGTGCAGCCGCAGTTGGAGAATGCCAAGGGGCTGATGTGGACAGACAGCAGCGCAGCCGCAGTTGGAGAATACTTCGCTTCATAGTACTGGAGCGGGCATTATTGCTCCATATTGGAGCGTGTTTACGAATGACGTTCTGTTTTCTGTTTGTAAATTATTTGCTAAGTGTATTTTTTGCTCCAGATCTCCCCCCACCCCCTTCTTGGTTCTACAATTGTAATAGAGATACAATAAGATTAGTTGGGCCAAGTGAAAGCCCTGCTTGTCCTTTGACAGAAGTAAATGAAAGCGCCTCTCATTCCTTTCCCGAGCGGAGGGGGGACACTCTGTGAATGTCCTTGGGGCAGCTACCTGCACTCTAAAACTGCAAACAGAAACCAGGTGTTCTAAGATTGAATGTTTTTTTATTTATCAAAGTGTAGCTTTTGGGGAGGGAGGGGAAATGTAATACTGGAATAATTTGTAAATGATTTTAATTTTATATCAGTGAAGAGAATTTATTTATAAAATTAATCATTTAATAAAGAAATATTTACCTAATATCTGAATGTATGTTGCTTGGTATTTTTAGAACCCATCCAGGTAATCAGGAACAATTGTCAATCATTCCAACAGGATTTTTTTTTCCCCTGAGGACCTACTATGTGTCAAGAACTACTCTAGGTGTCCTACTTGGGTGGCAGTGAACTGTTAGGAAAGTGGCTGCCCTTGCAAATCTTTAGGGAACAATGGTGGCATATAAGCTGTCAGCTTGGAGGGCAAAGTACTGAACACGGGCATTTGTGAAGCAGAAAAAGGAAGCAGAAATTGAATTTGTTAACCTAAAACGATGATTTATTTTTACAAGGATTGAAATGAAAGCCTAAGAGTTACCCCGTCACCCCGAACAAGTGTGGCACTTGTTTCTTATTTTAGCTTCGGGGTGATTCTGTGTGTCATGCAAGTAGAGGTGGGGAACCTTTTAATAACCTTTGACCATAGCTGCATGGATGAAGTGTATCTAAAAATTAGAGAAGCTGCTTTAATATTTTACCATTAGCTACGAGCAGGAGAGAGGGGCAATTCTTGGGACCTATTGGGTCGCTGGTTTGTTAATAGATGAGCTTGAAGCAAAGACTTGTGTTAATCCTAATAAGCCAGTGATTAGGTAAACAGGCTGCTGCCAAATGCAAAAGAATGTGAGGAATTTCAAGGGCTTTCCAGTTGCTAAAGGGCCAGGGCTGCCCACCCCCTTCCTTTAATAGCACACATCATATTGATGGCTGAAGGAGCGTTTAGATAGAGTGGGCTATCCAGAGGTCAAAGGCTAGACACTGAGCATTCTAAAAGAAAGGGGCTGACTGTGGTCTAGGAGAGGTAGAGACAGCTGCACTAATGTGTGTGAAAAAAAGCCAGCCGCCTGTGTTAGAAAAATCTACATCTTTAGAAAGCGCTGACAATAAACCTTTTATAGGAGAAATTTTCCTTTCACCGGCAGTCCTGGCTCCCATTCAAATCCACAGTGAGATATTGCAGTCTGCACTTGAATCCTTAGACATAAGAGAAAGTGTTTTTGAGAAGTGGGGGAGGGAGACAGCTCTTGGGATTGTATAAGGGAGTTTTCTAGATAGATGAATTAATAATGGTGATTTAATAAAGACCTATAAAACTAAAATAGAATAAAATAAAATAAAAAACACTTTCCCGGCATCTGTCTTAGAGCTTTTGAGATGAATGACTAGGACAATCTAAAGTCACAAGTCTTCTCTAATCTTGACAGTGCCTTGCCTGAAATACTGCAGATTGCACCTTCAGAACTGTCAGTTTTTCTCACCGAAGGCACTGGTGTTTTATGGTATTTGGGACTTAAGCACCACCTGGCCTCGTTGTGGATTGCAGCTAGGCTGGACAGTGTGTGATGCTAACATGCGGAAGATGATGAAGGCGTGAGGATTTTGTGGGCGCAGTCCTGATGGACAGACCTTGGAATCCATAAGCAATACCCCCAGTATGAATCCTGAGATGTTGCCTTATGTCCAGAGAGCCCACAAACTCTTCCTGTCTGTTCAGAGACCACAGAATAATGTTGTATGGATTCATCGCATAGGTAAAAAGACAGTGTCTGTGCAAAGTGTCCCAAATGAGGGACAATGTAGCTGAGAAAAACAGTGGATCTTTGAAAGGCCATTGATCTCCTTGAACTTACAGTGATGGTGCCAAGTACACTCAGTTACCACAATGATATGTAGAGCTCAAATTATGCCCATTTATTTGGACAGGAAAGTACTACAGAAATATAAATACAGTGATACAGAAAATACCGAAGAACTCAAAAGCAGCCAAGAATGAAATTACAGTCCTCAGACCATACAAGATCAAGTATACCCAGAGTAGATCTTGTTTAGTTCCATTATTGTGAAGACAAAAGACACTCTCTTTACAAATATGACATGGAAGTCGACTGTATCAACATGCATTGTGATGTATGTGTTAACGACGGTATACCAGCAAACCACAATAAAGACCCCCTCATGCCTCTCTCCCCATCATCCCAACTTTGTAATTCCGGGATGTTTTGGGTTTTTTTTTTTTTTTTTTTTTTTTTTTTTTTTTTTTTTTTTTTTTTTGTAGACTTAAGACCAGAGTGTTATAGAATGACCTTGGAGTCTTAGGCATTCTGTGAATTTTAAGAAATATTCTATGAGACACACAGCAGCCTGATCATTGCTGGGGTGCTGCCTCATATGAATGCTATGTACTTGCCATTCCACAAAGGGACACAGCTAAGTCAAAATTAGAAAAGTATACTTTAGGGTTATTCTTTCCAGTAGTGGGGACATATTCAATCTGTTCACAATGTCTTCTCCTAGGCTTCTGTTACTACAGAAAGTCCATTGAGCGATAGGCAGCATAGGTTATCAAGAACACAGTCACAGGACAGCAGAGCTGCGTCCTGGGCAGAAGGACAGGTGACTCGGCAGAAAGACTGCCACACAAGATTCAGAGGCTGCTTTCACGGCCAGCTCTGTCCTTAGCTTGCTAGGTGCTTCTTAACCGTGTGAACATGAGGAGATGGCTTTCAGAATTATTTTTTTTTTAAGATTTATTTATTTATTATATGTAAGTACACTGTAGCTGTCTTCAGACACTCCAGAAGAGGGCGCCAGATCTCGTTACGGATGGTTGTGAGCCACCATGTGGTTGCTGGGATTTGAACTCTGGACCTTTGGAAGAGCAGTCGGGTGCTCTTACCCACTGAGCCATCTCACCAGCCCTCAGAATTATTTTTAAAGATTTGTTTTTATTTTATGCGTATCTGCGTTTTGCACTATGTGTTGAGTCCCCTGGAACTGGAGTTACAGACCGTTGTGATCAGCCATGTGGGTGTTAAGGATGGAACCCTGGACCTCTATAAGAGCAGTACAGGCTTTTAAATTCCAAGCCATTCCCGCAGCCCCGAGCTTTAGGCGTTTTGTTGGGGGAGGGAGGGAAAGTCCAGACAACTATCCAATGCTTTCTTTGGTGTATTCTTCTTATGCCTCCTAAGCTGTTTCTTTAAAGTACATGGATCTGTAAAGTTAGAGCTGTCCAGATCTTCCTATGGTTCAATGTTCTCACTCCCATGAAGCCTTTGAAAATATGTGGCCAGAACCTTCCTCACCATCCCGTGCATGCTCTTAGCTCCTGAGGCCGTGGAGGTCCCTGCACCTCACAGTGCGGGTCCACACTTTCCCCTCACAGAAACTCTCTGGAATCCATGCCTCATGAAATGTGCTGTCCTAAGGGATGACTTAAATCAGAGCACACATTTAAAACATAGTGATAGATGTGTCCTAAGATCAGGCCTTTGTGACAATTTCAAGGTAACGATTAGCATCTATGGAATCTTACTAAACCCAATTCCAGTCACAAATCCTCAAATGTATTTTTTTAAGAGTGTTATAGTTCCCACATACTCTGCTCATACACTCTCCTGAATTGACCCCTTTCTCCTTTGTGCAAACGTGCACACCTAAGTCACCATCTCTTGCCTGAATTGTTGGGTGGCCTCCTCACTTGCTGTGTTTCCCAGTGGTGGCTGCCAAGGCATTTTCCATCCTCCCTGCATGTCTGTCATGTAGCCCATTGCTTCCACCCCAGTCAGTGGAGTATGTCTCCTATTCTCTTGACTTCAAGCACTTCATTGCCTGCTCACAGTGGAATTCTGGGGTGCTCACTTCCTCTCTCTCACAGCAGAGGGGTCACAAAAAGGAGGGCCACTCTTCTGATCTCCGTGGTCGATGCGAAGCCCAGTATCCCATGAACTGGTCCTAGAGAGTGAGTTTTCATGAGAAGGGGAAAGGTCAAGGAGCACGTGGGCAACATGTCTGTGCATGAATAAACGATCCAGAAAGTGGGTCCTCCTCCCTCGGTTATGTCAACTGACAGCTTGTGAATCGGACATAAACTGCTTAAGCCCTTCCCACTATTCCTGACCAACGGGTAGAGAGCGAACCAGGGTGGCAATTTTAAGGTAGGGAGTTTTGGGTGTGGTTAACAACGGAGGAACAAAACATACGTTTATGTCCTCCAGACATAAACCAGAGCATGCCAGCTGTGGCTCAAAGGACCCGACGGTGTCACATTGCTCTTGGAATAAGGCTCTGAGTCTCACTTGGCCCGTGGGTCTAAATGTGCCTCTTTGTCACCAGCCACCCTTGCTGCTGACCTTTGTCTTCTCGGAGAAAAGCCATGCCAGGTTGCTGAAGGCATGCCCTGCTTTTGCAGACACCCGAAGTCCAGGTCCCAGCACTCACAAAGGGCAGCTCTCAACTCCCTGGAAGTCCAGCTCTAGGAGGGCCAAAGGCAAGGAGCCAATTACAAGTCCAGGTTCCTTCCTTTCTCAGAGCAAGTGCTTAGAAAAACAAAAACAAAAACAAAAACACCACTTTTTCACCGTGGTAACACTGTTCAAACGGGAGAAAAAGAAAAGGGATTGCTTTAAATCACTTCACCTCCTTGTGCCTCGCCCCAGCCTGTGTATTTTTGTAGAGAAGTGCACACCTACTCCATTTATAAAACCATGTCACATTTTCCAACTGACACCGGATAAGTTAATCAAAGATATACGGCGCATCCTGAACACAAGCTGAATTTAACCACCTATTTTTATAGTAACCAAAGAGGCTATTGGGTCTGAGGGGAGAACTGCCCCAGCTAACCTGGTGAGGTGAGTTGGGAAGTTTTAAAGAAACAGCTCAGGTTCTACTCTGAAATACTTATTTTTCACATGTGTTCAAGAAACTCCCGATCGATTGAGGACTGGCCTATGTGACTATTTTAGTTACTGGCTCGTCAGGCAGTAACAGAAGAGAAGGTAGAACTCAGAGGATTTATTGTCTGAGCTTGCCCCAGACAGAGGCAACCAGGTCACAGGAAGCCACTTGAGTTACACAGAGGTCTGGCCATGATACGTGTTCTTGGTATTATGTGGCTGGCTCCACAAA
This sequence comes from Mus caroli, assembly GCF_978045245.1. NCBI lineage: Eukaryota > Metazoa > Chordata > Mammalia > Rodentia > Muridae > Mus > Mus caroli. The sequence continues at coordinate 14,335,997 of NW_028227258.1, forward strand.
GGATTTCCACCAACAGGCTTCCTAAAATTGAGCCAGCTCCTTCCAAGGATCTCGCCTTTCTCCGGCAAATGGGGAACAATTCTATATATTCAGGAGATTTGCTAAAGTAAATGCACTCACCCATAACAGGAATGTAAAGTTCAGGCTCCTGGGAAAGGCTTTCTGAGAGGTCCCTCCTATATTCCAAATTTAGTTTGTTCTTGGAAAGTAGCCCATGTCTGTAGCTGACCTCTTGCATTTAAGACGATACTTGGCCATTTAAAATGTTTTGCAATGTTTGGGGTTTCTTGTTGCTATTTTGCCTTTATAAAAGGAAGGCATACACAGACAAATTCCCTAGGATAATAAAGACTGAATGTCAGAGAAAATGCTTAGTGCTCTCTCTGTCTCTGTCTCTGTCTCTCTCACACACACAGAAACACAAACACACACAGACACACACTCACACAAAAGAACAGCCAGCCAATATTATGTAGGCAGTGCATATCCTGGAATTTGGCATTCATTGATAAATAGTAAACAATTAATTCAAAAGGATAGATGGTATTTATATTTACTGTGTGCCCCCCAACTTAGTAAGTCTTTGCAATAATTTTACAGGCTTTCATTCTATCAGTGATGTGACAACATTATATTTCAATATTTGGCATGATGGCTACTACTAGGTGCCCACCCAACAGCCACACCCTGTGTCCCCGAGTCCCTGCTATATTAGCAGTTTCCATTTTGATTGAGGTTTTTTTTTTTTTTTTTTTTTTTTTTTTTTGCCTTCCACGAGTTCTAGGAAGGAAATCCCCCGTCTCCACCCTCACCCTTAAGGATTGCATCAGGACTGCCTTAGGTCACCATGACTTAATCTCATCAAGGCTACTGAAAGAGGGGAGGGGATGCTCCAGAGAATATCTATCCTTGATAATAAGAAGCGAGCGGAGGAGAGGAAGTGCCCTTCTGCCCTGCTGGACATCATCCCTCCTTGAGCTCCAGGAGAATGACAGAGCAGCAATAAGGAGCCCCTCTGCATTGAATGGGCTCGAGCTGCTGAGTCACCCAGTCCCTGTCCCAGTGATGCTCTGGTTGAGTGTGACAATAAACCCCTTGTTTAAACTATTTTGGTGAGTCATCTGTTGCTTGCAAATAAAGCCATCCTAACAAATACTCTCTCTCTCTCTCTCTCTCTCTCTCTCTCTCTCTCTCTCTCTCTCTCCCTCTCTCTCTGAATGCATATGGGTTAGACTGCTGGTCTTCTTATGAGATCTCCCTCCCCTTCAGTTTCTTCAGTTTTTCCCCTAATTCAACCATAGGGGTGGCCGACTTCAGACCAATGGTTGGGTATAAGTATCTGCATCTGTCTCGGTCAGCTGCTGGTAAGTAAAATAAATAAATAAATAAATAAATAAATAAATAAATAAATAAGCAAAGTTCAGCCACAGTGGCACATGCCTGCAGAGCCAGGACTTGGGAGGCTGAGGCAAGAAAATCACTACAAGCTTGAGGGCAGCCTTGTCTACATAGTGAATTTCAAGCCAGCTTGGGTACAGGGCAAGACCCTGTTTTAAGGCACTACATTAGTCACAGCAACAACAACAGTTAAAACCTTGGTCCCTATCACTGTGTCAACACACTTGTGGTAAGCCTCTGCTGGTGTCTGGGATGAGCAAGCACTTCTTGGGATGTTTTTTCACCCCTGACAGTCACCCTAGGCTTGGCCCAGAGGCTGAGTATTATCTCCATGCTCCTATAAATCAGAAGCCAGTTCCCCTGGCACTCAGCTAAATAAATAGGACATGGCAGAGCCTCAGATCCAGCAACTGGAGCTTCTGATGTTTGGGGTGAGGAATAATTTATCCTGAAAAAGAAAGAGAAGAAATCCCCGGTAACATTAGGAGATTCTAAGACTTTTTTTCCCCCCCTCCTGAATTTTGGCCAAGAAGCCAAGATTAGCAGTCACATTGCACTCTTCCTGTAATCAACTCCTGGCCTCAATCACAGAAACACTCTCGTTTGCATATATCTGCATACCTGCATGTCATTTGAATATATCTATATGCCTGTGTCTGTCCCTCGATGTGTGTACACATCAACTCCTGGCCTCAATCACAGAAACACTCTCATTTGCATATATCTACATACCAACATCTCATTTGCATACATCTCTATGCCTGTGTCTGTCCCTCGGTGTGCATACATACATGCATATATGGAGAGAGAGGGTAAGAGATGGAGAGTAGGAGAATAAGGACTCTCTTTCTCATGTAGGAATCAGAGAATCAATATTGATGGCCCACGTCCTAGCCTTGAAGGACTACCTCCTAGGCCAGTCTCTGCTTCACATCTGGAATGGTCAGAGCTGAGCCTGTACATTGTTTCTCACCCTCAGAGCAGAGAGGGTGAGGTAAGCCCACCCCAGCTCACTTGAAGGGACTTATTTTAACCTTATGACATACATCCTTTGCAAAGTGAACCCCACACGGTACAATAACACGGTGTCAAGTGTGTCTCCTAGCATCTACTCCTACTTAGGTTCCTCTATCATTACAGTTTGCAGTTCCTGTGCCTGATACATCCATGTGATACCTTGACCGCAGCAAGCTCTATCATCAGGTCATGTACCACTCAGAAAAGCCCAGCCAATTGAACTATGACGTGCTTGGGCTTGGAGAGAGAGCTCTGTTGGTAGAGCGCTTGTCTGACATGTATGAAGTCCTAGGTTCAAGTCCTATAACCTCATAAATGGGGTGTGATGATGTGTGATGATGTGTGATGATGTGTGATGATGTATGCCTGTGATCCTAGCACTCGGGTGGTAGAGGCTGGGGGAACAAGAGTTCAAAATGATTCTCAGTTATAGTTCAAGGACAACTGAGATATATATAAGACCCTGCAGAGAGAGAGACAGAGAGAGAGACAGAGAGAGAAGGAAGGAAGGAAGGAAGGAAGGAAGGAAGGAAGGAAGGAAGGAAGGAAAGATAAAAGGAATCCTAAACCATGACATGCTACCCACAATAAGATAAGATCTGTTTTGGTAGACATAGAGACATTTTCAGCATCAGTGAAGTATGGAGGCTTAGATCTCCTGGATTACGAGTTCCCAGCAGGCCCCAAACAGACTTTGCTGTCTTCTGTAGTCTGGTATGCCAAGCGTCATGTGACACAGAAACATGCAACTCCGAGACAGTACCTGTTGAGCAGGGTGACCGAGTGATTGCGTGACATGTCAGTGTAGTCCCCATCTTCCCCACCAGAGAACCACACACCAAGCTGCTCACACAGAGGCAGGAGGTCCTCGAGGGGACCTCGCTCTTCCTGTGGCACAGAGCGTAACACCAGAAACCTCTAAGATCCTGGTGTCTGGAGGACAGAGGTACTGGAAGAGGACTGCACAACCACAGCTCTCATATTCTGTGGAGCAGCTCTAAGCCTACTCACTTTAAGGCCCTGGGCAGCCATAGCCAGACCCATTTCCATGCTAGCTCCCTGGGGCCCTATTTATGTTTCTTCTGAAAACTGGTGTGCAATATCAAACTCCTGAAAATAAAAAAAGAACAGTTTCACTGGCTTGTGGGAGCTGGCTATATACAAGACATCGCTGTTCTTTGGTCTCATCAATAACCATTACCCGGTCTATTTTGCGCATTCTTGCGCGTGCCCGACTCGCCAGCAAGAACGACGCTGCAACAGGATCCTTCTGCACACGTTTATTGGGAGAGCTTGATTGCAGAGGCAAAGAGACCCCAAGCCCAGAACTGGTGCTGCTTATATAGGCCTAGGAGAGGCGTGTCTCACACCCGGATTGGTTATGCATGGGTTATGCTTACCACCTCATTTGCATGTCTCTCATCTGATTGGTTAACTTGTCTCTCATCTGATTGGTTAACTTGTCTCTCATCTGATTGGTTAACTTGTCTCTCATCTGATTGGTTAACTTGTCTCTCATCTGATTGGTTAATTCTCAAAACCTCATCTTGGCAAAAAAAATTTACTGCCTATGTATGCGTGGTGGCCAGCGGTAGCCAGCGCCACCCTGCAACGGCACATGTGGCTTCCCACAGTGCATAACTTTTCACTTGTGTGTATCTTGTTCCCGTAGCACAAGGCACACCCTGGTACTGAGTTTCCCCACAGTAGAGCTTTGTGCTATGTCAGTGGCTTGAAAAGCTTTGGCCATGAGCAGCCTACCTCCCTTGAGAGCCGTGGTTTGCTCAGGCTCAGTTAACCACACTCCTTTCCCAGGTGCCCTGGCCTCTGCACTGGGAGAAGCAGCAACTGGAAACCACATTTGCTTTGCTTCACCTCCTTTAGGAAGAAGCTGTCTTTACTCCAGCCTTCGGGAGATGGGCTGCAGCGATAGTATAACAACACTCAGCTGTGGGTGGAAGTGAGCAGGTTACCGTGACTGCAGAGGCACACTGGCTTCAGAACCACCTCTTTAAGGAGTAAGGGATGAACACGCCTCAGCTTCTGGCTTGAGGTACTCACCACCCAGTTACACATTTCCTGTGCTGTAGGGTTTGATGTCTCCATGAGGCTTTCGGGTCTAGGGTAGTGGGAGAGTTTCTATTTGGGGTAGGATCTAAACGCAAAGTGAGGATAGCTCACTGAGACAGTGGGATTCCGTGTGAGAAGGTATAGATGTGCAAAGCATATGGCACCTAGGGAGTAAGGAGCTGCCAAGGCCACCCAGCGCCCTTGGCTTTTGCCCTGAGCCAGTGCCAGAGAGATAAAATGATTCTCTCAACCTGGGTCATCCTTGTAAAATCTGCCTCTGGGAATTCTCATCTTGACCTCTGAGAACTGTTCTCTACAAACCTGTGAGCCTGGGCTGTTCTCTTTAGGGTATTGGTGAAGTTGTACCAATCCCTCCTCTGGCAGGAAACGAGTCCAAAGCTCGGAAAAGATGGTGTTGCTTTGTGTCAGAGCATGAGAAGCTGAGGAGAAATTCAGTCAGGAGCACAGGGTTCCCGGGCAGGGCTGCATTGTCTAACTGAAGCATCTTATGACTTCCTTGAACTTGTTTATTCTTACATCCCTAGTCCTCCAGCATCCCTGGTGTACCAGCATCCCTGGTGTGCCAGCATCCCTGGTCCCCCAGCATCCCTGGTCCCCCAGCATCCTTGGACCCCCAGCATCCCTGGTCCCCCAGCATCCCTGGTCCCCCAGCATCCCTGGTCCCCCTGCATCCCTGGTCCCCCAGCATCCCTGGTCCTCTAGCATTCCTGGTCCCCCAGCATCCCTGGTCCTCTAGCATCCCTGGTCCCCCAGCATTCCTGATCCTCCAGCATCCCTGGTGTTCCAGCATCTCTGGTGTCCCAGCATCCCTGGTCCCTCAGCTGCTCTGGGTTCAGTTCTGTTGATGAGAGCTGAGCACTGTCATCAGCCACAGAGCATCCTTCCAGTCTGTAGTAGGTGTGTCTCATCTGTCATACGTGTAAGACTAAAACTCAGCAGAGGGGTACCGTGGAGATAGTGCTTGCTGTGCAAGCATGGAGATACAAAATTAATCTCTAGCAACCAGGAAAGAAGCTACGTGTGACAACCCACACTGGTGAAAAAGACACAGATCTTTGCAGCTTGGTGTCCAGCCTAACCTACCTAGTTGAATTCAGGGTCAATTATATATAGATCCTGTCCTGAAAAGTCATCAGCGTTTAATGAAGGACACACACACTCAAGAACTCTGGATGGATCATGTGACCCTATGCTTGGCTCCACTGATGTCAGAATCCCTTTCCCACCTCCTCAATAGAAGGACGCTCAGGCCCTTGGCTTTGGCAGCGTCAACTCCACTCTTTCTGCTGGGGCTGACTTAGAAGTGTTTGGAATCCTTCTGCATATTAAGTGGAGACCTGTCTTCCTTGCCCTTCAGTGACTGGTCACGGTTCTCCTCCTGATGGCTCCTGGGATGAACCTAATATCTCAGCTGCTGTCTCAGAGGTTTGCAAGTGATGTGCTCCCTCTCCATCAGGACCGCTCATGCTGCACTGCGCTGCGCTGCTCTCTTCTTTTGTTTCCAGTCCTGGGATAAACACATGTCTATAATTATCCCTCCCACCATCTGGTCTTCAGGTCTCATTTCTCAGCCTGCTTGCTCTCAGATTCACCCACCTCCATTTATCAGAGTCACTCTACAAATTAGAGAGCTAGGTGGGCCCTCCTGATTTTCTCTGATAGGTGCGGCAAGTTCCCAGCACCCTCAAGGCCCTTAAAGTTTCACTTCATGGACATTTCTTTCTCCCAATGGAACCACAAGCACTTACTCTTGGTTCCCACATACCCCGGTGTAAAGGTGCAGGCCTCTGTTCTGAAATCCAAGATACATCCAGCATGCAATAAGAGAATTGGGTCTTCACTGTGTGGGTCACCCCAGCCCCTAGCTCCCAAACCTGCTAACCAGCAGGTGCTCAATTACTGAACTGTCAATCAACAAGTGTATTTGTTTAAAGGGAAGCGCGATGCACTTGACTTGAATTTCTTAGCAGAGTGTCAGTCTAATGACTAACGACTCCAGAGTTTCTACCATGGCTGCCTCTAAGGAGACGGTTGCTTCCAGTGGCAGTGTTGACTTTTGAATATAAATCTAGGGCTCGACACAGCAAACATTTCCAAAATTTTGTGGCTTCGAGTGACTGATTTGCCTTTTGTCACAACTGTCTTGACTGAAGAGGTTCAGCTGTGAGAAAACTCATTCAGCTCTGGCCTGGCTGGGCTAGAACATCCTAGTGCCCTCTGTTCATCTTCTGTGGTCTTTGTTCTCATAGATTCCCATCACTTCATGTTGTATTTGGCCTAAGCTTCTTTTGGTTTCTTAGTTTTGGGACAGGGTCTTAGCATGTAACCCTGGCTGACTTGGAACTTGATATATATATATATATATATATATATATATATATATATATACTGGGATGGCTTTGAACTCACAGAAATCTGCCTGCCTGTGTCTCCCACAGAAGTACTGGGATTAAAGGCCAGTATCACCATGCCCAGCCTAGCCTACACTAAGCTTCTTCATGGCAGAGAACTGGCTTCTAAGGTAGAGTGCTCAAACAGGACAACACCTGGTACAAGAGTCCTACTAAGCACTGATTGCCTTACACTTACTAGTGCCTCAAGGAGCAAAACCAGTCAGCTTCAAAACCAAGAGATATGGGAGGGAACTTGTCAAAGTCACTTGGAGAGGTTGTTCATTGTGCCCAGAGGGTTCTCCTCTTCCTCTATTTATTGTTAATTGATTTATTAATTGATTGGCACTGAGGATTAAACCTAGATCCTCCGGAAGGACTAAACAAGGACTCAACCACTCAGCTTTATATCCTTAAGCCTAAGCCTTTCCCCCCATTGTTTAATTTTAAGGATTTATTTTTGTTTCTAATAATGTGTGTGTAGCATGGGGAATGGTCTGTGCATGTGAGTTTTGGTACCTACGGAGGCGAGAGGAGTCAGATCCCCCTAGAGCTGGAGTCGCAGACAATGGCGAGCTGTCTAATATTGGTGCTAAGAACCTAACTCCAGTCCTTCGGGAGGGCAGAATAGGCTCCTAAGCACCGAACGATCTCTCCAGCTCCCAGTTTTCACCTTTAGACTGAGCGTCAGTACGGTGCCTAGGCCGGCTTAGAATTCACTCTAGCCTAGGCAGGCCATGCGAGGCAATCTTCTAGCCTCAGACTCTGCAGTAGCTGGGATAATAGGCCTGGACTACTGGTTCATTCTTACTACATCTCACTGTTATATATTCCAGAGGAAAGACAATTGTGTCTTTATACAGTTCAACGTCTCTTTGGAGATGGACAAATCCCAGGGACGCTGGTGGGGGTGATGGTTATGGTGGTGTGGTGATGAAGATACAGCCGCTGGCATCTCCTTGTTTCCAATTATTGTTTACATGTTTATGGTTTATGATTCATGCACAGTCCATCATTTCCAGCTCACATGCAGGGAAAGTAAGGTTCTTAGGACCTCACAACCTTCTCTGGGCCTCACAGCTGGCAAAGAGCAAAACGTCACCCTCCGTCCCCACCTCCTAAGCCTTTCCAGTTGCCCCCAAGGTCCGCACTTGTAGTTCAAACATGTAATGACTCTCGGGAGAATTCTGATAGAGCAGCCAGAAGATAGCATTTTATTCTCAGGAATTCTTCAAATGTTTAAATCTCATTTTGTCCTGGGGCATTTTGCTTTCTTCCACTTTCCAGAACAGGTGCCCCCCCCCCCCCCCCCCAGTGAGGAAGGTGCCCTAAAGCATTGATCATACAGCAGGGCTGGGATATTCAGATATCCAAAAGAAGGTTCCAGTAAGACTTTATGCACACGGCTACAGGGCAGGCTTTCCATTTGAAAAGGGAGTTTGAACTTGAAGCCAATCTTAGTCTGGGCCACCAGCGCAACTGGACTCCAGGTGGAGAGCGCTGCTTTTTTTCTTTATCTACCCTGGTAAATTATTAAAGGACTCTTCTGCCCAGGGGAGATCATTAACTACTGCAAGGCTGCAGAAGGCATCCGCCAGGTGCTGCACGGGGAGTCAGGGCAGCTCTGGTTAGGTAGGACAGAGCTTCCTGGGTCGGCCCTCACCTGTCAGCCAGAATAAGGCAAAGGGCCCCACTGGGCATGCAAAGGGTGGGGGTGGGGACCGTGGGCAGAGAATGCAAGCAGATTTCAGATCCAGTGGGTAACTCCAATCCACCTCCCCCAGTGGCCTGCACGGCAGGCAGGTGCACCTGCACCAACCCACACTCCTTCCTGCTTCCTGGAGGGCGAAACTCCTGGGTGGCAGCTGTGACTTGGGGAAACAGAGACTGGGGCAAGTTCCATTGGTCATGGGGCAGTGTCTGTGCTGTTGACACAGGACAGTAGAACTGAGCAGGCGTTACAGAGCCAGAGCTCAGCCTTGTCTCCAGCCCAGCCTCTTCGTGACCTGTGAAGGTGATGCAGAGAGTGGGTGGCATGGCCAGGGTGCCCTACACAGACCTCAAATAAAAGGAAATAGAAGGCACCACAGAGAGATGAGCACAGAATTTACTGGCAATAATTCAAATCCAAATAGGCATATTTCTGACCTGGTGAAGTGGTGGAGCGTGGTGAAACAAAACTGTAACAACTATCTCAGGCTTTTCTAGCTATGTTACCTTGGGCAAGTTCCTTTCTTTGTCCGTCTGTCTCTCTTCCTCTCTGTCTCTCTCTCTCCCTCTCTCTGTCTGTCTATTTGTCTCTCCTCTCTCTGTCTCTCGCCCTCTCTCTGTCCCTCATCTGTCTGTCTATCTCTCCCTCTGTCTGTCTGTCTCTCTCACCTAGGGTGAAAGTTGGTGAGGGGGAAAAGAGAGAGCTGATGAGAGCCAGGAGCCACAGAGAAAGCTTTGTCTGTCATATTTAAATCCACTAACACACCCAGACCTACACTCTGAGAATGGTGCCCTGGGTGAATGGTTCTTGTACTTCAGGGGCAGGGCAGTACCTCCATCTCTGGCACTAGGCTGCCCCTCCTCCATGCCGGAGCTGTTGCTGGTCTCAAAGAGATAAAGCAAGTGTAGGCCCAGCTTACTAAAATCAAGTCCTTCCCAGCCCAAGGGTTTGGCAATGAGAGGCATGGCCAAGAAGAGCCCCATGGAACATAGAGTTCAGGGACCCTGCTTCCTTCTGGAGGAGCCAGAGGAGGCTACGTGTCCCCAGCTCCTTAAAGGACACACTGAGCTTGGCCCAGGTATTGGAGGATGGTAGGGGTGTGTGTGGGCAGCTTAACAGAAACAAGGAAGCTGTCTGGGTGGGCCTAGAGGGTCTGACAAGGTGGAGTCCTGAGCAGTGCAGAGTTCAGGATCAGGAAGAAGTACCAGAGAGGTAAACCCTCCAGGTCAGCCTTCCTCGTGGGAGGCCTCCCAAGGACACTGGGCCTCAGGTTCTTATTGTCTGAGGTCATGGAACCTCCTGAAGGTATGCCAGGAATGTGGACGCCTGACTCACTCTTCCTTGAGAGTTCACAGTCTGAAGTTCATAAAAAGCCCCGGCTCTCCCCTTCAGTCACTCTTCAAACATCTGCCCACATGCTTCCCAGCTGGGGCCTGCGGGGAGACAATGGGGTCGGGAAAGCAGAATAGGAAAAGAAAAGATCCAGGAGCCATCACCAAGTTAGCCCCTCAGCATTGACAATGGCGGCACTACTCAGCACAGATCTCCCACAGAGAAGCAGGGCTGCAGAAACTAGCCATATCGCACCCTGCCTCCGTTTCCTCATTGTACACAAGGACTGCAGCGTCTGCCGGAGAGGCCTTGTGAGGAGGACCAAGTGAGTAAAGGTGTGGAAGGTAGCGAGGGTATCTCTGACTCCCTTATTAACACGCCACTCACTGAGGACGAGGTGGGAACAAGGAAGCCTGCTGGAACGGGATTCTGTGGGATGGGACGGATTCGAAGTCGTGTCCTGCCCTGTTAGCAGCTGTCCAGGTGAGGAGTCACGCCATGCCACCCTTAGGAGGAGGGCAGTGCCAAGCCAGGCAGAGGATGAAGGTGAGGGTCGCATACGACCTGAGACCAGACACAGCGTTTCCATTTGGCGTGTTTCGCCCTTCTGGAAACAGTCATCACGACACCTAGAAACACAGGCTGCGCAGGAGAGATGTGGCACGTGGGTGGGTCACACAAGTGACTGGGGAACGACGTGAACCCCTCGTTTGTCCTGTTGATGAGTCGGTCAAGAACAGAGGAGACAGTGTTCGCCTCCATTCTGACCCCAGCACGCAGAGGACTGGGTGTGCTGCTCTCCAGACATGGCTCCTACAAGGTGCTCGAGACACACCCATGCTATACCGTCCTTGGGGCTAGTTTCCAGGTCTGTCCATCATTGGGGCTCACAGACATGGCTCAGTCAGTAGAGTGCTTGGCCAGAACACATGACACCCTGCCGGTTCAATCCCCAGGACCATGCAAACACATGCCTATAATCCTGGCACTCAGGTGGTCATCCTCAGCTCCAGAGTGATTTTGAGGCTACCCTGGGCTACATGAAACCCTCTCTCAAAAGGAAAGAGAAAAAAAAAAAAAAAAAAAGAAAAAGAAAATGTCAGTTGTCTTGAGTCAAAGGTCTGTGCCTAAGCAGTCCTAACCACTAAGGGTCCTCTAAGATCAAAGACTAGTTCTGGCTCCTGGAAGATTTTACAGGTTACTTTTTTTATTCCTCTCTGTTAAGGAAAGTCCAGGAAAGCTACTGGAGTGTACAACAGATATGGCCCATGGTCCCAGGGTGTGCTGTGAGCATCATGCTTATCTGTTCCTCTGAAGTCACTGGTCTCTCTCTATTCATATCCCAGTCCCCAAGGAGAGACTGGATACCTGCTTGTGACTGTGTCTTCATGTATGACCAAAAAGTAGGAATCTCATAAATTTGAAAGGTCTTTTAAGTTAAAAATAGTTCCTTTTTAAAAAAGATTTATTTATTTATTATATGTAAGTACATTGTAGCTGTCTTCAGACACACCAGAAGAGGGCATCCAATCTCATTACGGATGGTTGTGAGCCACCATGTGGTTAGTGGGATTTGAACTCAGGACCTTTTGAAGAGCAGTCAGTGTTCTTACCAGCCCTAAAAACAGTTCTAGTAAAAGAGAGAAGTCAGGGGCTTCACTGAAGCAGACCAGAAGAAACTGGCTTAAATAGTAGCTGAATAGACAGACAGAAGAAAGAGGCTGTTCTACTGTCAGACCAGTGGGCCCATGTCCTTATTCTTTGGTCTCACCTTGTGAAAAGTAACCAGAGAGGTGAGACACAGTGATACTTGAAATGTGTCATTATTAGATTCCTTACTATTAATCATTAAAATCCCTCTTTTTTTATTAACTAGAATTTTCTAACAATACATACAGACTTATGGTAAATAATTCAAACGGGGGGTGGGGGAAGGAAATGGGGTGAAAAGTAAAATTCCTGGTGGCTTAGTGAGTAAAGGTGCTTGCCACCAAGCCTAATAACCTGACTTCGATCCCTGGGAAAGAGAGAACCAACACTTGCAAGCTGTGTTGTAGCGTGCATGTGCCTGCACACACACACACACACACACACACACACAGACGGGGGGGGGGGGAGGGAAAGAGAGACAAAGAAACAGAGAAAGACAGAGACACACAGAGAGATAGAGACACAGAGAGAGTACATACATAAATAAAATACAATAATAGTTTTGTTTTGTTTTTTAATTTTTTTTCTTCACTCCATGTCCCCTGCTCCTTCTCTGGGTACCATTCCCAATGAAACCTCTACCAAGATAGTTTCTTTCCCATCTTTCTAGAACTGTCTGTGTGTATCCCTGTCCTTTCTGAGCCCTGGGGGCCTTTCCTGTTGTTTCTGCTGACTTGGAATTCCTGTGCCTTTGCGTGACAGGCTCTCTCTGTGTTTTGTTACAACCCACTCAGAATTCGCACCTACTCAGAGAGCTTTTCTATGCCCTCTCTATTGGAACATCCCATGAGGAACATGGTTTGTCCTAAGCTCCAGGCGACTGGCAACCCAGTCCTCAGCACAACGTCTGGAATGCAGAAGCCATCTGCCACACGCATGATGGATGTGTGTGTGAGAGTATGGGGCAGGCGTGTACACACTCACAGTCTTCCCACAGACATAAATGGGATGGGATTATAGACATAGAATACAGCAATTTGCTTTCTACTTCATGAAAATAATGATAATTAGTGTTCCTTAAGCACCTAGTGTTCCAAGCATCTGACATTTATACTTTTAAAACAACTCCACAATACTAGCAGATAGTCAAGATGACAAAGTCAGAAAAATGGAGGTATAAAGCCACTAGACTCCCTTGGGTCATCTGATTTGAAAATGGAAAAACATATAATGCATATATGTATATGGACTTATAAATCTATATTAATCACTGTGGTTGTTTGAATAATCATGGCCCCCATAGCCTCATATATTTGAATGGTCATTAGGGAGTGGCACTACTTAGGAGGGGTTGGGAGGCCTTGTTAGAGTGGGTGTGGCCTTGTTAGAGAAAGTGTGTCACTGAGGGTGAGTTTGAGGTTTCTAAAAAGCCCATTCTAAGCCCAGACTCTCTCTCTTCCTGCTGCCTGCAGGTCTGGATATAGAACTCTCAGCTAGCTCTTTCAGGACCATGTCTGCCTGCATGCTGTCATGCTCCCTGCTGTCACACTCCCTGCTGCGATGATAATGGACTACACCTCTGAAACTGGGAGCCACTTCCAATTAAATGTTACTGTGTCATGGTGTCTCCTCGCAGAAAGAGCACAGATGACGACCATCATCAAGTGTGGAAATACACGAAGCAAAGTAGGCCACTTCTGCCACTTTCTGTCATGCAGCCTGTGGCATCTCACTGCCATCCTCTTCAGAACTTCACCACCTCAAATTCAGCCCCACGCAGCTAAGCACACCCGGCTTCTAGTGTCCGGGCCCCGGCAGTCACTGTCTCGTTCTCCAGGTCTACAAGTTTCACCAGCCCAGGTCTCCCAGCATTTCTTCTTTTGTGTCTGGTTTACTGCACTTAATCTAATATATTCTTTTTGAAAAATGATTCACTTTTATGTGTCTGAGTGTTTTGCATGGATGTATATATCTCATGTTTCCAGAGGCCAGGAAAGGGCACTGGAGCCTATGGAGCTGAGGTTACAGGGCATTCATTTATGAGCATCCTGATGTGGGTGCTGGGAACAGAACCCTGGTACTCAAGTGCTCTTGGCTTCTTAGTCCTCTAATAGCTTCTTAGTTTATTAACTTTGAAGAAAGGATATTAGATAGGGTCTCTATATGTAGTCTATTCCAGCCTCAAACTCTTGATTCATCTCTCTCTCTCTCTCTCTCTCTCTCTCTCTCTCTCTGTGTGTGTGTGTGTGTGTGTATGGACACGAGCGCTCATGCCCGTGTGTATGTGTAAGTAAATGTGTGTGTGCATGGGTGCTCCTGCCTATGTTTGTGTGCACTTATGTGCGGACACAATGCTCATGCATGTGTGTGTATGTAAGTGCTTCCATGGAGGTCAAAGGTCTATCTCTATTGTCATTCCTCAAGTGTCATCTACCGTTTATTCAGCCATTTCCTTAATTTATTCTGTTGTTGAGATAGAGTCTCTCTCTAGCCTGTAACTCACTGATTCAGCTGGGCAGACTGCCAGCAGAACCCAGGGCTCCTGGTCCATGCCTTTTGTGATAGCCTGTTGGATCAGAAAGGGCGCTGTTGCTGTGAATGGCCCCTCTCTGCTGGCTTGAAGTTTTCTATGTCCTACACATAGTCTCTTGGTCTCACACCCTCAACCTTTGAGCTTCTCTAAATGGCTTTCTCGATGCTTTAAAGAGTGTACAAGTAGCCACAACTGACCTCTAGATGTCTCCAGTGTTGGAGGCCAAGAGTCCTGGGTTGAGATTTGTGCAGAAAGTTACATCCCAGAGAGGCAGGGCAGAATGGCAGCCTTCCTTTCCGACCACCCTCTCTGCATTCCTGGCTCAATAAGGCAAACACTTTAAGACCTACATCACTGAATCAGCCTAGAGCCTAGAGCCTCAAACTCCCGAAACCTGAGAGGAAACATGACAAAGCATCCTCTGTCCTTACAAATGCCACTTTTGAAATAGTCAAAATGACTTGCAAGTGAAGACACACAGCAGCAGCATTCACCAGTGTCAGGAGTTGAGAGATGAGACTACAGTCCATGAGCTCCTTCTGTGAGTTCTGAGACTCGGGGAAAAATAGAAAATTGGGAAGGGTGTTAAACACACAGGGAGGGAACAGGTACCTGTGGAGCCAGGTTGGATACATTTTGAGTTTGCTCTTTTTATGAATTTGAAATCCCAGACTTTCAAGGTCTCCAGCATCACTGTCACCCCCAGTCTAACACAAAGAGAACATCTCTTTCCATCATGAGCCTCCTTGCAGAAGGAGGCTCACATGGGGGCCCAATCACACAGGCTGTGCTGCCTCAGCAGGCAGCAGGCAGGATTACAACCTTGTGTTTCCTCCTTCAGGAAGGCTCAGAGGAGAAGCAGAGGGTGTGTACCTATGGCCGGCAAACTCTCTCTTGCTTTGATAATACAACTCCAGCTTTGGCCCTTACATTTCAATTTCTTACATGTGCCCCGGAAAACATCCCGCGCTTCTGGAGAGGCAGCCTAGTGGACAAGAGTGATTGTTGCCTTTGAAGAGGACCTGGGTTCAGTTGCCAGCACTGACATGACAGCTCAGCTCACATCTAACTCTAGTTTCAGAGGATACAATGTTGCCTCTGGTCTCTGCAGGCAGTGCAGGCTTTTGGTGCCTGATATACCTAAAGTTTATATATATAGAGACATAAAGACTGCTCTTTACTTCCCAACCTGTAACAAACCATTGTGGTGGCTGGCAAACATGTCTCCAGATCTGATCACGTTTAGCTATTCTAGCTGCAAAGCTGAGACAAATGAGACTTTTGTGTAAGATACAGAAGAAGTGAGACCAAAGAAAGAATGTAGGCAGGGAAAGAACAGTAAACTCACAGGACAAGCTGGGCATAATGGTACAGGATGCCTCATCTGCTCCTACTAAAGAGAACAGAGCCGGGCAGTGCTGGCACTTGCCTTTAATCCCAGCACTTGGGAGAGAGAGGCAGGTGGATTTCTGAGTTCGAGGCCAGCCTGGTCTACAGAGTGAGTTCCAGGACAGCCAGGGCTACACAGAGAAACCCTGTCTAGAAAAACCAAGAAAACAAAACAAAACAAAACAAAAGAGAACAGAGATAAGACGCATCTACAGAGGAACTCTCACGGGGTTTCAGAAGCTAGGTGTGTGGAGTTTGAAGAAGACAGAGAAGGGATGTTAGCTCGGAGTGACTGACCAGAAGATAAATACCACGTGACAGGCCAAACAGAAAATACAACCCACCTGTTCTGGGAAGGGCCGTGGTGCTTGAACTCCTGTTTACATATAGGAATATAGGCCTTCCTTGTGGCTTCTTATGTAAGTTAAAGCCTCAACCATTAAGAAATAGAGAAAGCAACTTCTTGTCTTCTATTCAAGATTAATGAATAGATTTTATTCAAGATGGATTAATGAATGCCAGAGTGTCACTGATATTTACACCGAGAACAATCTCAGAAGACATCTGGCCCAGATCAGAACAACATTGTCCTGGATAAAGTCACTCACTCAATCAACATAAAGTCCCAAAGGATATTTTTAAAATAATCTCTTGTGTACATGTGATGGGACATGCATCCCAGCAGATCTGTGAATCCTTTAAGCAATGTGAACTACACAAAGTATAGGTAGAGTACTCCCTGCCAGACTTCAGTCCAGGTGAGTGAACTAGAAAATGTGGATTTAACTGCACAGAATGGTACACACCTGCAATCCCAGTATTTGGAGGTGGAGCTTAAAGGATCAAAGAGTTCAGGGACATCACAAGGGGCTACACAGTGAGTTTGCAGCCAGTTGGGGTTATGTGAAGCCTGGTGTTGAAACAAACAAACAAAAAAGGGCAGGAAAGAAGAGGAAGGGGATGTAGAGGAAGGGAAGAACAAAAGAAGGAAGATGAAGATTTAACAGTGTTGTAATTATACTAATTATATTGTCACCCAAAAGTGCTCCTTCAGGATTGACGGACATGAGCCCCTTGGAGATGAGTCTCTGTCCTCCCATTTACTGGACCTGGAAGGATACACTGTTAGTGGCAGAGTGGTGAAGTGGATGGATCTCAGCCAGATACAGAAAGTCACAGTACAACAATTTGCCACTGCACCCACATCTTGTTCCTTGGTGGTCAGTAGCTTGGGCTCTTCGATAATCATCTGGTCTGATCCCAGCAGTACACCGTGTGGCCCTGCCTAAAGTCCTTGACTTTCCTCAGAGTGTTCCAGGCACGGTCTGGTCAAGACCAGAGCACATTTCAGAACAAAGCCACCCTAGTACTTGTTGAGAATGTCAGATGCTAACCATCACTCCAGAATGACACGTACCATGACTGAGTGCTTACTGTTGGCTCGCTTCCATCCCAACAGCACACAGAGACACATGGAAGGGCTCCTTGCTTGTTTCTGAGAGGAGGAAAGCAAAAGCCACTCACAGCGGAGCCACTTGCCAGAGGTGACACATCGAGTAAGTGACAGAGCTGGGTTGAGCTCTCTACTACTCAACCCTTAGCTCCTCTGCCTCCTCAGGGCTGAGTAGCATCTTTGTACCATGACCTCCACCTATCAAAAGATTCAAATGATCTTTATTCAGAAGCCTGGTTTCTGACTGGTCATGCTTGTTTTGTCATGCATACATAACACTTTCTGTTCTTTCTATGCATATTTCCATCAAATAAAACCATATGCATTGTCATAGCAACACTGCAACACACTCACACAAACACACAAACACGGTGCAATCTCTGCAGTAGAGAATTGCAAAGATCTGTGGGAATTTTTGTTGTGTTGTTGTTTGTTTTAAATAAAAAAGAAACCCCCTCTGTCTACATCTGAACAGAATCCCATGGCAACAGTGCAGACAGGCACGTGCTTGGGTGCCCCTCACACACCCTGAGCTTCTCCGGCTTTGCAGATCAATAGTTTTAGATCATCAGAAATTTGGCTGCAATGCTTGTGATTAAGCAGGGAGCCCAGGGAGCCACCAGACTGATCTAGCCCTCCAATGAGACAAAGGTCACTGTCCAGAATGCCAGCACTGGCTCTGACTGCCAGCTCCCATTCATTGGTGCTTGTCACATGCAGAGACTCTGGGAACATGTCCTTGGCCTTGGGGAACCCTCAAGCTGGTCAGGTCCCAGGCACTCCTGCCAGAGACTACAAGTCCTCGTGTGTGTGTGCGCGCACGCGTGTGTGTTCAAGCCCCTCAGAAATGTCTCATCTCAACTATTACTACAGCATCCTCTACAACATATTCCATCCTATGTTACTTCATCAAAGTGGTATCAGTATCAGCCACACTTCACAGATGAAAACCTCCAGCCTTGGAATGGTTAGCAACTTGTCCAGACCAACAAATTTGAAAAGACAAGAGGAGAGATTTGAGTCCAGGACTGTTCCTGATTTTGCTTTACGCTGTTCCATGTGGGTCCTTATTTCCTGGGTGCTCTGGAACTCATCTGCCCACAGATTCACTGACCTGAGCCTGCATTATGATACCTTCGTATATTATGATAACTCCTGGGTACAGCTGCAGGAGATGGGCTGGCTTTGAATGTCTCTGGTTCTCTATCAGGTCCTCCCTCTCCCCCTCCTCCAACTCCGCTCTCCCTCAAGTCCCAGGTTTTATATTATCACTGTTACTTCTACTACTATTATTTTTAAAGATTTATCTATTTTAAATTTATGTGTATGAGCATTTTGCCTGCATGAGTACCTGGTACAGACAGAAGCCAGAAGGTGTCAGACACCCTGGAAATGGAGTTACAGATAGCTGTGAGCTACCATGTGGGTGCTGGGAATCGAACCCACGTCCTCTGGGAGAGCAGCCACTGCTTTTAACTGTGAGCCATCTCCCAGACCCATTATTAGTATATTCTCTGTTACTATTATTATTTTATGGTTTCACATGTTCTAGTAAATGAAGACACACCGGAATAAAGAAATTCTCAAGCCACTGGGGAATGAAGAGCTGTTCTCAGAAAGGGGAGTACTCACTAGCTGAAGGGGAGGAGGTTCACCATTCCACCCATGGATCACCTAATATGGTCCTTGGCTGCTTACCACTGAACTTGGGCTGGAGTTACCCATGGTCACAGAGGTGCTGAAGGACAGCTGTCAGTTGATAGCAAGAAGACTTACTCTCTCTGGAATGCCCGGCTCCATGCCGGGTGTGGGAAAACCGCTTTATGACACAGCCTGCTCACACACCCAGGAGACAGACAGGGTTGGTGTTATCGCTTAAGCCGTTCAGGAGCCAACACTGATGCTTTAGCTGGGTCCCGTCCTGTCCAAGAGTTGGCAGTGGCAGGGCTGAGGGTCCACTCGGGGTCTTTGCAGGATTGACTTCCCAGAGGATGCTTGGAGTTGCCCAGTGGGGGGAAAACATTGCTAAGGATGAGCCAGGAGGGATTCTGCAGACTCAGGCTGACTTTAACCAATGGTGGGATGCAGAGGGGGAGGAAGGAAAACACTTCCCTACTTCCTTGTCCAAACCCAGAGGGGGTGGGGGGGATCCAAGGTTCAGTCAGGAAGGCTCTTTGTTTAATCAATTGCTCTTGCTTTCAGAACTAAAGTGGAAATGACCCAGTGAAGAAGGAACATGAGCACAGCTCGCCCTGGTCACACGATGAAAACATATACACTGGCCAAAAGGTATACCACTACTCCGCCCATCCCTTCAGAGGGAGAAGGACTCCCTTTCGTCCCGGAAGCCTATTAAAGCATTCCTACCTGGGAGTCCCTGCTCCTCCTCAAGGGACACTGTAAGAGACCTTGTTCCTCAAAGTGCAGCCACACAAAGGGTTCTGTGTAGACAGGCGCTATTATTCTAGACACGCAGTGAAGCATGACGGATGTTGTGTGGACAAAGCCTGGACAGAGGATGCACGCCCAGATGCTGTCTGGGCCAGGTTGCAGCGGCAATGATCTAATGTCTTCTGGCTCCTTCTTTCTTTGCTTTTCCAACTTGGTTTGAATATTTGTATTACTGTATTATTTTCCCTGCACAAGCGCCACTGCTGTGCACGGTTAGGTCATTTACACAGCTGGGTAAGGAGACACATCTGAGATGAGATGAGCTACAGCTGCCAGCTGCCTGAGCTGGGGTCTACAGCCATCACTCCTTCCGGTTGGTCTCAAAGACACTACCTGTACCAAGGATCTATGTTTTTTACTTTTGAAATGGACTTTGCAGTACTAGAGCATAAATCCAGCATCTTGTGATTCTAGGTCAAGCATTCTCCCACTGAGCCACATCCCGAGCTGAGGATTCAGGTTTTAAGTGCTATGCTATCGCTTTAAAGACAGGGTGGGCACATCTTGTTTTTGTATGCGTTGGGTTGTCCATCCAGTGTCATGGTTCTCAGGGCCAATTATAGCCCCACAGTGAGAGGCTCCTGACAAAAAGAGACCTGCTGAGGCTTGTGGTCCATGACAGATACACTGAAACAGACCCTGGGCAAGGGAAAAGGAAAAGAAGTAGAAGAAGAAAAGGGTAAGTTTGCCCCAGGGGCAAGTCCAGAAATATATGTAGCTGCTAAGAGTCACTAGAACTGGGGCTGGTGAGATGGCTCAGTGGGTAAGAGCACCCGACTACTCTTCCGAAGGTCCAGAGTTCAAATCCCACCAACCACATGGTGGCTCACAACCATCCGTAACGAGATCTGGCGCCCTCTTCTGGAGTGTCTGAAGACAGCTACAGTGTACTTACATATAATAAATAAATAAATCTTAAAAAAAAAAAAAAAAAAAGAGTCACTAGAACTGAGGGCTAGCCACCCTCCCTGGTGTGAAATCTCATGGATAAATAGCCCTGCTGAGGGCCACCTCAGCTCTCAGGGTTTTGTGGACTTTTGGTAAAACCAAGGATAAAGTTCACTTTGCACTATGTTTGAAAATAAAATTGGGCTAAATAAGTGGAAAGTCATAACAATTAAGGTCACCGGGGAAGATCTCTGATTTTTCTAAATTTTTTATTACAGTCTGACTTATTGATGGGGTGGGGGTGGGGACACAGCTGAAGTACATACATGGAAGTTAAAAGACAAATTTATGGGGTCAGTTTTCCCTTTCTGGGGTCAAACACAGTCCACTAGGTTTGTGGATGAGTGTCTTTACCCAGTGAGCCATCTTTCTAGACTCTTCTTTGGTTCCTAAAATCCTTCACGATCAATCACGTGTCTACTGAATGCCCCATTTACAGGCATAAGGCTCACTGTTAATTCTTCCTCCTGCTTCCTCTCTTAGGGTTTATAGCTAAATCTCTCACACTGGCCTTGCTTCTCCTGACTTCTCCATTTTTATGCCCAAGTCACTCACTTATCATTTACTAAATAAATGTGGAGCACTTTCCACGTGTGGAGCATATGTGATATGCTAGAGTAACTCAGCAGAGGAAAAGGAGACCTGCTCTCAGGGAGTCCGCAGTCTGATGAGGAAGTCTGACAAAGCCTGGTGGGCATCTCAGAGAGGGAGCCCAGTCTGAGTGCTGAGTAAGGCTGCAGGTGAGATGATGAACCCACAGTCACATGGACACCTCATCCCCACTCTCAGACGCCTGATGAGGTGGCTGGAACAGAAGAGATCAGTCAGGATCAAACGCCTGCCATCACTTCCTCTCCACAGATTCCTGCAGGCCCACCATTGGCTTCTCGTCTGGCATTTCCTCACACATTCCTTGTACACAGCTCATGCTTGGGCTTTCCTAGTGCTGATCTGTTCTTACCTCAGGAAACTTCACATTCATCAATAAAGCCAAAGCGCCTGCCCTTGTCTCCTTCTGGGGGGGCAGATGAGCTGATAAGTTGAGTCAATAGAGGTAAAAGTGTTTTGAGAGCTATACAGAAATAGAAAATGAAGTGCCAAAGCCATGATGTCAATAACATATTGCTTTAGCCGATGAATCACCGAAGAGATTGATCACTAATTAATACTAAAGTTTAACAATTCATTTGCAAATGCACTGCCAAACTCTTACAGAGAGGTGTCCCTGGACGGGGACATACACACACACACACACACACACACACACACACACGCACATACACACCACAGAGTCTGCAAACCAGAGTGGTAATCTTCCAGTGAAGTTTTTGCTGCTTTAGAAAGTCAGTCTGTCACGGTTATACTGAAGCACTAGACTTAAAGACCGTGTAGAGGAAGGAGACAAGGCTTAGTGCCTTCAAAAGATGCAGTTAGGACTGAGGCTTCTGCATAAAGGCGAGGCCACAAAGGAATGGACACCCAGTGAAAGGGTGGACTACAGCAAAAACAAGACAGACACAAGCCAAAACCGCTTGCTTTTGAAGGCAAGGAAACTGGTGTGTCTCGGCCTGGACTCAAGGTGTTAAAATCCCAGGCTTCGCTTCACATGGGTTTAGTGTTTGAATTACACTCCCTATGTGAGCTGAGAAACATTAAGTAAAAAAAATAACTAGTCTCAAGTTGGTAGGATCCCAGGATATGGGCAGAAGCAGATGTTCTCCAGAGGGACAGTCAGAATGGCTTCAAAGAAATCTAACAAACGCAGTGTCACTGAGCATAAGGGTGTAGCTTGGCACTGCGGTAGGGAATGAGACACCGTGGATAAAAGTGAATACGTACACTGCAGCAAAGGAAACTAGGTCTTCGATGATAATAAAGTCTTTATTAAAGTATAAAGATTAAGAAACCTATAAAGTAATAAAAACACTGGGAAGAACTGAGAAAAAAAGGAAATAGTAATTTAAAACACTATATTGTAAAATGTATTGTATATTAGAATATGTAAAAATATAATTATTACAATTAAAAGCAATTCTTGAGTAAAAGTAGAGTTGATACAGTCAAGGGAAGATCAGGGAATCATAAAATTAACCAGAAGAAAGAACTCACGTTACAAACAAACGTGGGGGAGGGGGTCAAAGAAATGAGAAGGTTGATAATGCAAGGGTCAGGAAGAAAACGAAGAGAGCGTGAGCAAGGCAGGCAGTCACTCACAGGATGGCTAAAAGAAGCAGGTGCAGGGGGTGGGGCTCCCGTAATGTTTGAACAGTGCGCTGTGAGCACCTGGTACCTAGGGGATGGCCTAGGTACTGCATGGGCTGCCCCACGTGCTCCAGCGCCCAGAGACGCTTTCCTTCATATGGTGTTTATTGGAATCTCCGCCAGAGATCCAGTAATGAACACCACATGTGTTCTGGATGAAGCTGATGACAAATAATGAGAGAGAGAGAGAGATCGAGGGGAGGTGAGGGGAGGGGAGGGGAGGTGAGGGGAGGCGAGGGGAGGTAAGGGGAGGCGAGGCGAGAGGGCACGTGGGGCAGGAATGATGATGGCTGTGCAGCTAAAAGCACTGGCTGCTCTTCCAGGGGAAGGTGATTTAGTTCCCAGAACCCATCTGGTGGATCACAACTGCTGTAACTCCGGGTTCCACAGATCTAGCGCCATCTTATGGCCTCTGCAGGTACTGCACACATGGGGTGCATATTCACACATGCAGACATGCTCACATACATAAATCTTTTAAAAAGTGAACACATTAACACTGGAGACACTCTGATGTGATAGGAAGTGCCGTGAAAGAAAGAAAAGGCTGTGAGACATTAGCAATAGGATTTCACTGAGAAGTGTGGCTGCAACGGTGAGAACTCAGAGGCAGGCTACCCAAGGAAAGATGACCAAATGCTTGGACCTGAGTACAAACTCATTGGAGTTTGTGAGGAAGGGAAAATAGGCCAGAAGAGAGTCTGCAACTCCGTGAGCTCGGAAGGCAAAGGGGATGCGGTCTAGCAGGTGGGCAGGGGGACTGGCCTTTTACCCTTTTCTGGGAGCTGAAGGATGCTGAAGAGCTGAAGGAGCTCTGTAGGCTCTGGAGTGCTGTGGCTGGTCACCCTGCCTACTGGTTGGTAATGGACTGTAGTGGGGCGTGAAGGGACGTGGGGAGGCTGGTCGGTGGTATCACGAGTGAAGATCGAGCAGCAGCTTGGACTATGTGGTGAAAGCCAGGTATACGGAAGCAACTGGATGCTTTTAGTACATTCTGGGGGAAAGACCATGTCTGAGGTAGACGTGAGAGCTGAAAGAAGGGGCCTGTGAAAGCAAGAAATCGCCTTCTTCCTCCTCCTCTTTGAGCAAATGGGTAAAGATTGGCCACTTGCCAACATGGGACTCTCCGTAGAGTCACACGTGGTCAGAAGTGGCATGGGAGGGTGAAGCAAGTGCTCCGTGTCCAAGCTTCAAGCAGACAGCGACATAGAACAGTGGACAAGCCCAGGCAGAAGAGTCTCAAGTCAAAGCCTGCTCATATTTTGAGGCTTAGATTTCCTTTAAGAGTAGATGTGGTCAGGTATACAACACCCAGGGGACAGTAGCCATCTAGAGCTAGAGACGCTGTGGGAACATGTCAGTTTAGGTAAGAGTTCCGAAGACTGCCTGACTCCCTGACTGGCACTGACGTGCAGCCTGGGTTCCTTCCTCCAGGCCTATTTAGTGGATACTTGTGGTTGTTGGTACACTTGTTAGCATTGTTTCTGAGGGATGTCAAGAGATTGCACTGTGACAAACCCCGGCCCTTGTCTGGGGAAGGGCGGAGAAGTGGCCACACAATCTAGTTTCCACCCATTCCGCCTACCAGCTGAGAACACTGTAGCCCAGAGGTCCAAGGGAGTAGAGGCAAGAACATGACGCATCATCAGGGAGAGACAAAGGAAAAGAAGGTCCCAGCATGAGGTAATGACTGAGAAATGTCACAGCCCATTACATAAGCGAAAGTGAAACCCGAGGAGCAAATAAAGCCAGGGTATCAGATTGACATGAGCTCACAGGCAGCTTGCGTTGTGGTTGCTGACATACATCACTGTGGAAACACAAATGTCTCCAAAATGACCACAGTTCCACCTGGAGCCACACGACAGTGGCTCTAGGACCTCTCAAAGAACCAAGAACATGCTGAGGGCTGGGGTACAGCTCAGTGGTATAGAGCTTGCCTAGCATGTGCAAGGGCCTGAAATCTGTTCCCGGTGCCACAAACAAAACAATGAAAAGGCAGCTTGACAGAGCAGCCATCTCCCCACGGCTTGCCCTTTAGAGAAGAGAGGGGAGAAAGGGCCATGATTCACAGAGGGCTCAAGACTCTGGGTGTGCCGTAGGAAAGAACAGGAAAAGCCTTGCCTTTCGAGTGCACCCAGGTCTGGTAGACGATGGTAATACAATGGTTCTCTCCTCAGTTGTATGTAACATATGGTATAACATATGATCTCTATACTCATATCCACTGTGAAGCTGCACTCCTCTCATTGCTAAAAACTCAAGGGTACGCTAGGGAGGGTGATGGACACCTGCAACTCTTCCCAGTGAGAGGTCGATGACCCAGGAGGACCCAGAGTTCAGGGTCATCCTATGTAAGAGTATGAAACCAGTCTGGATATCTGAGACTGTCTCAAACACCAAATGAGCCAGGCGGTGGTGCAACGTGACTTTAATCCCAGCACTAGGGAGGTAGAGGCAGGTGGATCTTTGTGAGTTTGGGGTCAACCTGGTCTACAGAGTGAGTTCTGGGATAGCCAGGGCTACACAGAGAAATGTTTTCTTCAGAGATAACTAAAAGAAAGAGAGAGAAAAGGGAGGGGGAGGGGAAGAGGGAGAAAGGAAGGAAGGAAGGAAGGAGAGAAGAGAAGCAGCATTGATTTACCTCGTCCTTGGTCATGTCCACTCTGAGCTGGCTTCAGAAAACTCAGCCAAATTTATTAAATATATAAAACTTTAGATACTGTGTGAATATGTTAATCTCATGGTATATTAATTTGAAAATAATTTCTGGTGTGTTTGGAGCAAGGTCTCACTCAGTTGCCCAGGCTAGCCTGAGACATACTACGTAGCCTTGAACTCACAGCGATTCTTCTTCCTTAGCCTCTGGAGCATCAGGACTGCATTTGCAAGCCACCATACTCAGCAGCAATTTTTATGCCCTTATTTTTCTTTTATCTCTATTTTCTCATTTTAAAATGTATATTTGATGCACTATGTTTTGGAATTCTGTCCAAACAAGGCAGCGTAAAAAGTAAGCACCTGATGGGCGTTGTGACACTTCAGTGAACTGAAGAGGTTCTAATTACTGTCTGTGGACACCCACGTCAGAGTCATCCTGTTCATCAGACACAGTGGAATCTGGCTTTAGTTTCTACAGGAGAGCAAATTAAATGTTCACTAAAGGAGGCAGAGCCAAAGAAAGCGATCAGAAAAGTAATTTGCACTGTAGTGGGGCTTAATGCCCACTGTAGCAAGGGGAGGGTTCACGGCAGTTCCTTTTGCTTGCTCTGATTGTGTGTGTGTGTTTGTGTCCGTGTCCTGGGTGTGGCTTGCTCCAGTGGGTACACTCTGGGCATGGTTGGTCTTTATCAGTGGATGGGTTAGAACCCACCACTGCTTTCTGGAAGAATCAGTAGTTGTTAGCTGGGTGTGGTGGCTGGCACACACCTGTGATCTCTGTGAGGCCGAGGCAGGAGGATCATGAGTTTGAAACACACCTGGGCTACATGCTGAGACTGCC
Organism: Mus caroli; assembly: GCF_978045245.1. Classification (NCBI taxonomy): domain Eukaryota; kingdom Metazoa; phylum Chordata; class Mammalia; order Rodentia; family Muridae; genus Mus; species Mus caroli. Next base: position 14,362,124 of record NW_028227258.1, read on the forward strand.
TTAAAGGAAAAAAACCAGCAGTAATGAAGATTGGAGAACAGATAGTCTAGAACAAAGTCCCTTTAGGAATGCAGAATGGACAATGGTTTATAAATGGTTCTGTTTGGAATATTAAATGAGGCAGAAATAGAAAGAATAGAATGATGAGAGGGAAAGTCTGAGAAGGGGGAAAATGATTAAAATAAAGTATATGAAAAGAATTATTTAAATTGTAAAAAGGAAAACTATAGTAAATGTAATAATATAATCAAGTAAACTATTCTTTTAAGAAAAATAAAAAGTCTACCCAGGTTAGCAGGCTTTAGTCTCTCTCCCTGTGTATCAGCTTAGCCTTCCGTGGTTAATGAGATTCCAGAGAAAAGACAGAAGGTGACCTTGTTTCTCTCTTGGCAGAGCTGGTTGAGAAAGGAACTGTGGAGATGTTCCCTGGTGTTGGGAGGGGGACAACAAAGGAAGAGTTAAAGGGGAGTCCCCATCACTTTGAGACCATGTGTTGTCCTAGGCAGAGTAAGTTGCTAGAAGTCTGACTGACACTGAAGAGAGATTGCATGAACATGAAACGACACTTGTCGCAGGGTTGATGGTTGGTAGACCCTGCCCAAGAAAAGCATAGAGAGTGAACAGAGCCATCACCATTGAACTCACAGTTCATACGAAGAACCATGGAATAGTTTTCCAAGCTGGCTGTAGCTCTTAGACACCACCCAAAACCAAAAATCAAAACTTCGGTAACTTTTCTATGGCCCGAGTCAACTCTCACAGCGGCTTAATACAGTCTTTAACAACCACTCTTCTGTCTATTCGAGGTTAACAACAGAGGCCACATCCATGGTAGGTCCATCCTCCAGGCCAACTCACAGAGCCAACTAGTTAGCTCCGGTTAGTCTCATCTGTCTGTAAGATGATACGTCCCCAGCACGCTCAAATCCTCAAGTTGTCCAGGTCAGTGGGCACCACTAGTTCAACTGCTTGTAGCTTCCCATGGCTGGTAGACCCAGGAAGACTCAGGAGTTCCAGTAATAAGGATGGGATAGCATCCACTCTTAAAAACTGACTAGCTAAGTTTCCCTTAAACTCTGTTCTGGACCCCAGTGACATCCTTGAGGACCCCACTTTCATTGCACAGTCCTGTCTGGCCCCTCATCACCGCCTCTTCTTCTTCCATTCCTTACCTCAGGGTTAGGTTATCCAGTTACTGAACAAGATTAAACTGAGACTTAATTTATCCCTGACCTGGGAACTGAATCCAGGGCCTTTCGGATGCTAGGCAAGCACTCTGCCACGAATAACAGTGCTTTGCCTAAAACCATAACTTTTGAGTTTTTCTGTTTTCATTACATACTGGGGAGGGAGAAGACAGAGAAGAGAAAGCAGACATGTACAGGCTGATCTAGATAGCTAACAGACAAATGGCTTAGGGACTGACCACGTTCAGGAAGAGTTAATATTGCCAGTCATGCTTCAGAAGGCTGGGGATAGAGGAAAAGACCAGACACCACAGCTGTTAAAAAACAGTTTTGGTAAATATATGCACAATTTAAAAAGCATATTTGCAAAAATCTAGGTGTCTCCTGGTCCAGCCCTTCCTATTAATAAAAGGAGTTGCTAAGGCTCGAGGCTCAGTGTCTCTGCCCACGGAGCCTCAGTGAATTCCTCTCTGAGCCTCTAGACTTCCTTGGCTGGCTGGCGACTCCTTCCTCCTGGGACAGCTTTTGCCAGAGCTGAGCAGCCTGGCCCCCAGCTGCGCCGGCCCTCTCCGGTAAGAGGAAATGCTTTCAGCTTAGTCCATTAACACAAACATTCAAAAGCAAACACTCTGAAGCCACAGGTCGTGTTCGCATAAATGAAATGGATCGAGAAAAGCTTTACCCCAAGAAACCAAAGGGGTATTAAAAAATAAAAAACCTACCCTTGCTTTCCAAGGAGGCAGGCAACAAAGCCGCAGCAATTCCATTGGTTTGTGTGCTCAGTGGAGCTGGGTGGCTGAAGCCACAGGCCTTTGAAGAGGAAATGCCATCCAAGGTACAGGCAGCCAGCCAGCCCCTGAGTCCTGAAAGTAACAGGACAGGGAAGGGGAAGGGGGGCATCGTTAGGAAGTGGAACGTGGAAGGGACAAGACAGATAAATGAGACTCTTCCCATCTAGGGACCTCACCCCGTGACCAAAGGACAGGGTAACTCATTGTGCCCCTGAGACCGAGCTGGGGCCTGGCAAATCCTAGGTGGCGGGCACAGCCCAGTGACTAAGGCTTCGAGGAGGGGTGTACGACCTTGCTGAGGGGTGGAGAGGGGTGGTGGTGTCTGGCCTGAGCGATGCCTTTGCTTTGAAAGCTTTGGAGGAAATTAACTTTACAAGGTGCCTCCCTGTCTCCCAGAGTTATTAAAAGAAAGGAGGGAACAGAGAAATGGAAAACTGGTAATACTTCAGGAAGGGCTCTGCGATCTGAGTGAGGAAGTGGGAGGCAGATGAAATGACGAATGGGGACAGACAGTCCTTTGATTATCTAGTGATGAATGACTAATTAGTCAAAAGTCCCCCAAGTGAATAAATTGTCAGAACTCCGTTCTCAACATGGCAGTACCAATGCTGACAGAAGCATTGAGTGGGAGAGCCGAGCCAACCCTGGGGTCACCAGAAGTATTAACCCCAGCAGTCATCTTTATGGTTTGGGCTACGATGAATATCTAGGTACTGACTGCTCTTCCATTGATGGGGAAAATAGTGATACACCTCAAAAATCTTAAGAACAAAGCAACCATGGGGCTGCTAATAGAAGATATTTTACAGGGTGGGAAGCTGGTTTTGCTGCCTTTAATTGGATTTAACTTTTTAAAGCCCTCTTGCCTAACAATAACTCTCGGATCGGGTGGGACCATACCAAGACTGACAAGCCCAGTCAGTTTGGAAGCACAATGGGGAGACTTAAGTCTGCCCAGGCATATGCAGCCAGCAACTTCATGTTTAATAAAAAGCATCCCAGGTGTGTGGGGCAGTGATGGGGATGTATAGTAGACGAGTTAATACTAATTAATACCAATACCAATAGTAAAGCATTCTGTTGGGATGCAAGTCAGTGGTCAGAAAGAGTACGCTGGAGAAGTTCTTTTCCACTTCCTGTCTGATCAGTCTCTTCCTTCCTGCCCGGCAGTTCTGCAGAACTGTGTGTGGGAGGGGAGCGGCATGCTGCTTCCTCCCTAGGTGACACTGAAGAGTGGCCTTTAATACAAGAGGCATCTGTGCACTTTCCAGATTGCTGTTGAGCTAACAGTAGTGAAAGAGAAATGGGCAGCTGGTTTCCACTCCCTCCTTCATCACCGCTGTTCACGCTCATTCTCTCTCACACAGCCCCGTTCCCTTTAACCTGGGAAGCCGCAGGGCTGTGGAAGTTCATCAAATTAAAGCATCCTCAGGTAAGGGCTTCAGGGTAGCAACTGTCCAAACCCAAACACACAAAGTTATGAAGGACAGATATACCCCAGGTGGGCCGATTTTATTTTTAGTTTTATAATTACTATGTATTAGCAGACTGTGGGCCACGTTATCATCCAGGGTATGTAAGGACCGATGTGCTGAAATCTTTATTATGCAGAACTCACGAAAATAGAATCATATTATTCGATTGGTTAGTGGAGGCTTATGGATGCTTTTGAGACAATATCAACTAGTGATTTAAATGCTTAATATTGAACTCAATCCTATTTAACTTCCAAATCAGCTCTTTAGAACAAAGACCGCTGGCCTTTGCAGCAGGGGAAGGCTGATAAGAATTTCACGTCAAGCCGGGCGGTGGTGGCGCACGCCTTTAATCCCAGCACTTGGGAGGCAGAGGCAGGCGGATTTCTGAGTTCGAGGCCAGCCTGGTCTACAAAGTGAGTTCCAGGACAGCCAGGGCTATACAGAGAAACCCTGTCTCGAAAAACCAAAAAAAAAAAATTTCACGTCAAATTGGAGAGGCATGCATTCTGTGCACTCACCACTAGGGGTACTGGCAATGTTAGGTCACGCTGAATTCTTTATACTTTCAGTCTATATCAATCTCTGGATACATATTAGATCCCAGGCTTTTAATATCCTTCACTCATTATACTTGAATAAAACCTATTTTTATTAAGTATCTAGGGACACTCTCAAGGCCTACCTATGGGTTTAATGAATTGGCTGATAGACTCAGAATGAGTAAGTTAGGAATTATAAACGGAAAGTTCACTCAGTCAACGGAATATGGCATAAATGGTACAGGCAACGAACAAACAGAAAACAGGACTACGGGTTGTGACTGACTCAGTGGCAGGAGCTTGCCTAGCACACACGAGACACAGTTTGACCCCCCAGCTCTGGCACAGGGAACAGGAGGGAGGGTGGCAAAGTAGAATGATTAATGCTGTAATTCAATGTTCAATGTGGGGTATGATGAGTGGAGGCTGCCCTCACAGAAACCTAAGGTTCAGGACAAAAGCTGGACTAGTTCTGGTTTCTTCTGTACTGCAGGTATATTGTTATTTTAGCCTCAAAGCAAATATATAGAGACCACTGAGTACTCAATCAAAAGAAAGGTAAGAAAATGAGGATCAAAAGCCATCAGCTATGATAAACTTAGGAGTGTGTCAGGAGGTGCAAGGTCATGACTCTGAGACACGGAAGGTGCCTTTACTGAGCAGAAGCAGAGTTAAATGGGAAGACATTTCAGGGGGTGCTGAATCCGGCTCAGCAAGAAAGGCCTTTCTGTTAGAATTGGCAGATGGTATGTGTGCCTCAAGTGGTGGTAGCATAGCACCCTGGACATGGTCAAGCAGAAGCAAGATGGACACCTATGAGGCCCACACTGGGGAGAACTCTGATGCTGAAGACAGATGAAGGTGGGAGTCAAGAGTAGGATCTCCAGGGTCCCTTACAGTTTTATATTTCACATTTAATACCTCTCAACCTTCATCTGCAACTGGGCAATCCCTTAAAAAAAGTAAGGTTTGTTTTTCTAACCTTTCTCTTCCAATAAAAGCATTGCACCCAAACCCATAAAACTGTTAAGTTTGATGTAAAAAGTCCTATTTTCCTGGTAATCATTATGATGATATTTGCTAAAATAGAAAAAAAATGTCTAAGAAGCACCTCAAAATCACCTTGTTCACCCTGAGGCACATGGGACGTCCAGCCGAGCTCCACCAAGGGACCAAAGGTTCTAAGCTTTGGTCATTCACAGTGTGACTCATGTACCTTGGAGGGAACCCTCTGGAAAGGATGACAAGCCCTCTCTGAGGAGTTGCTTGTTTGACTCTCCCCACACCTTCTGTATCACTCAGAAAGCTTCACTGCCATTGCTGGAAATGAAAGGAACACAGCTCAGAATGGCAAGAGTGAAAGCAAAATGCCCCCGAGTTACTCTCTCAGTTCCCTTTGTGGTACCACAAATGGTTGTAAGGGCTCTAATGCTTACATCCTTACAGAGGTAAGCCCAACACGGAAGAGGTAGTTAAACTGTAATAGTCCATTTTACCTTGGTAGGGATGATATGCCCATTTCTAAACCAGTTACTGCTGCCCAGACAGCAGTTTGGATGGAGATGTCAACCCTGACTAAATGCTGAGACCGAGGGGAAATCACTTTCAAATCAAAGTAGAGAGTATAAATTTAGGTAGAAGAAACATTGTTGCATGCATCAACTCATTGGCTAACATGATCCTGCAACTTCCAAAACACAGCACTCACACAGCATCTCTAAAGGGTAGTGATAGCCATTGTGCTACTAGAGCTAGATTTAAAGGAGATCTTCCACGTCAGCGGGGTCTCCTATCAACTGACTTTTGGCTCAGTGATCTGTGGGTAAACAAATGTAGTTTTCATGTTACAGAGAAGGAAAATAGAACCATGATAAAAAAAAAAATCTAATTCCAAAGAGACTATGAGACAACTCATGGTCATTGTCCCTTCGTACACACCACAATCTTTAAAAACAAAAGGCAGAGATCTGTGAAGTCTGCGGTTATTTCCGTTTCACTTCCCCAAAGGGACTTGTCCTTGATAATTTCTATAACCCTTCAGAGGACTGTACAGCATTGCTTGTTGGTGTCAATGGGGCAAAGAATGTTGTGGCTGAGTGAGGATTCTTCTTTCCTAAGACCTTTGACTGGGACATTGGTTTTGATGACTCTCTAGCTTGCCAACAAACCTGTAAAGTCTTGGGACTTGTCACATTCCACAGCTGGGAGTCACTCTAGTACACGGATCTCTTCTTTTCCATTCACATGCTTACGAACTCTGTTTTCCAGTTTCATGGGCTCACAGTAGAAGTGATTAGTTGACTCTTGGTTTTGTCTTTAGAATGCAGGTTTAGGTGGCCGTAGATTACTGGCTTCTGCTTCCTCGCTGGTCTCGGTTGGAGCAATGCAAAAGCAGTGGCCTTGTCAGGGAAGGGAGGACATACCCATTTGCAGGACACTTCCACACGGGCTGCACCTCTCCAAGGAGCATGGGTAGTCCTGCCAGACTAGAAAGTGAAGACTGGAAAGGAGTCTCAGGGTTCCACAAGACTTCCCTGAGCTTCCGTCTCTCTTCTTTCCAACTGACTTAGTCTTAGGAAGGAATCTGCCTTTACAGGGAGGGCTGCAGCTGCCTGGGGCTGGAGGTCACAGCAGTATGCTTGTATTACAACTATTTCCTTCCTCTCTTCCCCCTCCCCCCCCCCCCTCCCGAGAAAGGCATTAGTTTTAAAGTAAATTGGTCTCTTATAAGATTTACAATCACCTTTAACTTGTCAGCAATGATATACAACCTGAACTTGATTTTTTATAATTTGAGAACTTTATATATCTACACAGTGATCACATATACTACTTCCAACTCAGTTTTCCCATCATGCCCTTCTCCCATTTTCATGTTTGTTTGTTTTTGTTTTGAAAAACCACTAAGCCTAGTTAGCGTTGTCTGTAAAGAATGATTCTCCCTACCCCAGCAACTATGCTCTCCCAGTAGCTCCTCAGTATGGGTAATTCTGAAGATCATCTGTGTCATTTATATAGGGTTTGGCTCAGCATGAATTCTTTTTTGTCAAAGCCTAACTCCTTTTAAAAGATTTATTTGTATGTATCAGATTTCTGTCTACATTTATATATGTGCACATATGTCTGGTGTCTACAGAACTCAAAAAAGAACATTGGACATCCTGAAACTGGAGTTACAGATGACTGTGAACCACAATAAGGCGCTGAGGGGCGATAAAGCGTGGGACTTCTGCAAGAGCAGCAAGTACTCTTAACTACTGAGCAGCAAGAGCAGCAAGTACTCTTAACTACTGAGCAGCCAGAGCAGCAAGTACTCTTAACTACTGAGCAGCCAGAGCAGCAAGTACTCTTAACTACTGAGCAGCAAGAGCAGCAAGTACTCTTAACTACTAAGCAGCAAGAGCAGCAAGTACTCTTAACTACTGAGCAGCAAGAGCAGCAAGTACTCTTAACTACTGAGCAGCAAGAGCAGCAAGTACTCTTAACTACTGAGCAGCAAGAGCAACAAGTACTCTTAACTACTGAGCAAGCAATCTACTTCCTGCCTGAATCTCTTAATGCCACAGCCTGGCAGGCATATGCACCAAGGGTAGGAATAGAATAACCAACTATTTTACTGTATTACAAAGTGTGATTTGTCAACGAGCAAATATGGTAAAGACTGTTACTTGTGTCTTATCTCAATACCTTATTGATACCCCGACTTAGTAAAACTATTCACAATTTTCAGTAAAAATCAAGAAAACCAGCTGGGTATACCTTTAATCCCAGCACTCAGGAGGCAGAGGCAGGTAGATCTCTTCAGTTCGAGGCCAGTCTTGTCTACAGAGTGAGTTTCAGTACAGGCAGCACTACACAGAGATACTGCCCCACCCGACAAGCCAGTCTTCCTTTTATATCTGCCTGGCAAACACTGGCAGGTGAGATATAAGCAGAAATGCTGTAACACCTGGAAACTGTTTTTACAGTGATATTTATAACTATGTTTATTTGTAGCCTTGAATATTAAGGTTCTTCTATTTTATTTAGCAGATTCTATGGTCCAGTCACCTCCATTTAGTACACTTCATTTCCTGGTTATTACATTCTAGTAGAGTTGCAAGAGGAAAAAAAAAAAAACTTTGGCTGATGTTTCAGAACACTTCAAGGGATGGATGGCATGGCTTACCACAGATACAACTAGCTTCTTCCTCCTCACCAGCAAAACTAGCGTTTCACACTTACAGTGAAATAGTTACCGATTTTTAGTTTTCTGACAGGGCAGAGTCTGTACCTGACCAGGCTCACCACCTTTTCCCTGATTCTTAGGTCACATTTGCATGGTTTTGACCTAAGAAGAGGAATTGGAGGCTGAACAGTTTAGAGCAAAGACTCCCATCAGGAGGAGATTGGCCAGGGATGTATAAACTCAGTGGCTAAGTGCAGTCATTCTCAGAGGCATTCACAGTAGGAGTGGGGAGCATGCTGAGCAGCAAATAGCAGATTTTACCATGCCCACTAAGAAGTCCAAGCCACTCAGATAGACTACTGCTCTTTGGAGAAGTATTAATGTAGGAGATTATAGAAGAGTATAAAGTGTTTTTTTTTTTTGTCTAAGTTATTGAAATTCAAATAAAACAGTTTTTAAAAAAGATTTATTCATTTTATATATGTGAGGACACTGTTGCTGTCTTCAGGCACACCAGAAGAGGGCATTGGATCCCATAATAGACAGTTGTGAGCCACCATATGGTTGCTGGGAATCAAACTCAGGACCTCTGGAAGAGCAGTCATTGCTCTGAACTGCTGAGCCATCTCTCCAGGCCCTAAAAACACTTTTGCCAGGACTTGGTATCTAACTTGCTTCCCTTCTCACTGCTAAGGACACACAAGCTGGTCAGGGGAAAAAAGAATCAACTCAAAGGTCACAGCTGCCCTCCTTGCCACCTAGGAAAGCAATGAAGAAACACCTGGGTCATTCCTTCCCCTTGACTGTCCACATGGGTCAAGCCACACAGTAGCTTCCTTATGGAGTCTATTACCTGGAAAACTGGATACCCGCTTTCTTTGCCCCTCCACTTTTCCACCTCAGTGCTTAGAAGTTCTGTCGGTGAGGGTCCAAATGTGACGAAAACTATTACAGGCTTCTAAGCTGCAACAGCTGCAGAGGTCAAGGATGTTGGCTGAACAACTGACCAAGCTTTCCAGGGAGAGATCTGAAGCGGAGAACTTGAAAACCACCTTCCAATCTGTCAGGGACATGGAAAGATCACCGACTCTCACAGTGGTGAAAGTTCTAAAAGCAGAGAATCCCGGTGCCTGGTTAGCCAGTCCCCCATACTTTAAAACACAGAAACTGAATTCTTTTATTTTTCTTTAGGAACACAGAGTACCAGTCAAAAGGAGGACCACAGGGCTCTAGGAAAATAAAAAGTTACTGGGCTTTAGGGACTGTCTCTGCACCACAGATTTACACCATATGGACTTCAACCAGAACCAATGTTCAAGGAGCCAAAAGAATCAAGATACCAAGAGGTAGACTGTGACAATTTCTTCTAACAGCAAAAATAACTAGAGTGCTAAACAGAAACCCAAGAGAAACGTGAGTTTTCTGAAATAAAAATGTGAAATCACTGTGCAAAAGTCTCTGCATCTCCTAAGAGAGATAGGAAGCTTGCTTTGAAAAATAAAACCTTCACGAGTCGGCTTTCTTCTTGGGTGCTTATGTCAGAGATGAACATGTGTCTCTAGTCTATGAAATGAACACTCATATGGTCTCCAAGACCTTCCCTGTCTGCCCTGCTAGCTTCATGGATTTCCTTCAATCATTTGACTTCTGTTCCTGGAGCCTTTCCTAAGGATTCCAAAAGACCCTATCTCCCATAGCTGCAACAGCGCCCACAAACTCTACCCCTCAAGCCTGTCCTGTCTAAGGGCATGGCCCAATAGTTATAGCTGGATTCACCAGCAGGCCAAGCACATGAGTCTTCTGATGCTCAATATGCCAACATGACAGTCGTCCAGTTATTTAGGCATGTTTGTGTCCTTTCCATGTGGGCCCACTGACCAGGCAGTCTGGGACAGCCATGCTGCCACAGGACTGCTGCGATAGCTCTCAACCGTACTTAGTTTAGCTGTGGCTAATTCACAGGAGACAATGAAAAAGACCAGATGCCAACGTTTTGGGAGAAATGGGGAAGAGTGGTCTAACAAATTATGAACAATCTTCTTTAAATAAAAAAAGAAGTGGTTGGTTGGGTATCTACCATCCCAGAACTAGGGAGGTGGAGGCAGAAGATCAGGTGGCTGCTCAAGGCCATTCTTGGCTACATGTAAACTTGTAGCTAGTTCAGAATACAGGAGATCCTGTCTTTAAAAAGAATAGAAAACAAAACAAACAAATAAATAACCCAACAAGTTTATCTTTGAGAGCAGCTCTCAGAGCTCATTAGAGAAGTTTTTTTGCATAGTGGAGGGTGGTAAACACAGGAACTCATAACTGGTCACAAGTATGAAGAACAAAATGTCTGTGGCAAGTTTAGCCACAGTAACTTGAGACAGCAGAAATCCCCATAGTCTCTGATACAGAGCCTACCTGAGATTGTAGCCCAACAGTTAAGGATGTAATCTAGGAAGCTCAACTGCCTTGGCTTGAATGCAATGCTGGCTCACTTAATGGTCTCCAGCACAAGCCTTAATCTGGCTGGACCTCAGCTTCCTCCACGACGACACTGTATTCACGTGACGCTAGAGATCATAAGTATCACAGTAAGGAATGGGAAGAAAAAGGAGCTCTGGAGCCTTGAACTACTCACTAAGAATATGAAACAGGAAAGAGTAGGCTCACACTGCTGGCTTGTCAATTGGCTGAAGGATGCAGCGTGCATGTGTGCAGCCAGAGGAGAACTGTGTGTGCTGTGCGTGCGCACCACCTTGATTTTGAGACGTTTCTCACTGACCTTCAAGTCACAGAGTAAGCCAGGCCAGGCTGGCCTGGAATTACACGCCTGACAGCTGTTGCTTTTTCTGTAAATGTAGGTTCTGAGGATCAAATTTAGGTTCTTGAACTTGCAAACTTGCTATGTTGTAAATTATGATATTAATCCTATATGTGATAATTAGCAACTATGAAAAGCCACATTTTGTCTTTGAAATCACTGTTTAAAAACTGAGAGGCCAGGCGCAGGTTCTCCCCTCCTAGAAGGTAATCTATGGACAGACTGCAGATGACAAACCTGTCACTGTCTCAGCCTGTGTCCTCCAGAATTTGTCAGAATCTAAGAGTGAGCTTTAATACCTCTACCTTCTAGGGCTCTCAGCGAATTATTCCAACCTCACCCCCTATAACACAATTATTCATTATGACACGTGATGGTATGCACATGCTCAGCCCAGGGGAGGCTCTGTTGGAGTAGTTATGGCACTGTGTATGTGGGCTTCTGATATTCAATGCCAATACAATCGAGACCCTCATCCCCAATGCCCAGAAGTCAGCATTCTGCTAGCAGCCTTTAGATGAAGACGTACAACTCTCAGCTCCTGCTGTACCACATATGGACACTGCTATGATCCTACCTTCGTGATCACTGACTGAACCTCTGAACCTGTTAGCCAGCTCCAATGAAATGTTCTTTTGAAGAGTTGCCTAGGTCATGGTGTCTGTTCACAACATAAAGTCTTATCTAAGACAACTCATGTTCATTATAAATTGGGAATAAATATATATATTAGCCAAATGGCTGGCAGTTATATTTAGGTGAACTCTGGGAAGCAGACGAAAGCACAGAATAATTTTTGTCTTTGTTGTTTAGTTTTATAAAGCTCAACACTTTTCTTCAACTTCCGAGGAAAGTGCTGATTTCAGTGAGGAGAGCCCTCTCTCCCCACACTTGGATCACGTGGCCTTCTGTGTACTTTCTCCCTCTTCCCCCAAACCCCAGACAGTTCAGTTCAATTCCTTCCTGCCCGTGTCAGGGACACAGACTTCACCTTTGGCTCCATCTGCATCCCATGCGATGGAGCCTCCCGTCTTCCCCGTGGCCCTGGCAACAACACTGCTCCACATGAACCCTTTGTATAGCATATAAGCCCAACCAGAGGACAGCCAACTCCTGGACAGCGGCTTCTCCCTAGCTAGATGCTTTGCTGTGAGGCATTCTCTTCAGAGAGCTGAGACCACAGAAAGCGCCAGCTTTGTGGTTGACACAGGTGATCCTTGGGTTTGGTCTCGTGACAACTTAACAAATAAAACAGGTTTTCAGCTTATAGAAATGAGCACACTGAATGTCTAGTAGGGACTACACCAGCCAGGTGCACCAGGAGCTCACCCTATGGAAGAAGAGGGTTTATAAGTCACTTAGCTCAAAAGGCAGTACATGCACTTTCTCCCCGAGAGAAACCTTATGCTGTTTAATTACTTTTTAGACAAACAACACACCACCCACTGACAGACCCAGTCACCCTGCAGTCCAGTAACACACAATCTTCTCAGCCCTCTGGGAACGTCCACCTTCTTCCGCAGTGCTTAATTTCCATTGCCAAGCTTCTGGGCAGACTCACTTTTCACTGGAAAAAAACCACAAACACAGAGTCAGATGTTTATACTGCTCAGCCTGTTTTGTTTTCTCTTCGCCACTCCTCCCTTCTGAGGCATAGCAACAGCACTGCGCACAGGGACAGACTGTGTCATATCCCAAGCAGCCAGGATCCACAATTCTGAACATAGGAAACAGAACTGATGGGTGAAACTGGCAATTATATCCTGTGAGGTTATATCCTTCCTGACTGTGGAAGACTTGGGGACCGACCTCTCATTCAGTTATCCCACTGATGACACCTAATAGACCACTATTATCATGTGGGCTGCCTACATGTTGCTGGAAACATTTTTACATATGTGTATATTTTAAATTTAACTTAATGGCAAGTACAGGTGAAGGAAAGAAGGCTGGCAGAAGACTGACCACGAATGGAGAATCTCTGAAGCTTGTATGCCCAGGGTGAGCAGCACCCAGCCAGGCACTGAAGCCAGTCCTTCATGACAAAACCTAACCTCTCCTCCCTGGATCTGTCTCATAATGTGCAGGATACTGAACCCTGTACTTGTATGTTACTCTGTCCTTATAGATAATGAAATTAAAAGGAAGTAACATATTTAAAGCACTTTTAAAATTGTTAACATTAAAATATGATTAGGATCTGGAGCAATGGCTCAGGGTTAAGGGGACTCACTGTTCTTTCACACGGGGCAGGTACAGAGACATTCACAGCTGCCTCTAACTCAGTCCTAGGAGATCCAACATTTTCTTTTGGCCTTTGAGAGCATTGTATGTAAGTGTGAGTGCACGCACACACATAGAAACAGACACACACATGTACACATTTAAATAAAACTAAACCTTTAAGGAATTATAATGAGATTATGAGATTATTTGGCTTACAGTTACTACTGTTCATCTCCATGAGGCAGAAGCAGAAGGAAGCGGACAGAGGACATGCACAGGCTAGAAAGACAAGCTTGCCCAGAGCTCTGTCTCATATTCCGACTGACGGCTTCCCTGGGGTTCATTTAGATCTGCAGTTGTACTGGAAACAACAGCTGCCAAGTCTTTCCTACGGTAAGGCACCAAAATGTAGCCACCTCAGGCAACATCCATCTTGGGAGTTTTATACATTCTAGAACCTTCTTTTTAAGATTCCTCCAAGATCTTGTGAGTGAATTATTTTGTCCTCTGGCTTTCTCTGCAGGGGTTTATCATGGCACCCACTGTACACACAGCTTAGCTGTCCTTTCGTACGTCTGAGCCTCACCTTCATTGAAACAGTAAAAGGTAAAAAAAGCAGAGGGCTGAGGAAGGATGGGGGAGGGGAGTCAGTGAAGGATATATTTTCCCACTGAGAGACTGGTCATGTTGCTGACTCATTCGTGAAGCTCCGCAGCAAGGCAACACGCGTGCCTTTTCTTTGCCTATAAAGCTGCTCAGCTGACTTTTCCTGGGGTTCTGTCCTTTTCCTCATAGGACAGCACAGGCTGCGTTCTCAAGTCCCTCCCATCTGCTACTGGAGTGGCAGCCGAGGAGGTCCTGGGCAGGATCTTACACTCTTCTCAGTGCTCTCCACAGGACTCAAAGGTGCCCGTGTGTGTGTGTGTGTGTGTGTGTGTGTGTGTACCCCCACCAGCCAGAGTTAACTGGCACTTGCCTCTCCTGCCTAGCCTTTAAGTGGTAGAGTTAACCCTTTTCATTCCTTAAAAAGAGAAGGAAGGACAAACAAGCAAATACTAAAACCCCTTGGTGATGAATACAGGCAGACATAACTTTGGCAATCTCCAACCAAACACTGTAACAACCATCAACTGCATTTTCCAGCAAGACACTCTAACCCACTCGGCGCCTTAACCAGCACACTTTCCCACGGGGCGGAAATGACGCAATTCACAATATCAGCTGCTGTACACAGTCAGTTCTTTTACATCTATAAACACTGTGGGGAAGCACACAGATAAAATGCAGAAGCAGTCATGTTATAAAACTCACATCTTCCCCCCAAAGAGAACTCTATTCTCAGGATAAAAATTCAATTGGAGAGAACAAAATTTTCAATGCTTTCCCAAGAAAATGTTCAGTTCTGGCAGAACCTCCCTCACCATGAGCCACGCTGCAGAAGACCCGCTACAGGACTGCACAGAGGAGCTTGTCGCTTGATGGGCCACGGAAAATAAATGCATAAATGCATGTCCATAGGCCTGTCTGTCCTTCCTGCTAAGGGATGCACTGAGGACACGACAGCCAGGGCAGGGCCCTTGACCTCTGTCAGATTCTCTTTGCAGCTGCAGCCCTAGACAGCCCTTTACAGAGAAAGAGGAGTCACTTGTGTGTGCCTGTAAATAAGTCCAAAATAAAGCAACAGATTCTATGTGAGGTTCCAGTACAGGATGAATTATCCTTTCTTACTGCTGCATCCCAGGAAGCCTTGCCTGAATCAAGTGTTATTCCTAAACAAGGTGAAAGAGAAGCTGTGTGTGCTGTTTGTTTACATAGCCCGTGTTTGCCCTGGCGAGGAACTCACCCTACAACTTTCCCTGAAACCAACATTTAGAAGACTCAGCGCTATGTTAATCATGTTGAAGAAAAAGGTTTTACAAAAAGTTTAAAGAACTAAAAATGATTACTTAAAACTGAAATTTCTAATGTAAAAAAAAAGGGCTATTCTCAAATGGTAAAAAGAGACAAGAATAAATATAAGGCTTAGAGATTCTTAATTTATTTAAAAAAAAACCCTTTACATTTGTTAATCAGAATCTAGTTAAGATATAGCACTGAAGGAATCTTCAAAACCTTTTTTGCTAATTTTATACAAGAAAGAAAAAAATGACATATATACATGTGGAGAGAACACCTTACAAACAGGTAAAGCCACACTTGCTGAATAAAACTATCTAAACGTACAGATTCAGTGTCTCCTACAGTCTGCGGTACTACAGCCTGGCCTATATCCACACTTCTCAGCTGAAATGTTATCTCAGGGTTCTGAGTAATCTAAGTCTAACAGTTAGTGCTGAGCTTTAACCCAGCCAGAGACTTCTGTGTTACGTAGCACAGCTAGGTTACTTCCATCAGTGGCTGGAACACTGATGTGTAAGGTTTTTATACACCACCAAACATTCACACTCCCAGCTTTAGCAGTTTTAATATCCTCACGTGGACAAAGAATCAGAAGAGGCAGGAAATAACACCAGTGAGCTTAAAGAGGTAACTAGAGAGGCGTGGCCACAGCAGCTTAACTGAACATGGCCCAGATTTCACACAGAGCACACCCTTTCCTAGAAGGGAGGATAGGAAGCAGTCATTGCTCATTTCAGGAATCTCTTGAGTTTTCAGTAGACAGTAAACTACATCTTCACAATTCAAATCAGCCAAAACATCCTTTCCAGCAAGACACTCTAGCCCACCATTCCAGCAAGACACTCTAGCCCACCATCCACTCAGCATCGTAACCGGCACAAAACACCCACACTGCTTACCCTGAAGTAGCTGCATGTCATTACTAGATCCTCTCAACACCACGTGCAAAGTCGGGTACTCAATGATCACTTTGTCCTTCAAGTTGTCTGAAAGGCTTTTATAAGGATCCAGTTCATGATACCTTAAGAAAAACAAACAAAACACCACACTTATGTCTTCTAAGAATCCAGGCAAAGAGACTAACATTGAAATGAATCAGCAGGTGTACCAGTGCCTACAACCAAACGCATGAACAGCTAAGGCAAGAGGCTCATGGCTTTGAGGGCAGCCTAGGCTACATACACATCGAGTTCCTCTCTGGGGCGGTGTGTCAGCTTGCGCAGTAACAGTGTGTGCAGGAACATGCTGGCATCTGAATGTTGTTTCAGGTAAACAAGAAAATGCCAAGAAGAGGGTTACCAGCTTCATTCTTCCCTACCAATGACATATGACACTCAAAGGCAAACCCACAGCTCTTCCAAGTATTTGCTGTTCTTGCAGAGGACCTGGGTTTGGCTAGCACCCACATGGGTGGCTCCCAACCCTGACTCCAGCCCCAGTAATCCCAAGCCTCTGGCCTCCCCAGGCACCTGCACTCACATGCACATGCCTAAACAGCACACGTGATGAAAACAATAATAATAATAGTATTGAAAAATCAATCTTTAATAAAGAAAGCATACTGGAGCATGAAGGCTCAAGAGCAGAGATGTCCTCTGGAAGCACCACAGCCGACAGGGATTCAGAGTAAGTCACTGGTGAGTTCCGGCAGCTCTTAACTAGTATCAAGTTATTTGTATATGGAGTTATGAACTCTGGTAATAGCGAGGCTATCCTGCAAGGCTGTCCTGGGCAACAGGGGAAACAGATGCGCTTTAAAACTGCAAAGCCATGCCTACCATGGTAACAGGACTTCCTCAGAGGAAAACACTTGAGAGACTGAGTGTGAAGGAACCTGTGTGCAGCTTCTCTGACAATTGCTCTACCAAGAACTGGAGTTATTTATTTCAGAATCACAGAGCATTAAAAAGAATCAGGAAATGCAGAGTAAGTGTGTTTCTGCAGCAGCATCTGTGGTCACACACCATTCCCTCCCTGGGTAACAGAAGACAGCTGTGCAGAAAATATTTTACAAGTGGGTCCAGGATTTAAGGATCAAATGCTTCACATCTTTCAAACATCATTCCCTTAAAAATAAACAACGTGGGGCTGGAGAACCGCACAGCAGTTGTACTCAGTGCTCTTGCAGAGGACCTGGGTACCATTCCTGGAGCCCACAAGACACCTCACAACTGTTTGTTACTGCCCTTCCCGGAGGTCTGATGCCCTCTGCTGACCTCCACCAGTACTACAAAAATGTGGTGCACTACATGCATGCAAAGCATGCATTCACATGCATATAATTAAAAATAAATTTAAAAAGCATCAATTAAAATAACCCCCAGTTATAGTTACACTAAGAAAGACAGGCGATTACATTAGATAACGGAACAGAAAACTAATGTATAGTATACAATGACACAACTGAACTTTTCCTAGGGGCAAACACTGCCCGGGGTCTTCTCAGGCGGTGGGGGCAGGCATACTTGAAATAGCTTACCTTCCACACACTTAATCCTAACCACACGGCTCCCCCAAGGGACTTCACAAATAAAGGGACGTTTCTATTGATTTTAGCTTTTTTTGGCAAATGATTTTCTGTGTATAGCTAATACTTTTCAGTATTTTATCTCACTTTATAGCATTCACTGTGCACTTGGTTGCTTTAGATTGCCAAAAGCTGCATGGACTCAAACCCCAATATTACTGCTATTAAAAAAAAATACCATGTTCACAGCTACATACCACTGACCAGCACGCTACACATCAGATGCCTGAGATTGTTAGGGTTCCACCTGGTCACCGTGAGAGGCCAGGCTTACTGCGCAAACCAAGCAGGCACAATGCAAAACACTTACTACATAGATTGTTACAGTTGTCAACTAAAGAGCTGTTTCTCTCAACATGGATACTGAGAACCCAAGCAGGCTCACGCAGGAGGCTCAACAGGCATCTCCAAGGTTGATGGTAACTAGGAGCCTGGTCCTCAATCTTTCAAAGACATCGGCCAACTTCCTTCTGTCTGCCCCAGCAAGCTAGGGCGGGCGCAGGCTTCTATTCCTCACATTCTAGAGACTTAAAAAGAGGAGGGCCACAAACGACGCTACGTCCCATCTAGGTGGTGATGCTCTGGATCTCTACCCGTCCACTATCTAAAATATAAAACAGCCAAGCTCAACTCTCCCAAGATGTGACAATTTAATCATTGTCTAGTACACAGTAATTTTCCACTAAAAATAAGGTCGCTGACGGAAGCAATCACAGCTGTAAAATTTCAAGTTGTGATGCATATCTGCCACAAACATAACCTATGTTTTAGGACAGTGGTAAATATGTCTCCTCCTAGGTCTTTGGGTTAAAGGTGAAAACAACTGACCCTAAAGTACAGAACTGAACCTCTGACTTTTTGGGGCGTTGAGGGGAGAGTCCAAGACTTGATAAGGTATAAGTCAGCTCACTGCTATCTGGTGGCTTAATTTTTTAAAAATTATGGCTTATTCTAGAATAATGGAATTCAGTAAGATGCTGGAATAGATTTTTAGTTTGTATATCTTAAAAATTTATTGTTTTAAGGTTTCTGTTTTTAATTAGTATCCCCTTTTATTAGTTATTAAGAATTGTATACAATTTTGATCACATTCATCCCTTCCCACATCTCATCCAGATCACGCTTCTCCTCTTTATCTTCCTCTTCCTCTTCCTCTAAAAAACCATCAAGTCCCATATACTTTTGGATGTGTGGCCACTAACTGGAGTGTGATCAACCTAACAGAGGTCACACCCTTACAGATTAACTCTCTCTATACTCTCAGCTAGTGGTGGGACTTAGTGTCTGCTTCCTCTCCTCATGCTGGGATTCTGTCTGTCTTGGGCTTGCAGTGGTGTTGTGGACACTGTCACAACTGCTGTGAGTTCATATGCACGATGGAAGGAGTTCAAATGGAGTTACCTTATAATGGCATGACAATGTCCCCACCACAGGCTAACAAATGGGTTGCCTCTTGTAGAGCTGTTGACCCGTGAAGTCCTATATCCCCCAACACTAAGAGCTGCTGCCAGTGCTCTTGGTTATCCTCTGGAACTTGACAGTGAGACTCCACTGCTAAGCGCACCATATATGTGAGTCAAACAACACGGAGAAAGCAAGCTCATACCGCCTGGAAGCGTCATCCCTGCTGGCTGGCTCTCTCTCACAGGCTTGGAAGGTGACATGCACTCTAGTGGATAAGGCAAATAAGCACTGATCCTACACAGCTGTGCACCCCTTGAATGTGACAGTGACAACGGACCTGGCAAGATACACCCACTGGTACAACAGTGGTAGAAGGGTCATGGGAGTAACTATGGTTGGATTTAAGACCTGTTCCACAAGGAGAAACGCTTGTCTGGCACCATTACCAGGGTCAAGAACCTGTGGTTAGACAGTCCATCAGCCCTGAGGGAGAACCTATTATTATTCTGCTAAACTGATTCTTAAAGACTCGGTGTTACACTCATAGCTTAGTGAATCTCTCAACCCTCATCAGATGCACACACCATACACTATATATATCACACATACATACTCCCAAATGAAGACACTCAGAGAAGAAGAAAGAGATGTGCTGTGATGATTTGCAGACACGCTGAGCTCTAGATTGAATGGAGGTCTGTAAGCAGAGATAGCTGGAGACCAGGCCTGGTACTTGGGAGAAGGACTGCCAATACATGTAGATCTGGGAGCCACCTGTACAGACGTAATACTGCTGCCATCGTAAACAAGCTTCTGAAAAACTCATTGTTCCAAGACCCAATTTACTTGAAAAGAAATGTAAACCAACAGGAGCACCTGCGCCCTGTGGTGAGCAGCCTGAGTCAGCTGACACCGACCTTAGTATGCCTCCTACAAGAAACTGTTGGCTGAAAGAGGCTGTTACTTAAGAAACATGATGCTTAACTCAGGCCAGTGTGAGTCACATGGAACTTCACACAGAACACATTTCCTCCTTTTACCAAGGAAACAGTCTCTAGGATGCTAAAACCAAAAGAAAGCAAACTGAAATGACAACTTTTTTAATTCACACCAATTTCACATGATACTAAGCTGGATGTATTTTTTTTTGCCAAGTTAAAATAATGAAATATATATATGTATATATATTTATTGTGAATAATAACAACAAGAAATGTGGCCTGTAAGATCTAATATGGAATGTTTTAATGTAAAACAAACAGGGCTCTAAGTTCTCTGTAAATCATGTCCTCTGGAAAGACAATGTTATTATCTCTTACTGGAACATTTTACTGATAAGGAATTTTAGTCATGTAACTAATAAAAAGAGGTCCTTCGCTTTGGAAATTCAGTTGCAGCCAACAAGGTGTGTGTGCAGGCTCAGCTGCTGGGACCCACTGCTTCGGCCTTCCCGATGTGACTGGCTGCCAGGACTGACTCCTCTGACCTTCTCTCTGGCTCATGTCCTCTGACAGGCACTTCTGCTGCTTTTCTGTCCTCTACACTTTGTCTTTGTTAACTCAAATTTCTAGTGTTAAAATATTTGCGATCAGCCTAGCAATCTGCCCTCTAGTTTAAGTAAGTATCCTACAATTATCTTTTTATCAAAAACACTTGGATGTCCTTGAGTTTTAGAAGTGAGCCCGGTGCCACGCAGTCAAATCTGCCGAGTGTAAGGAGCACTTACGACTTTTGTTCACTGTCCACGGCCCAATTCACCTTGACTCCAATCTAAGCAGAATAAACCTCACCTTACTTAATGAAGGAAAACAGGAACAATATACCAACTTAAATCAAATAATCAATAAACAAGCAAGACCAAAATGCAAACCATTTCCTTTTGTTTTATAACTGTATAAAAATAATACAGGCGGCCTTCCCCAGATCTGGTAAAACTGAATTATCAGGCTACCCGAATAAGTAAGTACAAGGCAATCATGCCAAGCTCAGACTATAATAACTAAAATAAATATTATTTCATTTTGTTAAAGTAATGTGGGTGTCAGATTCGTGTACTGATGCAAACACTAAGCAAGCCTTCTGTATAGTCCCTGACAGTGACTACCTTCGCTACTTGTAGTTATCTCAGATAACATATTTCCCCCCATATTTTCCTTTCTTTCAGTGTAGGAGATTAAAGTCAAAGATTTGGGGAACCAAGATGGCCAGTGCGCTCACAGTCTCCCTCATTCCCACCTCTCAGTAGCAGCCTAGCACAGGGAGTGTCGAAGCTCAGTAGTGGGGCCATGGCTCCACAGGTGATCTGGTCATGGGTGAATAAAGCCCAGGAATGCTCTCTCTCTCAGCTCATGGTTTGCCAGATCCCTCTCGTTGCCTTTTATGTGGGGCTCTTTCTAAGACAGTTCATGAAGCAGCCACCTCATTAGGTGAGCTTTTGAGCTTCCAAGATTATAAATATAAACACTGGAACTCATACATTCTTGAGATATGGGCGACTTTTTGGTTCCATCTGAGGATACTTCAAAATACTGGAGCCAAGTGTGGTGGGCGCACACCTTTAATCCTACCACTTGGGAGACAGGGTCAAGCAGATCTTTGTGAGTTTGAGGCCAATCTGGTCCAAGTTCCAAGATGTCAGAGGTACACAGAGAAACCCTGCCTTGAAAAGCCAAAAAACCCAGATGGGTGATTGCTATAAAACTTGTGTGGGGCTGGAGAAATGGCTCAGTGGTTAAGAGCACTGACTGCTTTTCTGAAGGTCCTGAGTTCAAATCCCAGCAACCATATGGTGGCTCACAAC
The DNA here is from genome assembly GCF_978045245.1 of Mus caroli. Taxonomy (NCBI): domain Eukaryota; kingdom Metazoa; phylum Chordata; class Mammalia; order Rodentia; family Muridae; genus Mus; species Mus caroli. The sequence goes on from NW_028227258.1 coordinate 14,383,952, forward strand.
CACCCATAATAAGATCTGATGCCCTCTTCTGGGGTGTCTGAAGACAGCTACAGTGTACTTATATATAATAAATATTGTATGATTATTTTAGTATTTTAACTTGAAAGTGGTAAGTTTAGATTTCGAGATTTTTTTTGTTCACAGCAAAACAATTAGTATAATAGTTAGCTACTTCACCTAATCAAGCTAGTTAATTATATACAGAGAAAATGACGGAAGCAATTTTACCTTATCATATTTTGTTGCATATTTTCGACCCTCATTAAAATTTGGACCCCAGTTTGTGACTGTGCGTAGGCTTTCAATCTGGAAGAAAACAATGCAGTAGAGGAAGAAAAAATTATTTTTAATCTATTTCCAGATAGTCTTCATAGAGACTAAGCATCTATGAGCAGCTAATGTTCATAATTCAGCTATCCATGAGGAGAGAGAGAAAAAGATGGTTTCTAAGATGTGAAAGCAATACTGAACCAGAGCAGGTTACACATCTGAAATTCAAGTCTTGTTCTGTCAGTACATATGCTAAAAAACATACTTGTATCAGCAAACAGTCAGCTGCTTACCACCATACTGCCTTCAATTTAGTAACAAACCCTCTTCATCAATGCCAACTATCTGAGCAATGATAATAACTAGATTATCAATTAGTCAAGCTTTAACTGTCAGACTTGTCCCAAAGACAAGGCCCAGCTCCTGCATGGCTTGCAAGAGTCTGGCTGGTGCTGTCTTCTTCAATAGTGAGAAACAACAGGATCCACCAGGTATAAACTTCAACCCTCTAGGAATCAAACAATCACTCCCATCTCAAGAAGAGGCCACCCACTCGGTTCCTGCCGGGGAGCACAGCCTGGAAACTACCCACCACCAAGCTTCCTGCCAGAGCGCTGCCGTGTGCACGCCAGGCCCAGAGACTTTAGACGTCTCTCTTTCATGCTTCCTGACTTTTTATCTAGTATTATTCTAATATCACCCATGGGGAACTTAAAGCATGGTGGTGAAGCAGTTTACTCTGATCACACGGTTCAGAGGCAGGCAGGTAGCTACTTAACTCACATATCCAGGAGAGACTTTCCACTAAGCTGTGCTACCCACTTTTGGCCATGCTGTACTTCTAGAGGCAAAGTGTAACCTTGCTTAGTTCTTTGAGGACTTGGCTGAAAAATAATTTCCTGTCTTTCACAGTTACTAGAAAAGCTTTAAGTTTTAGAATTTTTAGTTCAATGTGAAAGGCAGTCTGGTCTAAGGCTGAGACTGTAGACTTCAGTCCTGTAGAGGTCTGAATCTCAGCTTCCTGGACTATTGGTCACAGGAGGTTATTGAACCTACTTAAGCCTCAGTTTCTCCACCTATAAAATGGGTGTGAGCTGCTGGAACAGTTAAATGAATTGACACCATTCCTGCCTACTTGAGGAGCATCTGTGTCACTAGTTTTACAGTGACTGAACCTCAGCAAATTCCAACAATATACTTAAATACAGCCACAACTTCCTATAATAAATACACACCCAAAAATACGTTAACCTTTGCATCCAGCAAGACGAACCAGCAGGTAAAGATGCCCGTGAAGCCTGGTGGTCTAAGTTCCAACCCTGAGAGGCACATGGTGGAAGGAGAGCCCGTTCTCCACAGTCTCTATAATCTCTGTGTGTGTTCTGCAGCACGCGTGTGCACACATGCACACTCATACAACATTTAAGTCAACAGTTTAAATCTTGTCAGAAAGCTACAAGATTTTTGAAACATACCTCTGACGAATCACAGGGTCAGACTCTTCAGGATCGATGTAAGGCTTTAGAATTTCATTAATAGTTTTATCATCTGGTACTCTTTCCAACAGAGAAGAAAAATAGCTACATTATTATTAATAATTGCTACTAAGTGTTAACTTAAAACTACTAAATTTTGTATAAATACTGGCAAGGACCCTTTATTTCTTTATTTTACTCTTGGCAAAATATAGCATAAAAATGTTTTTCTTGATAAGTTTTTGCAGAAGAAAAGCACAGACATACTTTCTAGGAACACGTGATAAAAGTCTTTAAAAATCTAGAAAACCTCTTTACCAGTCACTTATAAAAATATGAAGCTGCTTGTAATGTATACCTATGTTCAAACTTTAAAAACTTAAAACTGAAACATGTATGACTCTCAGAGAAATACATCAGAGGAACACTCAGGAGGCTGCAAGCCAGCCAGTGTTCTGCTCACTCAGCCAGAGCCACAGTCAGGCTTAAAGCTGATTCCAATTTCCCTGCAGTGAAGCATATTAGGTTTTCAAACCTTCCTGTATATGCACACAGCTTTACATTTCTATAAAAGCTGCATAACAAAATTAAGACTCCCCTGAAAAACTAATGTATCTTAGCAATTTAACTCACTGAACCTCTGCTTCACTCGCCTCTGTATTAAGACCAATCCTGCCTTCTGCTTCGAAACAAAATTCTTTGCTAACTCCCCGTGACGATTCCAAAGACAATGCACAGTGGGGACAGATGCTGAGAACACCACCTAACATCCACTTAGAACCACACAGCATGGTTAATAAAATCTGAGTGATACGTGGATATATTCTTAAACAACCTTAACAAGCCTTGATAATATTAAGTGATGATGCACTTATGCATGCATATGTAGGAGAGATTATGATGTATACACATAGGTTTCATACATACACCTATAATATTTTCTGTGGATTCTATCACTATAGCAGAGTTTTCCTATAGCAGAATTCTTGGTTATTTCTCATGTCCCGTGGAGTCACTCAGTTTCAGACCTCCTGATTTGGATCACGTCCTTCCTTAAATCACGCTCCCTGCTCAAATAATCACTGCCACAGTCAAGGTTAACTTTTCCCTTCAAGTCTGACCCACTTTCTAGACATTCCTGAAATGGTTAAAATTTCTGGAGTTTTCCATACTCTCAGACAGAACCTCGTCAGCATGGTAGCTGATTTGATCCACATGCTGCTGGGCTCAGCTGCAGGACCCTTAATCACGGCCAATGAGGACTGCACTGTGACTAGCACAGCTTCAGTTATTCATTCAGCCACTTGCCTGTGTAATTCCAGAGCCTTAAAGTAAGACATCTGTAGGGGACAGTGGTAGTACCGTACCTTTTTTCATTTTTTTAAATCTTTTTTCCCTTTTATTTTATTTTTTTTTATTAGATATTTTCTTTATTTACATTTCAAATGCTATCCCGAAAATCCCCCATACCTCCCCGCCTCCCACTTCTTGGCCCTGGCTTTCCCCTGTACTGGGGCATATAAGGTTTGTAAGACCAAGGGGCCTCTCTTTCCAATGATGGTCGACTAGGCCATCTGCTACATATGCAGCTAGAGATACGAGCTCTGGGGGTACTGGTTAGTTCATATTGTTGTTCCACCTATAGGGCTGCAGACCCCTTCAGCTCCTTGGGTACTTTCTCTAGCTCCACCATTGGGGGCCCTGTGATCCATCCAATAGCTAACTGTGAGCATCCACTTCTGTATTTGCCAGGCACTGGAATAGCCTCATACATACCTTTTTTCTATGTACTCTGCTTGACTCTGAGGAAACTGGAGCTTGACATGCCAACAAAACTGCTGCTTCCTAGGAGAGAACAATTATGAGCGGATTAGGGTAGAGAAGAATCAAAGCCCACAGAGCAGATCAGTTTCCACTGTAGGAATTTCTAGAGCGGCTCCCAAACCTTGACTACTTTTTATTCAGGGCTGCTTGCCACTTTGTAAAGCCGTGGGAACGACGTCCTGGAGTCATGGACTTGGAAGGTTGATAAGCAGAAAGAACAGAACTTCTGAACCCGAGGGACGTTTGTCTTCCTGACTTAGGAGGTGGTTTCTCATAGCTGGGGTGTTTGAGATGGGTGAGCCTGCATTCGGAGTTTACACTCACATTTCCTCATGACTAAGCACAGTGAGCTGGTGTCCTCCAGACTCATCTAGAAAGCAGGTGAAGGAAGTCTTGTCCAGTTGTGTCCAGCTGGTTGTCTGCACACTTGTGAGGATGACTGTGTGCATTCAGTAGCAAAACAGGACACAACAGGCTGGTTGCTAAGCAAAACACACAGAGTGCCTCTGCTTTCCATCTAGACTTTGGTCTGTGTGGGACCTAAACCGTAACTCACTAAATGTTTGCTTTTAGAAAAATGACCACATGCTCATCAGACCCAAATCAAACAAAATGAAACTTAAAAAACCCAACTACTGTTTGAAGCACCACTACAGGAATGTAAATCTCTTCACTTGAAGTGATGGCTTTATACAGCTCTCCTGTTTGTTTTTGTTGTTGTTGTTGTTTTGAAACAGGGTTCCAGGGTCTGACTATGCAGCCCTGGCTAGCCTAGAAGCCTTGCTATGTAGGCCAGTTTGTACTTGAGGTCAGAGGTCAACCTGCCTCTGACCTGGCCTACATGTACTTGCTTGTCTTAGAAGAAAACTTTGGCCACCGCTTGCTATATCTCTTCTAGGCAGTGATCAGTAGTAGTAAATAGTACAACCCCAAATCTATAACATTTTCTAAAAAGCACAACTTTAGCAGTACATCTTCCATGTATACGATTTAGTGAGGATTCTTCTTCGTTTTATCTGAAGGCAATGGCTGTACGCCAATGAAAATGCTGTCTGGTGAGTAAGTCACCACACATTTGAATACAGCAGGTTTTGGAAAAGCTGAAGAAAAGAGTGTGCAGATTATGTTTGTGTTTACAGTGCCATTATTATATAAGAAACAACTGAGTTTGGTTTAGTTTATTTTTATTTTTTGATAGAACAACATCAGTAAGCACACATTACTAATACAGAAGCCTGATGTCTAGTGTCTCGGAGACAAAGACCTGAATTCAGATGCAGCAGTTATTAGTTTTAAGCAAGTAGTTGAGGGAATAGCACGCAGCTGTACCCGCTGAGCCACCTCACTGGCTCTTCCCTGAAGACTTTTTAACTGAAATTCATGTAGGCCTAACTTAAGTGATAACCAACAAGAAACAGATACACACAGACAATCAAATCTGCTCTGGAGACTCCAAAGAATTGTTTTCAACTTTCACAATTACATATGGTGATACACAAATGGCTTAAACCATGAACATATACTAAAGCCAGAATGCTACCTGGTGTCTCCTAAAGCCACATTCCAAGAAATCCTCCCATCATCAGGCTAGTTCAGTGCTTCTCAATCGTGGCAGGCCGATATTTTAGAGCAGCCGCTTCACTGCTCCATACACCACTGGAGGACATTTATCAGAGCCCAGACTGACCCACCAGATGTCTTAAGAACTCAGGCTTCCGGGTCTGACAATAACTGACCATGCTCCCCGGCATCCCCAGAAGGAAAACACGGCCATAACAGAGTATCGGGACAGAGGCTTAGCTTCAACTCACTGTTCCCCAGATTCAGTCAGATGCATTCAACAACAGTGAACACAGCACCCTTGGCAAATCCACTTTCTCAAGGATGAAAATACCACCTAGAACATTCTACATAACGTAAACAACCCGAGTCAGTTGTTCACAGCTGACTAGCTAGCTCAGTGAAGCGGTAGGCACAATTACTAACAGTGCCATCCCTTTCTGGGCAACTCACTCACAATCAGCTCTTGCAGTCCCAAGAAGCCAAAGGTGTCAGAGGAACAATCAGCAAGGGTGTGGTGACAGTTTATCTTTCCCCAAATACTGACAAGTAAACACCCACCCACACACACACCCTCTCATACACACACACCATGCATGCAACAGAGCCAGTAATGTCCCAGTGCTTTTTGGATAGTCAACAAAACCTTACTGCAGGAGCCTCCACAGGGCAGCGAGTGTCTGAAAGGCTCCCTGGGGAGAGGGGGAGGAGAAAACAATATAAAAAATGATGGAAAAACAAGTATGAAATAGGGAATATCAATATTATGCAATATTTATATCCAGGAGCTATACGTATTTACCAACCCTCACTCACTTGGAACTGTGAAGGATAATCCTTTCCTTTCCAAGTTTCAATAAAAGATGTAGATGAGGACACTGGCAGAGGGCTCTATGATCATGCACTCAATTATTCTTGACTTTCTTCTTCTTTTTTTAAAGATTTATTTATTTATTATATGTAAGTACACTGTAGCTGTCTTCAGACACTCCAGAAGAGGGTATCAGATTTCATTACGGATGGCTGTGAGCCACCATGTGGTTGCTGGGATTTGAACTCAGGACCTTCGGAAGAGCAGTCGGCGCTCTTAACCACTGAGCCATCTCGCCAGCCCTCTTGACTTTATTCTTAAACACTGCCATTTTAACCTGAAGCTCTATCAGAATCCTAAGGAATCCACAAATCCAAAGCCACCAGCTCCTGATAACTGGTACTACTGCAGGGCTGTTCAAATGCAATGCAAAGAATGCACACAGAAAAGACACGTGGTGGCTATCAGACTTAAAGATATACTCTGAAAATTAGTAGCACCAGGAATATGGAGAAAAATACACTGTCCATTGCTGGCCAGAATACACATAGATAAAAGCCTCTGGCAGCGCAATTTCACAAAAAGCTATAAATACAAATTAATCATTTAAAACTGTATTAGTTTTTGCCCATCTGTTTCATTCCTATGAATTTATACTGAGGAAGGACCGGATAAGGAGTAAGATATGGGTAACCGTTCACTGCACCGCTGCTACAGTAGGGCCAGCGGAAACAACCTCCATCGTCAGGAAAGATTAACACAGTGAATGCTAACTAGTCCTAGGGCACGGGCAGGGCTCTGCAGTGAGGCAGGGAAGTACTTCTAAGTCTCAGAGTATGACATGAAATACCCTCGTTCCTATTTAAGAATAGGTCTGCATTAAATAAATCTTTCATATTTGATTTGTTATTTTCCACGACTAAAACCAAAGATATTTTTATTGAGAAGAACCATATAATAGTGAGACAAACACTGGAAGTAATCCTTACATTTTTTAAAAACTAAAATACTTCTTTATTAGAAATTCACCTGAATTTTTACCAATCCTAAATCTGATAGGGGACTAATATCCAATATATACAAAGAGCTCAAGAAGCTGGACTCCAGAAATTCAAGTAACCCCATTAAAAACTGGGGTTCAGAGCTAAACAAAGAATTCTCAACTGAGGAATACCGAATGGCTGAGAAGCACCTGAAAAAATGTTCAACATCCTTAATCATCAGGGAAATGCAAATCAAAACAACCCTGAGATTCCACCTCACACCAGTCAGAATGGCTAAGATCTAATATTCAGGTGACATCAGATGCTAGTGAGGATGTGGAGAAAGAGGAACACTCCTCCATTGTTGGTGGGATTGCAAGCTTGTACAACCACTCTGGAAGTCAGTCTGGAGGTTTCTCAGAAAATTAGACATAACACTACCAAAAGATCCAGCAATACCTCTCCTGGGCATATATCCAGAAGTTCCAACTGGTAATAAGAACACATGCTCCACTATGTTCATAGCAGCCTTATTTATAATAGCCAGAAGCTGGAAAGAACCCAGATGACCCTCAACAGAGGAATGGACACAGAAAATGTGGTACATTTACACAATGGAGTACTACTCAGCTATTAAAAACAATGAATTTATGAAATTCTTGGACAAATGGATGGATCTGGAGGATATCATCCTTAGTGAGGTAACCCAATCACAAAAGAAGTCATTAGTTATGTACTCACTGATAAGTAGATATTAGCCCAAGATACAATTTGCAAAACACACGAAAATCAAGAAGAGGGAAGACCAATGGGTGGATACTTCATTCCTCCTTAGAATAGGGAACAAATACCCACAAAAGGATTTACAGAGACAAAGTTTGGAGCTAAGACGAAAGGATGGACTATCCAGAGACTACCCCACCCGGGGATTGCCACCAAACCCAGACACTATTGCATATGCCAGCAAGATTTTGCTGAAGGGACCCTGTTATAGCTGTCTCGTATGAGGCTATACCAGTGCCTGGCAAATACAGAAGTGGATGCTCACAGTCATCTATAAGATGGATCACAGGGCCCCCAATGGAGAAGCTAGAGAAAGCACCCAAGGAGCTGAAGGAGTCTGCAACCCTATAGGTGGAACAACAATATGAACTAACCAGTACCGCCGGAGCTCGTGTCTCCAGCTGCATATGTAGCAGAAGATGGCCTACTCGGCCATCACTGGGAAGAGAGGCCCCTTGGTATTGCCAACTTTATATGCCCCAGTACAGGGGAATGCCAGGGCCAAGAAGCAGGTGTGTGTGGGTAGGGGAGCAGGGTGGGGGGAGGGTATAGGGAACTTTGGGGATAGCATTTGAAATGTATATAAAGAAAATATCTAATAAATAAATAAAAGGGAAAAAAAAAAAAGAAATTCACCTGAACATGTAATTGGTGAAGGTGCAGCCTCAGTTGCAATTGAAGGCCCAGGACTGAAGGGGATCACGCAGTGTTTTGGAGATGCCAGTACCATGAGATGACCACCAAGAGCAGCAGCGACAGTGGAGTACAGGCATCTGGAGCCCAGAGGACGACGTGTGTGCTACAAAGGGCATGGCTGGAGAAGTGACCCAAGCCCTTGGAGGAGCCCAGAAGATCGTGAGTTGGATCCCAGACATTGGATGGTTGGAGATTGATTTTTGCTTTTGATTGTGACTGTGCCCTGATATTTTCCCTCTTGAAGGAAGAAACTATTTTAGTGGAGCCCACAGTTAAGAGACTTTTCATTATAAAAAGACGTTGGATTTTAAAAGAGGTTGAAATTTTAAGACTATGTAAAGACTGTGGGACTTTCAAAGTTGTTTAGACCCACAGGGCAACCTGTGGGAGTTGGTTCTCTCCTCTTACTATGTTGGCCCTGGGCATTAAACTAGATGCCTAAGACTTGGCACCTTTCCTCACTGAGCCATTTCACTGGTCCTTGTATGTTCTTCCGCTTTTTTTTTTCATGATTTTTGAGACAGGGTTTCACTGTGTAGTTCTGGCTGTCCAGGAAATCAATTTGTAGACAGACCAGGCTGACCTCAAACACAGAAATCCACCTGGCCCTTCCTCCCAAATGCTGGGATGAAAGCTTGTGCCGCCATATCTAGCTTTGTTTGTGCTTTTAAGAAGTATTTCTAACTATTTGAGAACCACATTGATATGATGTCAGCCTGAACCTTAAGTTGAGTGTTAGATACAAATGTCTCCTCAGATAGTCTGGAGCTGCCCAACAAGGCTCCTGTGCTGGAATCCCGTTTCCTACCGCACCAGTGCTGAGTTGGAGCTTGAGACACAGCTGAGCACCGGCCTCTGCCCAGATGACATGAGTATGCACCGGTCCATGCACATGATAGTGGATTATGAACGTATGCTCCTCTCTGGATGGCTTGTTCTGTCTCCCCATGTGATCGCCAGTGACGCCTTCTTGCTTCTCTTACGACTTCGTAGTCTCTGGGCCTGGAAAGAAGGCTCAGTGGTACTTGCTGCTTTTCCAGAGGACCCAGCCTTAGTTCCCAGCACCCACATCAGACAGCTCACAACTACCTAAAACTCCAGTTCCAAAGGGCTTTCCTTTGACCTCCAAGAGTGCACATACATGTGTGATATGTACATTAAAACAGTAGCGAAATTAAATTTAAAAAGCTCTTAATCTTCATAGTCATGAAAATTAAACTCTAGGGGTATGTGTGTGTGTTTGTGTATATATACGTATGTATGTATGTATGTATGTATATATGTATACATACATATATATAAATAAATTACCTGGTCTTTGGTATTTTTAATAACAAGGGATATTATGAGGTTAAACTAAAGAAAGATCTTCCACATGTCTGCATTTCCGAACACTCTATAAAAATTACAAACTATTGGTTATTAACTAAACAATAATAATACCGATAATAATTTGTTTAGAGTCAAGTAGGGTCCTACATTTCTAAGTCCTAACTATTACATAAATGCAATTTCATCTTACAGATGAAAACAGGAAGGTGGAAAGGTTTGTTTTCAGAGATGACTGCTCAGCTGCCAACTGGGAAGGCGGTATTTGAACAGGGTATCATAGCCCTAGAATCCATACTGTAATCTATTATAGTAGAGAAAGAAAATACTTCCAGAAATAAAAATTCAACAATAAACCACTTCTCAGTAATTCCAATTCAAATATATCACAATTATTTTTTACTGTGAATATTTACCTCCATATTTGAACAATTTTTCAAGATACAGTGGGCATTACAACTGCCTCCTTGGCACCCATCCCTACCGCTCACCTCCATTTTCCTGGACTCGCACCCTCTGTCAGAGTACTTTCCTGGGTACACTATCTTAGGGACTGGGTAGTTTTTGATTCCAGGTCACCCCTGTACTCCTTACTGACATCTGCTTTAATATAGGTTGTAACTAGTACGGTTTTATGACCATGATAATTAAGCTCATACCACAGAAGACGCACTGAAGGCCCTAGTGTGTGCCAAAATAAAACAAGAAAAGCAAAGAGAACACCATGAGAAAATCATAAAGAAAGCAGGCCCCTGGTGCTGTAAAGAAATCACTGTACTGAAATATCCTCGAGGTAGGTCCGTCAGTCCTACCTGTGCACAGTGTGAGTGACAACATGAGATTTCAGATTGTCACGCTGTTCTGACCTGGGGATTCTATTTTATGCATCATCAAGCATCCTATGTGGTAAGGGACTAGTTTTCTCTTCTTAGATGTTCTAGTTTGCCTTCTTTTGCTGGGATGAACACCAGGACGACAAACAAGAGAGAAGAATATTTGTCTTACAGGTCATAGTCCAGCATGGAGGGAAGCCAGCACAGAAAGGCAGACACTGGAGCAGACCATGGATGAACACTGCTTACTGGCTTGCTCAGCCACTCTTCTTCCAGTGCTCCTGCCAGCATGCCCAGGGATGGTTCGTCCACCGTGGGTTGAACCTCATACATTAATTAACAATCAAGAAAACATGGCAAACATGCCCACAAGCTAGTCTGGCCACTTCATTCCTCAGTTGAGGCTCTTTCTTCCCAGGTTTGTGTCAGGTTGACAAAAAACCAAGACACTACACTTCACCTTTCATTCATAAGCAACAGACAGGAAGATGGATGCAAACTGCCAACTGTCTGGACATTTAGAAACATCAAGTAATATCTGATGGAATTTTAGGAATATAAGCATTTTGTTCCACTTGCAGCCATAAAATCTTATTTTAATTGAAAACTGAAAGAAAATCTACCAAATTTGGAAGCCCTTGAAGGGCAAATGCATGAAACAGCTACACAATCCTTCACTCACAGCCTCCTGACCTTTAAAGTATTTTTCATGGTGAAAACTTAAAGTTTCTCAAAAATAAATGCAATGCTTCCTCATAAAAATAATTTATTAGGATTAATACCATGATTAAGTATTTCTGGAAGCATGAATACAAAGGATCTGCTCAGTTACTTAGTTTCTATTAAAATAAGTTTGAGAAGGAAAACCACAATTTTTCGTGTCACATCATTATGAAAATACTTTCAAAAGGGCCAGTTTTATATTCTGCCCATGGAGCACTGCACTGCGTGGTCACAGGGAACAGGGTCAGCTAGGGGTTCTGGAGTGAATGATGGCACACTAAGAAAATGCATGCAGTCCACGGAAGGCAAGCTGAAAAGACATTTAACACTTACAGCAGGCCGTTCTTACTGGCTGTGCGGTAGAAGGAAGAGAGTGGCATTTGGGAACAACTGGCTAGGTCCAAGACTGGGGAGCACAGAGCCATTTACTAGGTAAGGTTCAGGAATACAAGTTTTTCTAAAAAGTATCAAAGGGCTCCACACACACAAAATATACCTTCCAAAATACTCAGATGCCCCTATGGGGACACCATGACAGACAGAGGAAGAAGAGCAGATATATGCATACCAAAAGGTGGTGTTAAATGCTGACATCTGTTTCATGTTAACTGTGGAGAAAATGAGCACTACAGGAACTGAGGCACGAGAGACAGGATGGAGAGCAGATGAGCTGTGTGTACACGTGCACAGAGGGTGAGGGGACGCCGAAGAGGGAGACACCCTAGGAATCAGCAGGAAATCAGGAGGGGCAGACTACAGATCGCCTGTCCCTGTCCAAGGGGTTTACCTCAATAAACTCCCTGGTGTAGCACGGCAGGCTTGTCCGCAGCCCACCATGACTCATGCCTGGTGTAGAATGGCAAGCTTGTCGGCAGCCCACCAGGACTCACTACGCTGAGCTCTAGACACACAAACTACCTCCACTGTCTTAAAGTCCCTAGGCCTTTGGAGCTGCTATCATACCAGCAGAGCACAAAACTGTTCCCCTTCCTTTTAAATGTGTCCTGGACCTTGATGAGGTCAGGATATGAAATAAATAAGATGCTCTCTAGCCGGTGGTCCAGCCTGGGGAGGCTATGGCACCTTAAGAGGTGGGATACAGCTGGAAGAACGGGTTGCTGGGGTTACAGGCCTTGAGCATTACAGTCTAGCCCCACTTCTAGGCCCCAGTCTTTCTGTATCTGATCTACCTGATGAGATGAACTGTGCCATATGTCCCTTACCTTAACAACTGTACCCTCCTCTTAAACCATGATCCAAGGTAGGTCCTTCTTCCCCTTTCACCTGCCTCTTGTCAGGGATGTGGTCACGATGCACACTGCTCTTCTGGGTTTTGTTCTGTGCTCTCAGGCAGTGAGGCTTGTGCATCTACTGCACCCTGTATGTCACCACTCCAATCAGTAGTGCTCAACTGTGCAGAGGCTGCCGAAAAGTTGGGCAGGAGCTAGTTGGTACACAGGCCAGTAGTTTTCAACCAGAGGCAGATTTCAAACTTATCTGGTGCTTTTTAAAAATAAGGATACCCTAAGGTCCATGAATTAACAGCTCTGTTCATCATCAAGCCTAATTCTGAGCTTCAGAACCGGCCCACCGTTAGTTCTGGAAGGTGCTCTGAGCTGAATCCCCTAAACATGGCCAACAGTCCCATCACAATACAGATCCTCCTTGATACCCAAGGCAGCAGGCACAGAGAAGTGGCCCGCCAAGAAAACTCCCCTCCCTCAACATCAGGCCTTACCATGGTGAGCATGAAACAAGCAAAGAGTATGTATGACCTATGTAGCAATCTTCTTTAACTAGCAATCACACAAGGCATCTCCCATTACTCATGAGAAATACCTGACATAGTCTCTGCTCTGCTTAAAAAGGTGATTGAAAGCTGGAAAGAACCCAGATGCCCCTCAACAGAGGAATGGATACAGAAAATGTGGTTCATTTACACAATGCAGTACTACTCAGCTATTAAAAACAATGAATTTATGAAATTCCTAGGCAAATGGATGGATCTGGAGGGCATCATCCTGAGTGAGGTAACCCAATCACAAAAGAACTCACATGATATGCACTCACTGATAAGTGGATATTAGCCCAGAAACCTAGAATACCCAAGATACAATTTGCAAAACACATGAAACTCAAGAAGAACGAAGACCAAAGTGAGGACACTTTGCCCCTTCTTAGAATTGGGAACAAAACACCCATGGAAGGAGTTACAGAGACAAAGTATGGAGCTGAGACGAAAGGATGGGCCATCTAGAGACTGCCATACCCAGGAATCCATCCCATAATCAGCCTTCAAACGCTGACATCATTGCATACACTAGCAAGATTTTGCTGAAAGGACCCAGATATAGCTGTCTCTTGTGAGACTATGCCGGGGCCTAGCAAACACATAAGTGGATGCTCACAGTCAGCAATTGGATGGAACACAGGGCCCCCAATGAAGGAGCTAGAGAAAGTACCCAAGGAGCTAAAGAGGTCTGCAACCCTGTAGGAGGAACAACAATATGAACTAACCAGTACCCCCCGGAGTTCGTGTCTCTAGCTGCATATGTAGCAGAAGATGGCCTAGTCGGCATCACTGGGAAGAGAGGCCCCTTGGTCTTACAAACTTTATATGCCTCAGTACAGGGGAACACCAAGGCCAAGAAGTGGGAGTAGGTGGGTAGGGGAGCAGGGGGTGGGCAGGGTATAGGGGACTTTCGGGATAGCATTTGAAATATAAATGAAGAAAATACCGAATAAAAAGTTGGAAAAAAAAAAAGCAGATGTTAACTTCTAGCCACGGAAGAACAAAACATTTCAGACTTTCAGACACAGGTTAGGTGATGAGATTACAGATTTAAACTACCAGCAATCCTGCCAACGGCCAATGTAGCCACCCGAGGCACTGACCACAGTGGGCAAGAAGCTGTAATATTCTGAGTAGGTGGCCATCATGGTAAAAGCATGACGACTGAACATGACCAGTGTTAGGTTTTTCACAGACAGCCTTTGAGCAACTCTGCGGGAGTGTATGCCCTAGGAAGCAGTGTCACAGAGCTCCCTTGCCTGCTGTCATGGACATAGTCAGGAGAGGCTGGGCAGGGGAACAATCAGGCTTCTACTTCTTCCCACTGATTTTGGAAGGCCCTGCAGTCACTCTGAAATTCCTCTGTAACATCTAAAAGCCATATGGAAAAGGAATAGTAGAGTTCAACATTTCAGCACAACTTTGAGTCTGTACCACGTGCCTACTATATTGCCCTCTGAATCTTACTGTAAAGTCCACCTGTTCTCCACAACTGCAAGACTCACCGTTTCACTTATCCTTGCTCCTTTCTAAAGCAAAGCTATAGGAATGTACAAACCTACACTTATATAGATACCATGTTAAAAACAATCCCGTGTTTAAAGAAATGCATTGCCACAACTATTTAAGGAAATCATTGCAATTATGTTAACCAACAAGTAGATGGACATGTTACACGATATAACAAGAAAGCTATAATTGTATCTAAAGAATAAAATGTTTTTAAATTTGTAAAATATTTGTTAAGTCTTTACAAGAGGGACACCTAGTGGCTAACTTCTAAAACAGAACCGGAACACTTAAATACTAATTCACATTTTGACAATGGGCATGTCTCTATGATCTATAAATTCTATAAAGATGATACATACATCTGTATAAAGCAAAAAACCAAACCAAACCAAACCCCAAGTCCAAAAGATGGATTAAGAAGTTTAGGACTCAGTTCTAAGTAGGAGGTACAAGAACAATAATAAGTACAGGGCTTAGGGGTTGTCTAGAACTGGGTGGGGCAGAGGAAGGTGAAGCCTGGGCCCTTCTGGGGAACTGGTCCTTAGGCCATACAAGAATACAGGTTGAGAGTAGAACTAATCACACAGGCTGAGTACTGAGTACTGAATGACTGGTGTCTTAATCAGCTATAGTCAGAGAGGCTTCTTTCTGCAGCAGATGGGATCAGATACAGAGATTCACAGCCAGACAAAACGCAGAGAGGGAAGGAAGGGAAGAAGGGAGGGAGGGAAGGAGGAAGGGAGGGAGGGAGGGAGGAAGGGAGGAAGGGAGGGTGGGTACGTGAGTGCCTGAGAGAAAGCCTGAGCATGCATGCTTGGAACCTCTCTAAGCAAGATAAGTGCATCAAATCCCTCTGCTCAGGGAACACTGCAGAAGAGGAGTCAGGAGAAGGGGAGGAAAGAGATGGAGAACAAGGTCCCTCTAGAACAACTGACCAAAGTCCATAAGAGGTCACAGATACTGCAGTGAGGCCTACGGAGGTCTGAGGTGGGAAGTGCCCGAGTCAGAACTCTGAGACCAGTCTGGGCAGTACAGTGAGACCTGCCTACAAAGCCAGAGGCAGTGAGTATATAGGGGTGTTAACCTTGCACCAAGGTACAAAGTGCTGAGTGAGGAGGAGGAACGATTTAGTCGAAGGAAACTAGCTTTTACCACCCTTCCAAGATCTGAAGTTAAGCTCCCCAAATACTTCCATGATGTTCTAGGTCTCAGAGAAAACTTCACGACACTCAAAAAGTAGGATTCCTCCAAGTAGGATTCTCAGCCATGAATGCTACTGGGCACCATTAGAAATGCACACTATCAAATTCCAGCCCAGCCACAAATAATGTTGAGGCACTGTCAGAAATACATGTTATCACATTCCAACTAACTGAGATTAAATCACAAGGATATTTATTGGTTTGTTATGTACATTAACATTTGAGAAGCTTCTCCAAGGACAACATACACGTCCTTGGACATTCACACCAGTCACAGGACATGCAATTATCAGTTTCTGTTGTCATCCAGGAACAGTTTTCAGATCTGACTTTTGTTTACAATGTTCTAAAGCAAACCAAACCTTATAGGTTGTCCCTTATCAAATTATGACAGCTATACATACAGTAAAAGTGAGACACCTACCTATGGTCAAAAACTGTTGAATTCTCTTTTCTCTTGCTAAATCCATTGGGTAGAAGCCTCAAGTAAATACCTTGCTTTCGGGCACGATTCTTCATAAAGAACAGCTAACAACAAAACCAAATAAAAGTTAATTTCAGAATGCTTTACAATTCATATTCAGATAATAGTATAAAAGAAGGTACAAAATGGGATATAGTGACACCTGTTTCTAATATATGTTACTCCATCTGAGTTAGTTATTAAGCTCAAGGAGGTAACTGGACAATCTCAAAGTAGCTCAACCAAGCTTTCTACTGGGTTAAAGAGACAAGATCACCCAGAGGATATGGGGGGGGGGGATCAAGTTTTCTAGTTAAGCAGATAGGAATCTAAGAGTTGTAATGCCAAGTTGGAAAGTCAAGTCATAAGTCCACGGAGAAGGGTTAGCAATCACAGCTAAGTAAGAAAATTACAAAAATAATGGGATGTAATTTCGTAAGTCATCAGACTTTGGTTTTAGTAACAGCAGTAGTTATAAAGATGAATTTTTCCACGAAAACATAGCCAAGCAATGGGAGAAATACATATATAAGGATAAGAATATTTAAAAATTGCCTTAAAGCCATTTATGAGCTGGCAAAAGCTCCCAAATTACCACACTTGCTCAAGAGAGAACACGACTGTGACACAGAGATTTATCGAAACATGAGCAGTAGAGCTAGAACCACCACAAGCACGGCGCAAAGCCCTGCAGCGTTAACTACTACTGGGCAAAGCAGACAGAAGCTGAGAGCAGTGCTTCTCAGCCTTCCTAACCCTAACCCTTTAACACAGCTCCCCACGTTACGGCGATACTCTACCATAAAATTATTTTTGTTGCTACTTCATAACTGTAATTTTCCTACTGCTATAAACTGTAATGTAAATATCTGCTTTTTCCAATGGTCTTAAAGGGGTAGTGACCCACAGGTCAAGAACCACTGGCTTAGAAGAAAAGGTGACCTCATAAAGTCAAAAAAGAACTAACTCCTGATGCACTTAGTAATTTAGCTTTCAAGTAATGAAGAAGAAATTAACCAAGCCATAGGGGTCAGAAAGGAATTTTGCTTTTACCCACTAGGAATACTGTAAGCAAGGAAAGCGAAATAATAAATAACACACTCAACAACCCTGCCTTTGAGAGCCTCCTCTTGTCCCCTGGAAGCACTGATGCACACCAGGCTTTGCAGAAACTCAAGTCCATGTATAAATGGTGTGACATTTGCATACGACATTCACACATTCTGTCTCAGTGACATAATCTTTATGCCCAACGTTCTGTAGACAGTAGTCAAGAGGTAATGCAGGGAATAATAATGGTAAAAAAAAGGTTTGTGGCTGCTCACTATGGATTTAATTTTTACCCCAAACACATCTGATCTATGGCTGGCTGATACCTACAAGGACTCTCTGTCTCTTCCAAGCAAACACGCCGCATGCTGAGTGAAGCACACTACAATAAGTCAGCATGCAGCAGATACAAGACTGATAAGTAGACTAATAAGATGGCGCAGACAGGCTACAACCTGACCGAAGCGTTTGTTCTATGGCTGCCTGGCTTATGATAAAGGTGACTTTGAGAGAAAGCAGCAGATGACCTTTCCAGGAAATGGTGCTAGGAAGTGGAGTATCTATGTGGAAAATCGAATGACAGTTTCAGTTTCAATGACACTGACAATTAATCCCAAGAAAAGGCAAAACTGTGAAATGTAATCCCATAAAGCTTCCAGAAAACAATTATCTCTGTAACTTCAACAAAGAAAATGTTAGGTTCAAAGGGACAGCCAAACGGCAGTGCTGCTGACCACATATAGCAAAGAATTTCCTTATAAACATACAAACTACTAACTATAAAAGAGACAAGCAAAAGAAATCTTACACTAAAATAGTTTGTTCACCAAAAGAATGAAAAGATAAAGCAGATGAAATAAATAGTCTTATAACATTCTATCAAGTATTGACCAGTATCTAAAAAATACAAAGAGTTCTTATAAACTAGTAAAGACAAAGACAGCTTGCCAGGGCTGACAACGCCTCAGCGGGTAAGTCTGATGCACAGGCAGGAAGAACTGAGTTGGAAATCACAAAACACACAGAAAGCTTCGTGTGTTAGCAGAGTCTGCTCTCCCAGTCGCCTATGGAGGGATGGGAGCTAGAGACAGGAGAAGAGATCCTGTCTCTAACAAGGCAAAAGAAGGAAGCAGCAAAGGTTGTCCTCTGCCCTCCACATACATGTGCCATGGCATGTGCCTGCCCACACTGAGTCACAGAGGTAACAAAGCTGACCAACAAAAAGAAAATGCTTAAGCACTGACTCACAAAGAGGAAATTGAATGTCTACAATCAATCCGAGAGCAATCTTAGCTGGACCACATTTAGACATAATTGGTCAGAATGAAAACTAACTAAGTAAGTTCTACTAACATCTAGTCACACTAATGACATGGTCTTATCACAACAAAACAACTTCATGTTTAGGTATAAATCCTAGAAAAACAAGTGCACAGACAAACCATAATTCAAAACCAAAAAGATTCCCAATAATAATGTTTCAAAAACAGCTTTTTTTGGTTTTTGTTAATTACTGAAAATTCAAAGTTTATAAACACAAGGATAAGCAATGGTATGGATGTAAGACAACCCTTTGGAAAGGTCACCAGGTCAGCACACCAGAGGGTAGCAAGGATCTCCAGGGAAGCCAGAGTGGTCCCCTCCCAGGCCCAGTGAAAGTTATAGCATTACGCTATAGTTCCATTTTATGAGTGTTTTAATGTACACTGTATTTTACAATATAATAGAATTTAGGGATGTTTAATATAACCTGAGGAGCAGTAAGAACTGCTACCTGGTAACTTTCTGCGTGTGTAACAGCATCTCTGTACCAAGAACACAGCTGTGTCAAAGTTACTGAAAATCCTAACTTCTCTACTAAAATGGTCTTTGATTCAGTCACACTATTACTGAATTTTTCATTCATCAATTTCTTTCTTGTGTTTAACTACTTTGTCAAAATTGTGAACCACTTTCCAATGATTTCTAACAGCATACCCAAGCCACCAGCACTGCTGCCATGACCTACACCCTCTTCAGCTGTTCTTCATGCTTCCATCCCCCCACTGTTGCTCCCCAACACCAAGTGAAAGCCAGCCTTTTATTAAAATGTATTTTTACTTTATGCGTCTGCCCACATGTATGTGCATCCTGTGTGTGCCTGGTTCTGTTGGAGGCCAGAAGAGAGTTTTGGAGCATCTAGAACTAGAGTCTCAGGGGTTGTACATCTCTGTGTAGCCCATGTTTCCCTGTAAGACCGAGTGCTCTCAACTGCTGGGCCGCCTCTCCAGGCTCTAGACATTTTGTTTTTCTTTTCTGAGAACGGGTCAAATGTAGCCTTGCCTGGCCTGGAACTCAGAGACTCACCTGCCTCCATCTCAAGTGCTAGATTAAAGGCACCATTACGCCCCGCCTCCCTAAGTCTCATGTTTACTTAGAATGAATGCTTGGAAACTCTTACAGGTTTCCCTCATCCCTCCTTACTCCCTGCCCCTGCTAATTCCCTGTTCCCAGCCTGCCTCTTTGCATTTCTGAGTCAGTCTTGCTATACATTCCTCCTGAGTGCAGAGTCTGTGCGGCTTCTGCCTATGTTTCCACCCAGATTTCCCTCTAAATGTCTCCAACTGTCCGCTTCATACCATTAGGTCCACTGCCTATCTGTCCTGGCTCAGGAAAGCTCATCTCTACCACCGTGCTGACGATCACACTCTGCGTAGTCTATGCCCCTCAAGCCCCCTGTTCTCTCGACTCTCTCGAACCATCTTAACGTCCTCACGCACTTACATCCGTAAGAAATTCCATCTGCTGCTCTCTACTTCCCAACTCCCCACTCAACTACCTCCCCTCTACAGTACAAATGCCTAAGGGTAAGTACTCAGATCCGTCTCAAATAACCAGAATAGCCCCACAGCGCAGTGGTCACTTAATACAACTGAGAAATGAATAAACTGGGTGGAAGAGATCTGAACTGGAAAAGATTAGAAGAAATACTTACATATTTTTTGCGCTTTGGTCTTTTCAAGAAAGCATCTCTTGAAACCTTGTCTGCCGTTCTTGCCACGTCTTCCAAAAATCTATAGTCTTGTAATTTCAGAATGGACAAGTTAACGAGTGACACGGTGCCAGTGGCCAGAAGGCATCCCTGGGTGGTGCACAAAGTGACTTACCACTCAGGAGATTCATCTCAGTAAACTGCTGCAGTGACACATAAGCGGTCTTATCCCGGACTCCATTGCACGTCAGGTCAGCTTTGTGTTTCTTTACACAGGGCAAACTGAAGAAACAAACAGGAGGCAGCTCTGTACCTGAAGTCAGAGTGCACACAGGCAGGGAGTGAGGTAGGAAGCTATGTATCTACCTGCAGGAATAGCGCATGCAGCGTGGACATCTGTACTTCGCTTCTTCTGTCCCACAAGTCTCACACCTGTAAGAGTGCACCTGAGACTTAATACTCAAAATCAACTCTATGTATGTCCTTCCAGTCTTAGAATTTGGACTCAAGGGCATTTCACAGTTTACAGGCAGGTAGTCAAAGCAACTCTGATAAAGTATATGATAGCTGCCATTGGAAATCATGAAAAGTCATGAAAATGACATTTACGATGACGTGCAATTCAAGAAAACTGTATGAAAGAAGTCACTGGCCCATTTTTTTCCTACAGGACTTAAGAGAATAATATGAATTGCTGATTTTTGTAGACCAGGCTGGCCTCAAACTCAGAAATCCTCCTGCGTCTGCCTCCCGAGTGCTGGTATTTAAAGGTGTGCGCCACCACGCCTGGCGATTTTTGAAATTGTAATTCATGGAGATTTTGTGTGTGTCTAGAAGTATAATCCATGAGCTACATATGAGTATTTTAAAAACATATACACCGGAGAAACAAGGAAGGCTGAAACCAGACTGGCAGCAATGTGTGCCCTTCCCCCAGTTCCACAGCGAATTCAGAATGAACACCCAAATAATGGTATGACTCATCTGTCCTCGGTCTTCTAGGGTCTGGTGATACTGAGAACCAAAGTGTACCTCGTACCAGTCAGCTCTATCAGCTCAAGGAGTTTGAGACTGAATTTGACCACAATCTGATCTTCTGTACTGTCACATGAGCACATTAAAGAGACTACATCCAAGAAACAAACATTCATACGAGTCAGGAATAAATTCAAGAGTAAGTTGACGTGTGTCTATTAGTCTACCCACTTGCTGGTTTTTGGTTTATATTAGATGGCCCCTCTAATCCTATTCTCTCTAAAAGGAAGACTGCGCAAGCGCTTCTTATTTAAGAAGCTCTGGCTCCACAAAGGCCCTCTGATGCCCAGAATTTTTACTCCCTAACCTGGCCATACCCTTCCGGACACTGTCACTTCACACTGTGTCCTCGAAAGCGTCACACCCAACCTGAACTTCATCACTCAGACTTCAGGGCCCCACGTCACGCCTGGTTTAACTTACCTCACTTTCTGCTGTTACGGACTCATCCACCCAGTAGTCTATTTCCCATCTAGGTTTTCTCCCCGCCCTACCTTGACATAGCCAATTTCCTTTTGCTGCCCACTCGGGGGTTCATCTGGGGCTCTTCCTTCACCTTCGCGTCTTCCATCGCTTCGCTCTTGAGGGAACCCTCTTCTTTTATAGGCGCTGCATCCATCACCTGCTCTTCCTTTACGTTCTGACCAACAAACAACTCCTGTTTTATGGTCAAGTCCTCCTCCTTCACTTCTTCCCAGTCCGTCACCTCCTCCTTCACCTTCTCTTCCTTCACTTCTGGCTCATCCACCTCCTCTTCTTTCACCACCAGGCTACTATCCGCCTCCTGCTTCACCTCCAACACGCCTTTCTCATCCTTCACCTCCGGCCCGCCCTCCACCTCCTGCTTCACCCACTGGCTGTCCGCAACACCACCGTCTAAATCCGACCAGTCTACTACTTCCTGCTTCACCACAGCTAAGTCCATCTTTATCTCCTCCGCATCCTCTGTGGACTTAGTTCCTGTCAGTCCGTTCCTCTCCTCTCCATTGCCAGCTTCGGGGCTCCCATCTAAGTCCCTGGCTCCCTCCCAACCAGCCGCAGGCCTCGGCCGCGCCCCCTCCGCTACCCTCTGGGGACCTCCTCCTGGAGTCCCTTCCTTCTCAGCTGCAGATTCCATGAGCTCACGAGCCTAGGCCGAAGCTGCCACTCCGTTCTTCACGGTGGCACCACCACGCCAATAAGAGAGACTACCAAACGAACCGCCGACAGCGCCACACGTGCAGCAAAGCAGCCGCGGCAAGCTCTGCACGCCTGCGGGAAGCCGAGCTAGTCGTAAAGCAGCTGTTCCGGCCACGACTCTTCACGACACGTAGCGTTCTTTACGGCTCGGCGGCTCTCCGGCCCCACTCCTTAAAGCCAGGTGAGACCACGCCCACCAGGACTCCCACCCAGGGGCGGGGATCTTGCCACATCCTTTCTCAGGCGTTGAAACTGCTGTCCTGGGAACTGGAATTATAGTCTCAAATAAGTGACCCACTTTAATCAGTATTAAGGATTAAATCTAATAATGCATGGCAATAGACACAGACTCCCATGTTCCTCCAAAGTTTAGACTGTCTAAAGCGGTCGTTCGTAACCTTCCCAGTGGTGTGGATCTTTATGTTCCTCATGTTGTGGTGACCTCCAACCATAAAGTTATTTTTGTGTCTACTTCATAACTGTAATTTCGCTACTGTTCTGAATCGTACTGTAAATACTTCTGGGGGGGGCAGAGGTTTATCAAAGAGGTCGCGACCCACAGGTTGAGAACCGTTGGTCTAAGATTTCTTCACTGTACACTAGGGACCAGGGCATTCAAAAAAACGCCTTTAATCCTAGCATTTAGAAGCCAGAGGCAGGAGGATCTCTGTAACCTTCAAGGCTAGTCTGGTCTACATAGTAAGTTCCTAGGGTCAGGGCTGTTTCAAAAACAAAACAAATAGAAGGAAAAAGAGGAAGGGGAGGAGGTACACTCTCATCTGCTCCCACAAAGATTACATGAAACTATATGCATGGGAACCAACTACAAAAAGATCTACAGCGGGCAACTGACACTCTGGCTGTCACAGGGTAATTGTAGCCCCTAATATCCGTATCGTGAAGCACTTAATCCCCAATGCCTCACAATTTTGACTATATTTGAAGATAAGGCTTTTAAGGGCATAACACTTCAAATAAGACCATTAGACCGGGCCCTAGCCCAATCTGACTGTTTTTTCTTCCTTTCTTTCTTTCTTTCTTTCTTTCTTTCTTTCTTTCTTTCTTTCTTTCTTTCTTTCTTTCTTTTTGGTCGAGACAGGGTTTCTCTCTATAGCCCTGGCTATCCTGGAACTCACTTTGTAGACCAGGCTGGCCTCGAACTCAGAAATCCACCTGCCTCTGCCTCCCGAGGATTAAAGCCACCACGCCTGGCTCTGACTGGTGTGTTTAATAAGAGGGAATTTGCATATAAGTGGGATGGATGCACGTAGAGAAGGGTACTGAAATGTGAGAAGTCATCGGTTTGCCAACCAGGGAAGCCTAAAAAGGCAGAATCCCTGACCTTTGACTTTTTCTATAGCTTCTTGAAAAAATGTCTTTTGCTTAAGTCATCCAGTTTGTATTATCATGTCATAGCAGCTTCAGTAAACTGACACCCTGACCAATGACCATAAAGAACTGGAACCTGCTGTTGTGTGACATTATTTCTGGGAAATAGTGAACAAATGCCTATTCGCCCCAGGAAGGAACTGACAACAGACCCAAGGATTCCACCCAAGTCCAACTTGGTGAGCTGGTGACTGTATTGAGGTTATTTACAGAGGTGTCATTCATACTTCTACCAATAACATTTGTGTTCTAATTAATAGCTGAACAATACTGTCTATATATACCATGCTTTCTTCACTTGTTAATCTATTGATAGACTCCTGGGCTGATACCATATCTTGGCTGTTGTGAATAGTGCTTAATCAGCATGAATGGGCAGGTTTCTTTTTCCTTCCTTCCTCTGTCCCTCTTTCCCTCTTTCCCTCCTTCCCTCCCTCCCTCCCTTCTTTCCTTTCTTTCTTTGAGACAGAGTCTCTTTACATAGCTGTGGCTGTCCTGATGAGTGTCCTCATCAGCTATGTAGACCAGGCTGGCCTTGTTCTCACAGAGATGTGCAAGGATTAAAGGCATGTGCCACCATGGCCAGTTTTTAATAATAATACTCTAATTATTATTATTATTATTATTATTATTATTATTATTAGTTTTTTTGAGACAGGGTTTCTCTGTGTAGCTCTAGCCGACATGGAACTCACTCTGTTGACCAGGCTGGCCTTGAACTCAGAGATTTGCCTACCTCTGCCTGTGCCACCACAACCGGTAGAAACAATCAGATTACTGAGTAGTATGATGATTTAGGTTCCTGTAGCCTAGGAAGATTACAACTGCTGGAGAAGATGGTACCTTTAATTTTAGTTTTCTAAGGAACCTCTATACTGAGCCCTATAATGGCTGTGCTATTTATGTTCATACCAACTGTATTAGTCAGGGGTCTTTAGAGTCACAGAATATGGAATGTCCTTCTATATTGAGGGAATTTTTTATGATGACTTAGAGTCTGTACCCCAACTCCCCAACACTGGGCAGCTGTGAATGGGAAGTCCAAGGATCTAGTAGTTAGTTGCTCAGGCCCATGAGGCCAGTTGTTTCAGCTGGTCTTCTGTAGAAGTAGATTCCAACAGATGTGCTGGCAAGTAAATGCAAGCAGCGAAGAAGTGGGACTCTTCCTTCTTCAATGTCCTTATGTAGGTCTCCAATATAAGCTGTGGCCCAGATTAAAGGTATGAACTATCACGCTTGGATCTGGGACTTGTTTTGCCCTAGGGATCCCTTGCCTTAGTCTCCTGGGATTAAAGGCATGTACTACCTTGCCTGGGCCTAAGTTTTTCATAGCCACTATGCCTCAAGATCTCCATGCCAAGATCCAGGTCAGAAACTTGTGTCTTCCAGCCTCAAGATCTGGATCTCAGTTGAGCCCTCCAATTCTGGATTGTAGTTCATTCCAGATATAGTCGAGTTGACAACTAGAAATAGCCATTACACCAATATATCAAATACCCATTGATTGGATAAGGGTCTTTTTCCTCAGTGTCCTTGCCAGCTTTTGTTCTTTTGATGTTTGATTTCCGGATGGCAGCCATTCCAATGGGGGGGGGGGTAAGATAGAATCTTAATGTACTTTGATTTGAAATCTCCTGATGGCTAAGGATGTCAAATTGTTTTTTCATAATTTTTGCTATTTAGATTTTGTTCATTTACTATTGTATGTGTATATGATATGTGTATGTGAGCACACACATGTTACAGTGTACATGTCAGAGGATAACATTGTGGAATCAGTTCTCTCATATGTGCCTGTATGTGGCTTTGGGCATGGGGTGGGATTGAATTCAGATTGGCCAGCATGCATGGCAAGAACCTTTACTAGTGAGCCATTTTTCTGGCTAATGTGTTGGACATTGTGCTCTTGAGAATTGTTTGCCCACTTTATTTGACTTTCTTGATTGGATCTGTTGTTGTTGTTGACTTTACATCCAGATCACTGTCCCCCTTCCTGGTCCCTCTCCTACAGTCCCTCTCCCCATACCCTTCCCCTTCTCCTCTGAGAGAGTGGAACACCCCTACCCCCTGGTATTCAAGTATTCCCCCAACCCTGGCACATTGTCTCCACAGGGCTTTTTCTCTCACTGAGGTCAAACAAGATAGCCAAGTTAGGGGAACAGATTCCACAGACAAACAACAGGCTTAGGGATAGCCCCAAATCCAGTTCTTTGGGACCTACATGAAGATCAAACTGCACATCTGCTACATATGTGGGGGGGAGGCCTAGGTCGAACCCCTTTATGCACTTTGATTGGTGGTTCCATCTCAGAGATCCCAAGGGTCTAGGTTAGTTGATTCTGTTGGACTTCCTGTGGCTTCCTATCCCAGTCAGGTCCTCAATTCTTCCCCAAAGTCTTCCTTAAGAGCTCCCAAGCTCCATCCAACGTTTACTGTGGGTCTCTGCATCTGTCTGAGTCAGCTGCTGGGTGTCCCTATGGCTCCACTGGGGTTGCTACAGGAGGTGGCCTCTTCAGGTTCCATATCCCCACTGCTGTGAGTCTCAGCTAGTGTCACCCCTGTTGATTCTTGGGAGCCCCCCTATCCATAGGGATGGGTGACATCTCAAGGATGTGCCATCTCCACCCATGTCAGCTGCAGATTTCCATTCCTCCTTGTGGCCATCTGTCTTTCTCCCCTGTGTCTTCCACACCTGTTCCTGATACCCCCATTCCCCTCTCTGTCCCCTCTCCACCCAGTTCCTTATCTCCATTTGCTTCCTATGACTATTTTACTCCCCCTAGGTGAGATTCAAGCATCCTCACTTGGACCTTCATTCTTGTTTAGCTTCTTTGGGTTTGTGGAGTGTAGTGTGGATATCTTGTATTTTATGTCTAATATCCATTTATAAGTGAGTACCTACCATGCGTGTCCTTTTGGGACTGGGCTACCTTACTCAGGATGATATTCTCACTTATATCTATTTTCCTGTAAAATTCATGATGTCTTTGCTTATTAGCTGAATACTATTCCATTGTGTAGAGGTACCACATTTTCTTTGTCCTTTCTTCAGTTGAGGGACATCTCGGTTGTTTCCAGTTTCTGGCTATTATGAATGAAGCTTCAATGAACATAGCTGAGCAAGTGTCTTTGCGGGATGGTGGGGCATCTTTTGAGTATAAGCCCAGGAGTGGTCTTGTTGGGTCTTGAAGTAGGACTATTCCCCGTTTTTTGAGAAACCGCTAAATTGATTTCTAGAGTGGTTGTGCCATTTTGCACTCCCACCAGCAATGGAGGAGTGTTCCCATTGCTTCATCCTCGCCAGCTTGTGCTGTCACTTGATTTTTGATCTTAGCCATTCTGATTGGTGTGAGGTGGAATCTCAAAAGTTGTTTTGATTTGCATTTTCCTGATTACTAAGAACTTTGAACATTTCTTTAAGTGTTTCTTGGCCATTCCTTTGTTGAGAGTTCTTTGTTTACCTCTGTGCCTCATTTTTAATTGGGTTGTTGGTGTCTGTATTAGTTAGAGTTTTACTGCTGTGAACAGATACCATTGCTGAGGCAACTCTTCTAAAGACAACATTTAATTGTGGTTGGCTTACAGGTTTAGAGTTCAATCCATTATCATCAAGGTGGGAGCCTGGCACCGTCCAGGCAGGCATGGTGCAGGAGGAGCTGAGACTTCTCTATCTTCATCTGAAGGCTGCTAGCCGAATACTGGCTTTCAGGCAGCTAGGATGAGGGTCTTAAAGCCCACACCCACAGTGACACACCTACTCCAACAGGGCCATACCTCCTAATAGTGCCACTCCTTGGGCCAAGCATGTGCAAACCATCACATTCCCTTCCCTAACCCCATAGCTTTCTTCAAACACATGAGTCTATGGGGGCCACATCTAGCCATAGCATAATAAAAACGTTCATTTAATCCAACTTCCAAAGTCTCCATAGTCTATAGCAGTATCAACAATCTTAAAAGTCCAAAGTTCAAAGTCTCTTCTGAGATCCATTCAATCACTTAACTGTAATCCCCAAAGTAAAACAGAAAATCAGTTGCATCCAAATTCTGCATCTCCATGGCTGATGCCAAAGCAGTTTTCAGATCTCCAACTCCTTTTTTTGTTTTTGTTTTGTTTTTTTTCGAGACAGGGTTTCTTTCTTTCTTCCTTCCTTTCTTTTCTTCCTTCCTTCCTTCCTTTCTTTCTTTCTTTCTTTCTTTCTTTCTTTCTTTCTTTCTTTCTTTCTTTCTTTCTTTCTTTCTTTCTTTCTCTCTTTCTTTTAACCCTGGATGTCCTGGAACTCACTCTGTAGACCAGGCTGGCCTTGAACTCAGAGATCCCCCTGCTTCTGCCTCCCAAGTGCTGGGATTAAAGGCGTGCGCCACCACCGCCCAGCCCAATTCCTTTTTTTTTTTTTTTTTTTAATCTTTGTTGACTGGAACAAAGTTCTTTTTCCTGGGCTGATTCCACTCTGTTAGCAGCAGTCCTCAGGAGATAGCCTATGTCTCTGGAATCTCAAGACATCTTGTGGCCTCCAAGGCAAATTCAATGTTACAGCTTTTTGTTTCAGTGTCTGGAATCTACACATGATCTTCTGTGCTCCTTCAAAGGGCTTGGGTCACTTCTCCAGCTCTGCCCTTGTTCAGGTTGATCCACTCCACTGCCACTGCTGTTCTTGGTGATCATCCCATGGTACTGGCATCTCCAATATACTGGGGTCTTCTGTTGCAACTGGGCTTCACCAATAGCCTGTCATAGGCTCTCTTCATGGTGCAAAGCATCAAATCCTTTGCATAAACCTTTCAGTCCTGGGCTGTCGACTATAACCGAGGTTGCACCTTCGCCAATGGCCTTCCATGGCCTCTCACAGTGCCAAGCCTCAGCTGCTCTTCATGACCCCTTCATGCCTTCAAAATCAGTTCCACCTGGGTGACTCTTACACATTACCAAGTACAACTGTAGCACGAGGTACAACCTTGGCTCTCTCTGGAATACAGCTTTTTTGTGCCCTCAAAAAATAATTCCCAGAAGATTTTGCTTCAGTGATGCTGGTCTCTTCTTAATCACTGCTAATTTCCTAACTCCAGCTAACCAGCATCAATTGTTCCAGTAGTCCCTTCTATTTTTCACTCTAAAGCCAGAGCCATATGGTTGAAGCTGCTGTGTTCTGCTGATTGCTGGAGTTGGAACATGGCCATCCTTATTTTGTTACCAGCTTTCTGTTTTTCAACTCCCTTTCTGCCTAAGCTTGGCATTTCCTGATACTTGCTCTGTGGATTGACCTTAAACTCAGAGATCTGCTTGGCTTTGTCTCCTGTAATTCGGGATTAAAGGTGTGTATCACCATGCCTGGATTTAAGCTTTTCTTCACTTAGAACCTGCTCTGACTCAGGCTGCCCTTGAACTCAGGGATCTGTTTGGCTTTGTCTCCTGGAATTAAAGGTGTGCACCACCTGCCTGGATCTAAATTTAGCTGGGTAGGATCTTGTCCCCAAATCCCTTAATCTGTTACCTCCTAGAACATAGAATTCAGTTCCATTTCACTTCATGGTTCTCCTTTAATACTTGAACCATCTAGTTTATATTTTTCCTTTCTAAGCTTGCTAGGCTTGTTCAAAACGTCCTTCATGAGACTTAACCAGAGAACAAGGTCTCTGCTGGGCAGAGAGTTCCTTTGTCAATGCAATTAATATAAATCTCTTTACCTTAGCGTCAGGTAGACTCTTCGGACAAGGGCAAAAAGCAGCCATATTCTTCACCAAAATACCACAAAAACAGTCACATTCTGAAATTCTTCTCCACTGAAACCTCTTGGACCAGGCAGGTCTGCACATTTCACATCATACTCAGAAACGAAGCCTTCCATATTCCTACTAGGATGGCCCATTAAGCCCAACTTAAGGCATTCAACTGCTTTCCAAAGTCCCCAAATCTACATTCCTCCAAACAAATGCATGGTCAGGCCTATCACAGCAATACCCCAGTCCCTGGTACCAACTTTTGGGGGGAGGGGGAGGGGGAGTGTGAAGGGGATGGGGAGAGGGGGAGGAGAGGGGGAGATAGGGAGGGGGAGGGGGAGGGGGAGAGAGGGGTACATCACAGACACAGTGCATATGTGGAGATCAGAGAACAATTAGTGTTCAGGTCTCTCCTTCTACCATACGGGGATTGAACTCAGGCTATCACTAGGCTTAGTAGCATGTGCATGTGGTCATTTGAATAAGAATGGCCCCATAAGTTCATGGATTTGAATTTCTTGTTCCTAGTTGGTGGACTGTTTAGGGAAAGATTAGGAGGGATGGCCTTGAAGGAGCAGGTGTGTCCTTGCTGAAGAAAGTGTGTCACTGGGGGTAGGAACAGGTCTAGGGTCAGTGGTGAGTTCAAACATGTTTAATCTTCATATGTTCATGTAGCTTATTTTGTTATTGACACCAGAGTTTATTCTATTATGATTTGATAGTATCAAATAAATTACTTTAATTTTTACTTTTTGGATATTTGTTAAGACTTGCTTTATGGCCAGGACCCAATCTGTTCTGGAAGAAATTCCTTGGGTTGCTAAGAAGAATGTACAATCTGTAGCAATTGTTGGGTATGATACTTCATAGGCATTTATCAAGTCCATCTTCTCTGAGGTGCTGTTTAACTCTGAAGTTGCTCTTTTGCTGTTGTGCTTGCATGATCTATGTATAATGGAGAGTGGTGAATTGGATGTATTGGTGCCTATCTTTCTATGCCCAGCAGTGTTTAGTTTATGAAACTGGGTATGCTGGCATTTGCTGAGGAAGCATTTAACGTCCCTCTATCTTCTTACCGTATTTTCCCTTGCTTATGTGTAGTAAACTTTATCTTTTCTGAGAGTGGCTTGCATTGTATTTGTCAGATAAGAGTGGCCTTTCCTGCTTGTTCCTTATTCTTGCTCAGCATACACTTCTCCATCCTACACACACATATATAGTGTATATACATAGATACACTATATATACATATATACACATACACGCTATATATATATCTGTTGAAGCCATTTATAGTCTGATTTATTGTTGGTTGTTATTTATGGATTCCTATAATTTTGTTCATCATTTTTGTTTTGTTTAAATGTTATTTTTCTTGTTCTCCTGTTGACCTTAGGAGCTCTTTGGCTCACTAAGGTGAACATGTTAGGTTTTTTTCTTGGTTCTCTATTGTTCATCTGTTGTTTCTCAAGATATTTATATATTTCTGAGCTCTACTGGTTTGTGAAATGTTTCTTCCTCTTCTATGGGTATAATTCCTTCTGGTACCCTCTGCAGTGCTGGGTTGGTGGTCATGAGCCATTTATTTGTTTTTGCAACTGTTGTAGTTAATCTTGGTTGTCAACTTGTTTGTATCTCAGACCAACTAAAACCCAAGCTGGGGCTGGAGAGATGGCTCAGTGGTTAAGAGTGCTTGTGGCTTTTTCAGGAGACCAGAGTTCAGTTCCCAGCCACATGGAGTTCCTAGTTTCACAGACTGAATAACCACTTATAACTCCAGTTCAAGGGGACCCAATGCCCCCTTCTGTCCTCTGAGGACACCGGGCAAGCACATGTTGTATATACACAAACACTAATACACTTAAAATGAGAATAAAAATGTCCAATGTCCAAAATAGACCAAAAAAAAAAAAAACCCAAAGTTCCAGACACTCCTGAAAGGAATTTTCTTTTTGTTTCCTTCCTTCCTTCCTTCCTTCCTTCCTTCCTTCCTTCCTTCCTTCCTTCCTTCCTTCCTTCCTTCCTTTTCTCTCTCTCTCTCTCTTTCTTTCTTTCTTTCTTTCTTTCTTTCTTCCTCTCTTTCTTTCTTTCTTTCTTTCTTTCTTTCTTTCTTTCTTTCTTTCTTCCTCCCTCTCTTTCTCTCACTCTCTCTTTCTTTTTTGAAAGAGGATTTCCCTGGGCTTTTCTGTATAACAGAACCTAGCTTTTCTGGATTCACTTTGTAGACCAGGCTAGCCTTGAACTCACAGAGATCCTTCTGTTTCTGCTTCCCTGTAAATGTTAATGTCACTTGTATTTCCTGAGATAAAGTGAGATGGAGAGAGGCATACCCATGGTGTACAAATGCATGGCTTGGGCTGAGCCTAGAGCCTTTCCTTCTCTGTTCTATCGTCTAGGCCTAGGGCTATAAGCTTCTAGCCTCCATATAAGCTGACTTATTCAATCCAGCTTTTCTCAGCTTCTGACTGAATTTCTCTGCCCGTTTTCATACTAACTTTGACAATATGTTCTAATATTCTGGCTCCTTCTCATTCTCTGGCTAGTTCTGTCTTCACCTGTTTCTAGCTTGTTCTCTCTGTAGCCTGTCTCTATAAAACTGTTATACACACACACACCACCCACAATACATCACAACCACACTTTTTTCTCTCTCTCACTACTCCTAAGTAGCCTCTCTCTTTCTGCTGTTCTCATGTGAGTTGGATGTATCCTATCTCTGACTCTTTCTGTCAAATCTTTCTATGACTCATCACTTTGTCTGCCCCTCAATTAGATGTCACTTTCACATAGGGCCACTTCCTTCTACAAACTAACCTTACCTTCATTGTTAAGTATTAAAAGTGTGTACTAAGGGCATGTCTGTATTTCAGCCAGGTTGTACTGTAATCTAGGTCATATCAGCATTCTGGCTGGATCATATTTTGAATATGATCCAAAGTATCATACCTTCGCTGGTATTAGAACAAATGTCTTCAACCTTCTAATATAGACTCAAGATCAGTAGTTTTAGGGCAATCCTCCAGAACTCAAACACCAGATTGAAAAACCACAGAGACACCCAGCTTCATTGACTGAATAACTACCAGGTTCTCTGCCTTCCTGTCATTAGAAGATTGTGGTAGCTTGAATAAGAGTGTCCCCATTGTCAACATTGAATGTCCCCATTGAATGCTTGGTCAGCAAGGAGTAGTACTATTTGAAAGGATTAGGAGGTGTGTCCTTGATGGAGTGGTTGTGGCCTTGTTGGAGGAAGTGTGTCGCTGGGTGTGGGCTTTAGGGTTTCAGAAGCCCAAGCCAGGGCCGTTCTCTCTGTCTACTCTCTGTGGATGCAGATGTAGATCTCTCGGCTTTTCCATCACCATGTCTGCCTGTGTGTTGCCATGTTGCCTACCATGATAACAATGGATTAAACCTATGAAGCCATACACAAGCCACACTTAAATGCTTTCCTTATAAGGGTTGCCATGATCATGGAGGGTATATCAGTCACTCCTCCTGACAAAAGCAACTTCAGGAAGAAAGGCTTTCTTTTGGCTCACAGTTTGAGGGTGTACAGTTTGTCTGCCATGCAGAGAAGACATGGCAGCTGCAGGCTGCTGGCTGCTGGCTGCTGGCTGCATGCATCTCCCACCGTGAAGCAGACACAGATGAATGCCAGTGCTACGGTTCAAACGCTCCCAGGACCATTAAGGGTTGTGTGACCTTCATGACTGAATTAAAATGGTACTGCTTGTATTTGAGAACCATTTGGTGAAATTGCTGTAATTACACATTTCACTAAGTCACCTCCCTAATGACCACGGAGTGCATGAAATATGACTATCTGAATTGATACAGGTTCTCAGCATAAACTACACATTTTAATGCAAAAGGTAATATAAATTATCTAGTTAATAATATTTTATGCTGGGCACTGGTGGTGCTCATATTTAATCTCAGCACCTGATTGGCAGAAGTCGACAGAATGCGTTCTAGATAGACAAGGATACACAGGGTTTGAAAAACCAATAGAACAAAACCAAAAAACCTAACCTCTCCTCCCCAACAAAACCATTTATGTTGATTACTTATTGAAATTATTTTGGATATAATAGATAATATATTATTGAAATTAATTTTACCTGTTTCTCTTTGCTTATTTAAATGAAGCTATTAGAGAATTTGAAAGCATATAGGTATTATATTTCAATTAGAAGGTGATACATTGGGCTGGAGAGATGGCTCATTGGGTAGGAGCACCCGACTGCTCTTCTGAAGGTCCAGAGTTCAAATCCCAGTAACCACATGGTGGCTCACAACCATCTGTAACGAGATCTGACTCCCTCTCCTGGAGTGTCTGATATAATAAATAAATAAATCTTAAAAAAAAAAAGAAGGTGATACATTGAGATTTGCTGTTAAAATTCAAATTTAATTATACACAGTTAACATGAAATTGATACATAAGTTATCTAAACTTGTTAGTTCAGTTATTAATTTTTTAACCCAAGAAGTAAATATTTGGCTTTTTTTTGAATTCATTCTCCAGAGAAAAGGTTGGCCTCATTTTGGATCATAGTTTGATAATTTCAGTGGCCTCTTTCAAATCCTTCAGTGTCTAATTGTTGCTCTTAGGATAATGAATTGGAGCTTTATAATAACCCCACAAATGCCCCCATATCATGACCCCTGTGTTTTTTCCAGTCTCATCTCTACTTTCTGAAGTATTTGCTACCATGGGTGGGTTAAGTTACTTTTCTGTTGTTGCAATAAAGCACCATGACCAAGGCATCTTAGAGAAGAAAGGGTTTATTTGGGCTTATGGTTTTGGAAGGTAAGAGTCTGTCATGGCAGAGACATGGCAGCAAATAGCAGGCACGGGAGTAGAAACAGGAAGCTGAGGGCTCACATCCTGAGCCACAAGCTGGAGGTAGAAAGATCACACTGGGATTGTCCTGAGGCTGTGAAACATGCACACACGTGTGCGCGCGCGCACACGCACACACACACACACACACACACACACCTCTTACTGAGCAGCAAAGCATGGACAACCTACCATAAGCTCCTGCATGAAGGGAACTGAGTGTCCTATGAGCCTTTCCCCCATGTATGTGGAATGTTGGCAGGTGGGGGGGGGGGAGGGGGACGTGAGACCTGCATGTTTAGATAGAATAATAGTAGGTGGATATGACACCACACTAAAATTTATCAGTCCTTAGTAGGGCATGATGTTGTCTGCACTCCTTTAATCCCAGCACTCAGGAGACAGAGTGGGGTGGATCTCTATGAGTTCAAGGGCAGCCTGAGCTATATAGTGAGACCTGGTCTCAGATGAAACAAAACGACGACAACCTTAAAACCAGTCCTTTTTAATTTTTCACTGATAACTATTAAACTAAAAACTTGTAGTATCTACTCATTAAGTTTTTTCATTGTGTATTCTTATTGTAGGAAGACCTAAAAGAAATATATATTTTCTATTTTATGTTTTTCTGCATGGAATTATGTAGTAAATTATTTGGGAATACTAAAAACACTTTAGCTATGGATTTTGTTATCACTGATTACAATTATGTACATAGGCGCATGAGTGCAAAGGTCAGAGGTCACCATCGTGTGTCTCCCTCTATAGTTCTCCCCTTCATCATGAGTGTAAAGGTCAGGGGGTCAACATTGTGTGTCTTCCTCTATGGATTTCAGTTTACTTTTGAGACAAAGTCTCTTTCTGAAACCTAAGCACGCTGATGAGCTAGACTGGCTGACCAGTGAACCCCAGGATATTCCTTGCTC
This sequence comes from Mus caroli, assembly GCF_978045245.1. Lineage (NCBI taxonomy): Eukaryota > Metazoa > Chordata > Mammalia > Rodentia > Muridae > Mus > Mus caroli. The sequence goes on from NW_028227258.1 coordinate 14,419,322, forward strand.
TGCCCACAGGGGCTTAGATTACAGGTGCACACCACCATAGCTAACTTTTTATTTATGTGTTGGGAGCTGAACTCAGGTCCTTGTGCCTACGTAGCAGGCGTCTTGACTGAGCCATCTCCATGGCTCTTAACTGTGAATTTTTAAAAAGTAGTATTTTGAAGTCTGTGTTACAAAATGGCCTAACTTCTGTAAGTAGTTAATATTCAAGCGAAGAACTTGGATAGAACATAATAAAGTTCAAATAAAGTTTTTCACCTCGTACTAGCTGAGGTAGGGCAGCACCCCTATGTCGAAAGTACCCATTTTATAAAACTGGCTTTCCAGTGTTTGCTGCAGGAAGTGAGAAATTTCCTTGCCTTTGAACTGTAACTTTTTCCTGAGCCAGATACTTAATAAAATAAAATTATCTTTTAATGTGTGGTTACTAACGTTTTTTTGTGGTTATATGTAGTCATAAAAATCCTATTCCTTGGTACAGTTGAGATGATCATTCAGAGGTCCCCTCTGTCGCTTCTCTATAGAGGCACTGTGCTCCCAGCTTGGCTCTGAACTAGTCCAGGCTCTGAATCCAAAACACACACATTGCATAACGTGTACCCAGGCTGGGATGAAAACAACTCCAGTATCCCTACCTCTGGCAGGCAATCATTACCTAAGTCATAAGGAAAAGTTGAAACTTTAATGGGGCTGCACACTGTACATTGAAAACTTAGTCCAGACTTTTGAAACTATAGACATTGCCTGCCTGACTGCAAAGGATGAACTCGCACATAGTGTGAGGATTCACAGGAGCCTGATGCAACACCATGATCCAACTGCTCGAGTTTTTCTGTGCCACCACCAGCCTTTCCTTTGTTATAAGATTGTCAAGCAAGCAAACACAGAGCTGTTGGTTTTGTATAGAGAGAACCACGTTTATGTCTCATTTGAGGGGCAGTGGGTTTGGTGAAGACTTCATATAGGATCTTCTGCATGGAAGCAAACTAAGGTTTATTGACTTGGTGCTAGTTCTGCCTGGATAGAGAGCGTATTTGAGAGCTGGCAAGGTGGCTCAGTGGGTAAGAAGTTCTTGCTGCAGAAGCCTAATCACCCGAGTTAATGCCTGGAGTCCACAGTGGAAGGAGAAACGTGACTTCTGAAGTTGTTTGACCATAGACGCATCGTAGAGTGTGTGTACCCAGTGCAGCACACAAATATGACACATACTTAGTAACCACAAAAAGTTATTAAAGATAAAGGAAATTGGAAAACTACTACTTGCCATGTCATTCCAGCTGTAGTTTAGTCTGACTAAACTACTCTGTCCCCGGGAAGATGTGTCTATAGTATATTATATATGTGCCTATATTTTGTAAATGTGCAGATTGTACTTTGGGCCAATGGTTCTGAGTTTATGTGTATTTTGGTTTGGATGTTCATGCTGTGTCTATGTATGTACAAATAAAGCATAAGGGACCGCAGGTGAAAAACGTATATAGACTGCTTTTCAGATCCAAGTTCGTGAAACTCCAGATAGTACTTCCACAAAGCAGTGACATGGATTCATTCCCCCAAACCAAAGGAAGACGAAAACATACTGCAAGGAAAGTACTGCCTTAGAGCAGAGAACAACAACATGAGAAATGGCTGGCTTCTTACCACAGAATTGGAGACCCAAGGACACCAGTAAACTCGGAAAAAAATGATGACAGCAAAACAGGACTGGAGAGATGGCTCGGCAGCTGGGAGCTGGTCTTCCAGAGCACCCCCCACCCCCCAGTATCCTCATACAGCTCACAAATGCCCATCACTGCAGCTTTAGCAGATCTAGTACCACCTTCTCCTTGCCTCCATGGGCACCTGGGTAGAAGTGGCATATACTCTCACAGAGACACACATATACATAAATAGGAATAAAATAAGTCTTAAAAAAAACCTGAAACCAAATTTTTAATAGAGAAAATACCTTTTACAAATAAATTACCATAAAGTTATAATAAGTTGAAATCTTTCATTAGATTTATGAAATACACAGATGTATCATATATGTATCATATATGACAGCAGTAAACAGGAAGGCTGGCATGTGTCCTGTTAAAGTATGTTAAGTATCAGTGTGTGATTGGAGTACTTGAGGTTTGACTCACTCTTTTACCTGGAGATAGTCAATATTCACTGAAAGTTGTGATAATTTATAGCTTGATACTGTCATCTCTACTAGAACATGGACCTGAGGCCATTATTTATTTATTTATTTATTTATTTTTATTACAGATAAAGAAACATCTACTTCTAATTATTATGAAATTGCCTATATGAGGCCAAACCTACTGTTGAGAACAACTATAAAACTTGTACAGATATAAAAAAAAAACTAGATGTTTGGCAGATTAAGTGACGGTTCCAAGTAGCCAGGGTAAAGGACTAGTAGAGAAGGAAATAACTGAAGGGAGCTGGACTCCATCCCTTCTTCCCTGGGGGAAACTGCCAAGCAGAAGGCATCCCAGAGCTGTTGGCAGCTGGAGAGGAGGGAGCAGGAAGCCAAGGGATGGAAGCTGGAGTTCAAGGTTGATGTAGAGTCCCGGAACCACCTTTAGCTTTCCATTGAGGCGTGAAGGGAATCAAAAGCAGGGAATTAAAAACTACAAGCAACAAAAACTGGAGAAAGAATCTGCTCTCAGAAGGACCTGTTACTGATGATGACCGATTGTCAGAAGTAAGCTGACTTTCTTTTTGAGGGGTGATGGATTATCATTTACGGATTCTGCTGTGGTTTACACGTAAAGTCTGATTATTTATCAAGGGATTGTTAGCCATGCCAGGAGAGCAAGGGGGCGGGATATATATATATATATATATATATATATATATATGAGAGAGAGAGAGAGAGAGAATTAAGATATGCAGGTATCATCTGCGATAGCCAGTTATGGACTTTGAAACAGTTTTGATGATGAATAGGCCCAGTGATAGAAATGGAGGATTTCCCCAAGGTCTTGGAATCTAAGAAGATGATGTAAGTAGATTTAAGAAAAAGTTGAGCTGGAGAACTGGCTCAATGTTGAAGAGAACTGGCTGTTCTTCAAGAGGAGCTAGGTTCAATTCCCAGAACCCACATGGTGGCTCACCATTGTCTGCAAAAGATTAACTGGAATGATAAAAATGTTTTACCAATAAAAAGGAAAGGAAAAAAAAAACCAAGTTAAAGGTAAGAAGCAATAAAACAGTGTGGAGAGAGCGGGTACAAATATGAATATGTGTATTAAATTACTGAGTAGAGCCTAAAATTATCAGATTGTAGCACACAGTGTGGATGCTATAGTCCTACACAGTAGGGGGAAGAAAATAGTCTTGTGAAGTACAGGGAGGGAGGGATCTGGGAGGGAGAGAGGAGGGGGAGGGGAGGGGGAGCAGTTCAGATATGGGAAGAGGAGGGGGAGAAGTACAGAGGGTCAGGGATAAATCGTGGAACAGAGATTGAAGGAATGACCATCCAGAGGCTGCCCGACCTAGGGATCCATCCCATCTGCAGACACCAAACCCAGACACTATCGGTGATGCCAAGAAGCACTTGCTGACAAGAGCCTGGAATAGCTGTCCCCTGAGAGGCTCTGCCAGAGCCTGACCAATACAGATGTGGATGCACACAGCCAACCATCAGACTGAGCTGGGGACCCCAAAGAAAGAGGACTGAAGGAGCTGAAGGGGTTTGCAACCCCATAGGAAGAACAATACCAACTGATCAGATCCCTCAGAGTTCCCAGGGACTAAACCACCAACCAAAGAGTACACATGGGGGGTGGGGGAGTGGGGGGGAGCCCATGGCTCCAGCTGGATATGTAGCAGAGGATGGCCTTATCAGGCATCACTGGGAGGGGAATCCCTCAGTCCTGTAGAGGCTTGATGATCCAGGGTGGGAAACGCTAGGGCGATAAAGCAGGAGTGGGTGGGTGGGTGGGTGGGGGAGCACCCTCACAGAGGCAGGGGGAGGGGAAACTGGGAAGGGGGATAACATTTGAAATGTAAATAAATAAAATAACCAATAAACAATGAGAAAAAACCTATATGTTGCCCACAAAAGACATCTAAATGAAAGGATGCAAAGCACTTAAGATTAAACAAAGGACAGAAGTCTATCCATGGTGCCATGATTTTTCTCCGGCAAGGATCAGAAATCTGGAGCACCAGCAACAAACAAAACAAAACAAACTCCACCCGGGCAAGTACCGCAGGACGGCAGCGATAAAAGGGGCGTGCCCAGTTAAACTGTGAAACCGAAGGGCACAGGCACTGTGTCGGGACTGGCTTGGCATGGCTGTCACATGTCACATGCGTAGTCATATTAAACCATAGCGTGAACTCAGCCACGATAGCAATATGTGGGTAACACAAACAGCAAATGTTGGCAATGTCGATTACCAGCAGGAAACCAGATTCGGTGAATGAGACTAACTACTATACACACAGCACCAAAATGAAAGCCATAGACCGGGCAGAGGTAAACGTGCAGGCAGAGCTGAAGACTTTTGTACCCTCCCTCCCTCCCATCACTGACTGGAGGGGCAGACGGCAGCCTTTCAGTATGGGGGCGGAAACAAAGTGACTTTCCAAATACCCGGAACAAGGAGTGCACAGGTCTGGACTGAATGAGGCTTCATTTCTCCAGTTTTATATCACAGTAAAAATCTGTGATATCTTACAATTTAGATGGCTCAGTAGCTAAATGCACTCTCTTGCAGAGGACCTGGGTTCAGTTCCCAGCACCCACATCCGGGTGGCTCACAACCATCTATATCTCCAATTTCAGGGAATCCAAAGCCTCCTCTGATCTCCCCAGGCTCCTGCAGATACATGATGTACAGACATACGCCCAGGCACATACATGCACACATAAAACAGATATTTAAAGAATTAAAAGGCTAAGAATGAGTCAGAAAGCAACTTAATTTTTGATAGACATGGGCATGTCCCATTTTAAAAGGATTGAACATACATAAAATATATTTACAGTTACAAAGAAAATTTTATGGGTAGTCTGACTTCATTTATGTTCAGCAACACCAGATTCCTAGCTGAAATCTACCATGATAGAGGTATTTCCACCATGCAAATGAGTGAGTACTCACAGGAGGGGATCGTCTCTTTCTTCCCTTTTACACAGATTTTCATGAAAGGATTCAGTACTCTCTTCAGTTATAACCGCAGACTGACTGGGTTTTTAATGATGATGTGGACAGCAGCAGCAGTGGATATCGTACGTTATTTTGTATCAAGCTCTGCACTAACAGTTACGCCAAGTTATTGAATCCATTCATATATGAGACTATATGAGAGCAGTACTTTTATTATCTTCACTTTAACAATGGAAAAATGGAGACATGAACACGCAGTATATTGAATCACACGGCTGGCCTTCACCACACGATTAACTATTTTTTCACACATATCGATTGCACTTAGGGTGATCTGTCTTGAATCGAATGTTTCAGTAACACAACTTAAAACCTTGGGTGGTGCACATCTGTGTTCTTAGCATTTGGTACATAAATGCAGGAGGATAGCCCAAGGCCAGCCTTGGCTACATAATGAGTTTGAGGTTAGTATGGACTATTAAGCGCTTGCTTGAAACCCAAAACAGAAAACAAAAACCAAATAAATCAAATGGACCATATGAACCATAATGCATGTTACTTCTGCAGGCATTCTCTCACCCGTTTCCCTCCCTGCCTCCCTCCCTGCCTCCCTCCCTGCCTCCCTCCCTGCCTTCCTCCCTCCCTCCCCTTCCTCCCTCTCTCCTCTCCCCATCTTTCTTGATCAGTCTCTGTGTGTTCTTATGTATTTCTAAATGCTTCCTAGAAATGTCACTTATCATTTGTGGTTCTGAAATAAGTAGTTATGTTCAGAACAGGCATAGCCTGCAGAGTCAAACTCAATTACTGGATATGGTTTTCTTATTAGACTCAACCTCTGAAAACATTTTTTATTTTCTTCAGACATCAAGTCAGACATCTTTGCTATGATCCCTTTTAAAGTCACATATGAAACACACATAACAAACTGTTACTTGAATCAGTAAGTACACAATTTAGGGGTGTTGGCATATTTAAATGGTAAAAGAAGCACTAGTCTTTTCAGGATTTTGTCATCGCCCTAGAGTTTTTTTTTTTTTTTGTTTTTGTTTTTTTGTTTTTCGAGACAGGGTTTCTCTGTATAGCCCTGGCTGTCCTGGAACTCACTCTGTAGACCAGGTTGGCCTCGAACTCAGAAATCCTCCTGCCTCTGCCTCCCAAGTGCTGGAATTAAAGGCATGCACCACCAAATTCTTAATGTATCTCTCTTTAGACATTTAAGATATTTCCCATCCGATTGCTGATATCTTTTGATTTCTATGCGACTGATGACTTGGTCTGCTCTTGATCCCCCGTATAACTGGAATCCTGCCATACCTGTTGTTTTATACCTGGCTTAACCTCATTTAGAGTTTTCAGGATTCATTCCTGTTGTAGCATATATCAGCATTTCATGCATCTTAAGGCAGCAGGTACCATATTTTGCACATCAACTAGTTAACAATTTAGTTGTTGGCAGCTTTGGGCTCTTGTGGATAATGCTTCTCTGAGTGCTAACGTATAGACATCTGCTTGCTTCTTGCTTTGGATAGAACCCAGATGACATGACAATTTCAGGACTTTTTGATGAACCACAAAAAATTTTTCCACAGTGGCCACAGCATTTTTATATCTCCACTAGTTATGCACGATGATTTCCGTTCCTCTGAGTTCTAACGAATGCTTGCTGCTTTTATTTCTGTTTATTTCATATTCTCAACGACACCTACTCTTGTAAGTTCTAGGGTGTTTTTTATAACTGACAAAAAGTCTGCAGACACCAATCTGGGTATCTAATGATTAAGTTTCACACTACCTGGGTTTAGCATCACATTCCACAGGTTTGTGGGTTCAGACCCTTACTCTGCCCCTTCACTCCAGATGCCAACGGTAAGTTCTAGGTCACATGGAATTTCAATCAACCAATGACAATTGTGCAATCATCACATCTCCTTTCTCAAGTTTGGTGAATGGTTCCCAGAACTTAAGGTAACACTTGACTTCCATCTCTGTTTATTGTTAAAGGATTCGAAAAAGACGCACAGGCAGGGATAAAATATGATGTGGGCTTCTGTGCCCTCCCTGGGCATGCAACCTTCTGAGAACGTGGATATATTTACCAATGAGAAAGCTTATTATTTAAGTTTTTATAGAAGCTTAATGGCTGAGGCCTGCCCTTTATTCCTGAGTGATGTACGTGGTGCTGGAAGGTCCAGCTCCAACCCTTTGTCTTTGTCTTTTATTTATTCATTTTACACTACACTATCAGCCCCCTACCCCTTTGTTTTTAATCAGCTACACCCTGAGGCTAGTTCAGATCCCCCCCACCCCCCCACCCCCACAGCTGGGCTTGGTGACAGGCAGTCGTAATCCCAGCAATTGGGAGGGGAGGCTGAGGCAAGAGGACTTCTATGTGTTCAAAATCTCCATAGACTATAAGAGTTCTAGGACTCCTGTGTGCTTACAACCTCCTTGGACTATAGGCTTTCTAGGCTAGCCTGGGCTATAGAGCAGGATCCTGCCCTAGACATTTTTAAAATTCCTGACCTAAATTACTTCATCGGCATAAGCTCAATTTATTACCTGTTAATTTAAGGATCTCACTGCAAATAACAAGACCTTCCTTTTTTTTCACGTAATGCCCCATAATCTAGAGAGTTTTAGAGTCCCACGACATGAACTGGGGACAAATGTCAAAGCTATAAAAGTAGAATTGTATTGTGGTTTTGAGTCATATTTCCTGAGTGATGTCCAACCATGAACATCTTTTCACTGACCGGCCCTTGGCACATCTTCTTTGGGAAATTGTCATTTTTGAGTCACTTTCCTCTCTTTCAAGATTAGGTTGTTTTAATGTTGTTGAGTTATATATAGCATTAGCCACTTTTTATATACCAACCCCTCTATTAAATATGAATACCAGCATTTTCTACCATCCTGTGGGCTGCTTCTTTGAACTTTTTTGTTGTTGTTGTTGTTTTTTGTTTTTTGAGACAGGGTTTCTCTGTGTAGCCCTGGCTGTCCTGGACCAGGCTGGCCTCGAACTCAGAAATCTACCTGCCTCTGCCTCCCAAGTGCTGGGATTAAAGGTGTGTGCCACCACGCCCGGCTGCTTCTTTGCACTTTTGATAGTGTCATTTATATTCAAGTTTTCTTTAAATGTAGTCCAACTTATCTAAGATCTTCTCTTAACTGTGTTTTTGGTATTATTTCAAAAATTATTATCAAATCAGATGCTGCGAAGGTTTTCTTCACTTCCCCCGAGAGCGCATTTAACTCTGATCCCAGGTGAGCTGTTTTGTACCACCAAAGAAAGAAACCGTGTACCCTCTGTCCTGGCAGGTGGCCATTCAGTTTTCCCAGCCCCTTTGGTGAGAACATTGCCGTTCGATGGCATTGACATCGTGTTGGAAATCACCCACCATCTCTTAGACCATTGCTGTTTCTATACTGTGTCTTCAAGATGTATGGGAAACAGAGCCCTAGGCCCCTTTAGTAATTATATAATCATATCACGTATTTTCTAATGCTGAAAATGTGCGTAGTATGGAATTGCAGAGGCTATGTGTACTGTATTGCTATGTGTACTGTATTGCTATGTGTAATACATGACTATGGTAATAAATGGAGACAGACAAGAATCATTCAAAATGATTTAAAGCACCTTTTTATTATAGACAGGTAAATGTGGTTTGCTGAGGTTAACAGTACGCTTGTAACAGATGAACAACAGGCTCGTTCATACAGCAAGAGTCATCTTCTTTCCTATTAAACTAACATTTTTCTCTGACAACAAGGAAAGACTGAATGGGCTGAACTTAGTTTTAGTGGAAAAAGAGTTCCTCATGTACGATGTTGCTTCAAAGACTATAAAATTCTTTTAAGCAATAAAATTTTATTTCAGAACAGTGAAAGAAAAACCATTGAGTACTACAAAGCAAATATTTTCTAAAAGCATAAATATAACATTTTATAATTTAAAACAGCAGCAAAATTTCCAAAGGGTTGGCTGGATTAAAACTTTACACAATATTTATATATATATATACAAAATATCATTCCAGATGATCTTGGAGTTTTAAAACAGTATATCACAAACACCAGTTTCTAATCCAAACCTACCACTGGATTTAGGTGGCCTGAAGTACTTTTTACAGCAATTTAAAGAAGAAAAACAACAGAAGAAAAGCCCCCGGTCTCTTGTGTATACACATGAGTTACAGCATGCTGGCTTTGATTCCGTGTGCACAAAGATAATTTTAAAATAAAATAAGGACCTTGCATAAATAACTTTACTTGTTATTAAGCATGAGACCAAACAAATGGAAATAAGCATTAACAATTAAGACATATTTTTGATGTAACCAGTACATACACTCTTGATAATGAAGATGAAGAAATAAAATAGTCTTATGACAGCCACAGCACCCTGTTTTGGGAGACAGCACCAAGCAACACCAAAAGGAAACACAAAAGAGGTAGTGTGCACCACTAAGATTTTATATGCCCATGGGGGACCTGAACACAGCTTAGTGTTTGGGACAAGAAGGTGCTGCAGACTGTGGCTTGCAAGTTTCAGACAGACACATCCCACCGTTTGGAGCACTATCCAGTACTGCTCCGTGTGGCCCTGCAGCTCCAGCTGTCTCATGGGACGAAAGCACAGGAAACCCTCAAGAATTCCAAGTCTATACAATTTCAGTTCTAGGGAGTTCCTTATGAAAACTCAGATCAATAAAAAAAAAATTTAAGAGCATTAAATACATTATCATAGTCCTTTAAAAACACCGCCATTTCTCCTTGGGAGGAAATTGTTTCTTCCTGAGATTTCTTAAAATTTAGCCCCTGTCCTTTTCTTTCCCCTACATTTCATAACGACATACCTTTCTGTTTACATTTTCCTCTGCAATTACCTGACCAACAGCATGGCTTCCCTGCTGACCAGGGGGCCTTAGAGAAAGCACACGGAATTGCTTTCAATGTAGCGCTTTTGCTCAGTTCCAAGGTGAAGAAGGTTTTGGACTTCAGTCACAGGAAGCTGATTAGGATTCTGGGTGTGGAAAAGGAATTTCGCTTTGTGCCAGCTGCCATCCTGAATCTGTAAAACAAGACCAAAATGCTTTCATATGTAACTGCCTTTCCAAGGAGTCCAAGGCGGAGCTCCACAAACAACACCCTTCATAGATAATGGGGAAATCCTTTCAGATGTAGGACACAGTGTTGCCAGCTCTCGGGGTGCATGATGGGAATCTCAGCAGCTGGGGAAGGAACCACAAGTTTGAGACCTGCTTGAACTAACTGATGAATCTGAGGCCAGTTTGGGTATAAAGACCCATTTCAAGAGAGGGAGGGGGAGGGGGAGGGGGAGAAGTAGGAGGGGGAGAGGGAGGGGAGGAGAGGGAGAGGGAAAGGGAGAGAGAGGGGGAGAGGGAGAGAGAGGGAGAGAGAAGGAGAGAGAGAGGGGAAGGGAGAGAGAGAGGTGAAGAGGGAGAGAGAGAGGGAAAGGGACTTAGAGTAGAAAATATTTAGAACAATGCTAAATAAAATAGTAGTTACTACCAATCAAAAAACTGGAAGTCTAGGATATTCCTTTTTCTTACTTCCTCCCTTTCCCGTATCTTCTTCCCTTTTCTTCTCTCCCCACCCCCACACCGTACTGGAGATTAAACCTAAGTTCTTCCACTCGCTAGCAAGCATTCAATCATCAGGCTACGCCTTGAGACCCTTTATATACTGATTAGATGAATAAGCTACCTTCCATGCTAACACAGCACCTTTTATATATATAAAAAAAATACTTAAAGGCAAGGTAACAAACTGCTCAGGCTGGCTTTGAGCATATGGTTCTTCTGCCTCAGTCTCCTGAGTGGCTAATGCTGCAGACCTGTACCACCAGACCCACTGTGGTAGTGTTGTCAACAGAATCAGGAATCATCTGGGAGACTGGCCTCCCATCACGTTAGTAGGGCATTATCTGTATTACTTTGAGTGGTTCGGGAAGACCTGCCCACAGTGGGTGGCAGTGTTTCCTAGACAGAGGATCCTGGACTACATATGACAGACAGAAAGCCAGCTGAGCGCTAGCATGTGTGCGTTCCCTGGCACTGTGAATACATGTGAGCAGCTCTGACCTGTAACAAACCTTTTCTTCTCTTAAGTTGCTTGTGCCAGAGTGTTTTATTACAGCATCAGGAAAAGAAGTGAAGATACCAGGCTTCCTTTCTCTTCAATAGCACTGTCTTCCAATTCTCCTGCCAGAGGCTAATGCCAACCTCTGCCTGTGATGTCTGTGGGTCACTGTAGCAGACAGGAGTTAAAAGTCTGCAGGATTCCCAATAAGGCTCTGTTCCTTTTTCATGCATCTGTCTGTCTGTCTGTCTGTCTGTCTGTCTGTCTGTCTGTCTGTCTGTCTGTCTGTGTGTGTGTGTGTTAAGTCAGCAGAAATCCAATGAGAGTTCTGTTCTACCACATGGGTCCTAGTGATTAGAATTCATTGTTAAGCTTGGCAGCAGGACTTTAACTGCTGGCCATCTTGCTAGTTCCCTCTCCTTGTTTTTCTTCAGGGTGGGCATTTTTCTTGAGTGAAAGAGGACTGATTATCACAGTCTCTATCTATAAGTAGCAGATAACTAGGATTGCCTCAGAAGCAGTTAAAGGACAATCATATTGAGTCATTTTGAGTTCCCGTCCCCTCTCCAATTCTGGGGTTTTCTATTTGTGTGACTTTCTTCTTTGTTCTCCCTAAGCCTTCTGCTTCTTGCATTACTGAAGCTTCTGCTCTTTATGATAAATGTTATGGTCTGAAGCTGTCATGAAATGTTCCGTGTTAAATATTCAGCACGAGAGAGCAGAGACACACGATTGCTGAAGCTTTTTAGTCAGAAGCCAAGTTACTTGCTCAGAGTCTTGTCATGGTCTGAATTTTAAAATCTGAAGGATCTTTGGTGACTATTTAAGCTAATATCTTCATGTTCAAGCCAAGACCATTGAAGTTCACCAGTATGTTATTTGTCTGCTGTCCTAAGGTTGCCATGATAACCAGACCTGGAACTTGGGAGAAACTGTGGGATGCATTCACTAATCTGTCAAGCAGACACTGAACGTGCAGCTGCCCTTTAAGCATAATTGAATGAGCTGTCAATTCTAATTTTATTACAGTGGGTGAGAAACACAAAGGTGACTGACTTAGTTCTGACATCTGAAGTAAGTAGCTTAGCAATCTGACTGGGAAGCAGAGACATAAATAAGTAATTCAAAAAAGATCATGTATGGTAAGGGTAAGACACAGTATACAGAGAGAGCCTGCCTACGTTAAGGGCAAAATACAACGTGCAGACAGAGGCTCTGTATAGTAAGAGCAAGATATCGCACACAGTCAGAGAGTGTGTACAGTGAGGCCAAAATACATGGTGCAGACAGACGTGCATACTAAATTCTTTATTGCTAGAGAAATCAGGAAATGTTTTATGAGCTTCAGAATTTAGCTGGGTCTTAAAGAATGCCAGAAACTTCCAGATGGTGAGAGAAGTCGAGAATTGTCCTGCACAGAAAACATGACAACAATGGAAAGTCAAGGCGACCACAGCAAATGCCCTGGACCAAGTACAGATGGTGAAGTATTCAGCTGTGACATTGGCCTAGTACAGGGCTGGGAACACCACCTGGAAAGATGGCAGTGGAAATTTAGGCAATGAGACTTTCCTCACATCTTATTTGTTTGTCTGAGAGATGTCTCAGGTAGCCAAGGCTGGCCTTGAATGCCTAATCCTTTTGTCCCCACATTGTAACTGCTAAGTTTATAGTGTGTACAACCAAGCCTGTCTTGGACTAATTTTTCTTTACAAATGTAAAGATTAATAAAATAATTTATGCACTGAATGGCCAATTACAACATAGAACTCAATAATTAGTAGGAGTTGTTGTGGTTGGTAAAGTAATAAGTAGATCAGTTTGGCCATAGGATACAGTAGCAGCCAATGAAAGTCCAACCCAGTAAATAGGTTGGGGTCTGCCTGACTGGTGTTGAGCTCATTGATGCTTAGATTATGTCTCAGGGGTGCTAATGAGCCACTGAGCATCTCTGGGAAGGAGTAAAGGTTGCATGAATTTGTTGGGGATACTGACTGTGATGGTTTGTATATGCTCGGCCCAGGGAGTGGCACTATTAGGAGGTGTGGCTCTGTTGGAGTAGGCATGGCACTGTTGGTGTAGACTTTAGACCCTCATCCTGGCTGCCTGGAAACCAGTATTCTGCTAGCAGACTTCAGATGAAGATGTACAACTCTCAGCTCCTCCTGTACCATGCCTGCCTGGATGCTGCCATGCTTCCTGCCTTGTTGATAAAGGACTGAACCTGCAAGCCAGCCCCAATTAAATGTTGTCCTTATAAGAGTTGCCTTGGTCATGGTGTCTGTTCACAGCGGTAAAACCTTAAGACAATGCTTTTTTTTCAAAGAAAGAGAATCTGAGAAATCTACTTTTGACCATTTACCTGTGAAAGGAAATGTTATATAAAAGATGGTCTCCAAGAAATGGCAAGAGATGCAAAATCATGGTCTTAATTATACACCAGGGCAGGAAATGAAGCTACTTAAAATAATTAATGAAATAATTTATTATGTATAGCATTAAATTTGCCATAGTATCTATTGCTTCATTTCAACAGAAAAAAAACCAACCAACCAACCAAACAAACAAACAAAAAAAAACGTGAGCTAAAGTCAAATATTAAGAGGGGCAGTCAGTCCACAATTGCTTTAATCTTTGTATAAGAATTAGCAAAATCAAATAAAGTGACAGTTCTATGACTTCCCTCCCACCCATCAGTGAGATCTAGAGCTCAAAAACATGAAATAAGTATATTTATGTGCATGCAATATCAGTCACTTGACCAGGTGATCTCCAATCCATCTGTTCATCTATTCAGATGCAATTATTTTATCCAAGGAGTAAAATCAATCCATTAACATTTTACATATAAAAATCCTTAAGTAGGGGTTGAAGAGATCATTCATCAGCTAAGAGCACATGCTGGAGGGGGATAGCTACCCTATAGGAAGAACATCAGCTGGCCGGACCACTCAGTGCTCCCAGGGCTTAGACCACCAACCAAAGAGTGTGCAGGGAGGGATCCATGGCTTCAGATACTTAAACTGTAGCAGTGGACGGCCTTGTCTGACATCAATGGGAGGGGAGGCCCTTGGTCCTGTGGAGGTTTGATGCCCCAGAGTAGGGGATGCTAGAGCGGTGGGGGCGGGAGTGGATGTGGGTGGAGGAGCACCTCAGAGAGGAAAAGGGGAGGGAGGAGTGGGGGAGATGGGATGAGGGGTAACAGGGAATGGGATATCGTTTGAGATGCAAACAAATGGAATGATTACTGATAATAAAGAGGAGCACAGCCTGCTCTGGCAGAGCTTGGCTCTCAGCACCCACCTCAGATCACGATTGCCTAGAACGACAGCTCCAGGGGATCTAAAACTCTCTTTTAGCTTGCATGGGTACTCACACACGCACATGGCACACACAAACACAGAGATACACACATACACATAGTTAAATGAGGGGCTGGTGAGGCTGCTCAGAAGTCGAGGAAGCTTGCGTCTTTTGCAGAGGATGCTGGTTTGGTCCTTAGTGCTTACATGGTAGCTCACAACCATCTGTAACAGCAGCTTCAGGTGACCCAGTGTTCACTCTGACTTCAGAAGGCACCAAGCGTACATAAGGTGCACATACATATATACAGGCACATACATATATACAGTGCACATACATATATACAGTACATTTACATACATACAGGCAAAACATTCATACATATAAAAAAAGTCCTTAAAAACAAAACAATTCTTTAAAAAGACATTAAAAATTCAAGAGTAAGCTGCGCATAGTAACACTTGGGAGACAGAGGCAGAGCAGGTGGATCTCTGTGAGTTCAAGGCCAACCTGGGTTGCATAACGAGGTCAAGAATATCTAGGACTTCATAGAGAGACCCTGCTTCAGAAAATGAAACAAAAATCCGATATTGTCTATTAACACAACAAAATTTGAATGAGATATCTATCTGTATATGTAAATACATATACAAATATGATACAAATATGATACAGATATAATATGATACATATGTATACACACATATGTATATATAAATACATATAAACATACACACATATATATGTATATATACTCACATACATGTGTATATACATATGTATACATATATATGATGATTGCTTATGGGAAACATAGGTATGCCAGGGACTTTACAACAGCATTCTTCTGTAGATCAGTCTATAAGGAAAGCTCTTTGTGCCTCATTTTAAGCCACATTTCTAAAAGTGCTGTTCTCTTACCTTGCAGTCATCTGAGAGGACTTGTGGTTCAAGTAGAGTGTTTTCTTCAAAAATCTGACCATTCCATCCTCTGAAACTAATAGGCAACTCTGGACCATCCGCCCGTGTGCTGCTCCACCTTGGGGTGTTTAGACAGTGAATGGTGATGGTGTGGGTGGCTTCTGAGCTCAGCAAGTGAAGAAAGTTCATCTGTACTTTGCCGACTCCAAACTCCAACTAGTGTCATAGAAACAAGAGTCACGTCATAACACACGGTGATTAGAAACGTATGATAAGGGGAAACTTATGGGAGGGCGGCTTGAGAAATTTGGAATCTGCATGCCAATAGATGGTGTACTGGCCGGCAAAGGTTTAATTACTGGTTCCTGGTGGGGGAGAGAAGACCTGGGATTCTGATTATCAGGGCAGAAACACTGCCATCAGGCTACCAAGGTGGTGCCAGTGGGCAGGGACCAGGAAAGGATGTTGACGAAAGGTTCTTGGGAGTCTCTGTGACCTGACTGCAGCATACTGTTAGGCTATTGTATATAATAAAATAACTTTTAGTGTGTTACCCGAAATACAGTAATAATTGTTATTTTCTTGACATGATGCTATAATCTGTTTCATTATAATCTTCATTTGAAATTAATTTGGTGTGAGTTCCAAAAGATAGGCTACAGCTTTGGGAAAAGTAATTTGGTTGAGGAATTTTAATTTTTTTGCCAAACTCTAAAGTAGTTGCAAATGGTAAGTGAGAAAGAAATGTTTACTAAGAGAAACAGTGTACCAACAAGTCTTAACTGATAACATAAACAGTTCAGGGGAAAACACGAGAGAGCAAATCTGACTGCCAGTCCCACATCTGGAAAGAGAAGTAAATGTTTCTTTTTCCCTACCCACCACTATCACCACTACCACCATCACCATCATCACCACCATCACCACCATCACCAACATCACCAACATCACCATCATCTGATATAGGCACAATGCGAGTTGAAGTGATTGCTACTAAGGAATTTTTATTCATCTACAAATTTAAAATTAAGGAAGATGATGCTAGAAGACAGTAAAGCAACAGCAGCGAGAGAGAAAACCCCAGTGAGAGGCTCAGCTCTGTGGTAGAGTGCTGGCTTAGCAGCCCGTTAGCCTTACATCTGAACCCCAGGACCACAAGCATGAGAAGAGGAAAACCAATGTCAAAACAGAAATCACAACGGAAGCAGATCAAAACAAAATAACAAAGAAAAACTCCAGGAAGAGAAAAAATAAGTGTGAAGTTGAGGTACCGGGACCAAAGCATGGAGTGGTTAAAGTTTAAGTAATTTGACTTTGCTTTTATGATCCGGGTACCAGCCTTGCTCAGCTGTGGTCGCCTGTTGATTATGTGGGGGTGTAGCACCCACCTGACAGGGATGTTAAGAGGCAGAGCTTGGTAGGTTTTGTAATTGTTGAAGCCTGATCAAGCAGTCAACAATTATCTTCTTTTCAAAACCTTGACTGTAATTCTCTTGGGATGTATTTATTAATATTGTTTTGGCTCTGGTATTAGTAGTTTTATTATTCAACATTAATAAATTTTCATGCCGAACACACACACACACACACATCACACCACACAAAACTACCCCCCCCCCCCCCAAAGCACGACAATGGTAATTTTCCACCCTGTCCCACGGAGTGGAGCAAGCCCCTCAGGAGCCTGTCATTTCACGTCCAGGGTGTTCCTCACACACATTCCTGATTGCTGCTCTTTCTACTTCCTATCACGGGGACAATCATCGCTTCAGTCAAGGAAGCAACACATTGTTCTTCACTGTTCCTACCTCGTTTGTTGAATATTTCCCTTCTTTTATTTCTTATCTACAAAAACCTGTATGAAAATCCTCAGGCAACTTCCGGGGCATTGAGGGCAAGGGTGTGGACAAGTGTTTTATACAGAGAACTATACTAGTGTGTCTGCCTCTCTGTGTTAGGAGAACACGGATCCTCTAGGGGCAGAGCAGTGCTCCTTCCTCTGAGATTTCCTACTATAAAGCCACACTCAGCGAAGGGGAGCGGCTCTACAGAAACCGGCTGCGGACCACGCCTTCCTGTCTTCTAAAGATGGGCGGAACACATGATAGGCATATGTGCTAGCTCTTTGCTAACACATGAGAAAACACTTGAAGCCAGTTTCATCAGAAAAAGAGCTACAATTCTGATTTCAAGGTGTTATAAACAGAACCAGGCTTTGGGTTTTTAAGATCAGAATTAATCTTGCAACTTAAAAATAGCATTCAGTGAACGTTTGTAGGAGGTTGTTTTATGCTAATCACTGAAATGCAGCAAGCTTTTGTAGAAAGATTCCTTTACTGACGAGACAATTTTCAATAAGGTTGTAGGTTGTGGCTGTAGACTGTTCATTAGAACAGCGAAGCTGGTTGGAGACTGTCTAAGGTCTGTGTGGGTTTAAAAACACGACACTGTGCTGTACACATTTTAGAGAACTGAAGAGACAAGATCCATGGAGCATACAGCACACAATCAAACTGCCAAGATAAATGGCAGTTATCTTTTTTTGGAACTGGAGATATGGCTCAGTGGTTAAGAGCAACTGACACTCTTGCAGAGGACCTGGGTTCAATGTCCAGAATCCAGACTGTGGCTCACAACCATTCATAACTTCAGTTCAGGGATCTGAAGTTATGAATCTTTTCTAACCCCTCCAGGGACCAGGTATATACATGTTGCACACACATATATATGCAGACATACATTTCTATGTATAATGAAAAGAAATCTTTAAAATATTTTTAACAATGAAAGTATTTCTCATATATGATAGAGAATGGTGAAGGGTCACGTTTAAATTTCACTCTTAAAAATCAGCAGTTATATGATGGTATTAAGAAAGATCCTGTTGCCAAAAACAATACACCAGCATAGGTTCTAAAATTCAGTACACACCTTTGTCACAGAAACAGGAGATAAACATGTCTGGCCTCCAGCACTAAAGTTGCAGAAAACCTCAAAGGCATCTGAAGAGCATCCGAGATTTGGGTCGATCCAATATTTTCCTACCAATTTACAACAAAACACAAAGTTATTTCAATCTCATACTAAACTATATGAACTTACATATTGCCACATCTATGAACAACATATCCTGAAAAGAAGTTACGTCTGCAGGGACTGGTTGACTGATTAGAATTTCAGGACAGGGGAGAGATTGGCGTATTCATGTCCAGATGCTAATCTCCTGCTCTTGGGCAAGTTCTAGCCTTGCGAGAACAGCCATTCCTTGCCCACCTCTGTGTCTGGACTAATGTCTTGTGACTATCAGATAGAAACCTTTAGAATCCATTGACTTAGCAGACCATTAGCTTCCACCAAGCCAGAAGGTAAGAATGCTACAAGACTGCATCTTAAGCCTGTGGAAGAGCTCTCCACTATCACAGTGCCCACCTCTCTGATGTACATACTAAGGTATTGCAAACTTGCCTCCATTTATGACTTTCTTTGTTATAGAAAACTAGAAAAGTTTAGAAAACTTTATAAAACGGCTTCCACATTGGAACATTTGAATCTGAGGTAACCTAAATCTGAGTTCCTCAGCCATGACCACTCAGAACGGCCCCAGGACAAACTACCTCTTATTCCCTTTAAGTTCAGAGCTGTGGTTTTTACATAGATACCCATTGATGCCTGTTGACACATCTTATCTGTTAAAATACATAGCTGATTGTAAATATATACATTTAGTGAATGAATGAAAGATATACCCACAAAAAGTGTTACCCAGAACTGTATTTTCAAGCACCTACCAATTTGAAAGACGTTTTGTAACTTTAAGATGGATAGGCTGAGAAGGTGTCGGCCTGTTGTGAGATGGCTGGCTCAGAGCGCAAAGGGATGTGCTGCTGAGCTTGCTGACCCTGGCACCCGATGGTGGAAGGAAGTTTCTCACTATTTCTTCTAGATTTTTCCCCTCCTACGGTGTGAGCCATTTTTGTCTAAATAAAAGATGATCCATCTAGCTTTGTCTGCGTGGTACCAAGCTTTGGACTCAGGCACCGTGTCACACAATGGTGATTGGATGGGAGTTTCATGGTAACATGATCGAGGGTTTATTTTATGTGCTTTATGTCTTTTGTGACCCCAAAGGCTCTAATTTAAAATTGGCTCTGGCCTGAGGGCATCGTTTTTCCTTCTAGCTCTTTCATTCTGCCCTGGCCTCCTAGTGCTGGGCTTGGGAAGCTGTGGCTCCTGCTGCTACATCCAGACCATGCTTTTTACATCTGTTCTCCATTGAAACAGTCCATGTTGAAATGATCACCATCCCATTGTATCATCTATTATCATCTCTCAGGGCAACTGCTCAATATTTTAGCTTCTGGCTTGTTACTACTTTCAGAAAAATGTATGTATAATCTCATTCTTGATATTTTGTTGTAACTCACATGAACACTTATGCTTTGGCTCCTCAGTACCTGACATTCCAATGTCCATTACTCCAATCATTAATGTCCGAGGCTATCCACCCTAACCTGCTCTCCAATTCAACCTTCTCAGCCACTTCAGCTGTCTCCTTCTACCTGTTTATGCCTTCTACTTCTTCAATCAACAGTTTTTCTCTTTTTATTCCATCAGGATCAACTCCCTATGATGACATCAGTTTTTTTAATTGGTTATTTTATTTATTTACATTTCAAATGCTACCCATTCCTGCCTCTATGAGGGTGCACCCCCACCCATATACTCACTCCCACCTCACCACCCTAGTATCCCTCTACACTGGGGCACTCAGCTTCGACAGGGCCAAGGGCGTCCCCTCCCATTGATGTCTGACAAGGCCATCCTCTGCTACATATGCAGCTGGAGCCATGGGTCCCTTCAAGTGTACTCTTTGGTTGGTGGTTTATTCCCTGGGAGCTCTCAGGGGTTTAGTTGATATTGTTGTTCTTCCTATGGGGTTGCAAACCCCTTCAGCTCCTTCAGTCCTTCCCCTAACTCTTCCATTGGGGTCCCCACGCTCAGTCTGATGGTTGACATGTGTAAGTAAGCACCAATGAAGGAACAGGAGAGCCAGAGGCCCATGCCAGGCAGCAGCAGGGGGGAGCCAATCTGATGTCTTCAGTTCTTAAAGTCCTTGTGTCACTTCCTTTTTTTGCCTGAAGTTCAGAGTCCTTTACTCCACTGAAGGCTGTTGCTTAGGTAAATTCTGAACTCTCGAGTTCCATCACCCCACTGTATCTGTTCTACAAAACCAAATCCTCAACAAGATTCACTTTTTCTGACTAATCTGTAAAAAGCAAACCTGGGCTGGCTGGAATGTTCTGGAAATTAAGGTTTTAGCAAAACAAAAAGATATAATATTTATTGTACAGGTGATTACAGACTAAACAAAAAGGAAAAGGAAATGAAATAATTTTTGACAGTTAGTGTTTCTCTTACTTAAGTGGTGACCAATCCTCTGGATTTAAAACGCTTTCTTAACAATGTTCTCTAAACCCACTTTTATACTCCTGACCAATGTACTTGGAGGGATGAAAATCTTCCAAGGGTGATAAACCACTCTAGTTTGATATTTGCTGATTCTAGTTGGAGCATACTTAAGGTGTATTAAATGACATTTGTAGGGAGGGCTGTGGAATAGGATATAAAAATTGTTGTGAACTTTAATGGTTTTGAAATAACAAGGCCTATGGTGGGTTCTTGTCTATCACCCCTAACATTACACTTCCCTATTTTGATTTTAACTATGATGCACACTTTTGCAAATACAAAGTAAGCACAGAGGCGAGTCTTTTCACAAGTATATCTTCCTCAAGACAATGTTAGTGCTGATGAAATTCTGATGGGTTTGGCTGATGTTTTATCAAGATGACAGAGATCTGAAGTGAAGGCATCACAGATCCCGAATGTTTTGGAATGATGAAGTTAGACTTGGCAATCTGACAGGAAGGACTTACCATCTGAAACCTTGTACTGACAGCTGAGCAAATCCTTGCAGATCCGGGCTGGGTTTTCTCGCGTGCCAAGAGGATTCTTGATGCTGCTCAGGATGCTGCTAAGGTAGGTCAGGGTTTTGAAAATGTCTGAACTGTGGCTGATTAAGGTCCCTTCAGCGTTCTGGTAACTCTGCCAAGTTATCATAAGAATCATATAAGCAAGAAGATCCTAAAAACAATCTGGACAAAGCACAGTGAGGCTGTGATCCTAATTGCTTTTAGAAGTGTTGTGATAGGAAGGAAAGAACATATATAACTGTGGACATCAGCTTATTAACTCCAAATCCCAATAGGAGGTCAAAACTTAGTTTGTAAGCTGACAAGAGACTTAAAGAATTTTTATGCCTACTGCATTACACTTTTTAAACTCCACATCAAATACAGTTTTAAATTTTATTTTAAACTTTACTGTAAAATGTTGCAAGTAAAAAAAAATCACACTGAAATTAACGAGAACCAAAGATTATTTAATATAATGATTTCTTGTGTGGTTAGAACAGTGTCTCCTGTGTGGTTAGAACAGTGTCTCCTGTTTGGTTAGAACAGCGTCTCCTGTGTGGTTAGAACAGCGTCTCCTGTGTGGTTAGAACAGTGTCTCCTGTGTGGTTAGAACAGCGTCTCCTGTGTGGTTAGAACAACATCCCTTGTGTGGTTAGAACAGCATCTCCTGTGTGGTTAGAACAATGTCCCCTGTGTGGTTAGAACAGCGTCCCCTGTGTGGTTAGAACAGTGTCTCCTGTGTGGTTAGAACAGTGTCTCCTGTGTGGTTAGAACAGTGTCTCCTGTGTGGTTAGAACAGCATCCCCTGTGTGGTTAGAACAGCTTTTCTCCTGTGGTTAGAACAGCGTCTCCTGTGTGGTTAGAACAGCGTCTCCTGTGTAGTTAGAACAGCATCTCCTGTGTGGTTAGAACAGTGTCTCCTGTGTGGTTAGAACAGTGTCTCCTGTGTGGTTAGAACAGTGTCTCCTGTGTGGTTAGAACAGTGTCCCCTGTGTGGTTAGAACAGCTTCTCCTGTGTGGTTAGAACAGTGTGTCCTGTGTGGTTAGAACAGTGTCCCCTGTGTGGTTAGAACAGCTTCTCCTGTGTGGTTAGAACAGCATCTCCTGTGTGGTTAGAACAGTGTCTCCTGTGTGGTTAGAACAGCGTCTCCTGTGTGGTTAGAACAACGTCTCCTGTGTGGTTAGAACAGCTTCTCCTGTGTGGTTAGAACAGCATCTCCTGTGTGGTTAGAACAGTGTCTCCTGTGTGGTTAGAACAGCTTCTCCTGTGTGGTTAGAACAGCTTCTCCTGTGTGGTTAGAACAGCTTCTCCTGTGTGGTTAGAACAGTGTCCCCTGTGTGGTTACAACAGCTTCTCCTGTGTGGTTAGAACAGTGTCCCCTGTGTGGTTAGAACAGCTTCTCCTGTGTGGTTAGAACAGTGTCTCCTGTGTGGTTAGAACAGCTTCTCCTGTGTGGTTAGAACAGCATCTCCTGTGTGGTTAGAACAGTGTCCCCTGTGTGGTTAGAACAGCTTCTCCTGTGTGGTTAGAACAGCGTCTCCTGTGTGGTTAGAACAGTGTCTCCTGTGTAGTTAGAACAGCATCTCCTGTGTGGTTAGAACAGTGTCTCCTGTGTGGTTAGAACAGTGTCTCCTGTGTGGTTAGAACAGCGTCTCCTGTGTGGTTAGAACAGCTTCTCCTGTGTGGTTAGAACAGCTTCTCCTGTGTGGTTAGAACAGCTTCTCCTGTGTGGTTAGAACAGTGTCTCCTGTGTGGTTAGAACAGCTTCTCCTGTGTGGTTAGAACAGTGTGTCCTGTGTGGTTAGAACAGTGTCCCCTGTGTGGTTAGAACAGCTTCTCCTGTGTGGTTAGAACAGCTTCTCCTGTGTGGTTAGAACAGTGTGTCCTGTGTGGTTAGAACAGTGTCCCCTGTGTGGTTAGAACAGCTTCTCCTGTGTGGTTAGAACAGCTTCTCCTGTGTGGTTAGAACAGTGTCTCCTGTGTGGTTAGAACAGCTTCTCCTGTGTGGTTAGAACAGCTTCTCCTGTGTGGTTAGAACAGCATCTCCTGTGTGGTTAGAACAGTGTCTCCTGTGTGGTTAGAACAGCTTCTCCTGTGTGGTTAGAACAGCTTCTCCTGTGTGGTTAGAACAGCTTCTCCTGTGTGGTTAGAACAGTGTCCCCTGTGTGGTTACAACAGCTTCTCCTGTGTGGTTAGAACAGTGTCCCCTGTGTGGTTAGAACAGCTTCTCCTGTGTGGTTAGAACAGCATCTCCTGTGTGGTTAGAACAGTGTCCCCTGTGTGGTTAGAACAGCTTCTCCTGTGTGGTTAGAACAGCGTCTCCTGTGTGGTTAGAACAGTGTCTCCTGTGTAGTTAGAACAGCATCTCCTGTGTGGTTAGAACAGTGTCTCCTGTGTGGTTAGAACAGTGTCTCCTGTGTGGTTAGAACAGCGTCTCCTGTGTGGTTAGAACAGTGTCTCCTGTGTGGTTAGAACAGTGTCTCCTGTGTGGTTAGAACAGTGTTTCCTGTGTGGTTAGAATAGCATCCCCTGTGTGGTTAGAACAGCTTTTCTCCTGTGGTTAGAACAGCCCTCTGAAGCTGTAGAGTGCCACGTTGGAGTTTATACATTTACTACCAAATACATTTTATGTACATACCCCCTAGCTAAAATGAACAAGTAGAAAGGCAGTTAACTTTCCATCCTTGCTCCTAAGTCACATCCACTCTGCGCCTGAGCTTCCTCAGGCTCTGATACTTAGCTTGTTGAGTTCTCCTTTCTACATGCTACACTGCACACGCATGTACACTTGTGTGCAGATAAACAGATGATTGACTAGATTCAGTGGAGAGGGAGAGGAAGCTTTTTTCTCCTCTCTGAGACTAAATGTTTAAGCAACTGTAAGAAATTTGGTTAACTTTATTTCCTACTTCCCCCAACGGTAGCAATTCCTTGACAAGTCTTTTAAAACTATTTTTTTGTTTCAATATTTTTCTCATGAACACCCCGTGTACGTATTTCGGTTTTATTATACTTGAACCATTTTAGATTTTCTGTTTTTAACATAATATTTTTTTTTTTTCGAGACAGGGTTTCTCTGTGTAGTCCTGGCTGTCCTAGAACTCACTCTGTAGACCAGGCTATCTTCGAACTCAGAAATCCACCTGCCTCTGTCTCCCAAGTGCTGGGATTAAAGGCGTGCACCACCACTGCTGAGATAATGCTGAGTTTTGGCTTTCAGAAAATAAAAATCTCTGTGTTTAATTTGAATAGCTAAACTGCTGATATAAATAGAGCCAGATATATTACCTCCATCTGCTGGGCAGAATTTGATTCTATCAGAGCTCGAATAGCAGCATTGATATCCATTTGTCTCTGTGTAAAAAAACAAAACAAACAAAAAAAAAACCAAAACCAAAACAAAAACAAAACCAATTGAGGTAGCCATAATAAGATCAAGGCTGTTCTGACAAGCTTTGTTCAGTTTGTTCTGGGATCCTTGATGTGAAACGTACTAGATTGATCTGAATGGAATCTGCAACTCAGGATGACAGATCTTGCAAGTAAGACCCAGCTGTCTTACTTATATGAAAGACAAGATGCTGCCTCCATCCGGATTCCACAGGTCTCACTCATTCAAGCAGGACTCGGTCTAAAGCTTTCCAGTGCAAGCTGTTTGTCCCCGCTGTAGGAACGCGCACACACATCAGCGGCAGGAACGCGCACACATCATTACTCGAGTGGAAGAAGAGTGAAACACAATCCCCTCATGCAATAAATTGTCAACTGAAGAATAAATAAGTGTAGCAATTTTTAAAACAGTTTTATTCTTGGAAGGAAAGTAGAATAAAATATTACTGTCCTGAGGTAGTCACCGCAGTAGTCGAATCTGATACTTTTGTGGTCCTGAAAACAATTTCTGAAGTTGGAAAATGTACTATTAGTCCCAAAAGAAAGAACACAGCACAAACTCAATCTGCTCCCGCATTTAATAAAAAAAAGATATTTTAGGAAAAAAACTCAGCATAACCATTTGTAATCTTTCTGTAATTTTATATAGATATATGATATATAATGTAATATATATACATATATGTATATATATATATATATATATATATTTACACACATTTATACATGAATTGAAGCCACATGAGCTGGGCGAAGGTCCTGGGTATTCACATCTGTGTAAATGAGCACAGCCTCTGATTTAGCTCAGATTGCTTATGATGTTGAGGTATCTTTTTGCATGCCCACAGGATAGAAGCTGTTTATCAACAGTTCATTCTCAAGTCATGGTTAGCAATCAGAAAAGCCATTTAAGATGATGGAACAATCCATAAAAACGACTTTTTCCGCTTGTCTTCACATGTGGTTTTCATATTGGAAAATAACTCGTTCATTCTGCACACACAGATTTCCAAACACAATGACAACTCTTGAGGAGAAAATGGTAAGCAGCTCAGGAAGTTGTTCCCCTGGAGGCTAACCTGAGAGGAAGTTGTTCCCCTGGAGGCTAACCTGAAAGTCGAAGCAAGCATAGATCAAGAGATCGAAAATCAGGTGACTATAAATGGTACATGTACAATGGAAGAAAAGTACATGGGACAACGAGAGAAATTGGGAGTCAAAACTGGGGCTTGCCAGATGTTGGTGAGGAAACATTGCCTCAGGATGGCACTGTCTGAGTGGATGTAAGGAAGCTTGGCAGTGGTGAGACAAAGGGGAGAGTTTCCCAAGCAGAAGAACAACCCAGGCTTAAAGTCCGTGGGTCATGACCTCTTCAGGGAGCAGGGAAGGCTAGGCTAAGACTCTTTTGCAGTCTTAGCCAGTCCTAAAATTTGAGCTAAAGTCTTCCTATGTAACTCAGGATGTCTTTGAACTCACTAGCCTCTTGGCTCAGCAACCCCATTGCTAGGATTACAGGTGCATGCCACCATGCTGGCTCCTGGCATGTGATTAAAACTATGAATAGAACACCTAGCTCAGTGGCTTCCCAACTATTCAGAGTACAAATTCTCTTGGACTTTTAATATGACTGAGTGGGCCTGGGGCTGTGCTTCAAGGGTAAGTCTCCAAACACACAATGGGCCACGGGCTCTATCCTCAGCACTATAAGACACCAAAAGCTACCAACAAAAGGAATAATCGAGACTCAGGAGACTTTTGCTTGTATGAGTTAGAACTTTTGGTATTTTCCAAAGTAGAAATATGAATAAAATTTTAAATGATTTGATAATTGCCTAAAACAATAACACATCTATTTATAATAAATCACTTAAAATATTCATATGTACTATTTTAAAAAACAAATAAAAAACCCATAAGGGGGGCACTGCCCTATGCTTTTGCACATTTTTACTGTTGGATTACTGATGGGAGGTAAGACTCCCACACAGTTTTACAGTCAGTGGGTTTGTATTTCCCATGATCCTTTTATCATTTTGACTTGGATCATCAGAATGGCCAGCCCACCTCATATAACTAGGCATTGTTTACGTTTAGAAGTACAAATAAGAGCCAGAGGGCTTAGAAAGCCAAATTTATTCTGATTTTAAATTTTGCCCAAGTCAACAGACTGCAAAATGTGATAGCCACAGGAGGAGTGTTACTTCCTGGGCCTTGTCTTTATTTGATCTTTCTGGTGGTTCCCAGGAAGGCATCTAAGACTGTCTTTATTTTACCTCATCCAGTAGTCCTCCAGTACAGGAAGAGGCTCTCCAGGGGAACGTTTTCCAAAAGCAAACGCAGTGAGTTTTTAAATTTATCTGAAACAGCAGGGAATGAAGCAACCACTGAGGGAAACAGTAAGTTTCCACAGAAGAGCTAGAGAATGTGGTGTCCTCAGAGACTGTCCAAAGCTCTGATCATACTCCAGAATCTAAAACTCCACATGATGTTAGCTCTACACATGTGTTCCAAGAGTCCTGGGAAGTGCTGAGCCCTCACCTTTGGCTGATCTTGAGGCTCTGTGACAGCAGGTTTAATTGTCAACTGCCTGGCTGAACATTGAGATGGGACCGCAACTACACACAAATCCCAGGAGCAAAAAGGTAACCTTCTCATCCCTGGTGTCTAAGAAAACCTAGTAGGAAATCTCTAACAGAAAATAGCTGACCTGAGCAGAGACATCAATGTCCACACACAGCAAGGAATGTAGGGATTACGTGATTCAGAAATGTCAACCAACAACAACGAAAACCAACAAGAATAAATTCTCGTTAAGAGCAGTAATACAAAGTTCCAAAATAGTTTTGCTATAACAGAAGTCAGATCGAAAAGGACCACATAGAGACTATGGATTTGAAGAGTGTGGCTGAAATGAAATTGTACTGGACAGACTCAGCAGTAGACTTCAGTGGTGGGAAGAACGGATCACTGACTCTAAAGACAGGTTTATTGAGATGATCTAGTTTTAGTAGAAAGAAAAACATGAATAAAGATGAACAGACACTAATGGACCCTGCCAAGCAGACCAAGAGAGAAGGGGGAGGGGCTAGTATTTTAAATAATAGTGACAGTCATGCTAAATTTATTGAGAAACATTAATATACACATCAAAAGAATGCTATGAACTTCCCTCACTCTTAAGGTTTAAAATGTTGGGAAGTTGGTCAACAGGATCATGAAATTGAGGCCATCCTGGGCTACATAGTAAGTTATAGGAAACCTGAGCCATCTCAGGAGATCCCATCTCAAATAAACTAAAACAAAGGAAACAAACAAACAAACAAATAGAATATTCACCAATACAGGCAAAGAAAGAATGTTAAAAGCAGAGACAGCAGAGGTTTATCACAGCCAAAGAGACACTCAGAGCAATAGGTAATTTCTCACAAAACCCATGCAAGTGAGCAGCAGTGTGGCAGCATTCAGTGTTGAAAGACACGTTTACATGTTTAAACACGAAGGAAAATCAACACATTTTCAGATAAACAAAAATTGAGATAATTTAACACTAGTTTGCCTTGCATAGAAAGATTCTAATGAGGGGCTGGAGGAATGGATCTGTGGTTATGAGTGCTTGTACCTCTTACAGAGCGCCAGAGTTCAGTTTCCAGCACCCACATCAAGAGGCTGACAGCCATCTGTAACTCTGGATCTAAGTGATCTGTTGCCCTCTTTTTGCCTCTTCAGGCCATCTCACATACATGCAGAGCAGAGCATGGTAGCGTGTATCTATGATTCTGATGTTCCTATGGTAAGGTGGAAAGGGAAGACAGTAGCATTCCTGGAAACATATATGCTAACTGTCCTAGTGCACACATCTGCAAACAATAAGAGACTATGTCTCAGAAAAAGTAGGAAGTAAGCATCAATACCCATGGCTATCCTCTCCCCTACACATGCACACCATGAGCCTGTTTATATACCCGAATAAGCACACACACGTGCACACACACGCACACACACACACACCCCACATGTATAAACTAAAAGTAACTTGAACTCATAGTAATGAATCAAGAGACTTGGTAAAATTCACGTGTAGGTAAATGTAAGAGTATAGAGCTAAGAATGGGTATACAGCACTGGGGAGGCTGTGGCCAGCTTGAACTACATACAGTGAGACCCTTTCTAACAACCAAACAAGATTAACATATTACTTTTCTCAGCACTGTGTCTAATTACCTGACAGAAACAACTTAAGGGAGGAAAGATTTATTTTGGCTCATGGTTCGAATGGGTACAGTCCATCATGATAGGGAAGGCAGAGCAGAGTTCATGGTGGTACAAGTATGGGGCTGGATCTCCTTCCAACTCAACAGACCAGGAACCAGAGAGTTTAGGGCAGAAATGGACATGGGCTACAATCTCCAAAGGCAAAAATCTCTGGTGACTCTCCTCTGTCAGCCATATCTTCTACAACCTCTGTCTTAGGGTCTTATTGCTGTGAAGAGATACCATGACCATGGCAACTCTTTTTTTTTTTTTTTTTTTTTTTTTTTGGTTTTTCGAGAGTGGGTTTCTCTGTGTAGCTCTGGCTGTCCTGGAACTCACTTTGTAGACCAGGCTGGCCTTGAACTCAGAAATCCACCTGCCTCTGCCTCCTGAGTGCTGGGATTAAAGGCGTGCACCACCACGCCCGACTCCATGGCAACTCTTACAAAGGAAAACATTTAATTGACTTAAAGTGCAGAGGATTAGCCATTATTGTCATGATGGAGAGTACGGTAGCATACAGAGGTAGCTGAGAGTTCTACATCTGGATTCATAGACAGTGACACACTTCCTCCAACAAAGTCACACCTACT
Source organism: Mus caroli (assembly GCF_978045245.1). Taxonomy (NCBI): domain Eukaryota; kingdom Metazoa; phylum Chordata; class Mammalia; order Rodentia; family Muridae; genus Mus; species Mus caroli. Next base: position 14,448,972 of record NW_028227258.1, read on the forward strand.
CAGACAAGGCCACACCTCCTAGTAGTGCCACTCCATATGAGCCTACGGGGGCCATTTTCTTTCAAACCATTACAACCTACCAAAACCAGTAGGAGCCATAATGCATGAGTTGTTGTAAGGTACATTTCACACTCAAACCATATCAGTAGTTTAGACTTCTATTAATCAAAGCAATAAGCAAGAACAAAGTTGAATTGGGTGTGGTGGTACACAACTGTAACCCCAGCATTCAAGAGGCTTGGGCAGTAGAAGCATGAGTTTGAAGCTAGTCTGGCTTACATAACGAGTTCCAGGCCATGTGAACTATCTTAGATAAACAAACACATGCAAACCAAGAACCCAATAGCATCATCAACAACAACAACAACAACAACCCCCAAAGAAAAAATTTGGGAGCCTCAATTCTGATTCCTAAATGTACTCATAGACATTGCAATCAAAACCGTTCTCCATTCTCAAAAGACAGACACACGGATCAAATGAGTAGAAAGCAGAATCCAGAAAGACTTAATTTGTGGTCAAAGTTTAAAAGAGTGTGCCAAGGCCATCCAATAAGAAAATGATAGCCTGTGACTAACAAAAGAGTGCCATGGAATAAGATGCCCACATGCAAACAAGTCAAGCCAGACCTCATAGTATATGTATGATTAACAAATGCTCCCTGAAAAATGGATCAATGACTTTAATATAAAAGTTAAAATTGGAAAACCTTCATGTTGTTGTATTTGGTAGTGATTTCTTGGAGTGATCTCCAAAGCAAAATTAACAGGAGAAAATAACAGATACATTGTGCTACCTGGGGAGTAAAAAGACAGTGTATTAACTGGAAGAAATCATTTTCACATCATATATCAGATAAAGGATTAATATTTAGAATTTTGAAAGAACTTTGACAACCAACTAATATAAAGTCATGCAGTACAGTTTTTAAAATTGGGCAAAAGACTTGAATGAAAAAAATTTCAAAGAATATATATAAATAACTAACACTTTTCGGGAGATGACATTAGAACCACAATGAAATACACTTCATAACTCTTAGGATGGTTGGTGTAAAAAAACAAAAAGCAGGGTGGGGTGGGACATAGTTTAGTAGTAAAGAGCCTGTCTATTATATGTGGGGTCCTAAGTTTAATCCTAAATATTGCCCTGACTCCTCCAAAACAGAAAGAGTACTCTTCTGGGAGTGGCGGCTATGCTTGTAATCCCGGTACTGGGAAGGATGAAGAGGAAGATGACTGAGTGCTTGAGATCAGCCTAGACTACACTGTTATTCTAGACCATCCTGGGCTACCTAGCAAGACCCTGTCTCACAGTACCAAATGACTGGGACTGGCCTCTACAACCCTAAATTTTGATTTGTTGTAGTTTTCTTCAGTGGTCTCTATCTGTTGCAAAGAACAGTTTTTTGGTTGTTTTTTTGAAGAGGGGTAAAGACTACACATAACTGGGGGTATAAGGACAAGTGTTTATAGATTAATGTTAAGGATTATACTGGTTTAGTAAATTAGTGGCTGTAGATTTTCTTCCAGTATCCAATATTCAATATCTATGCTTCCAATATCATACTGCATGAGTAGTTAGTTAGGTTTCTAGTACCAGGCATGGTCTCCTCCTTGCTGAGCAGGTCTTAAGTCAGAGATCACTGTAGACGAGGGGACAGAAAGATGTTAAGGGCCAGAGGATGGGACTTTGCTGTGATATTATGTTTTCTAGTCATATCCGAAGCTACACCCATAAAATCTCACCATCATGACTTCCCTAACATGAGCTTAACAAGGATGACACCAACATTCCAAACTAGACAGAGAAAAGCCCACGAGCTCTCAGCACTACACAGAGAATGGCAGGCAACCGAGGAAAGCTGGGAGAGGGAGGGGTGGCCTTTCCTGGGGAAGAGCCCAGAGTTAGGTTGTCTAGAACCACATGGTCAGCCCTGAAAACATACATACAAGTACTGCTATATGAACAGAACAAGTTCTTTTTAGTAATATATATTACTACTATATAGTAATATAGTTTAATATATGTAGCAATATAGCTTAGAATATATAGTAATGTAGTTTAGTAATATATACAAATAGTAATATAGTTTAGTTATATATATATGTATATATAATTTATATAAATACTTAGGATTACAGTATATAGTTTAATATATATATAATATTACTAAACATAACCTGTTATGTTCATATAATGCTACCAATATGTATGTTTTCAGGGATGATCATGTGGTAGTAGACAACCTAATTCTGCATTGAATTTTATATATATATATATATATATATATATATATATATATATATATACATACACACACACATACACACACAAATGCATTCAATAACAGTGAAAAAACATGCCATAAATTTGGAGGAGAGTGGAGAAAGAGGTATATGGAGAGTTTGAAGGGAAGAAAAAGAAAGGGAAAATGCAATTATAATCTCAAAAATAAAAGCCAAGTCAAACATAACCCTGAAAAGAAGTGCTGAAAGGGAAGTGGGCAGGTGCTGTGTAATTCACTATGACAATTTCTCTAAAGTTTAAATATAGGATGACTATGTGATTCAATGATTTCACTAGCAGCTATGTACCCAAGTATGTAAAAAACTGGGGCTCAGATATTTATATACCTGTGTCCATAGTATTATTTAAAATGGTCAAAAGATGGGTACAATGCAAGCATTCATCTTGATGAACCAAATGTTATATAAATTTAATGGAATAGTATTTAGACCTACATAATGAAATTCTGATATATGCGTATGACAGGATGAAAGGCCAAGCAATACTAAAGGGAGTAACTCAGCCACAGAAGAGTAAATGTTGCACTATTAACTCGTGTAAAATACCTAGTAGCCAAGTTCACTGAGATGGGAGAATGGTGGTTGCCAGGGGCTTGAGAGAAGAAAAACTGGGACTTAATTGGTTTGAAGATAGAGTTTCAATTTGGGAAGATGAGAAAGGGTCTGGAAACAGGTGGTAACTCTGGTTGCAAAACTGTAGCTGTTAGTAATGCCAGAGGTACATCTTTATGTGCTTAAAATGGCAATTTTCAAGTTACATATACTGAACCAAGAAGCACTAAGTACATTTGCCGGTCATTCAGCAGAGGTTGGATCTGGGGTGTTTCCCAGAGGTTCATACACGAAAGACTTGGTCACCAATCCGTGGTGCTGATGGGGGTTGTCGGACCTTCCAGTGATGGGGTCTCATACAAAGAAGCTAGGTCGTTAGGGGTATCACTTTAAAGCAGGTTTGGGCCAGGTGGTGGTGGTACATGCCTTTAATTCCAGCACTCGGGAGACAGAGACAGGCAGATCTCTGAGTTCAAGGTCAGCCTGGTCTACAAAGCAGGTCTGGGATGTCAGTGTCTTCCCCCCACTTGGGTACCATCTGATATTCCATGATGTTCTAAGCCAGAAACAATGTAGCCAAGTGACTACTCATGGAACCTCTGAAACTTGAGTCAAAATCATCCTTTACTCTGACTTCTTTCTCCTAGGTGCCTTGTCCCAGGGGGTACTAGAAGGGGTGCTGACTACATCTCACCTTTGGAGTTGATCCTAAGGATATTCTACGTATGTAAAATGATAGGTGTATTGACAGGACATTTGTACTAATTGTGCTTGCAAAGATTAGAAACATTTTACATGTTCACCAACAGAAGACTGAATGAGAGAACAACAGCATATTCCTGAAAGAAACGACTGGTCTACCTTCTCTGATCATGTGTAAGTGAAGAATACAGTGAGGATCAGTAGAGGCTGGTACTTAATGATGACAAGGCAGCCATCATTTTAACCATGACCCGTGCAAACAGCTTAATGAAAAAGATAGTTATCCTTTTGAATAGACATTTAAAAACAAAGACATTTCATAGGGTTTACTGTCATGATTTTTTTTTTTGCATTCTTCATATTCCTGTAATTCCTAGACTATTCCCAAAGCCCGCTAGACCCTTTAGCACATAGTGGGAATTCATTGGCACTTAGTGGGAATTCCATATGCTGACTTGTCTCTCTTTCTCATTTGGAAACCCAGCCAGATTGAGTTAAGAGTTTTGTGGACAGTCATTCAGTAACAGCTTGGGGTGTCCTCATCTGAGCACAGAGCTTTTATGTGGAGCTGGGTGTGGTGGCAACACTGTAATCCCAGCATTTGAAATTGAGCACAAGGTGAGCCTGGGACACTGTTCCAAAACAAAGTGCCAGAAAAAGCTCTAAGTTCAGTGATGGGACGAAAAGAAAAAAGAAAAGAAAAAAGATTTATACACTCTAGTTTAAGAGAACATATTATAACATGAAAATCACTTAATGTTTTAAACATGGGCATAAAACTGCCCACATCTGAGTATAAAGCTGTCAGTAAGTACAGAGTAAGGGTTCAGAATGAAATAAAACAAAACAGTGTCCTCATGTAGTCTAGTAAGAGAGAGAGAGAGAGAAAGAGAGAGAGAGAGAGAGAGCACATTATCATGTGAGAAATCACTTAACCCTTTTTCTTTTTTCACAGACACGCATATAAAATAGGAAACAGAATAAGTGAGCAGACTGTTAACAGCTTCGGAGACACCTCAGAGTTTCAAATAATGGGAATTAGGTAAGTTTCACTATGTTGTGCCAGATCCTTCATCTCTCTCCCGTGTTCATGGGGGAGACACAGATCTAACCTGGGCACCTCAGGGTTTTGGAGTCTGTTCCTTTTCAGAGTTCTAAAGTCTCAGGTGGGTAGATAGTTACAACATCGAGGGCTAGGAAACAGTTCTAGGACTTGACCCTCTCTGTGGTGGAGGTATGCCTGGTCCTTGATGCCAGGACTGGTCTGCCACTTCTCAACCCACATCTTTAAATTTCACAGTTGACCCTTGAACTTGAAGCAATTAGCTGAAACTTTAGTGTTTCTACCTCACCACACACATACCACACACGTACCCCCCCCCCACACATACACCCACACAACACACATTCTCACTCTGGTCTTCCCTTTGGCACAAGGAGGGCTGTCTCTAGCATCCAGGGGTAGATGTTCTCATTGATTTCTAAGTGTCATAGAGGTCCATTCATTACCAGACCCTTACACTTGCACCATTGCCCACAAACGCTGCCTTTTCTGGAGCATTCACTTTTCATTGTATTCCAGGACTGTGAGTCAACTTAATTCCACAGGCCTTTGATGGAAGGCTGGGGAATGGAAGCGGGTTGGAGCTTGTCAAACTTCTTTCATCTTGCCCCACAGCAAGATATTTTTACACTGTGACAAGGTTTACAATTGACAACACGGCTTTGCAAAACAATTTCAGTCTTACTACTAATGATGTGCTGTTTTTTTTTTAATAGTTGATTCTTATTAAGATTCATGTAGCATAAAAGTTACCAATTTTATCATTTTCAAACATATAACTGTAGATACAGATGTAGACATGTCCATCCTTTCAATGATGTGTTACACATGTAGGTATCCATGTCCAGCCTTTTTACCTGGGGCCTGGGGATTTGAACTCAGATCTTTCATAGCAAGCACTTTCACTCACTATCTTCCCAGGTCTATTTCCTATACGTTTATCTTGTTGTATTTTTACTACAAAGGAATATTGCAAGAGGCTCACTCAATTGGTTTCATCTTCCATGGAATAATGAATCCAATTTGCACTCTGAAGTAATTGCTAAATAATTACCAAGAGGACTTCTAATCCTTTGTTGTTTCTCTGAGAGTCACACAGCATTGCCCAGCTGGTGGATTTGTGACCCTTGGCTTCCTGAGTGTTGATGCTGTAGCATTGCTTCCCATGTCACTGTGCTTGCCTGGGCTTCTACTTTTAATCCTGTCATCTTATCTCCAAGTGAGACGTTTTCCTTAGGGGATTCATGCTGAAATAGTCTGAGAGAAATGATGTTGTGTGTGTGTGCGCGTGTGTTCAGACATGGCATATGTATTAAACAAGTGCATATTAAGGACTTGAGTGGGAAACAAAGGTAAAATAAGCATGGATGAAGAAGTGAGAGCTATCAATTCTATCTCAGGGTGCAATGAGAAGATGAATTAGGAAGGGTTTAGGGAGGCTGTGACAGTTGTCACTTCTGCACAAATGCTAGACTCTGTTTGTACATTGGCTTCTGCAGACAGTATGAAGAAATGTGCTTTCACACTTGACAAAAATAAAGAAAACAGAACAGAGGGAGAGGGCAAAGAAGGAATCAAGCGTAATGTTTGTGGGGAACCCATTTGTCAAACATAGGAATCTTCTAGTTTAAGCCTCTTAATTCCTCAAAGCATATATTCATATCTATAGTTATTTTCTCAAAGAAGGAACTGCTCATGTGTCCCCTTCATTGTAGTCATGTAGAAACTCAGTAATCTTCCAGCTGAGAGCAGGGGACATGCCTCCTAATTAGGTACCTAATTACAAACACTTTCTCTATAGCTTTCTAGTTTGCCATTCATTTCATTACTTCTTCAGAACTTAGTTTCAGGAAGATAGCCCCAACTTCTCAAAGCCTCCATAAGGTGGGGAGGCACCGGTTAGGCAGTGGTTGAGTCCTCACATTGCAAGGCCGTAGAGGACAAGGAGGATCAGAGAGGCATTGTGTGTATGAAAGATCCATAGCACTCGCTGCAAAATTATTTCCAGCTGCAGAGCAAGACTGAAGGAAATGCAGAGTTCCGAATCTGTTGAGCGTGGAACGCTGCGGCCAGCTATCCAGAACTATCATGATGTAAATGACCCGAGAACAGCATGTGGAAATGATTATGGCTTGGAAGACAGCAGGCTGACCATTACTTGGAGCAGAGAGTGGATGTCAACTGGGAAGGAAATGTGATCACTTTCCACTGTATGTGACCAGGAGACCAATCGGATGAGGTATGGCTAAGATTGGGGGTATATGGAGACTCTGCATAGGAAGCAGGGGGTCAAAGAATCTTTAGAATATACAGTAGATAGAGGATCTAAAATTGGAATATTGAAATATCAGTGATAATAGCCTAAGAAATGGAAATATGATTTCAAAATAAGCCTAGCACGTTTTAGGCTGCAGTAGTTAGATCAAAAGCAAACACACGAGCCATCTGATGGCTTCTCCAGACACTAGAAACTGACAAGGATTCATGTAAAACCTAAGAAAAGAATTATGGTTAAAAGAAGATTTAAAATGAAGAGCCAAGTCCCAGAAAGAAGAAGAAATGGAGTACCTATTATGTACTATCCTGTGCTGGATGCTTTTCTACTGTTTAATGCTCAAAATGAACAAAGAAGAAGAAGAAGAAGAAGAAGAAGAAGAAGAAGAAGAAGAAGAAGAAGAAGAAGAAGAAGAAGAAGAAGAAGAAGGAGAAGAAGAAGAAGAAGAAGAAGAAGAAGAAGCAGCAGCAGCAGCAGAAGCAGCAGGAAATACAATTACTCTTTTTTAGATAGGAAATACAGGGCTTGGATTTCAAGTTATCATAGCTGATTGGCTTTTGCAAAAGAACTAAGGTATTCCAGAAGGATGGGATGACTTTAACAGTTCAAGGTTCACATGATGGGGGTAGAGAGATAGCTCTGTGGACAAGAGCATTTGCCATCAAGCGTAAGGACTTAGCGCAGCACCCATGTGAAAATGCAGGCATGGGTAAGCAAGTTTGCACACCCCAGCTGTAGGAGCAGGGACAGATGTATTGCTGGGTCTTAAGAGTTCCAGGTTCAGTGAGAGGACCTGTCTCAAAGGAATAAGATGGCAGATAGAATGAGGAGAGCTGCTATCCTCCTTTGGCATCCACAACACACCTGCAACAAATGTACTTGTGTACACACACATAACGTACAGACATGCAATACAACACATGCACACACACATATATCACACCACACATACACACACACACACATATATAACATATACATATGCAATACACACACATACACACACACACACACACACACACACACACACACACACACACACAGAGTTGATATTCTGAGACAGAACAGAATAAAACCAACCAAAAAGACTTACTCTTGGACCAGGTGCTCCAGGTGGACCCTGGAACATAATCACAAAACAAAAGAAAAGAAAACCCAGTTAGTAAATATCTCAAAACCAGGCATTGTATGTTCATCAATGGCAAACAGATATAAATATAAATGAACTCACAGGGGGTCCTGGTTGACCTCTCGGCCCTTGGGGACCCTAAAAGAAATGAAGACAAAGCACAATATATAGATGGCTTTAGATTTGGTATCAACCAAGACCCAACCTCTGCTGTTGCCTGTTGATGTTGTGCAGATCACATGATTCCCAATTGACTCTGGACTTAAAAGCTTTTGCCCTTAACTATGACCCACAATTCTGAACAACCTGGAATTTTAATTTGTGTTTGTGCCTGTACTTGTGCATGTGTGGTGGGAGACTAAGTTTAATTAACAAATTAAATTATGATGTAAAAATCTTAATTCAGCCTGAGCTATTTCTATTAGCACCCACCTAACCACCAAAGCTGGGATCCTCATTGTTTTTAAATACTGTCTCCCTTCACATACCTATAAGTTGTATCCCTCCAAACATCTCCAAGATCCTTCTTCATCTTCAATGTAAATCACATATTATGGCCCAATTCCTGTGTCCCCCAACATCTGCATAATGCCCTAGTTTCTATCTTTGTGGTGCAATGGGACTTTTGAGAGGTTATTGGACCATACGGGTGCACTCTCTATAAAGCGATTCGTGTCCTAGAAAAGAGGCCAAGAGATGACCTGCTCTCCTTCACGCCACAATAAAGGAAGAAGTGGAATTCTGCAAACAGGACTAGAGCAGTCTGTCCATCACACTAATGACATTCTTCTTAGAAACTGGAATCTGATCATTCCCTAGACATCCAGTGGCTCTCATTTAGGGGAGAAGGATACACTTAATAGTGTGGCTCACCACTCTATACTAAGCTCCATCCATGTGATAAGTTATGTACTGTATTTCCATGCCACACCCCAGAAAGTGAAACAACTGAGCAGTCAATGGATGAGCAATAGAGGTAAGACCAAAAGTTAAGCCCGCAGAATACAGAAATGGTTCTTAGACACCTCATCCGGTTGCCTCCTCTTCAAAGTGTGGTCGTTATCAACACGTCCTCCACACCTTCTATAGCCAGCTACCTGCACATCTCTAAACCCTACTCTCCCCGCCCTTCTCTTTCCCCTTCCTCCCATCTCCCTTCCATCATTCTTGTCTTCCTGTAGGTTTTCTTTCTGTATCCCATTTGGCATCAGACTCCCAGTTCTCTTGTGCCAGCCTCCCCAGTACAGGGATTGTAGGTATGCACCACCATGCCCGGTACACCAAGTTCTTTTATAAATGACTTCTCTTACACACACTCCTGCCTACCCACTCTTTTCCATTGAGATAGATAGAATGCTCGTTTCTCTCTCAGTGCTACTTTAAACTCTACAGCTACTGCAACCACCTGGCATGTCACTTCCCTTCTCAACGCATGACTAGTTTATTTCTTCATTCCACAGAGCACAGCACTTCGGAACGTACCCAAAGTTTGATAAAATGTCTGTTGCTTTTTTAAAGTTTTCTGGAACAAGACTACAGTGCCTGATACACACTAGATGCTCAACAATTCTTATGACATGATTGAACAACATTAGAAATGTTATTAATTTAGAAAGTAGGAAGGCTAATTGGGTCCATTTAGATGCCAAAAGTTATGCTGACATTTTTTCAAAATGTACTAACAGCAATCATTACTCAGTCCTCACACATCTGCTCAAAGTTAGTTTATTTGATGGTGAATTGAATCTTAACATCATACTGAGTCAGACTCAGATTAGGGTTAGACGATGGCAAAAAGAAGAATTAATATCCAGCTGGTTTCAAATAATGTTGATACTGTAACTGGCTTCATACTCAGGATGCTTTATTGCTAAGACTGTTAACCCTGGTTTTATTGTGACAGCTAGAACAAATACCACAGTTACTTAAGCAGGCTAGAGAACTCACACTATGCCTGAGAGACATTTCGTAGTTTGCATGGTCTATGCTTACGAATTATTTTATTTTATTTTTTTATGCATACAAATTCAATCAGAGGGCAACAAAAGCTGTCCTCAGAAGCTGCCTGCTAAGTTGCAGGAATGCCATCGTTAGTGACAGTCTAAGTCCAAACCATGCCGAGGTTAGAGTGAATTTGATCCATTCTGAATCAACACTGCAAAAATAATCAACAGCTGTGCCATTGAACCACTTCACATGTTTCTGACATTTACAAAATCCCTTTGATGGTTCAGTACAAAACATCCATCCTATATCTGACTCCAAAAGAGGAATGTACCATAGGAAAAGGAGCAAAGTATTTCTACTGCTGACACTACCAAATTCATTTCAGCTCGTTCCTCAGAGCGAGTCAGCTCATCACAGATACAATCCAACGAAATGCTTAACTGGCCACGAGAGAGGGCAGGGCAACCTAACACAACAATGGCAGGAGCAGGTCAAGCAAGCAAATAGACAAACTGTGATTCCAACCACATAATGTGTTATTAGTTCTCTCTTTCCTTCAGCTAACACTATTAAGAAGTTTACCTACTTTCTATCTACTGCATACAGGGCTTTGTAGATAAACTGTTATTTTCCTGAGGGCAACCACGGTCGTGGAGATGGCTGTGATAATGGTTTGAGTAGCTGTTCAGAAAGCCTCTTTAAATTATGCCAGGTTCTCTCTGTTCTGTTCCATAATTTGCATGAATCCCTGAACAGTATCATAGCTTATCATTTGATTTAAGAAGACTAGCGCTCTTTCCAGCCAGTGCCGAGTGATGGGCATCTCCCGGGACAACTGACACAAGCGCCGCAAGACGGGGGTAAGCGAAAACCCTACCACAAGAAGCAGAAGTATGAGCTGGGATGGCCCGCTACCAACACGAAGATTGGCCCTCGCCGCATACACACAGTCCGACTTCGAGGAGGCAATAAGAAGTACTGTGCCCTGAGATTGGATGTGGGGAACTTTTCCTGGGGCTCTGAGTGTTGTACTCGCAAAACAAGGATCATTGATGTTGTCTACAATGCATCCAACAACGAGCTTGTCCGCACCAAAAGACCCTGGTGAAGAACTGCATCGTGCTCATTGACAGCACGCTGTACCGACAGTGATAGAGTCCCACTATGCACTGCCCCTGGGCCGCAAGAAGGGGGACAAGCTGACTCCTGAGGAGGAAGAGATTTTAAACAAAAAACGATCAAAGAAAATTCAAAAGAAATACGACGAAAAGAAAAAGAATGCCAAAACCAGCAGTCTCCTGGAGGAGCAGTCCCAGCAGGACAAGCTTCTAGCCTGTATTGCCTCACGACCAGGCCAGTGTGGCAGAGCAGACGGCTATGTGCTTGAAGGCAAAGAGCTGGAGTTCTATCTGCGGAAGATCAAAGCCCAGAAAGGCAAATGAGCCTCAAGTGTAATAAAGGTGTCTGCTGTTCTAAAAAAAAAAAAAAAAAAAAGAAGACTAGCATGTGACCTTGAATCTAACTAAGTATGTGGTCTTCTCCTATGTAAATTCCTTATTTCCTTTCCTTTCTGTAAATGCAGTTGTCATTTATCTCAGGAGTTCTGTGTTTATTTATTTGCTTTTTTAATTGGTTATTTTATTTATTTACATTTCAAATGTTGTCTGCCTTCTCAGTTTCCCCTCGGCAAACTCCCTATCCCCTCCCCCTCCCCCTGCTTCTATGAGGGTGCTCCTCCACATCCACCCACTCCTGCCTCACTGCTCTAGCATTCCCTTATGCTGGGACATTGAGTCTCCACAGGACCAAGGGCCTCCTCTCACAGTGATATCAGATAGGGCCATCCTCTGCTACATATGTGGCTGGAGCTATGAGTCTCTCCATGTGTACTCTTTGGTTGGTGGTTTAGTCCCTGGGAGCTCGATGTGTGTGTGTGTGTGTGTGTGTGTGTGTGTGTGTGTGTGGTTAGTTGATATTGTTGTTCTTCCTATGGGATTGCAAACCCCTTCAGCTCCTTCAGTCCTTCCCCTAACTCTTCCATTGGGGTCCCTGTGCTCAGTCTGATGGTTGGTGGCAAGCATCTGCATCTGTGTTGGTCAGGCTCTGGCAGAGGTTCTCTTAAGCTGGTCCTATTTTAGAGTTGTTTTTCCATTTAAACTTGGGGACTTTCATTACAGGATTCTCTATGTTCCAACTGTCACTAGCATGCTTCTTTTGACAACTGGAGTGTGTTTCTAGTTTTTGTCAAATATATCTTTGGGGCTAAGGGACAGATGGCTTCTTCTGAGAACTACTGGTTTGGAAGACTTAATTAAGTTTTCACAATATTAAGTAAGACTTATTAATTATCAGTGGTGCTAGGATGGGATCCGTGGACTCTAAGGTGGAAAGCCTGATGTTAAGGTACGAATCTGCTCCTCAGGCTGCTCTGTGGCTGACCCCTTTCTCTGTAGCTCCCTTACCCAGCAGCTCCCCATTCTTCAGTTGTCTTGTGAGAAGACACTGTTTGTGAGTGGAGAGATTTAGGCTCTGATCTTTGTAACTGACATGTTCTTGGGTCACAGAAATCTCATTTGAAAATAAGAGGCTCAGTGAGCATGGTTCCCATGGCCCATTTGAGAGTTTAGTTTTCAGGCTGGAAATGTAGCTCACTGGCAGACTACTTGCTTAACATGATTAAAGCTCTAGGTTTGAACACACGTGCACCCCCCCCACACACCACACACACACACACACACACACACACACACACACACAATACACAGTTGAGACACAGAGACACAGATGACAGATACATAGAATAAGAATTGGTTTTCAAGCCTTTTTTTTTAAAAAAAAGAAAATTATCCCTCATCTTTTATAATTGGAGAAATGTGTTATACCCAGGAATATATGAGCTAAAAGTTTCAATTTTGAAGTTTGTATAAGTGTAGGGGAATTTCTAGTTGAATCAAAAAAGTTGATCTATTTTTTTATTTGAATGAATTATATAATCTAGGAATAAAACATGCATCTATATATTTTAAATTCTTTCTCTTTCATATGTGTACTTGTGTGTGTGTGCACATGAGTACAGCTGCTCATCAAGACCAGAAGAGGGCACTCCATCTCCTTTAACTGGAGTTATAGGTAGTTATGCCATGCCCAGTGTGGGTACCATGAACTGAGCTTGGGTCCTCTAGAAGATCAGGAAGCACCCTTAACCTGACCCACCTCTGTAGCACCTTAAGTTCTTAATTTTAAAATATAGGATTCTTTTCATACATTTCTTATAATGAGTAAGCCAAATTAGAGGCAATAAGATAATTCTCATACTCAAAAGCTATACAGCAATACTAACTTAGAGTACTTGAGAAATTGTCAGTGGAATTCTTCAACACTATACTAATTTTTATCTTATCATAACATACTACAAAAATGAAGTACCCTCTCTAAAATTTGTGCCAAATTGCTCTTTATATGTTTTTCTACTTCTGTTGCATTACTATGTTTCAAGTTCTGACATCCTGTCAAAACCAGAATGTTATTTTTGGTGTAAGTTAATATTTTTCTTTTAAAATAATTTCATTCTATTATTTCTGCCAATGCTCTTTAAATTTCATTTCAAATTAATTACTCTTGTCCTAAGAGTGTTTTGGAATCCCAGGGAAGTCAGACATTTTTTTTTAACTATTCAAAATTAATTTCTGAGAAACACAAGAGATTTGTGTTTCCTACCTACTCCTATAACTACCCATGAGCAGGTTTCTTAGGACACCACAATCTGGAGCTGTTTACAGAATATGCGTCCCAGGGTTTAAAAACAAAACCCATAGGCCGCCAGACAAGGATCAAGTGTAGAATAGAGAAGAAACCTCTCTTACATGGATGTATGGAAATAGCGCCCTACAGGTGGGAAGGACTCATTTCTAACCAATTCTGAAATCTAAAGTTATGCTTCGGAGGATGTGAACCTTCCTCAATAATAAGCCCGAACCTATGGCAAGGGAAAAACATCTCCAAGATGATATTTGAGCAGAGGTTGGGATCCTGTGATAAAGCAGTCATTTGATGAGCAGATGAAAGGTATTTCTGGGTAGCAAGAAGACATCCTGAAGAACCCAAGGAAGCGAGAGCCTGTAGCAGGGCAAGTGCTGTGTCTGAGACCAGAGGGAAAATAGAAGCGAGGTCAGGCAGGGCTTTATATTGAGAAGGCGGAGCTTAGATTTTTGTATGCGTGTAAGAGTCAGGGAAGGCTGAGGTCAAGGCTTCGTTCCTTGACAATGTTTCTGGTACATGGAGAATGGATTGCAGTGGGGTCAGCAGAGTCAATGACAAGATGTTCAGAACTGGGGCTGATAGCGTGGGAATACGCACCAAGTGTGTCGGTGACGGAGGTGAGATGAATGGATGACGCTGGTAAGTTACAGAGGGGTGGGAACTGAGGTCAGTTCTGTATTCTGTGCCTTTGTGAGTGGTTCTCTAGGGGATTTACTGATTTTCTGTTTGCATAGCAGCACAGAGAAGATCTGGCAGGAACTTAAATGCAAGAATGAGAGTCCAGTAACTCTCAGAGATGGCTTTCAGTGCGGGGGAACTTGTCACAGTAGCCGTACTCAGAGAGGAGTCATTACTGGATCAAGCCCAAGCCAGCCTAGTGTTCTTTCTTCTAGCCAGTGTTAATCGTGTTCTCATTATGGACCAGTGCTGTGGACCAGGGATTACAGCTATCAAAGGTGGTAGGTAGCTGTAGTATCAAAATAGTGATATCAAAGATGGCATCAAATATGTACACTGTTCTCTTCCAGACCACTCTCAGGAAGCTGATTTCAGAAACCAAAATAATACTTAAAAATAAATCATTTGAATTTACTCTCCATAGCCACTCATATTTACAGTTCATTTAAAATTTACTGCCTACTGAATGCCAACTATAAGACAGGTATTGGGGTCCCATCACTAAAACAAACACTAGAAGCAGAACAGATGTTCCATGGAGTTTATGCCCTAGTGAGGGAGACATGCTGACCAAATATAAGTAACATAGCAGGTAGCAAGGAACTAGGTTAAGGGAGGGTACAGTTTCAGGAAAGAGGGGACATTGTCCTTATACAGTGGTGTGACGGCTGATCTTTATTGGCATTTAGGTGTTTGAACACAACTCTGGGCATATCTGTAAGGGTATTACCAGAGATGACTGACTGAGTGGAATAAAAGAAATAAAAGTAGACTAGGAGAGTGCTAAGATTTTCAGCTTTGTATCCTGTCAGCCATGACAGCTGTTCTCTATCACATATTCCTCTCGTGTGTGTGTGTGTGTGTGTGTGTGTGTGTGTGTGTGTGTGCGCGCGCGCGCGTAAGCAATCTTGGACCTAGTGCTTTGAAGTCATGAATAAATCAAATCTTTCCTGCCTAAGTTGTTTATGTCACATATTTTAGTCACAAACTATGAACGAAAACTAGTATAATAATAGGCTTATTGAGGAAAAGGCTTAGTGGTAAGGTATCTCCAAAGAAAAGAACCAAGCTACAGGTGACAGGCACTGTTCTCAGTCCTGGGTATTAAGTGTTGTTTCCAGAGATGGGCGCAGGATGTGCCCAATATTCCAGCAAGTCCAGCCTATGTAAACGGCCTTTAAATAGACATGTCCGGATGAACAGAAACAAAGTGGCTTAAGAGTGCAGCACAGAAGTACCAGGAACAAGAACTTTAAGTGAGGAGGCTGCAGAAAGAACAGGAGAAGGAAGGCATCAGAGTGCAGTGTCTAAACATCATCGCTATCTACCACTCACCTGGCTTTCCAGGGCCTTCCAGGCCTGGCTCTTGGACCCTTCAGCAAGAAGTGGCTGCAGCTCGGTCTGTTTCATTTAGAGGGGATTGACCTGCCTGGTCTTTACCTTGTTTATTCTAGATGCCATCTTTTTATCAGAAATCTAAAATTACAGTCATAACTCATGGAGTTTTCAATCTGTCAGAGCAAGTAATCTGTCTTCACAGGAAACGCTTATAACATTCCTGCGTTATGACATCGCCACGGGCTCCTGAGGTTTCTTGACCTCACGGAAGCTTATGATCTAGCCACTGTGCTTAGGATAAGCCAGACACGCAGAGCCAGGGAGATACAGGAAGTGAGCTAATACCAACCTCTGGTTTTCATTCCCATTTCTACTCAGCCCAAGAGATAAGACTCCCTGTGTGCGTGTGATCTTGCCTCCCGCTATATTGTCTGTTGGGAAAGTCTAAAGTCATTTGTTCCCCTTTTCAGGTACTTGGTGTAATTAATTCACTCCACACCTACTGTCTCTTCATGGGGGATGCTGCAGTCTGGTCAACATGAATCTTCCTTGTGGCAAAGCCCAACCAAGTGATGGTACTTGTAGGAAATGGTGGGTGTTCCCATTTGCTTCTCGGTGGTGGCCTTTTAAAATATCTCTATACATAGCTCACACTACCACTGAACAAATATACAACAACAATTTTATTAAGAATGTATGCCTGTCATCCCTGCCCTTAGAAGGAGGAGAGGAGACAGGGGGAGTAAATTTTAAAGCTAGCCTGGGCAACACAGCGAGAGTCTGTCTTAGAACAGCACAAACAAGCTAATGCATTGAGTCTCCCTTGCAGTGTCATTAGTGCTGGCTGGGTATAGCATGAGTGCCTAACATGACCTGGCAGAGCTGTTGCTTGGGCCCTGGAGAAGGTGAATCTCTTCCTGTACACAGTGATCTTGGGAGACTATGATTGACAGGCCCTTAAGCACATTTAGGGCTCATCAGATCCATACTTAACCATACAGGTTAATTCTTTTTCTTGACAACTATAATTTTTTACTCCACAAGTAACAGGTGTGACAGGCAAATCTAACATGATCTTTGATTCCCTAGGGATTATCACAAAGAGATAAAGGATGATGTAACCAGAAATTCCGACATTTAGTTAAACTTACAGTTTCACCTCTAAAGCCTTTTTCACCTCTGGGTCCCTAAAAGAGAGGGGAAAAAAAAAAGATAGTGGTTCAATGTCAGGGGCCATTGTCTGTTTGATGCAGTAATGGTTGGGCTCAGGAACATGTCATTTTATACTTTTGTTTTATTATCTAGGAATATTTGTTAATTCATAGACAGATTTTCTGAGTAATCAGAAATTCCCACCAAACCAAACCAAACAAACAACCTATACTGATGGATTGTTCTGTGTGCTCAGCACTCCAAGGCCACCCCACGGAGAAATCGAAACAACACCGGTGGCCTTACTTAACCAGTGGGGTCAGGAGAGCTATCTGATATTCACTCACAGGTGCATTTGGAAAGGAATTTCTTACAATCTCTAAGGTCCGTTATGTTTCTCTTTGCCTTTGAGATTCGTGTTTCTAGAGCAATTTCTTCATTCTCTTTCGTTCTCTCTCTGTTCCCCTTTGACTTTATTTAGTGTATGTGCTGAGGTGGGGTGCACATGTGGGAGTTTGAGGACAGCTCTCAGCACTAAGCTCTCTTCGTCCTGTGGGGTCTGGGGTCTGCACTCAGGCTGCCAGGTTTGCGTGGCAGGTGCTTTTAGTTGCTTTATACTTATTTCTTAATGTGCATTGGGAATAATTTCCCCACATCCAGATTGAAAAAAATTCAAACTTAAAATAAGTTTCTTAAAAAATGTTTTCTTGGGAGGCAGAGGCAGGCGGATTTCTGAGTTCAAGGCCAGCCTGGTCTACAGAGTGAGTTCCAGGACAGCCAGGACTACACAGAGAAACCCTGCCTCGAAAAAGCCAAACACAAAACAAAACAAAAAAATATTTTCAAACTCCTAGACATATACAGCCCCAACCTGTAAGAGACAGCTGTGTCTTCTAGATCATTTTTTTAAAAAATGATTTTTCTGCTCTGTTTTTACATCACCTTTATCTGGGGCTTTAAAAATGGTGAAGTGAGCGTCTAATCTCTTTCAGCACCAATGAGATCCCAGTGAATTCCATGTCCTTTCCCTGCCACCAGTATAGGAATGGCCATGTGGCCAAATGCCAGTCGACTGTACATCAGAAAATCCAACCTTAAGTGTGACTCTGAGTACTCGTAAGTGACTAAATTAAGAAACTCACCAAATGAGAAATCTTTTGTCCTTACTCCTGTACAAGTCAGTTTGGGTCGGGACTCCCACTGCTTGCAGCAGTTTTTGTAATGATTGAATTACAATATGCTCACACATCTAATTCTGTCCTTTCATCTGTTACACTGAGCAGCATCTTTCTTTTTACCACCACACATTCCAGCCCGATAATGTTGCACCCTCATTATTAGTCTCCATCACTGACTCCACCCCTACTGATTTTCCCTCACAATATTTGCGTGTGTGTGTGCACGTGTGTGATTTTCAGATGATTATTTCTTATAGTGGATTCTTCTTAGAATGGAAAAAACCAGAATATGGAAAAAATTTGAAAAGAAACTTGATGTGCACATCGAATAGCATAATGACCTTTAACAGCTATGGTATAAACAAAACACAGTGAGATATTTCCATTGAGGCATTTCTTTATCACATTTTCCTTGACCGATAATACTTCGAATTTTTGACAGAGAACAGTCATTCCTTAATCAGAACGGCGTGTGCTGCAGAACCACCCACTGAACTATGAGAACTCTCCCACCTACAGTGTTATGCTGCTCTGAATAGCAAATATTAGAAGCCAAGAGAATGAGTTACACATTTTATTTCTTTTGAATAAACTCCAGTAACTTTCATGGCACATTCTCCAAATTTATCAAAGAGAAGAGCTCTCCTTAACACTTGAAACAGTCTATTTTCAATTTTAAATGTGACTACACACAACACTTTCAAATGATTTACAATATGGCTTCCCGGGAGGGAATGAGTCTTGGTTTTCCCAGGCTCTACCCGACTGTGTTCTTCTGTGCGTAACTTCTCTGGGCTGTAATGGGCCCCGGGACTATGTTTCAGCCATTGTCTTATTTCTTGGATTTGCTTTACCACTGGCACTGGCGCTATGCTGATTCTATGTCCACTCCAGACATGGCCTGGACAAATGGAGACATCAGCTGTGTAACTCACTGGGTTCCTTACCTTGACGGACCAGATGACCCTCTACAAAGGTCATCCACTGAACAGAAGTGATACCCACTCCAACCACGTGTTGTACCAATTTGAGAAATGTCACAGAAAATGAAGCAAAACAAAAGCTACAGTGCTGACAAAAAGCCTCTGAGATAAGTTAGCCTTGTACATTTTCATATTATTCTCACAGTGTAGCCTGCACCAGAGACTCCTTTCTGTCATGTCTAACCTTCTAGTATCCTGGTTTTCTTACTCATTTTACCAACATCTTACTTTTCATAGTGGGTGCTTTTAAGCCAGTGGTTCTCAACCTGTGGGTCGCTACCTCTTTGGGCATTGAACACCACGACGTGAAGAACTGTATTAAAGGGTCCCAGCATTAGGGAGGTTGAGAACCACGGATGTCAAGACTCAGATCTTGTCAGTCGGAACTCAGCTCACTCTCTGTGTTCTTTCCTTCAGAACTTGACCCGTGCTTACAGTTTTAGTGACTGCTTCTCTGTTTACTGCTCCCCCTCCCTGGCTCCGTTGGTTTTTCTTTTCTCAAGCTTGAGTGTCTCCACCATTCAAACCTATTATTCTATGACCCTGAAGAGTGGCTCCCCAGAAGGAAATATGAATTTGCCTTTCCAGCCATTGCTTCTTAAATACCCAAGCCAATTCATTATGGAGTATTCTGGAATTAGAAATAGGATAGACGACAACATCATCATCATCATCAACAACAACAACAACAACAACAACAACAGAGTAAAAGTTATGTTGTAATAAACTTACAGTTCCACCTGTTGGGCCTATTATCCCTTCTCGGCCAAGAGGGCCAGTGTTTCCCTGTGGGGGTAAAAGAAAGCAGTCAGTCTCAGTCTACAAAACAGTCTATTGGAGTGATGTTTCTGTACACTGTGGGAACATGTGTCTCTGTCCTTCCTTGCCTACCTAAGGCACCCTTTGATTGGTTAAAATAAAAGGCCCACAGCCTATAGCAAAAGACAGGATAATAAAGTGGGACTTATGGACAGAGTGGGGAACTCTGGGAAAGAGTCAGGCACAGGAGACTGATCACCTAGATTCCGAGGGAATCTGACATACAGAACTAATGAGAGGTAACTAACCAGCCATGTGGAAGGCATAGACTAGTATAAACAGGTTAATATAAGTTAAGAGCCAGCTGGGGAGCAAGCCTAAGCTAAGGCCAAAAGCACTGTAAATAAATGTAAGCCCCTGTGTCATTGTTTGGGAACTGGGATGGGCATAGGAAGGCCCAATGTTACAATAGTAAGCCTCCTTCTCCATGTATATTCATGGAAAAAAGAACCCCAAGAAAACATATGCAGTGATAAAATAGCTATCTCAAAATAGCTTTTTAGTATATTATAATTCCTGCTCTAGCCAAGAGCACCAGTGTTTCCCTATTGGGAATAAAGAAGTCAGTCAAAGTCTGTTGGAGGGATGTTTTTATATTATTAGCATATTAGCATACAGCATAGTATAATACTAGCATAAATTATAGTAATTTTGACAGTATATGATAAAATTGTAATATTGCTGTAGTTTCCAATCCAAGAGCTGTAAGTTATTTCTAATACAAATTAAAATTGAAATTTCCATGCAGTAAGAAGTTCAAGGTTATATTTTGTATGTGGGGCATTTCATAACAAATGATGTTGCTTTCCACAGGGGTTCCAGAACAATGCACACACGTTTGAGTGGGTTTTTGTATAAATGGTGAAAGGATGGGTGTCTGGGTTCCATGGCACACAGTAGAAAGGGAGTTCAGGGCAGAACCAGAGGGCATCTCCTGTGACCAACCAAGCCGCAGGCTCCTCTGGGAGACATGGCAGAACTGGACATGAAAGATGCTGAGCATCTGACCTGGTGATAATGAGGATGTCCCCTAAAGAGCTGGGGTGCTAGTAAAGTCCTTTCTTTTTAAAAAGAAATTGTTATTTTATTTATTTACATTTCAAATGTTACTCCCCTTCCCAGTTTCCCCTCTGCAAATCCCTCTCCCATCACCCCTCTCTCCTGCTTCTGTGAGAGTGCTCACCCACCATACACTGTCATTTTCAAATGAATATAAAATACTCATTTCATTTTTTTCTATCAAATTCGACTTTCCACTTCAGTTGAGAGGACATTTCTCTTTCTGGTTGACAGTTAGTATGGAATATTCAATTATAAATACCTAACAGTTTTTCTCTTTTCCTACAACATGTGGAGAAAATGAAAATGCTTTCTACTTAAATATAATGTGATGTAGCCCGTTGTGTGACAGCTCTAATAGTAAGTAGACCTGCACACTGAGAGACTAAATGAGTTGAGATCACTTTTTAAACATAACAAACTTTAAGAGATGATTTGTAAACACAGTACTCAAATATCAAAGATCTATAATTGAACTGAGAAAGTTGGTATTTTAATTTAATGCAGTGTAGCCTCAGCCTCCAGACTCAATATATGTTGAGGAAACTTTAATCTAATTACAACATAAGTCTCCCAAATAATGTTACTTGAATCGTAAAGGCTACTACTTGGAGAAAACACAATGAAAACATTAATCACGTACATTTATCTATGTGTTCACAAATGTCGCACTATGATTTTAATAGTAGGTATTATTTGTCTATGTGGTAGGTAGAGGTTATCTATATAAGCATGGTTTTGGAACGGGGCACAATGAAGTCCCGATTTTCTAACTTAATTACTCTTATTTAATCATTAAGCTCTTCTTGATTTTGGGAGCAGGAAGCGGACTTGAGAGCACTTCCTACCGACTGTGCATTCTGATTCTGCAGCTTTAGTGAGTAGCCCTGTAGTATGGTACGCGGTTTGATCAATCAGATAGGGAGGCAAATTCTTCCTTGGCTGACATACCCTCATGCCATGGTCTTGGAAATATTTTCCAGAGACTTAGTTTTCTGAGCTGCAAAGTGGGGTGACAGCAGCTCTCAGAAGATTTTAATTAGGATTAAATGACATAAGAGACACAGACTGGACATTGGTCCTCCTCCCCGACACCCCTCCGCAATCCTAGCACATCAGGACCTTAACTTGCCTCCCAAGGCTTCTCTTACTCCAAGCCTTGTGAGCTCTTGACAAGAATTGTACCCAGTGCTGTTAATCAGGTAACAAAAGGGACTGACCCAGGAAGTGATACAGGCTCTAGTCCTGGCTCACAGAGCCTCAGCCCTTCATGGAACCCCACTTATTGACAGCAGCCAGACACTGACGAGGTCATAAAAGCAACATTTAATTTACAATAGCCCATTCGTCTACTGCAGGTGTGAATGATCAGAAATGACACTTTATGGGACAGCACCCACTTTCCTTGGCTTCTTAGAAATGGTGAAAACAACCAACAAGCTTACACCTGATGATGTGTGCACGACTCCAAGCCACATCCCATACGGCGCTGTTCCTTATCTCATCGAAAACAAGTCATTGATGGAACTAGGGAGGGCTATAGAATTTTAAGAGTCTGACTTCATTGACTACTTTGATCAAGACAGTGATGTGGGGTCGTAAAGCTCTGCAAGGAATCTTTCCTGATGGGTTTGAGCTGATTCTTCCTTCCTTTCCTGCCCCCCTAAGCCCTAGCAACTGCTCCAATTCGTGGCGTGGCTATGACCACAGCCAAACCACGATTTGAAGTTTAGAAACCTTTGTTTTGTTTCATTTCCATTTTATAAACCACCCCTCACTAGGATGGCCATAAAAAAGCCATAACAAAGTAAAACTAACCCTGACCATGACCGGACTTGGCTCCTTTAGCATTCTGCAGGTCCAGGTAGAACGAGTGCTGATGAGGTTTGCTAGCCTTTGAGTTCTGGAAGTGTTTCTGCCCTTCCGACTACTCTCTTGGCATATCTGACCCTGAGCAGAGAAGACACAGCTGTCAAAGTGTGGTCTTAAGAGCTCTGGGCAGAGGCAAGCCTCCCCCAGGTGGATGCTGTTTGACCTCTGTATCAATGTGCATGGCACAAGACTGCTTTGTTTGTGATGCTGGGGTGGGTTGACAGATACACTGTCTCTTCTCCACAGCTACTCTGATGATTGTTCTCTTTTTTTTAATAAGAACTGAGAAGTGTGGGTGGCCTACGATGGTATTTTGCTCAAACTAATTTATGAGCTATAAAAGCTTGCACATGCTGTTTTACATTTTCATCTTAAAAATCACTTTATTAAGTAATCCTTATAGCATGAAGTATATAAATTTAAAGTCCTACATGAAGCAAACAAGCAGAAGTCCTGGGTGACAGAATGACTCTATACTTACTCTTGGCCCAATGGGACCTTTAGGGCCTACAATTCCAACAATGCCAGCATCCCCCTCGGGACCCTAAGGAACACAATGAAAAACAGAAAGCCTGCTTTAGCCTTCTATAAATATTTTACAAATGAAGAGTCTTATGGCAATCTATAATGTTCAAGAATAGCTCTTAAAACGGGAACAAAAGACAATTGTATAAGAAAATTGACGGGATATAAGATTATAGAAATGTTTTATTAATGTGTGTGCGTGTGTGTACGTGGTTGTTTGTGTGTGTGATACCTGTGTGTGCGTGTGAGAGTGGATGTGTGTGTGGAGGGTTAGAGGACAGGCACTGCGCTCCACTGTGTTTTTTGCAGGGTCTTTCTTGCTGCATATGCCGGCCTTGCTGGCCCACAGTTGAGCCTCCAATCACTGGCCCCCATCTGCCCCCAGTGGGTGCTGGGATGAAAACAGCCAAAGCTTCTGGCACTGAAGGCCGGAACCGAAGTCTTCATGCTTAGATGGCAAGTGCTTTACTCAATGAGCCTGCTCTCCACCTGTATTTAAAACTTTTTTTCCAGACAAGGTCTTATATATCCCAGGCTTGCCTTGAACGTTAATTCCCTCCCCCCAACCTCACTAGGTTCCGAAATTAGACAGGCTTTGAAATTAACATTTTTCAAAACTCAAATGTATGGGTATACCAACAAGAATTTTAAAGATTAAAGAAAGGCTCGAGTCACAGACTATTGATTACTTAAACCCCTCTTTTTCCGAGATACGTGTAAGACTACCAAAACATATATAAACATACTCTGGGGCCTGGGAATCCCTGGAAACCTGTCAAACCTTGATCACCATGTTCCCCCTGCAAGGCAAACAGACAGGACAACCGTTATTGGACAGTGGTGGCCTGGTTTGTGGAGTGAGTGAGTGGTGGCTTCAGAGCTGACACATACAGGCTGCCCTTTCAGACCAGGCGCTCCACGGAGTCCTTGGTCGCCTGGTGTTCCTCGGTGACCTCTTTGACCCGGAACTCCAGGCTGACCAGGTAGCCCTTGTTCACCCTGCAGGCCAGACAAAGAAAGGTGGTTGGGACCTCAGAATCTATAAATATACTAATGAAATACATCCATCCATACATATAAATATATCTATTGAGGTTTTTAGAATAGCACAAGGCATTGGGAATGGCAAATATATCATTCTCATCCTTTTCACCATTTACCACACATAAAATATTATTATAATAAATAAAAGGTACAGCCATAAGTAAAGAAAATTCCAGGGGTTGGGGAATCTGCCCGTGGGAAGAAGAGGGAAGGGGTGAGCCTATGAAATGCATATGGGAAGGCTCAGAGAAAACGGGGGAAGGTTTGGCGCATAGAAAGCGTTATGAGACAGAGAACATGCTTTGTACATAAGTGACCATTTTGATGTTTTCTTGTCTTCCAGAGAGCACTCAGCTACACAGAACTGGGAAGCAAGCGGTTCCTGAGGGACGGACCCGATTTTACCACAATTAGCATTCCAGTCCTACCAACCTCGGCAGCGGGTGGCTCTAGTATCAGGATTAGTGAACCGTGGTTACATACAGCTTTAGAGGAAGAAGTTTAGTTGAGATAGTATGCATCTGGCACTAAACTCCATTTCTCTAATTGTAGAAGGAAGATGACAGAGAAGGAGAACCCAAACCCAGCGAGAAAGGAACATTTTAGAAATGCTTCTAGCGCTTGGTGAGTGAGCTCTGCCTGGTAGTTGTGAGTCAAACACAGGATAGTTTGGAAGTCCCACCAGTTGCATGACTAGTAGCTACCACAGGAAACAGAGACATGTAGGCCACATATGTTCCTTTTTCCTAATGTGGTTTTACTATTAGCCAGATGAAGACAGACTCAGCTGTGACATAGTCAGTATACACGGGGTCCTGACACACAGGGGGAAAGTACCTTTGGGCCTGGAGCACCAGGGCTTCCTGGAGGGCCTGATGCGCCTTTTCCTCCTTGAGGACCTGGGGATCCAGCCAGTCCTGTTCTCCCTGGGCTGCCTGGCACGCCCTAAACAACAGACAAGGAATGAAAACTAGCACATTTGGAGAAAGCCAGCATAGAGGCTTAATAAATATAGAAAGGAGTGTGTTTCTAGAGGCTGCTGGTGACGTAATGCCCAGATTTGAGAGTTATGCTTTCCCTCAGGAGTGAAACAATAAAGAAGAGTTTGGAAGACTCATTACTCACATGAAATATCTAATTATAGTTAATAAGACCTTAGGCTTTTAAAACAGAGACTATAAAGCAACACCAAGTTCCTCTTGATTTACATAAGCAGGCTGTGCTGTATGCTTTGACCTGTTTTAATTTAAGGATGCGTACTTTGCTGTGCATAGCAACTCTTACAGAAGAATGTCTGTCTCATCACAAAGAATTCTCTATTTCTCAATTGCACAATTCTAGAAAATCCAGTAAAATAGTTATGAAAATAAAGATAAACAGGCAAATATTAAATACATAAAACCAAATCCTGAATCAAGGTTGGCCGTCTATGTCTGTCAAGCCAAATGCAGGCATTTAGCTCTTGTTGTATGGATTATAACACAACCATAGTTTTCACATTTAATTATAGGAAAATCAAAATAATAACAATAATTTAAAATGTGAAGAGTATATGAGATTAAAGCTTTAGTAAATATGAATAAAGTTTTATTGAGACCCAGCCACACTCATTCCTTAATGTATTGGTCCTGGCTTCACTTGGGCAGTGGCAGAGCTGGGGAGCCATGGCAGAGATGGTGGCACTTTTTCTGTTTGCTAAAAGCAGATTGGAGCAAGGCAGAGTTTCAAATGGGACATACATGATCTTCCTGTAAATATTTATTTCTTGTCTTTATTATTGGAACATATATACTGTGTCAAAATAAGAAAGGCGAACGTTGAATGTCATGATTTATAGATGCAGCAGAATGTGGATTTTTTTAGCAAATTAAATGACAAACTCTTGTATTTATTATGTTCTGAAACCATATCTATCACTAAAACTACATTCACTCCACAATATCAGACCAAGGACATATTTCAACTTTATATGAATGCAACAGATAGGAAATTAGAAAAATTTAAAAAAGGAATGTCTTATCATAGAAGAAGCACACACACACACACACACACACACACACACACACACATCTTTTAAAGAAGGATGAAATAAAATAAGGCTTTCATTTGTCAGCTCAGTAAAGAATTAACCTTGTTTCTGATGACTGAATTCCATCGTGTAGCAAAAAACTTGTTCAAGTTTGTTTAGCCTTTTGGTAAGGATATTGTTTGAAATGTTGACATTTTGATAGAATCAACAGTTCAAGGCTATAGAAAATGGTTTTAAAGTGGTTTTCTTACTCTTGGTAAGCCAACCGAAGTTTGTAGTATTGATAAATTGCTCATTCCAGGAGTCCACGCTGAGTTTGAGATGATGGAGTAGTTAACCATAGGCTGTGGGTGGCTGCAAGGAAGACTACTGTCAGGGAAGTTAGCAAGAACCAGATTAACACAGCCTGAAGTGGAACCTTCTGAGAGCTGACAGAACTGACAGCTGTGACAGACAAACAGACAAAGAGCTGCTGGACAAACGTCAAAGCTTGGGAAATTCTGATGTTTAAAGCTATAAATATTCACTGCATTATTTATTGTCAGGGAACCTGAGGTAACTATTTGAATATAATATATATATTATCCAACTTGTGTGTCAACAGTGAATTCCATTGGCTTTTGTGGATTTAATCTTCTTTGGTTCTATAAAGTTTTTAATCAAAAATGAGGGATGGGATATCTTGACTTGTCCAGTTACACAATATTCAGTGGCTTGGGACTAAGTACAGCAGAGTTGAAGGATTTTGAGATGAGACAAAAACTTTCCTAAATGAAAGAAACATCCCTCAATACAAAAGGACAGTAAATAAGTAGTAGATATATCTGAAATCTTCCCAAAGTAAAGAAAGTCATCTAAAGACAGAAATTACGTGGGACAAAGCTCAGAGAGTCAGCGGCTTGCTAGACACACCTGGCCCTAAACCAGGTGGTGTGGGCTGCACCTAGAATCCCATACTCAGGAGGTGGAAGAAGATTGGGAGTTTAAGGTAATCCTTGATGACAAAGTGCATTTGAGGTTAGCCTTAGGATATGTAAGACCCCTATCTCAAAAAACAAAACAAAGCAAAGCAAAGCAAAACAAAACAAAGCAAAACAAAAACAAAACAATTCGATATTGCTGTAGACTTCACAATGCTTATTAGTTAATGAAACTCAAAATAACACAGGTGAACAGTGACTTTATGTGTAACACACACTGTAGTTATTTCAAAACCAAATCCCATGCAACACTAGGAGCCTTATACTCTCCTGTACTGTCAAAAATTAAGACAAAAGTGAGACCTCTGTCAGATTTCCTGGTCTCAGTTTCAGGTGCATATTTTAGACGCGGGTGGAAGAGGATTCTGTTTTTCTCAGTCTATTGGTACAGTTGAGGAGTTTCCACATAACTTTCAATTGGAAATGATTAGTCTACAATGTAATGGCATGGTACAAGACAAATATCAAGGGAACAATCTAATGGAATTCTACAAATTCCTTCCATGCACTGACTATGTTCAATTAAGATCATATGCTCATAAATTGTGGACTTGGAAGTTCCTATCTCTGTGTAAAGAATGTACACAGATGGAATATGTGAAATATGCAGAATCCCAACACAGGGCAGTTTAACAGATGAGCAAAAACATTAAAAAAATAAAAGTACAAAATGCCAATAGGGAACTGCAGTGAGCTACACTGTCGTCTGCCCAAAAGGATCGCGCTTTCTCCATTTTTCTTACAAGTAGATATTATTACAAAAATCGTACTCAATTGTTATATGTTCACTTAATTAATGAATAGAATTATGTGACACATGTCATTTTGCCATACAAATTCCTAAGCAAAACTCTCAGTTCCCTTATTTTCTACTGGTTCTTACTAAATCTGCTAAATTCTCCCTTGCTACTGTTTGAGTGTGTTCCTAGGATACTGATTCATGTTATCCAACGGTTCTCTCATGCATCCAACAAGGATTTTCAAAATATCAACTATTGTAAGGAAGATACCTCTAAGGAATATGCACATAAATATATTCTTTGTCTCTTACATAGAGTTTAAAATTTGTGTGTGTGTGTGTATGTGTGTGTGTATGTGTGTGTGTGTGTCTGTGTGTGTGTGTGTATGTGTGTGTGTGTGTATGTGTGTGTGTGTGTCTGTGTGTGTGTGTGCATGTGTGTGTGTGTCTGTGTATGTGTGTCTGTGTATGTGTGTGTGTGTATGTGTATGTGTGTGTGTGTATGTGTGTGTGTATGTGTGTGTGTGTGTGTATGTGTGTGTGTATGTGTGTGTGTGTGTGTGTGTATGTGTATGTGTGTGTGTGTGTGTGTGTGTGTACCCACAGAGGTCAGACAAGGGTGCTCAATGTCCTGGAGCTGAAGTTACAGGGTATCGTGAGTTGCTGGATGTAGCGAGTAGAAAATTAATTCTGGTCCATTGCAAGAGCAGCTAGGATAGCAAGCACTCCTAACTGCTGAGCCATTTTTCCAGTACCTAGTACCTATCTATCTTCTTAAAGGTACCTCTAATAAGTAGATTTTTCATAACTACAAAAGACTCACTTAAGTGTTAATAAACTATGCCCAGTGCTTAACCACAGGTGGCTATAGCACATAATTCATTGTCATGAAAAGTCCTATGGCTGGACTTTGAAACCTTTCTGTCCTTACCTACACTCACTATTTTATCTTCCATCATTTCTTTATATCAGTGGAGCCCAATATTTGAGGAACCATTATGAATGAGAAACCTTTATAGAGGGAGGAAAAGAGGAAAGAAGAGAGGAATGGTGGTGAAGGAGGTGGGAAAAAGAGAGAGAAGGAAGTATAAAGTGAGGAGATAGTGATAGCTAGTCTATCATCTCTCTCTCTCTCTCTCTCTCTCTCTCTCTCTCTCTCTAACTGGAAATCTCCACATTGTTAAGTTCAGATGTAGATGCTATAGCTCTTCCATATTGTAAGTACTTCACTTTATCCTAGATATATTAGGTTGTCCTACTTGTCTTCCATTGCTTCCCTCTCTGTTTCTCACTGACTTAATGTGTTCTGTGAGACTATACTTCTGGGATAATTTTCTATATGAATTATGAGAACTCTGAGGGGATAAGATAATTCCTTTTAGAGTTCACCCATGCAAATGAAAGCACATCCCATAAGCGGCACTTGAGACTTCAGGAAAGTTCAAAATTGACCAAAGAAGACTTAGGTGTTGTGTTAGTGACTGAATATCTGAAGGGATAATGAGCTTACAGGAAAGGGACATTCTGAAAGAGAAGTTTAAGCTGGATATGGTGCTATATGTCTGTAATCCCAGTAGCTAGGATGCTGAGGTAGGAAGGTCATAAGTTCAAGTTCAACTTGGGCTACATAGTGACTTTGAAGCCAACATGGGTCACACATGAGACCTGGTCTCAAAAAAAGAAAAATCCCACTATCAATAAAACAACATTCAATGTACCTAACTATCCAATCACCCTCTACAATCAACCAACTAATCAAGAAACAACAAAATTCCAATGGAAAGCATCGTCTCACATTTAGGGAAAACTCATCAGCTAGAAGACCTAAAGACAATACAATGACCTACAGAATCTTTAAAAGGTCATGTATAAAAGCTGGAAGGAAATATAGGTAAGGAAGGGAGAACAAAACAAAGCAATTATTCTTTTTTTTTTTTTTAAAGATTTATTTATTTATTATATGTAAGTACACTGTAGCTGTCTTCAGACACTCCAGAAGAGGGCGCCAGATCTCGTTACGGATGGTTGTGAGCCACCATGTAGTTGCTGGGATTTGAACTCTGGACCTTCGGAAGAGCAGTCGGGTGCTCTTACCCACTGAGCCATCTCACCAGCCCCAAAGCAATTATTCTTAGACCAGCAAAGTAACTTTATAGTTAAAACTGGCTAAAAAAATGTGTGAATACAAATCATTAGGATGATGATGACGATAGAATAGGTTATCATGCAAGCTTGTGAGCTACCTTTCCCCAGATGTCACAGGAGACGAGCCATATGAGTTCACTGTACCAGATGTAGGCTAGGCTCACGGTCCCACAATCCCCAAACAGTATCACATCACCTCCATCATAATTCTAGGTAATTTTCAAGAACATTATTTTCCTAGTAGAAATGGCACATGCTCTTCTGCCAAGAAACGTAAAACAGACCTGTAGACACTGTTGAACAGCCTTGAGGCCAAGAGATGATTTAGGCTGTGGGTGTCATCATGAGGAACCTCGTTCAGGTTACAAGGAAAGCTAATTTTGTGGGAGTTATCAGACACCCAGCCCAGCCTAATGAACATACTGCAAGTCATTTACCATCCACGTTGGTTTCTTAGAGAGAAACTCGAGGACAGCAGCAGAGTGTTCTGTACCAAGTTCTAAGAGTATTTCAGACAAGTAAAGAACAAACATTTTTTATTAGGGATACACAGATGGATGGTTAATTTTGTTTTCAAGAGAAACAGATGCTAATTCCAGGCATTCTGTCTAGTGGTTTCCAAAGGATTATTTGCTTCAAACAATTGAGCAAAGGGTTGTAAAATAATACAGAGAAATTTTACAAACAAGTAAAACCACAATAATTATTCATTTTGCAAAGAGATGGTGATATCAATGAATAGCTTACCTGAATCTTAGAAGGTTAATTTGGTGGCACATTCATGTATAAACTAGGAAATCTTTCCCACATTGACACCCAGTATTCTCTAGTCAATTTATTATCATTTTTATAATTAAAAGGTACTATTCAATTATAAAATAGAAGGTTAATATAACAAAAAGAGTACATGATGTCTTGTGGCCAGGGAGTTCCATTATTCTCAGACAAAGGTGTCTCCCTACATAAACGAGTTTTGAGCCCTACAGGAGAGTGTTGCCAATTTTGACAGAACAGAAAGTGATTAACCTAAATCTCAAGGGTAAAAGGTCCAGGATCCTATGAGTAAGAAACGAATGTGTGTCATATTGTGGGTGCTTTCTGTCCCTGTGCACTTCCCATGCCTCAGAAACTGGCACCTGGACATATCTATTGTTTTGCCCACTTGGTGTAAATTCAGGAAGGAAGAGGGAAGTGTCTAAACCAAATGGAAAGACCCAGGAATGAAAAGATGGCTTTCCTGTAGACATTGAGAAGAAAAACAGATTCTGGAACTCACTTGTGCATAACAATAGAGCACAGCAGAGATGCTTCGTTCCTGCCCCCCTGGCCCTAGAGAGCTGTCTCACTGTCACTAGTACTCAACAAGCTATCTTGAGAAATCAGTGGTAAATAAAGTCTGTGAAATATGGGCAACAATAGAAAGACACATTACAAAGAGGCTCTGGGAGAGGCTGATGGCTTTAAAAGGGCATTGAGTGAGTTATAAACCTTCACGACACTCATTTCTTTTGATTTTTTTTCTTTTAGTCAAATGGAAAAAAACTTAAATGACATTAACATTGGATTTCCTATTAATTGATTTTTTCTTGAAAATTTCTAGGAAAACAGTATTTCCCCCTTTCTTGCCCTTTGTATTGCTATACATCTTCTATCTACATAGGGATATGTTCCTGTAGTTGTTTATGCTGTAAGAAGAAAACATAAATTAATTTATTTTCTGTAGCACAAAAATTTAGTGTAATGTGCCAAAGTTTCTATTTTAGGAAACATAGGTATGTAGTTTTTAAAGCCAGCACACGCAAGAGCCACAAACATAACACTATGCCTCAACTGCAGCAGTGAAAACCACTCCTGCTTCAGGAGAAGTTCTGGTTTTATTTGATGCTAAGCATATCCGTCCCAGGAAAGAAGTGGCTATTTAAAAATACTTGGGCTAGTAATTATGGGTAGTAATATGCACGGCTACAGCAAGTATAAGTTATGGCACATTTATAACATTGTGATGTAGTACTAGTCACAAGCAACACGGTCACGATTTATGAGTGAGCTGCTGAGAGGTAGTTTAAAAATCTCAACATATCAAAGCCAAGAGACCTAGAGTAGGCTGAGGCAAGTTGTCAGCAGGGAAGGATCACTGAGCTTGCTTTGTGGCTATTTCCAAGTCTATGAAACTAACCCTTCACTCAGATGCAACACATGTCAGCATTGTATTATTGGTCTACCTCCCAGCATCACCCAGCACTGTGCTGGCCCACCACTCAGCATCACCCAGCACTGTGTGGTCCACCTCCCAGCATCACCCAGCACTGTGCTGGCCCACATCCCAGCATCCCTTACAGATTTCCATTAGAACAAATGATGGTTTCTTAATCCTGAAAATTCTGAGCAGTGACCATGACACTATAGTACAGGGAACCTTGTGAAGTCCCCTCTACTTAGGTCTCAGCACACAATCACAGGACTACCAGAGACCAGAGAGGACTCATCTGTTCGTGGCTCTTACATGTGTCTTCCCTTTCACTGCTGTGAAGAAATCAATATAGACCTTTCTATATCAAAAGCAACTAACATATCTACATATCTCAGTCCATCCTCCACTAACCCTGTGAACAGGCCAACTCTTTACCAACTACGGACATTCTCCTTCTGGCTCCTCCTACTCAGCAGGCTCTTTTCATATCTGAATTCATCTGACCACAGTCAGGTTCACTATAACCTTTCCAGGGAGCCTTCCATACTCAATTCCTATATAGCCTGCCTCTCCCTTGATGCTTTATCACATAACTGCGTCTTTCCTTGCACTTAACAAGATTTGAAATTATTTATTGCATTTATTTCATTTATTTATTTATTTATTTCATTTATTTAATTTATTTATTTATTTATAGTATCCAACCATTATATCGATCCATATATCAATCCATAAATTCTGACTTTTGCTAAAGGTCAAATATTAAAACTTTGTCGCTGTTTTATGTGCAGTCCCCGAGGTCAGCTCTTGTCATTTTATTATTATATTCTATAACTCCTCATTTGTACCAGGCTCTGAACAATTATTTGTGTCCTAAAATAATGCTTTATTAAGTAATCATATTTATTAGTGCATAAGGACAATATTGTCTCAATAAGCCTAGACCATGTATTGGGTTCTTTATGTAAAATATTTCAGTTGATTATAGTAAAAATCATATAAATTAGGTATTGACATATTCACTTAATAGATGGTGTTTGGGATGATACTTAACACATGACACAGTTCCCACACAAAGGACCTAACAATGTGCAAGGTGCTGGGTATCCAACGATCAGAATGCAAGACCCCACTACACAAGAGTTTATTGTCTCAAGGAAAAACAATATAAACAGCTGACATCTAAATTAACCATGCTCTGCTGGACAAAGCACCCCGAGTATGTTGAAGTTCTGAGCAGACAGGACTCTGATTTAGAGTGCACACAGGAATAGGGCCTCACTGCAATTGTCGAACGAGCATCCTTGTAAAGAACAAGGTGCTCAAACTAGATTGCCGGGTTTTGAATTCTGGTTCCCGTGCTTGTTGACTGTGTGATCTTGGAGTTCTTAGTCTCTCTGAGTACCCCTTCCTCCTGGTAATCTGAAGGTAATAGCTATGTTGACCTCACAGAGATTAAATAACTTAATATATAATAAGCATCTGGGCTAGTGTCTGGTATGCAGTAAACATTGATAACTTAGATGTTACTATGCTTGAATGAACAGTATTCATGAAGAACAGGGTAGACTGTCAGGCTGACAGAGGCCAGATACAGAAAGAACACTATTCCACAGAGTATGAGCTGTATCTGATGGGGTGGGGTTCACTGAAGATTCAATGAGGAAACCTCTATCCTTCCGCGGATCTTTCACTTTGAGACTAATGAGCTGCCAAACAATCCAAGCACTGTCCTGGAAGACATCCTAATGAGCAGGAATCTGTCCAACGGAAGCAGCCACAAGAAAGGAGGGAGAAAGCTCTAATGAGATGGAGCCCTAACTGGATAAGCAAGTTGACGGGACTCTTTGAAAGTAGCTCTATCCACAGCAATAAGACAGCATGCTTAAATGAAAGGATTACAGCCTCTTCAGAACCAAAGGTTTTGAGTATAGCTGTGTTGTAAGTTACACAGGACCAGATGGGCGACTGGGCTGCCAGTGCTCCTGACTCAGACTCCCATGGTGGTCAGGGATAGGCTACTGAGGGCCACTTTCCCTTTTATCCCATGCTGGGCACAACCCACAACCCACGAGAGAGAGAGAGAGAGAGAGAGAGAGAGAGAGAGAGAGAGAGAGAGAGAGAGAGAGAGAGAGAGAGAGAGAGAGAGAGATATTGAAGGTTCTCAGTGATCTTTAAAGACAAGAACCTCAGTTTGAGAAATGCACATTAAACGCAGAGTCACCTGATGGTAAAAATCAGGCCTGGAAGAGCCTTGATTTGTCCTAAAATAAGTTGTTAGTTACATCTCATTCCTTCCTTTTCAAAAACCAGTTTTATTAGAGTAGCAATAAAAATTAAAAAAAAAAAAAAGGCTGGTAAGTCTTTGTTTTAGTGACAGATAGATTTATGATTTTTTCAAGGAAAAGTTTTTTTTTCCTAAATGATTGAGGGACTGTGTACAGAAGTCCAACTCAACGAAAACAGCGTGGTAGACTCATTTGCTACAGATGTGCTAAGCTGTCTGGCCTTGGAACACTCATTTGAGCAAAGGAAATTCAGAAAGGCAACTTGAGCTTCCCTGAAACTATCCCTCAGCTATGGTCACATGACCTTGAAAAACACCGAGACTACAGAGATAATATGCCAGGAATTCTGTAATTCTGTGGCCACATCAAAACTAAAAAGGGGGGAAAAAAAGAAAAGAAAAGAAAGAAAGAACATTGTTTAGAAAAACTAGGCAGTTGCATAATGCTACAAACCCTAGAATAAATATTTTTCTAAGTGGATAAACCCAGCAGTCTTTAAAGGGAAGCCAAGGAACACCATGGTGCCATGATTTAAATAAAAGGCCAATGAGAAAGATGTCCTTATCCCTGGTTGAAAATACTTCAGGAATCTTCCTTGCTTTTAGCAATGATTATATTTCCTCCAATAGCGTTAAAAAAATTTAGTAGCTTTCCTTTGCCTTCGAAACTATTCTCTTAGACATTACTTGTGCTAATGACCAGGTAGCCACTGAAGATATTAGTTTATTTAGTGTATTCTTTGAAAAAGCATGAGAAACTCAATATCATATATAAAATATTCTGTGGAGAACTTTTCCATCTTCATAAATACCTACCGATGTGCAAATCTCGGGATTACAATGCAGGGTCTGTAAAGGATGCTAAACCACAGAACTTATTGTTTTATTTTATTAGATTTCTGTTTTAGAACATTACCTGTAAACATCAGAAAATGACCCTGGATAATTTAAGGGGAGGGAAAAGACAATTGCAGCTCATATAATCACAGACAAACAGTGAAAATCAGGTTTGAAAGTGTAATAATCGAAGGGAAATCAGGAAGTCAAAATGTGCGCACTGAGGCGTGTACCATGCTTGCTGCTGAACACGGGATGGTATTATTGACACCACTGTTGCTACGCACAACTGTGTGCTGAATTTAGTAGCTCCTGAGTGGACTCCTCCTGTGGGGAGCAAACGAAGTTCTAACTGATTCTGTTCTGTTGTCAGGAGCAGGGCCATGTCAAGGACCTGATGCCTCAGAACTATGGAAATGGCCAAATCTCCCAGGCCAGGTTCGAGGGATATTGACACTTCTTGTGGAGACTGTCTGCCATAACTTTCCACCTCCCAAAGGAGTGCAGCCTAAGACGTATCACCTACAGAGACTTCCTTCTGAGCTAGGCTAATCTTCCTTCTCCCCCAGGTCTGCTGAATACATCAAATGTGCTGACAGGCTGGTGCTTAAGCATCTCCATCAGAGTACATGGCCCATCTGATCTCAGCTCTTCCATATGTGTCAATTCTTAAAGCAAGCAGATTGTGACATCCCATCTATTAATTGTCCCTTTGAATGTTTAAAAATTTATCAAAGGGTTAAAAAAATACAAGAGTAGAAAATATTGACAGAGACACAAAGGAAGAAAATGTTTTTATGCAGCTCTTTGATGTGATTTGTTGTCTTACTCTAAACCTCCAAAAATTTACATTAAAATGTCATAATAATCTAAATTAATTTATTATTGAATAAATTATTTCATATTATTTCATAATAGTTTCATAAAATTCATTTACTGTAGCCTAAAGTCTACAGCAGCAGAGTCATGGCTTGCTCACCTCATTCACTCGCCATAGCTCCCTGTCTCACCAGAGCCTGGCTGCTCAGCCTTACTAATGCTAAGTGCCTTAGACTGGGGCAATATTCTTTTGCCTCTGTGTGTGTGTGTGTGTATGTTTGCATGTGTGTGTTTGCCTGTATGCATGTGTGTGTGCATGTATGCATGTGTGTGTTGTGTATGTGTGTGTGCATGTTTGCATGTGTGTGTGCATGTATGCATGTGTGTGTTGTGTATGTGTGTGTGCATGTTTGCATGTGTGTGTGCATGTATGCATGTGTGTGTTGTGTATGTGCATGTTTGCATGTGTGTGTGCATGCATGCGTGTGTTGTGCATGTGCATGCTTGCATGTCTGTGTGCATGTATGCATGTGTGTGTACATTTTTGCATGTGTGTATTGTGTGTGTTTGTGCATGTTTGCATGTGTGTGCATGTATGCATGTGTGTTGTGTGTGCGTACATGTTTACATGTGTGTTTGTGCATGTTTGCATGTGTGTGTTGTGTATGTGTGTGTGCATGTTTGCATGTGTGTATGCATGTATGCATGTGTGTTGTGTGTGTGCATGTATGCATGTGTGGTGTATGTATGTGCATGTTTGCATGTGTTTGTGCATGTATGCATGTGTGTGTTGTGTATGTGCATGTTTGCATGTGTGTGTGCATGTATGCATGTGTGGTGTATGTGTGTATGTATGTATAGGCCTTAGAACACAAAGTTGACATGGAGTGTCTTCCTCAATTGCTCTCCATTTTATTTATTGAGGCAGAGTCTCACAATTAAACCCTGAGATTGTCCATAGGGCTAGTCTAACTAGCCACCTCATCCCTCCCTCTGGGGAATCCCTCTCTCTGCCTCTGGGATCTCAGGGGCTGTCATGCTTGATTATCATACATATGGGAACTGGGGATCTAAACTCAGTCCTCACACTTGCAAGGCAACTTTATCTAGTGAGCCATCTCCCCAGCCCTGCATGTGACTTTTAGAGAAATCCCTTACACATGTTTTCAGCATACTTCTCTATGTTTAGCTGTCTTCAGCTGCATAGATATTCAAGGTTACAGTAGTCAGCACTGTCACATGGCATGGTATACAAATAGAAGCTAAGGCCACACCACAGATCACAGGCTGTGGCAAGCGGCACAATTATGGTTTATATAAGTACAGTCTATAATGTTTCATAATGATGGAATCCCAAACAATCCTCGTCTCAGAATCCTGTCATTAAACAACATAAGAGTACATATGCTCATTTATGTGTGGGAGTCATGCATCCTGAAACATTGCTAAGTTCATTTTTTAATGGATGCTGGACTTTCTACGTGGATAATTGTGTTATATGCAAATGGAGACAGTTTTATATCTTCCATAATAATCTGAATGACCTTTGTTTCTTGTTACTACTCTTGCTGGGACCTTACTGTTTAGCTGAATCTCCAGAACAATGCCAAGTGTGTTTTATATTTACAAGGAGGAAAACTAGAATCTGTTATTACTTAAGAGCTCGGAAAGCTGTCTTACAAATTTAGAAGATTTTCTTATACAGGGTACTGAAAATATTGGTGACTGGACAGTTTAAGTGTACCCCTCTTAAGAATGTGAGAAAGAAAGAGAATATGAACAGAACGCGCACAGCACCTGAGAGTCAAGCTCTGTGGCAGGATGAAACAGCGCCAGAGGTTAGGGTCCTAGAGAAATATACATACTGGAGATGCATTTCACCACTTGTTGTGTCAAAGGGAAGCTATAGACAGTGATATGATGAATAGGCCACAGCTTCAATGCATATACACTTGATTATTAAGTCCATTATTCATGCCATGTGAGCAATAGCCAAAGTACAGGCAAGTCTCATCAACAGAAGGAAACTAAGGTATCTATGGAAACCAGGAAAGAGGAACTGTAAAGGATGATGCAGGACATGGGGGATGGATGGAAGATGGAGATGCTCCAGGCGGGAAAACACTAGCTGCGTTATCTCTATGAGAGCAGTAGATACTCTCCCAATATTTCTGATGCTTCTAAATACAGCACGAAGGGTGCCTTAGAGCTCATGTGGAAGAACACGTAAGGAATGTGAGGAAGTGGGGCATTATTTGAAGGTATCATCTACCTGAAAATCCAATAGCACCGTGGAAAATTACTTGAAAAATATTTTTAGCTGTATTAGGTCATACATAGCTTTCAAATAAGTAATTCTTACCTATACAATAAAATTAACTAGTAAGCAGAACATGAACAAGGTCAGACAGGCACCCGATCGCACTATTAACAATCAGCAGACTGTCAATTTGAAGCCTAGATTCTTCCGAGGTGTTCGAAATGCATTAGAATTGTGTCTCTGAAATGGGAGTTTTGGAATGCCTCAGCAATAGAACCCAGGATACTAATTTACTAATCAGAGAAAAGGTGGAAGCATTTATCACTGGTTTGATCTGTACATATCTTTGGAATGTTTAATTTAACATAAGAACCCACAGAATCAACCAAATATGCCATGGTTTGCTAGAATATGTTGGCATTCAACTGGAAAGCTTGTAGGTTTTATGGATAAATGTCAAACTAAGCGACTCAATCGTTTCTCAGATTCAGAGCCAGCTCCTAGACCAGAACCTTCTGAGGGAAAGCAGATGGTCCTGGAGGAAACCCTTCACGGAATGGCAAGAGGCATATTCTATGACTCATGTCCAAGGCTTGTTCAGAGAGACCTTAGGTCAATTATTATGTGACCGAGTACTGGGGAAAGTGAAACCCCAGGCTTTCCATGGTAAAGCTGAAGGCACAGTATACAGAGTTATCTTTTAGACTGGGATATCAGATGAGAGTCCTCTTGTGTGGTAGCTGTGGTACAATATAATGCCTCATTATATTCCAGCACCGGGAGACTGAAGCAAATGCTGGTTGAGTAGTCCAGCTACATGTTAAGATCCTGTTAGAAGGAAAAGGTGGAGGAAGAGAGGAAAAAGGAGAAGGAAGGAGAGCAAGAAGAGGAGAGAAAGAGGAGGAAGAAAAAAGTCTTTAACTAGATAGATACGGCTGTCAGAAGTCTATAAAATATTTGTTTCAATTAAATATTCACCCCAGGTGTCACACCTGTCTCGCCTTAACCTGATGTTCTGATATACCTCCTCCAGAATTAAATAGAAACTGTGTTAAAAGACTCCTTAAGCCGGGCGTGGTGGCGCACGTCTTTAATCCCAGCACTCGGGAGG
The DNA here is from genome assembly GCF_978045245.1 of Mus caroli. Classification (NCBI taxonomy): domain Eukaryota; kingdom Metazoa; phylum Chordata; class Mammalia; order Rodentia; family Muridae; genus Mus; species Mus caroli. Next base: position 14,488,754 of record NW_028227258.1, read on the forward strand.
CAGAGGCAGGCGCATTTCTGAGTTCGAGGCCAGCCTGGTCTACAAAGTGAGTTCCAGGACAGCCAGGGCTACACAGAGAAACCCTGTCTCCAAAAACCAAAAAAAAAAAAAAAAAGACTCCTTAAAAATTTCATGTCTCCAAATAGAACCTGAGTATGAGTTTATTTCTGAAATACTTAGATTGGATAAATGATTGTTTTAGTTTCTTTTTGTTTCGAAATATATGAGGCACCTCACCATAGTGAAAGAAGAGCCTTGGTGTGGGCTTGGGTTTGTGTACGTCACCTTGCCACATTTGAATAAACAACGAGGGTTGATTTATTACTTAAGAAAAGAGAAACAAGTCAACGAATAACCATATCCCAATAGTGGGAACTTAAAGCGCTCAGTTTTACTGGGTGATTGAAAGAAGATAGCTATTCTAATGTTTCCCTATATATCTGAATTAGGTTGGCACTGATAAAAAACCTTCACTCAACTATGAGTGAAGACAAAAATATAGTTTGGAGGATTGGAGAGATGGCTCAGGAGTTAAGGGTGCTTACTAGACCGGGGTTCAGTTCCCACCAGTCATAGTAGGCAACTAATAGCCTTCTATAACTTTAGTTCCAGAGGATCTGATGCCCTCTTCTGATCACATACACACACACAGTAATTCTCTAAAAGACGATTCTAAACTTTCTGATCAAATAAGCTAGAAATTGCATTAAAGACAAGAATGATTTCCTATCATTGTATCACCCTTAAACGAATGCAGGAAATATCCACACAGTTCTTGAAAATACCTAGGGCTGTAAAAGCAAAGGGAAATTTATTCTGGGCAGAACCTACTTGAGGTACCGCCAAGACCAAAATATTCCAAAGATGGTGACGGACATTTGGTGAATACAAACACGGCCTCCTCATGGAATCACTCGGTGAGCTTCCTTATACTTGTCTTGCTTTTTTAAACTTTTACATGTACAGAAAATATAAATTGCTACTATAAAATATCCAAGAGTCTATACCTACTGACATACTTGGAATCATTAGTCCAATTCCAAGATAACTATTAGAAAAATGATTGGCTTAATCTGAACTAATACCCTAGCTATGACATAACCAGAGTCCCCATAACCATGGTCCTTAAAAAGACACCTATGCAGAAGTAAGGGGCACAATATATGCTCACTACTCACCAGAAGTCCTTGTTTTCCTGGTAGACCAGGCTTCCCAGGGTATCCTGACATGCCGTCGACTCCGGGGTATCCTTGTAAGCCTTTTGGCCCGGGAAAGCCTGGAACTCCCTTGGTAATTAAAAATAATTTTGATTATAGACACATATTGGGCAGATGGCATTTCTTGGTGTAGAAAAAGCTATATTTCTATATTCTGTCCTAAGATCTAAGGCTATAACTGTGTAGAAGAACATTTGATTAGTATCCAGTAGGCTCTGGTTTCAGTCCAAGTGCCTAAGAAAATGTCCCCTAAAGAAAAATAAAACTGAGTCAGTAATTTATTGTGGACCTTCTCAAGTCACAGTGAAATTCCTGATATTTGTCACTGTGTCAGTCCATCTTTCTCTAGGTCAAGAATAGATGTGAGATGGAGCTGTGAGCTAGAGGCATCAGCTGGAGGCATCAGCTGGAGGCATCAGCTGGAGGCATCAGCTGGAGGCATCAGCTGGAGGCATCAGCTGGAGGCATCAGCTGGAGACAGCTGGAGCTATCAGCTGGAGGTATCAGTGTTTTCTGTAAATCCTTGTATCATGTTTTGGTTTTGTTTTTACTTAAGACTAAAGAATATGATGCTTTCCCCCATTTTGAGTCAAATAAACATGACTAACAAAAGGCCTGACTATCTTGTTTCTACTCTTGAACAATTGGGCTTTATCTGCAAGGTGTTCTGTATCTTTTCCTCCTCTTTTGCCCCAGTGCAGGCAAGAAGAAGCAGGTGGTATCAGAAGTGGTGTCTTTTTAACTCGGCAGTCAGCACATAACTACCCAGTTAGAGGAGGATACGGATACTAAGGTGAAATTAACCTTTATTCTAGGACAAAGGACTTGTTCTACCCACCCCTAAGACTTTCTGCACTAATTGCCAGGAGAAGGAGAAGCTGAGCCCTCCAATTAAAAGCCAGTTCATCTCATGTCTTTTTAATTATACTTGAAGACTCTGACCTTTGTTACCACTTGCTTGGTCATGTTTCCAAGTTCCCTGTTTACAGTGGTTCACCAAGAGGGAGAAGTAAGAGTCCACAGGGAGGGCTCCGTAACTTGGGGAAATAGCATCCTTCACTTTCAGGGACTCAGATTTAAACAGCAAATTTGGTTTAGAGTCAGTGGTCATATTTTGGTCCCTCTGTGTTCCGGCATGGGTTTGAAGTTTTTTTCAAGGCAGTCTGATTTATCCAACATGACATAACTGGCCCCAAACTATTCTGCTTGCTAAAGTTGTCAATTCTGTTTAGAAAAACAAGGAAGATAAAAGAGGTCTGTTACTTACGGGAATGCCTGGTTTCCCAGAAGGACCAGGAACTCCCCTTTTCCCCTGAGGACCCTGAAAATGGGAAGCACAGGCATTAATAGATAGAAATACACTTACTTAAACAAGCCGTGGAAAAGAATAGCGAGCCTAGAATAACACAGAAGTGCACATAACAAGCTGTGTGTCACTGGGATGGCCATTTAAATCTCACAGGAGTTGTTTGTGTGGGGGTTGCGTCCTCATGGAAAATGGGAGAAATTGAACAGATCGAGTATGAAATTCCCCTTTGCTCCAAATTCTATGACTTAAAAATTCAATCATAATTCTAAAACAGCACTGTTTTGAAAATGGCCTCACTGTCAGACAGGATCTGTGCCTCCTTTTGAAAGTGGCTAAATTCTAAACTCAATAGAGTTTTATTGAATATCATGTATCATGTATCGTGGCATCTGTTACATGCTAGGAATACAAAGGCCAAGTTCCTGGTCACAAGACACTGTGTGGTGATGGATGTGAACCAAGAGCCCAAAATGTGCTTCCATGGAAGCACAAAGAATACACTTTCGCATTAAAAAAAATGGGTATTATTTCCCAAGGAGCTGTTTGTTTTTCCATGTGTGAGATGTTTTTAGTCATAATTGATTCAACAGCAGATGGTCTGCCAGGGTAGTTAGAGACTCTGTCCTTGCAAATCATTCCATTGTTCTGATGATATGCCCAAATTATTTTCAGATGAAAACCACGGAACACAGTAACCTGGTGTACAAATAAGGGAAAGAATTGTATTGTGTTATTATCAGGCATACTCCTCAGAGAACATCTGAAGTTACCCTGGACAGGACTGTTTTACACTGGGATGGTAAGTTCTTAGTAATCATGCTAAAGATATGGTGTTCACACTCACACATACACACCACACACACACACAATCAATCTCAGATGTTACATTTGGAATATAGAGCATGTGCATCACAGAAGAAAATGATCTTTCTTGTAAGAGACAGAAAGTCTAACTGTTTAGCTGAGCTTGGTGGTGTGCACTGAATAATCCCAGCACCCAGGAAGGTACACATGTAAGCTTGACTCAAAAAAACTTCTTCCAGTCAGACCACAGAGGGGGGCCAGCACAGTAAAGATTACTGCAGTTGGAGGCTGGGCGTGGTGGCACACGCCTTTAGCAGCACTTGGGATGCAGAGGCAGGTGGATTTCTGAGTTCGAGGCCAGCCTGGTCTACAAAGTGAGTCCCAGGACAGCCAGGGTTATACAGAGAAACCCTGTCTCGACAAACCAAAAAAAAAAATTAATGTAGACTGCAGTTGGGGGCCACTAGGGATGGCATGCATTTTGGTGGTTGTGTGTGCAGCATCCCTGAAGACTAAAGTCACCTTCATACTATCTTTCTAGCCATGAGAAGCCATGAAGTAGTAGGATGCTACTTCAGTCTCGAGATGGGAAACACGGTCAAATGTGTCAAATGTGGGCTGGCGAGATGGCTTAGGGGATAAGAGCACCGACTGCTCTTCAAAGGTCCTGAGTTCAAATCCCAGCAACCACATGGTGGCTCACAACCACCTATAATGAGATCTGACACCCTTTTCTGGTGCGTCTGAAGACAGCTACATTCTTTGGACCAGAGGGAGCAGGGACTGAGCGAGTGGAGTTGACCAGAGCAAGCAGGGCAGACTGGAGTGAGCAGAGGTCCTAAAAATTCAATTCCCAACAATCACATGAAGGCTCACAACCATCTGTACAGCTACAGTGTACTCACAAACATAAAATAAGTAAATAAATCTTTAAGAAAATTTTGTCAAATGTAACAGGTTTGAGAGTTTTAGAGGAGTTAGAGGGAATCAAGGAATTAGGTACCCATCATTCAGCTCTCTACCTCCACACGGGATGGACACTTGGGACAGATGTTGGTTCTGTTATAAAGAAGACCGACATGGCTCAACTTCTAGCATATTTTCATGTATGTGCTCCAAACATTCAAATAACAAAATACAAGTAGGAAGGTTTGTGCATTGTTACATCAATTACATTTGAAGACTTTCCTTACGTTGGGAATTATTTCAGAAGTTAAATGCTGTGCCCAGCTCGAACTCCAGAAACAAAATTGTGTGTGTGTGTGTGTTTTAAGCTATGGATCCTGTGTCAATTAGTTATATGAGCCTGGACAGTACACTTCTTTGTACTGCATTATATTTTATCTTGAGAATTTTTACATTAAAATGTCTCAAAACTAGCACCATTAGATAGTTTCATAACTCAACTAAGAGTTAAGCATTGCTAAACACCCTCTCCCTTACATGGTCTAGTATGTCCAGTAGAAAATTACGTATGGCCTGAGGAGAAGGAAATACACTGTTGTGCAAGCGGTTCCTGGATGATTAACTGGGTTAGACCCGTAAGAAAGGAAAGAGTCACACTCCAACCAACATGCCAAATTCAAATATAATAAAAGTAGACGTATTCCATAATGCCAGACTTAACTTATTCTATTTTATTGGACATAAATCCTTCATAAATCCATGGATGGAATATCTGTCCTTACATAGGAAAGGCAAATGATTCTGTAGGAATTTTTTTCCACAATACATGGGAATTTGTGCTTTCTACTTTGCTCAGACACACTGAAAAACTCACCTAGTGGCCCACATGGTCCCGTTTCAGAAGTGCTCCATTCACGGGTACTCCACTGGCTCTCTGTCTAGAGAAGGTGATCTAATTCTTATGATATTTTAAGGTTCCCTGTTAATTTAGACCTTGCTCTTTTGTTTGTTTTAGACTGCGTTATTTTTAAAGAAATCTCAAGGATAGTTATCCAAACTTTCAGTTCGCTCCAACTTCCTTTGAGTGGTCAACTTTAGATTACTGTGTCTGCTTTCTAAAGACTGTGTCTGCTTTCTAAAGTTTCTAAAGACTCAAAATGAATTATTTTCCCTCCCTTCTTTCTAACCAGTTCACTAAACTCTATAAAGTTTGGTGTTGAGAGGAAAAGAAGCCTGAGACTTGAGTCTTTGAGGCTCCTAGGAACTTTCACTCATATCTGCATCGCAGGAACCTCTCTCACATGCCCAGTGAAAAAACTCACGAGTTTGTCAGAATTAACTGCATTTTAATTTATAAAAAGTTTATAATTGATACAAGATTTCAAAGTGATAGCTTTTGTATAATAATGAGATACAAGATTTCAAAGCATAATGAGACCCAGGCAATTAAGATCCTGTTTCTGGTTCTTTTGCTAATTAGTTCTGTGATCTTAGGTAACACATAATCTCTCTGGGATTTATGTCTCTTCACTTCACAAACAAGACTGCTGTCCAGATGAATTTGAGGGGGCCATTTCCAAATCTAAAAAACAAACTCAAAGCTTTGCAAAAAACAAGATGACAGCATTTGGACAGGACTCATCTGGCCACCAAAGGAGTCCTTAATGAATTATACATAACTGGTGGTTATTCTTGTAGCAATTAATGCTCGTATAAACTCTTAGAGGTCCTAAATTGTGCTTGTGAGCTGCATGCCCCAGCATGCCCTCAGAGCAAGAACCACTGTTTCTTTGGATCATGGAGAAGTCAAGGGATGGCCTCAGCACCTTTCGGCTCCAACTCCTAGGGACAGCTCACCAGCTCATTGGAAAGGCTGTCTTCTAATACAACAATTTGATTTTCACTGCTATAATCTTAACAGAAGCTAACAAAAACCAGAGAGTTTCTCCTTCAAGAGATATGTCAAAAAAAAAAAAAAAAAGGAAACCCGATAAATAGACAAACTTTAATTAGAAAACTTTAGACACTTTAGGATAAAGCCTTGGCAAGCACCCACATTCTTGGGTACCACATAGCATTGTTTTCTGGGCGTATAGTTTGTCCCACAGGTAGCATGTAGCATGGTTTTCTAGGTTTATAGTTGATTCTACAACGTTTCCCACTTTAGACATGAAAAATTCTAAGTAGTAATGAAAGCCATCCCATTTCTCTGCTCTTCCTTCACCCGGGACAGTTATTAATATATAACTATTTATTAATTCTTGTTTACTTACTGTGCGTGGGTTTGTGCATGTGCTAGTGAATACATGTGTGCAGGTTCATGTGTGTTTGTCTGAGCACATACATGTGGCGGCTAGAGGATAACTTTGGGTATTGTTCGTCAGACTCTGTTCACTTAAAAAGACAGATTTATTTTATTTTAAAATTATGCATATGTGTATTTCATTTTTGAATCATCTGTGTGGAGGTATGTGCACATAAAAGCAGGTTCCCATGGTGGCCAGAGGAGGACATTTTATCCCATGGAGCTGGTTGTACAGGTGGTTGTGAAATCCCCAGTGGGGTGTTGAGAACTGACCTTGAGTCCTCTACTAGAATGCTTGTTGAAGCCATCTCTCCAGCCCCCCAGGAACAGACCACCTTCAGGGAATATTTTACAAGGCCAGGGTAGATGAACTGCAATATAGATTCTAGTCAAAAGATAAGAACCACTCAATCATGGTTTAGCGCAGAGTTTGGCAATCCCTCCTTCAGAGGCTTACAGTGACCTTCATTCAGGAGAGTGAATGGCTATTTGAATTATATACGGAAACTTGTTGTGTGCCTGCTTTTTAAGCCAACAATACATTTCACATTGTCTAGCACGTGCCACTTACTTCAGATCCTCTCCCTCCTTTCAGTCCTTGTCCACCCTGGTCACCTGGTTCACCCTTTAATAGGAGCCAAGAGAGAAATATCATGTAAGGCAGACAAGAAATGAACTATGTTAATGGGATTTTCTTTAAATTCAGAATTAAAGAATACTTTCACAACATACTGGGGGTCCTTGCTGTCCAGTGGCACCCCTGAGTCCTGGCACACCCATATGGCCCTGGGAATAGAAAGGATTACATTAATTCAAGTAAGTCTAGTCATGTGGCCTAGTCATGTTATCAGCTAAAATGGAAGCAGAGTATTCTAGAACTTAATTTAAATACAGTCTTCTTTAAAACAGAATAGAAAATATTAGTTGAGGGATATTTTGCTGAATCTGGTATGTTATGCTGGACAAATATCATATTTTAAAATATTAATTCATGCAGAGGGTTGAATGGTGATTAAGATGGTGTATGACCTTCAAAGCCTATAAATGTGATATGACTTGGAGAAGAAGTCTTTATAGATGTCACTACACTAAGGATCTCCAGGGCATCCGAGCCAGCTGCAAAGCTCAGGCACAGTTTGCTGCTTCCCTGGCTTGTCGGAGCATGGCGACCTTTCCACAGCGACCACAGCTTCACCAGCTGCCTCTTTGGACTCTGTGAGGTTGTGGCACAGTTCTCGCCAATGAGAAACCACTTCCTGAGAGCTCCACTTCATCCTCTGCTATGTCTTGGTAAACACTGGCAACTTCATTTTGTGAAACAGCAAAAGTTAAATGTGAGTCAGTGAAGGGTTTGGTGGAGTCTGTCTGTGAGAGAGCATGAGGGAAGTGGTGGATTCCTCCTTACGGCATCAGTGAACTGATTGGCCATGGGGTCCTGCAAGCAAAGAGGGGACAAGTTCGATCTCAGAGGGACCACTTTCCAGATGAAGCAGTGAGGACTTCCTGGTAGAGGAAGGGGTGTGAGAAGCACAGATTTGAGGGACAGAATTGGTAAGTGGATTTGAAAGGGCTACAGCTGCGAGTCTAGTTAGAGAGCTACTGAAATAACCCAGACAGAAGGCATCTTGAGAAGATCAGTGTAATAATAGTGATCTTATGTCTAGCTGCTTGTCCAGTCAGCTTGGCTAATCTAAATCTTTCAGAAGTGACCACAGAGCATTGGCCTTGAGGCAGAGATGTATTGGGTGAAGTAATCTATAGGGTCATTACTACAAGTATAGTACACATAGGGCTTAGAACTAAACATTATACAAGATAGATTTAAGGCACTACATAATTAAAAAAAAACTAGCAAAAATAGAGCAACACAAGACAGTAAAATGTGTTGAGTGACATGAAAGCAGTATTATAGGGCTTCAGGGTGAGTCTAGGGATAAGAAAGCTAGAGACAAATTTTAGGTGTCAGATAGGGTCTATGTCAGCGTGATGTGATGTGAGGGTGGGAGGGGGCAAGGAATCTTGTGAATGAGTCATAAGACTGAAGCGACAGGGAACCTGGCACTGTAAACAAGAGTCAAGAGCCAGAAGGCAAGAGCAGGAGCTGCCATCAACAGGAATGCCAGTCCAAAGTAAGTCCGAGGGAGTTTGGAATGCTGGGCCAAACCTTTTGGGTAATTACATTTATTTTGTAGCTTGCAAGGATTACCTTATAGCCTTCTTCGCCATGTTCCCCTGTCTCTCCTTGCTCCCCCATTGGCCCCTAAAGAGATCACACACAAAGACAACCAGTTTCATGGCTGTAATGCTGCAATTAGGGTGCTTCATTCTTTTGCCAAAAATATCTCTGTCAAGGTATAGTAGCTTCTTTAAGCCTGCTACATGTAACTGAAAAATGGTTGACTCTCAAGGGATGTCAAAAGCGCTACACAATTAAAAACTTAATGGTTTATATAGTTGCCACATGATTTCAAAATGTTTAAATCCAGTTATCAGAGCTAATACAACAAATTAAAACACAGATATAATCAGTATGAGGTTTACTGTTAAAACAGAATTATACGCATATAATCTCATAATGAATCTATGGAAAAATATTGAAGAAATAATGCTTAGTAAAACCTTGAAATTTTATGAGGATAATACCATATTATAAATCTTATAATTTTTGTAATGTGAAATGAGTCGAACTGAAATTTATGCAAAAATTAATTGTATTTATTTTACAGGCTTCTTCAACTAACCTAAAAAAGTAAGGCTTATTTTAAAAATATTTCTCATCTAAATAATTTGATATGGTAAGCTGTTCAATTATAATCTTTAAAACTTACATAGAGTATCAGTTTCCACACAGGAGAATTTACTATAGACTATTGATAGGTGAAACGTACTTTACTCCTAAATGCATGGTTAGTCGGTGCAACGCAAAGACAGAGACTCTGATCCCTGTTCTGGGGATCTGGTTTAAATCTCACCCCTATCTCATGTCTACCGGGAGATCCCATTGTAATTATATTTTTAGTCCCCAAATATTTATTTTATTTCAGTAGACAGAATCTGATTGACATTCCAGAACCTGAAAAATTAAATACTATTATTCTCTACTTGGTAATTTTTTTCTGTTTGTTGGATAATTTTTATATTTTTGCCAAGTATTTCCCTCAAAGTCAGTGATTCTCGACTTTCCTAATGCTGCTACCCTTTAGCACAGTCCCTCACGTTGCCATGACTCCCAACCATAAAGTTATTTTTGCTGCTACTTTACAACTGTAAATTTTGCTGCTTAATGAATTGTAATGTAAGAATCTGATATGCAGGATATCTGACATATGACCCCTGTGAAAGGGTCATTGACCCCCAAAGAGGATAGACTAGCACATACTTCACAAGGACACTTAAACACTCATACAGAGAGATTGCCTTTAAATGAAGTGTCTTGATTTAGCTTGAAACATTCTTTTCTACAGTAAAATATCAATGGCAACAGTAGCTACAGAGCCAGATCAAATATACAGTGGGACTGTATATTCTGATGTCATGCCTCTGGCATCCTTATTTTGAATAATACTACATGAAAAAATGGAAAATACAACCAATATGCTTATTTTTGTGAACTAAGCATTATCCATCCACTTAAATGTATATATGTCTTTCACATCTCCCTTTAGCCTTAAACATCGTACAATTGGTTATTCAGATACCAAAGTTACACTAGTGGCCCTGTCTCAAAACCAGTGATGACAGTTTGTCTTTAAAATGTTGGATTTGAAGGCTCATAGGCCCATGGTCTTGAAAAGCTGTAATGACAAATCAGTAAAAGCTGGCAAACCATTTGTCAACTGCCAGTAAATTCTAATAAACACGTATGGATTAGGTTTTTATAAAAATACTTCAGATATGCACACAGGGGAAAAATTCCTGAACAGAACAACAATGGCTTGTGCTGTAAGATCGAGACTCAACAAATGGGACCTCATAAAGTTGCAAAGCTTCTGTAAGGCAAAAGACACTGTCAATAAGACAAAAAGGCCACCAACAGATTGGGAAAGGGTCTTTACCAATCCTAAATCAGATAGGGGACTAATATCCAATATATATAAAGAACTCAAGAAGATGAACTCCAGAAAATCAAATAAGCCTATTAAAAAATGGGGTACAGAGCTAAACAAAGAATTCTCAACTGAAGAATACCGAATGGCTGCCCCACCAGGGGATCCATCCCATATACAACCACCAAACCCAGACACTATTGCATATGCCAGAAAGATTTGGCTGACAGGACCCTAACATAGCTCTCTCGTATGAGTCTATGCCAATGCCTGGCAAATACAGAAGTGGATGCCCACAGTCATCTATTGGATGGATTACAGGGCCCCTAATGAAGGAGCTAGAGAAAGTACCCAAGGAGCTAAAGGGGTCTGCAACCCTATAGGAGGAACAACAATATGAACTAACCAGTAGCTCCCAGAGCTGTGTCTCTAGTCGCATATGTAGCAGAGGATGGCCTAGTGGGCCATCAGTTGGAGGAGAGGCCCTTGGTTTTGGGAAGATCATATGCCCCACTACAGGGGAATGCCAGGGCCAGGAAGCAGGAGTGGGTGGGTTGGGGAGCAGGGCATGGGGAGGTTATAGGGGGCTTTGGGGATAGCATTTGAAATGTAAATGAAGAAAATAGCTAATAAAAATATATAAAAAATAAAAATACTTCAGGAACAAATCTGATCTTTATAATTAGAGAAATATTTGCCCTAGAAAACTAAATTATCGGTGTATTAGTTTTGGACTAGTATTTTAGGACTCTGTGTTGCATTCCATGTTGAAAGTTTGAGTCAGAGTTAATTTTCCTAGATATGCATCTCGGTGGAGGAGTGTGACTCCTGCACTTTTTCATATCTGAGACTTTTACATTATGTACATGGTATAGAGGTAAATATTGAGTTACTGTAAGGCCCAGTGGTAAGACTAACCAAACAGAGCTCTGTAAAGACATGACCGGCAGACATCAAAAGCTCTTGACTGATTTCATCTTAGGAACCAAAATAATGTGAGAAAAGACATACTGGTTCACCTGGAGGCCCAGGAGGTCCCAGAACTGTGCTGTCTTCTCCTGGGTAGCCCTAAAAGAAATATAGGAATTTATTAACACAACTTAGTTCAGAAAGTACATTTAAAATACTCTTGTTACTTTCTAATGTGTTTTTTTGGCTGTATTTAAGTGAAAACTTTGTAGTTAAGAATTAAGTGTATCATATTTTATATAGGCTTCTATTATGTATAGAATCTTTTATTGGACATGTTAACCTGTTTTAATTACACAAAACTAATCATAAATTTTCTCGACATGTATACTTTCAATTAGATTACAAACTGAGCCATGCTGTAGTTATTACTAACTCGTTAGGAAATTAAACTCTAAGTTAATATTTGTGTGCTTATGGCAATGTTATCCAGCACATCATATCCCCTTTCAATAAATAATTTTGCTTTTATGAAACTGTGTATCACAAAGGACCTTTACATATACTGTTTCACCTTAATCTCCAATTAATCCATAGAAAATATTTCCTTGGTATTTATATCCTCCTAGAATCTGCAAATTTTCTAACTTGAAAAGTAGCCCTTCTATCTCTTAACAGTATTTTCATGCATTCATTTAGAAAGAAATCATAGGTTTCATACATAACTTTGGAAGTAAAAGGCCAACACACACACACACACACACACACGCACACGCACACACACACGCACACACACACACACACACACGCACACACACACCTTTTCTCCTTTGGGTCCTGGCAATCCAGAGGGTCCTGGTTGACCTTGATGGCCCTATAAGAATAGCAACAAGTAAAGAGCAAGTCCCCAGACCAAGCAGATGTGCTATCTGTTGCTACCGACCCCATGCTGTTACTCATTGCAGTTTTCTGAGAAGAAGTGCAAGGCACACTTTACAGAAGGTTGAGAACCAAAATATCACAATGCCTTATCAAGGAAAAGAAACATTTTTAAATAACAGTGTTTATTTTACTTTATTTTCTCAAGTTTATTAGAACTTTATCTTTTTGGTGGTGGATATATATGAAGCTCCACAATGACTATTATAATTAATTATACAGACATTTATTGAGACTTTGTGTCTAATTTCATTGCATATTTTTTCATTCTCATGTTATTTATAATAAAATTTTAATAAATGAAAAGTGAATCTTAGTTTGCATATTTGGTATATAATATGAGCTAAAAATGCCTTCTTGTCTGTGAATAATCATTTATTTAAAATCAGAAATGTTTACTCTGTATCCTGGGATTCCTGGTTCGCCTTCAGGTCCCATCAATCCTAATGGACCCTAAAAAATCAAAATAAATATGAGGGAAAATAGACAATTGTGTGAATCATTCAACATCTTTGCCTATTATTCAAACATTTACCTTTAGGTTTTCATGGTTTGAAATTCTACCCAGTAAATCAGGAAAACACAAAAATGACACCCCCAATTTTTGTCCGTGTTTCTCCAGGACCAAAAAGTCCCACAAACCATGTTTCTAGTTCATTTCTGGTATATCCATACTCAATAATAATAAAATAAACCACATTCACTTATTATAATACTGCTGGCCCCTAAATAGCTCTTTAAAAATGCAGGTTTTGTCTGTCAAAGTTTGTGGTCACTGAATATCAGAAAGTGGAACCTGATAGTATTTGCTGCTGTGACTCCAGGATTCAGAACAGCTCTGTTCTCAGAGGTGATTCCAGATGCTTTCTGGAGTAGGATTTTAAATTCAGGCCAAAGTTGATGGAATAGAAATACTGGAAATGCATGTATCATGATCACAATAAGATTATTGTTATCAGTATTTTACCGATGACCAAGCTATACAAATTAAAGACTGATCAGCAAACACTCTTACTGTATCAAAGATATCACTCAGACAGCTGAAAAACGGCTAATGTAATGATGATAAAAATGCCTTATTTTTCATATTATCTAAGAGTTTGCACAGTGGTTTCTCCTGTTTGGGTCTCAAGACAAAGGAAGTAAGGAAATAAGGCACAGAATAGGTATGTGATCTGCCATGTATTATACTAAGCAGGTGTGAGAATCTGTGTATAGAGTTACATTTGATCAAGTCGCTTCAATATATCTCACACAGAATGCACATTTTGCTATATTTCTTAAAAAGTTCATATTACAACTATTAACCGTAGATTAGAAATTTTGAAAGGTTTGGACAGAAACATGTTTCAGCTTAAGAAAGAACCACGAAAAGCCAACTTAAATGAGAATTCAGACATGATATATTACAGGGCTTTTTATACATAATTTCTGGACCAAAATTTTGTGACTTGAGCCAAAATTATGTCTGAACATATGCAAAGAAGAAAATTATTTTTGATGTGCAAACAAGTTTCAAACTCTAAAACACAGAGATTGAAAGAGCAGGGTGGGGCCGGCTTGACTAATTTGGGAAAGGAGCTGGAGGCTCTTCCTGTTTCCTTGCTTGTTCTGGGTACTGAACGGCAGCAGCATTTCCTCAGAGGTTAAATGAGGCAGCCTTGTAAGTGTGTCCAGAAAGGCAGGCAGAACTTAAGACTGCTGCTGGCTCCAAGACGGATACCTGGGAGCTGCCACTAGGAGACATACAATGTGTGAGGGGTAATGAAAATAGGGACCACAAATCTTAATGTATCTGCTAGATACGGGGTGACAAAAAGTTGAGCTTGGGGAGAGGAGAGGAAGTAACAGCTTCCTTTAGAAATTGGTGGGAAAATAAGAAGAGAGTGCCAAGGATTTCAGAATATAATATAATAGGGATATGCGGAATCTTGTGCTCACACACCTATAGAAAACACATGACTACAAATGTTCAGTGCATAATGGTCTCAAACAAAAAATTTAACAAAGTTTTTCAAAACAGGAATCACAGATTCTTGGAATAGGATGAGACACAAGAAAGGAGCAAAAGACAAAAGAGGGAATCTACTTAAATTTTAAATTCTTTAGCATAACTCTTCCTGAGAAGAAAACAAAGTCAGTAATTACAAGTGAATGCTGGGGAAATACCAACATAAAAAATAAAGAGAAATATAGCCAGTGCCAGTCAGAGAAAGGTAGATTAAAATGTATTTACTAAATAAAGAAAAAAAGGGGCCTCCCCGTGGCCATCAAATGTTTGTAGAAGGTTCTAACTTTTCTCTGGGATTTCCAGCTATTTTATTACTTTTGGGTTAAGTTTTTGAGGGGCTCTAAGGTTTTGGAGTTGCCCAAGAAGCTTGGTCTTTAATACTTTGTGTGTGTTTCTTGCTGTGGTTTGCACATCTTTTGGGATAGATGTGTCACTCAGTTACATTTTTCTTTTTTCTTTAACTGTATGTGAGCTTTCTTACATGATACCAACTTATGCTTAGAGGGAGATGCTGCAAGATTTTGATCACATTGTGAACCCTGAGACTGTGAACGGGAAAACCCTTTTTTCTTGTGTTGTGGCTCAGCCATTAACACACAACTTTAACCCAGAGAGCTTTCTGTAAACAAGAGCTAAATGAAGTCAACAAGCAGAGCAAGGCACCAGTTGGCAGGGTGTGAACCTAAGAAAACCCAGGAAAGAGGAAGGAGGGTCTTTGGGTTGAGGGTGTTTAAGACTGTGTGGAGAAGGAGAATGACTGGGACATCAATGGAGTAGGAAGGTCAGCGGGTGTTCTCTCCACCTCTCTGAGCTAGCAGGCTTCCAAGTCTTCATTTGATGTAAATCAAACGTTTGGGATTTTGTTTTAAAAACAAATGAAAGCAGTAAGCAACTTTCATAGATGCAATGATCTGATAATAAGCTGTCATTAAGATGTAGTTAAAAAAAGAAAATCAATCACGTGAGCATCCCAGCTTCACTCCCGAAAGTCTAAGAACCGGAAGAGATGGGACACTGTTTGTGTAAATGTGGCATGGTGACTTTTTTTTTTTTATTATGTAAGTACATAATTTATTAGCACACAGAGTTCAGGAATCATCTACTATAATGAATTGGGTAGAGTTAAACTGTTACATGGTTGATATCCTCAACATAGAATTGGGAGGAAAAACAAATAAATACAACAAATGATGTTTCCCCCCAAATTGGTTTCTGTTAAATACTGGTTAAGTTACTATATATTTTTTTAATATTTTTTATTATGTATTTTCCTCATTTACATTTCCAATGCTATCCCAAAAGTCCCCCATACCCTCCCCCCCCACTCCCCTATTAGATATGGCTACTCCAGCTTGTTTCTTTAGACCATTTGCTTGGAAAATTGTTTTCCAGCCTTTCACTCTGAGGTAGTGTCTGTCTTTTTTCCTGAGATTGATTTCCTGTAAGCAGCAGAAGGTTGGGTCCTGTTTGTGTAGCCAGTCTGTTAGTCTATGTCTTTTTATTGGGGAATTGAGTCCATTGATATTAAGAGATATTAAGGAAAAGTAATTGTTGCTTCCTATTATTTTTGTTTTTAGAGTTGGCATTCTGTTTTTGTGGCTGTCTTCTTTTTGGTTTGTTGAGGGATTACTTTCTTGCTTTTTCTAGGGCTTGGTTTCCATTCTTGTATTGGTCTTTTTCTGTTATTATCCTTTGAAGGGCTGGATTCATGGAAAGATAATGTGTGAATTTGGTTTTGTCGTGGAATACTTTGGTTTCTCCATCTATGGTAATTGAGAATTTGGCTGGGTATAGCAGCCTGGGCTGGCATTTGTGTTCTCTTAGGGTCTGTATAACATCTGTCCAGGATCTTCTGGCTTTCATAGTCTCTGGTGAAAAGTCTGGTGTAATTCTGATAGGCCTGCCTTTATATGTTACTTGACCTTTTTCCCTTACTGCTTTTAATATTCTATCTTTATTTAGTGCATTTGTTGTTCTGATTATTATGTATCGGGAGGAATTTCTTTTCTGATCTAGTCTATTTGGAGTTCTGTAGGCTTCTTGTATGTTCATGGGCATCTTTTTCTTTAGGTTTGGGAAGTTTTCTTCTATAATTTTGTTGAAGATATTTGCTGGCCCTTTGAGTTGAAAATCTTCATTCTCATCTACTCCTATTATCCGTAGGTTTGGTCTTCTCATTGTGTCCTGGATTTCCTGGATGTTTTGAGTTAGGATCTTTTTGCATTTTCTTTGATTGTTGTGCCGATGTTCTCTATGGAATCTTCTGCACCTGAGATTCTCTCTTCCATCTCTTGTATTCTGTTGCTGATGCTTGCGTCTAGGGTTCCAGATTTCTTTCCTAGGTTTTCTATCTCCAGCTTTGCCTCACTTTGGGTTTTCTTTATTGTGTCTACTTCCCTTTTTAGGTCTTGGATGGTTTTATTCAATTCCATCACCTGTTTGGTCGTGTTTTCTTGCAATACTTTAAGGGATTTTTGTGCTTCCTCTTTAAGGTCTTCTACCTGTTTAGCAGTGTTCTCCTGTATTTCTTTAAGTGAGTTATTAAAGTCCTTCTTGATGTCCTCTACCATCATCATGAAATATGCTTTTAAATCCGGGTCTAGCTTTTAGGTTGTGTTGGGGTGCCCAGGACTAGGTGGGGTGGGAGTGCTGCGTTCTGATGATGGTGAGTGGTCTTGATTTCTGTTAGTAAGATTCTTATGTTTGCCTTTTGCCATCTTGTAATCTCTGGAGTTAGTTGTTATAATTGTCTCTGGTTAGAGCTTGTTCCTCCTGTGATTCTTTTAGCCTCCATCAGCAGACCTGGGAGACTAGCTCTCTCCTGAGTTTCAGTGGTTAGAGTATTCTCTGCAGGCAGGCTCTCCTCTTGCAGGGAAGGTGCCCAGATATCTGGTGTTCGAACCTGCTTCCTGGCAGAAGTTGTGATCCACTCACAGAGGTCTTAAGATCCTGTGGAGGGTCCTGTGTCTACCTTACAGGTGTCCTCAGACTCCACGCCCAAGGTACCCCTGTGCTGGCGTGGACCAGAAGGGACTTGTGCCCCTGATCAGGCTGGGTTTTCTGCTTCCCTAATTAATGCAGTCTCAGGTCCCGTGAGATTGGATTGGAACAGCAGCTGTGTTCCACTCACCAGAGGTCTTAAGATCCCGTGGAGGGTCTTGTGGGTAGCTTGCGGGTGTCAGCCGACTCCATGCCCTAGCTACCCTGGTGCTGGTGGGACCGGAAGGGACTTGTGCCCCTGATCAGCATGGTGACTTTTTAAACCAAGTGTGTTAACAAGAAGCCAGAGGAGGAGAAATGGGCACAAGAACAGAGTAAATCGAGGAAAAGCAGGAGAGAGAAACAACGGGGCAGGGGAACTCGGTATCCACATGCAGAAGAACAGAAGTAAATTAATTCTACATCTTTCCATTGTTCACAAATAAACTCAAAATGGATCATAGACTGGAATATGTCATAAGGGAAACTTTGACCCAAGCAAATGTAGCAGAATTTAGTAAAACTTTAGAGCTCCTAGTTGAAACTACCAAAGAAAGAAGTTTCTCTGAAAGACGAAAGTGTATTTTGAAAATAATACTTGACCCTGAGATCTCTGGAGTGTTCGCACGAGGGACAGGTCATGTGACCCAGTCATTGCCACTCTCTGAGTTCCAGTCAGTGGAATAGGTTAGATGAGTAAACTGAGAGGATGGTATCTCTCTTCATCTGGAGTTTATTAATTGAATGTATGCTCAAAATATGGAAATAAATAGATTTCTTACACAGCACTAATAGGCTGAAAAGGAGATTATATTAATCTGAATAAAATTTATTGAAAACCAGAATACACCTCATACAAAAGAAGATGCAATAGTCCTAATCAGAGCTATGTGAGCAGTGAGTAAGCTGAAAGATGTCTTCTGTTTCTTTGTAGAAAGGTCAGATACTAGTGGAAACTGAAGGGCTGATTCTAAAGTTCACACATAAGATACGTATAAGAGCCAGGCTTCTCTGAGAAGGGAGCACGGTGGTGTCTGCTCTAACAGATCCCAGAGGACGAGATGGCGTGATTGACAGAACAGAGCTGTGGACCGGAGACAGACTGGATGAAGAAACCACTGAATATAATGCAGCCTTATACGAAAGTGGAAGAAAATACATTGTGTGTTCAATAACAGAATTAAAAAAAACATTCAGTGGAGGGAAGACAAACACTCTTTCCCATAACTATGAAAAAAAAATCTCTATATGGTATAAGGAATTAAAAACAATGTTATAAATGTATCAGAATGAGAATATGGAAGGAAATTTTGCATACTTTAGGTGGGAATAGAATTTCTAGGGAATAAATAAAATCTAGAAAATGTAAAGGAAAATATTGAAAACTTTGACTATTAAAATTGGAACATTCTGCTTAGCAAAAGACACAAAATTAATAGATAATTGACAGAAAAGGAGTTGTTTATAATTTATTCTGTAACATGTTTGACAAATTATATCAACACTTCATGCTTATGTGTAACGATTGCAAATCGGGAAGAAAAAATAGCCACCAAATGGAAACATGTAGTATGTATGTGTGTACATGTGTATATCCCTATACACACATGTATATTTATTGACAGGAAACTTTCAGGAGAAATATATATTAAATAGGTATAATAAGGAAAATTTAAATATGATGGTAAAATTACATATATATATATATATTCTCATTTATCAGATTATCAAACACTAAATGAATTAATATGAAATGTGAACAGTGGGGTTGTATCTTCACAAAATGGACCAAACAGGCTGTGTGATTTGTGCATCAATAGACATATATAGCAATAGTAATCAAGGAAAAGGAACCCATAAATTTGAGAGGGAGGGGTCATGAGAGAGGCTCAAGGGAGGGGACACAGGAAGGAAAGAGATGAGAGGAGAGAAAGGGTCATAATTACATTTTAATTAAAAATGTATATTTGAATTTTTAAAGGTGAATACTTTTACAGAAAAAGTTCCAAAAGTAGAAGCTTATATTAAGGGCAATATTTAGGGCTGCATTAATTCTGATGTTTATTAATATTAACCACATTATTTAATGTTTAAAAAAAACAGGCAAAACCAGAGAAATATTAACAGAAACTGACTTAAGGCTGGGCAGTGGTGGCGCACGCCTTTAATCCCAGCATTTGGGAGGCAGAGGCAGGCGGATTTCTGAGTTCGAGGCCAGCCTGGTCTACAGAGTGGGTTCCAGGACAGCTAGGGCTATACAGAGAAACTTTGTCAAAAACAAAGAAAGAAAGAAAGAAAGAAAGAAAGAAAGAAAGAAAGAAAGAGAGAGAGAGAGAGAGAGAGAGAGAGAGAGAGAGAGAGAGAGAGAGAGAGAGAAAGAAAGAAAGAAAGAGAAAGAAAGAAAGGAAGGAAGGAAGGAAGAAAGAAAGAGAAAGAAAGAAAGAAAGAAAGAAAGAAAGAAAGAAAGAAAGAAAGAAAGAAAGAAAGAAAGACAGAAAGAGACTTAAGGCCTGAGTATTCAGGTGTCAGTAGATAATGGCAAATTTTCTTGAGAAAGCAAAAGGACCCGGGCTCTCGAAGGCCTTGGTGACAGGCCTGGCGTTGGCTATGTAAAAGGAGAAGAGATTAATGCACCCACATGTTATAAATAAGTTCATGAATAGAAGATTATCTTTCAAATGTCTTCCTTTCATGCTATGATTTTCTGAACGGTCCATCACAAACCAGCAATACAAGTTTGCAGTCACAGGCTCGGAAGCATCACACTTCAGCTCTCCATGTCAGGCAAAGTTCACGAAAAAGATGAGCTATTAGTAGATGCTGGGGAGATTTGCCCCAACCGTTTAGGAAGATAATCTCCCATTCAAGCAGGACAGGTCCAAGAGATGGATGGAAACACATTTCAAGTTCACTTAATTTTCAAAGCAATTTGCCAACATGACAACAGCTTCAAATGGATATTAAATCCTGATTTGAGGTGCTCAGTGTATAAACTTTCCTACTGAACTTTGGAGTTAAAAATCAGATTTTTTTTAAAACTTCATTTCATATTTTATTTCCATTTTCAATTTTCTCTTTCCTTCTTCACGTCTAAAACCCACTAAGCTGTTTAAGACTGTGGAATGCTTGCAATTCCCGCCATCCCACAGAGATGGATTATGTTCAGTGGAACCTTTGTGTCCTCTGTAAAGTCAATCAAGATGACTCTCTGAGAGCATGCACGGTTCTTTTCCATCCCCAGTGAGTCAGTGCTGAAAAGAAACCAAATACTGACCACAGCACCTCGAGTTCCTCTGGCACCCTTCGGGCCATTTTCCCCAACGCTTCCAGGGGGTCCTCTGCTTCCAGCTTCTCCCGTGGGCCCTACTTGTCCTTTATCACCCTGTGGATGACATTAATGTGACTGAAATTAGATTTATTAACTCATTTAACTATACCATATGCTTGGATGACTCAGAGGACATGTGGCAAGCAGAATTCTCTGGATTACTCTTATCGCTACAGCCCACCTTGTTTTGTGAGGCGGGGCCTCACTGGGTATCTCTGATTGGTCTAGAGCTTATTATGTAGACCAGGTTGGCCTTGGCTTGTAGGTGATCCTCCTGTTTCTGCCGCCTGACTGCTGGGATTACGGGTGTATGCTATACCTGGTTTAAGTTTGTGTTAATTATTAATTTTTCTTCAAGTTACCAATACCACAGGTTATCATTAACAACAAAAGTTACCATCGCATGTCATTTAGACCTAATAAAGAGTTTGAAAAGAGATTAACACAATGGAGCTATTAAACTCAGCTATTAAAAAGAATGAATTTATGAAATTCCTAGGCAAATGGATGGACCTGGAGGGCATCATCCTGAGTGAGGTAACACAATCACAAAGGAACTCACACAATATGTACTCACTGATAAGTGGATATTAGCCCAGAAACTTAGGATACCCAAGATATAAGATACAATTTGCTAAACTCATGAAACTCAAGAAGAAGTTTGCCCCGTCTTAGAATTGGGAACAAAACACCCATGGAAGGAGTTACAGAGACAATGTTTGGAGCTGTGACGAAAGGATGGACCATCTAGAGACTGCCATATCTGGGGATCCATCCCATAATCAGCTTCCAAACGCTGACACCATTGCATACACTAACAAGATTTTGCTGAAAGGACCCAGATATAGCTGTCTCTTGTGAGACTATGCCGGGGCCTAGCAAACACAGAAGTGGATGCTCACTGTCAGGTATTGGATGGATCACAGGGCCCCCAATGGAGGAGCTAGAGAAAGTACCCAAGGAGCTAAAGGGATCTGTAACCCTATAGGTGGAACAACATTATGAACTAACCAGAACCCCGGAGCTCTTGACTCTAGCTGCATATGTATCAAAAGATGGCCCAGTCGGCCATCAATGGAAAGAGAGGCCCATTGGACTTGCAAACTTTATATGCCCCAGTACAGGGGAATGCCAGGGCCAAAAAGTGGGAGTGGGTGGGTAGGGGAGTGAGGGGGAGGATATGGGGGACTTTTGGGATAGCATTGGAAATGTAAATGAGGAAAATACCTTATAAAAATATTTTTTAAAAGTTTATAACAATAAAACAAACAAACAAACAAAAACTTCGAACTTCAATATCCATTGCAAGTAAAAGCAACGAAATGTAAGTAGCTGAATACAATAAAAAAATTCAGATGAAATATAGTTATTTTATATTTAGACCACAAATAAAGTAACATAAACCCATGTTATTTGTGTAATTAACTTCAAAGTCTGAATTCCTTGGTAAAGTTTGGCTCTCTTGGAAATAATAAAGTTAACTATTTAATATTTTTTAAAAAAGAGATTAAAAAGTCATTTTGTAAACAAAAACAAAAACAAAAACAACCAATCAGTAACTATAGCGTGCCCAGGAGGAATCCTATGTAACTAGCTTTCAAACATACTTTGCTACATACATGTCTCTCTTTTGATGTGTGCATTGTAACAGTGAGAAAACAGGCCCCGGGAGGTGCTCATTTCTACTTCGGCCTCCCAGAGGTCTGCTGCATGCAGGGAAGAAGCGAGTGTGCAGATCTGGACTTTGCAGATGATGCTCACCAGTTCAGAGCAAGAACCCACATTATTTCTTGTATGACTTCCCATGTTTTAGAAACCTGCAATGGCTTCTCTCTGGCATCACATGTACGGGCCCTTCTCTGGCACCACAACACAGGTGTTCATAAGCACCTTCCTCTTCTCAAAACAAGAACCTGCCAGCTTTACCACAGATGCTCAAGGTGGGGAACACACAGCAAACCTGGAATCAGGCAGTCAGCATCCTTGAGGCACCCCTGACCTCTCAAGAACCTGCCAGCTTTACCACAGATGCTCAAGGTGGGGAACACACAGCAAACCTGGAATCAGGCAGTCAGCATCCTTGAGGCACCCCTGACCTCTCAAGAACCTGCCAGCTTTACCACAGATGCTCAAGGTGGGGAACACACAGCAAACCTGGAATCAGGCAGTCAGAATCCTTGAGGCATCCCTGACCTCTCAAGAACCTGCCAGCTTTACCACAGATGCTCAAGGTGGGGACACACAGCAAACCTGGAATCAGGCAGTCAGAATCCTTGAGGCATCCCTGACCTCTCAAGAACCTGCCAGCTTTACCACAGATGCTCAAGGTGGGGAACACACAGCAAACCTGGAATCAGGCAGTCAGAATCCTTGAGGCATCCCTGACCTCTCAAGAACCTGCCAGCTTTACCACAGATGCTCAAGGTGGGGAACACACAGCAAACCTGGAATCAGGCAGTCAGCATCCTTGAGGCATCCCTGACCTCTCAAGAACCTGCCAGCTTTACCACAGATGCTCAAGGTGGGGAACACACAGCAAACCTGGAATCAGGCAGTCAGCATCCTTGAGGCATCCCTGACCTCTCAATGGGTTTTATTTCACTTTCCTAGGGGAGAATGGGTTGTTGTAAAGAGTCAGTCACACTGCCTCTAATGCTGATTTCACTATGGGTTTCTGGTGCTTCCTGTGATGTGTGTGTGTGTGTGTGTGTCTGTCTGTCTGTCTGTCTGTTTGTGTGAGAGCTATTTTTCTCTCTGTGTACTTCCATATATGTAAATGTGTCTCGGTGTGTGTATCTGTGTGAATCTCTGTCTCTGTCTCTCTCTCTCTCTCTTGCTTTGGACTAAATCCTTCCAGGCAATTATAAGACTCCCCAAACCAATACTGATGATAGCTGCATTATCATGCATCATGAAAGAGACTTCACGATGGTGGTATTTTCACATTTAGATATGGTAGTTAAAGCTTTACTTGGCTTTCTATTGACTAAAACTGAGACCAGTGGCTCAGGTACAGAACTGGACTTTTGGGGAAACACATTTAACTTAAAGTTAACCGTGTGAATGTGTAGTCGACAGTCACAGTCTGTTAGAAAAACTGTTACCATACTTCACCAATACTGAGACAAATTATTGATAAATACAAAGAAGCATTTTGATAGTAACATATTAGGATCATACAAATACATCAAAGATTTTGATTGTTTGGAAAAAGACAAAGTAAGCCAGTAAAAAATGTTCTTGATTTCTTTTTTTTTTAACATGAGAAAAGCAATAAAAACCAAACTTTCCAATTAAAGAACCATTTCTAATTAACCTAGGAAAAATAATAATTCCAATATTTCCTCCCAGTTACTTTACTAAAATTGTTTTCAAACAATTTTATTGATTGATATTTTTGTTTTATATCTTTCCTTGTACATGCTTTTTTTGGTAAATTAGAACCAGAAGAAAGTTTGACTTTCAAACTATAAAGAGGAAAATGTGTCCTCAGACAATGACAGTAATATGCACTCCTATTGAATTAATCGTCTGCTCTAATGACACATTTATAAATCTTTACACTTTATGTCTAATGCAAATACAACTATCACAGTACTCTGTAGATCTCTAGGCAGGAGAAGGAAGAAAGCCCACACGAAAAGATGTAAAAAACAAAAAATTACCTTTTTCCCTAGTTGACCTCTTTGTCCCGGGGTTCCCACAATTCCTTCAGGTCCCTGATCATTCGATATAAAAAAGAAATAATGATTAAAGAAAAAGCCTGAGGTTTGAATACCTCTATCAGATAATAATTAAAACAAACACTAAATATTAACAGAGGTTATTTTTCAACACTGTTATGTGTATAGTTATTTCTCACATGGGCACAATGATTAAAAGGCAGAGTTGTTACCAAGCTATAAACTTCATATGCACATGTGGTCAACAGAAACTTTAAACTGTTCTCTAGGAAGGAAGCCTCTTGAAATCCACCCACTGTAATTACAGTGAACGTGATGAAGGTGCACCCCAGTGTATTCTAGTGAGCTGCACTGAGCTCAGCATTTTGTTGAAAGAACGAGGTTTAAAAATATATCTACATGGCCAAGGCAAGTCTTAAAATACTACTGAAGTGGAGAATAAAAAGTAGATGAAAAGAAAGGAAAAGGAAAGGCAGGGAGAAAAAGGGCAGTCACAGTAAACTAAAATAATATTTTAATTTCAACTGGTAATTTGTTTACTTTGCAAAATGGAGTTTTTAAAGGAAGAGTAGAGTACTATATGGAGTTTATATCAACAATGGGCAAGTGTAATCAATAGTGGGCCGGGCTGCCGGTCCTAAAATAAGTAATAATTACAGCTTTCTTTTCATTAGTTGGAAGTGGAAGTGGAAATTTCAAATTTGTGTCTCCGAAGCTTGGCAAGCTTCTGCAGACAAGAAATAAATGGTGGTTTACCACTGTGCTATGCAGACTCTTGATAAATATTTGTTGAATGAATAAACAGATCCCCGAGGAAGTGACTCACACCCTACACTTCCCGGCAAACATTATTCTAGTCTCAGTCTCTGAGTCCAAGGTAGCCATGTCCTATTGCTGTAGTACAGCTGCACCCAGAGGTAGACATGGCAGCTGTGCTACATGGAGGACTTTTCCTTGCCGACAAACAACTTTTCCAAAAGAAGTTGATTAGCTTGCATAGAGTTTTAACTGTTCAACTTTTCTAGTTTGGGCACTTAATCTCTGCACAGTGACTGACAAATTGTTTAATTTGTTTAACGACTCTGGGGTGAGAGAGTTGACTCAGCCATTGAGAATGGTCACTACTCTTGCAGAACACTGAAGGTGCCATATACAATTACCTGACTCCAGTTGCAGGCAGATGCAAGCCCTCTGTCCTCTATGGGCATCCACATGCAAACTCATACATTCATCATACTCAAACATACCTTACATTTATATAAAAAGAAGGTCTCTGTTTACTCCTCAAATAAAAGGAGAGTCTAATAAAAAAACTCTTGGAAGAGTTACTGAGACCTGGTGAGATTACAGTGCATATAAAAACTAGAATAACATTGGCTTAGAATGAAGGGCTCAATAAAGTTAGTTTTCACTAACTTCTGCCCTTTAAGTATATTTTTCAGCACCTAAACAGATATAAAGAAAACAAAATACAAGGAAAGCCCATGTGCTCTCTCTCCATGTATAGAACAAGAGGTGAAGCACAACACTCCCTTTTACAAGGGGGAGGGGTGCGGTCTTTGTCTAGAATTCTCTGCTATTCCCATTGGCATCATGCTCTTAGGGCAGCCCACAGGTCCTTCACTTGATGCCCCACTCTTCTGCACCTTTAAACTTTGAGCAGCCACATTTTTAACCCTTTCACCTTTTTTTTCTTTTTTTTCTTTTATTAAATATTTTCTTCATTTACATTTCAAATGCTATCCCCCAAACCCCTTATACCCTCCCCCCCACCCTGCTCCCCAACCCACCCACTCCTGCTTCCTGGCCCTGGCATTCCCCTGTACTGGGGCATATGATCTTCGCAATCAATGGGAGGAGAGGTCCTTTCACCTTTTTAATCCTTTTGTAACTGCTACGGAATTCTATATTATAGCCAAGCCACCGTTTAACCGTGTTTCCTAGTGGCTAGTCTTCCTTCTCCTTGGTGACATTGCAATAAGTAAATCTGGTTGTGACCATGACAAGAGTTTTTAAGTTTTTTCTCCTTGAGTTGAATTGCTAGTTTATATTTATAAACACACTGTGTGTGGGGTGGGTGGGGTGGGGTGGGGTGGGTGTGTGAGGGTTTTTTTTTGTACACAGACAAATTTTTACACTATAATTTACTGTACAGTGATATTTTCCTTATTAACACATAGTGCATAATCAAATGATCAAACATCATTTCAAAATTGGCTCAGACTGATTCTAGGGTTTTTTTTTTTATTGTCATCCATAAGCCATATGAAATTAATCATAACATGGTAACCTTAATAATGCTCCAATAGCATGAAGGTCAAGTCATTCCATCTGCCTTGCTCCCCAGGCACCTCCAGGCTGTTCTTTAAAACTGTCTTGCCGGGCATGGTGGCGCACGCCTTTAATCCTAGAACTCGGGAGGCAGAGGCAGGTGGATTTCTGAGTTCCAGGCCAGCCTGGTCTACAAAGTGAGTTCCAGGACAGCCAGATCTACACAGAGAAACCCTGTCTCAAAAAACAAACAAACAAACAAACAAAAAAACCAAAACACAAAAAACAAAAAAACCCAACCAACCAACCAACCAAAAAACTGTCTTAATACAGGATCTTTAATCTGCAAACTCTGAGTTAATTTTCATCAGTCAAGTCCCATAGGGATTTTTTGACTGAGAGTGAAAAGTTTTCACAATGGTAATTCTTCCTGGACATGAATGCTGTTACAACTCTGTTCATTTATTTAGATCTCTTAGGATTTATCTAGGTTATATTATTCTCAAATTGTAAATATCTACAAAATTCTACAAATACTCTCTTAGGACGTAATCCAAGGCACTAACTTTTGTTGCTTATTATAATAAAATTCTTTGATGATGTTAAAGAAACAAGCCGTTCTTGTGAATTACTAATTATAATTTATAGAAATATTTACCTCATCATACAAGTGTTTCTATTTATTATATGTAAATATTGTTATTAATATTAAGAAGAAAGGAGAAATGCCAACCTTAGCTCATTTCTTAGGCATTTTCCTGCTAAGGGTAATAGTGAAAGTGTTAATATAATGCTTTAATAAATGTTTTTTGCTTCATCTATTGGAGTGACTGTATTTCTGTGTTAAACTTTGTGAAATATGTGACCACATTTATAATATTTTAAAATGTTAAACTTTTGGTTTAACAAAATACAGTTTTGGTATGAGGAAATTCACAAAACTTTTAGGTGTTATCAATATTTTTAGATGAAGCAAACTCAATATCTGTGTGCTCGCTGATATGTGTGGCCCCACCTGTCAACAACCAATTCATCTTAGGCACCACTTGTTTATGGAAGTACTTGCAATTTGTGGGTCTGAAACGCATGATTAAAATGAAAGCCTTGACACGGTTAATAACGGTACCTATGACAGAGGCATCTCTTTGAAGATAGATTGCACCATCATCTCTGCTTTCAAATCATTTCTTGCCCCATTTTCAAGTCATTAGTCTTGTCCCACAGCTCATTAAGATACTGCAGCAAATTAGAGGGTGAAGTTCTCTTCCCCACCCTTCCTACACATGTGGCTCGCTCACACACACCTGCCTCCTTCTCTGTCAGAGAAGGGAGGATCCGTTCCCTGGGTGAGGCCAGGGCCAGGATGTTCTTGATCCCAGGCCCACTCACTTACACATGACCCCTCCTTCTGAAAGAGGCTAGACTGAGTGGACCATCAACATTTCTCCTGAACGCACCATTTCTAGCTCCATCCACACAGTCCTAAAGCCACATGAGAGATTCCTCAAGCTTACGTCTCTCCCTTTTTCCCTTCCTCCCTTTCCTTCCTTCTTCTTTCCCTTTCCTTCTTCCTTTCTTCCTTTCTTCCTTTCTTCCTTTTTTCCTTCCTTCCTTCCTTCCTTCCTTCCTTCCTTCCTTCCTTCCTTCCTTCCTTCCTTCCTTCCCTTTCCCTTCCTCTGTCCCTCTGTCCCTCCCTTTTCCCCTCTGTCTCTCCTTCCCTCTGTCCTTCCTTCCCTCACTCCCTTTATCAGACATTCATTTACTTCTGCAGTTTTCCAGAAACATTTTTCTAACTTCCTCTCTTTCTAGCAATACTTTTTTGAAAGTTGTGCCTATTCCTCTCATCACTGACCTAATCTCCCATCTCTTTTCAGTTGGGCTTTTTATCCTAACTCTGAACCAATCTCTTGAAAGCCAAATCCAATGGTTATTTTACTTGAAACTTTTTTCTTTTTCTTTTTTTTTTTTTTTTTGTACTTAAAACTTTCTAAATCCTTTGTTTTCATTGCAACATGCCTCCCTGTTTTCACTTAGGTCTTAAATAAAGATGTCTCCTTCTCCATCCAGCTTTTTAATACTGGAGAGACCTCTTCTCTTTTATGCCCCCGGGTGATCTCACTGTGCCCCATGTTGTTAAATACCACCAGAATCCTCATAATTCCTGAGCCATGTCTGCCACAATCCCTTTACCTCACGATAGCTCTCCTTGAATTTCTAACAAGCTTCTCAAATCTAATTCTCAAATTCCTTTCTCTTACCCCAAACCTGGTCTCTCCCTGTCCTCCAGTCTCCATTGTAATCCAGCAACACTATAAAAATTATTAAAATACCTTTTTCTTTTGCCTATTTTAATACCAGAACTCTGTCCCTCCCTTTTATTCTGAAGCCTAAGGAGGGAATGTCTTGAGAGGACTGTTCTAGTCTCCTTTTCTTCATTTCCAACAATTTACAAGCTCAGTCTTTAAGGATTTTACTAGAGGGGAGAGGTAGGTGACTAAGACATAGAAGCAGTAAGCAGAGCTTCAGGTCTTCCCCACAAGGAGGAGTGAGGGGGCGGGGATGATTAACCGACTCCTCCTCAATCACATTTAGGTTGATGATCACCAAGCTCCAGAGGTCCTTCTGCCTCCAACACCCCCAACAGAGTTTTTAAAAGGGTGCTGGGGATTCAAACTCAGGTCCCCAGGACTATGTAGCAAGTGTTCCTACCTTCCTTCCCTCCCTTTCCTTCCTTCTTTCCTTCCAGGCTGTCCCATGTGCATCTCCTTTCTATAGTTAATCCATGTTGAGCAGACACAGAAGGCATCTTGATTTTGTATAATGAAAAAAAACCAGGCCACATTGGGATTCAGTCCTGGGTGTTGGAAGCTTTATGAGAGCAGTTACCTTGCTTGCACAAGTGCTGTATCACATCGATTGTCTCTTTAACAAGTTTATTCATTGCATGTGATTTGTGTACATTTAAAATATACAACACTCTCATTTGTAGTGGAGTCCATTATCTTTTTGTTGCTGTCTGTGGTTCTTTTTAAAGTTTTACCTAAGAAGTCCCTGCCTATTTTAAAGCCATGAAGATTTATCTCTCCCCTCCGCCCCCCCAGCCACATTTTCCTGCAAGGCTTTTGCAGTTGGAGCGTCAAGAGTGTCTATGAGTTGGTCTGTAGAGTGAATGGAGGATTGGTCCAGCTTTCCTTGGGCACACAGGCAGATTGGTCCAGTTTTCCTTGGGGACACAGGCAGATCAATGCTCTATCACACTTCTTTGAACAGCTCACAATTTCCCTAATGGTCTTGCCCAGTGCATCTCATGAATGCTCATCCAAACACATACTGTTTATCTCAGTTTATCCTTTGATAACTCCTGGCATTAGACAATGTTAAACAAAGTAGAAATTATGAAATGATTCTCACCAAAGACTATATCCTTCTGCTTGAATCCTTTCAATATCCCCTCCGATCTGTGAATCAAATCTGCATTCCCTACTAAGTCCCACATGTTCTGTTTTCTACCTATTTCTTCACATTTATTTAAAACATACAAAGAAACATACAAAAAACCCTAAGCTGACCTCTGACTATTCATGGTGTTGTGCTATTTTCTGGATCTAAAGGTGCCCAGCTGGCGCACTTCCACACCACTGCTCTTGCGGCTCCATCAGCCATAAAGGATCTTCCTCTAGTTCTTGGAATGGAGATGAACTCAGTCAACCATTCTTCAAGAAGGTGTTAATGGCTCCAGCATGTTATGTCTTTTATCTGTGGTGATTAGTTTTCATGGTCAACTTTCCATAATTTAGAATCATCTGGTAAGTGAGAATCCCTTGGAGAATTGTCTAGCTCTAACTGTTAGCTCATGGGCAGGCTTATGTGATATTATCTTGTTGACCTTAATTGACATGGCAAGGCCCAGCCCACTGTGGGTAGCACATCCCCTAGCCAAGTGACCCTGAACTGTATAATAATGAAGAAAGTGAGCTGAGCACATCAATCAATCAATTAAGGATCCATGACTTTAATCTCTCTGCTCTTAACTGTGAAAGTGACCAAGTCTTTGATTTCCCTCATGATATAACCTAGAATTATGAGCTTAAATTATCTCTTTTCTCACATAAGTTGTTTTTAGCAAGGGTGTTTTTATTATAGCAACAGAAACGACTAGAACACCATCCTTAACAATTACCTTTCCTGCCTTTAATCTGTTATTTTCATTCATGACACTAGTCATTATATTTTTAAACTTCACATTTTGTGCGTGATTAATTTACTTACAGCATTGTGTTTCCTCTCATCAATTGACTACAGTGTGACTATGGGCTTCACAATTCTTAGTTTCCACTCTGCATGACCAATTCTTAGCAGAGTTATAGGATCATAGAAAGTACCAGACGATGTCTGGACATGTGTATTTTATAGAATCATGCTCTGAAGGGCTGAATAAAAAAATTTTAAATGCTAAATAAGAGTGAATGTTTCTTCCTATGTGTCTCCGTGTAGGTTCATACACGTGAGTTCAGAAGTCTGCTGAAGGGTGTCAGATCCCCTGGAGCTGGAGTTACAGGTCATGTAAGCTGTCTGACATGGGAATTGAACTTCAGTCTTCTGCAAGAGCAGTTTTGGTCCTCACTGGTAAGTCAGCCCACAGCCCCAGTGAATGTGTTTTAATGCCACAGAGCCTTCTCTTCTGAAGAAAATCTATACAGAAGCTACAGGTTAAACAGACATGTGCTTTCTGATAGAAGTAGGAATATCAGGAACAGAGCCATGTTAAGTCAACAGCCATGTTGGGGACATCTGCAGGAGCCTCAGCCTGTCACTCTATGCAGTGGATATATGAAGTATAAGACCAGAGACTGGCTTGCTCAGTGATGCAGTTCTTCAGTGGGGGACCAGAGGTTTGAAAACAGTGGCAGAATAGGATCTCTGTATCGATGATGCTTACGATGGAAGAAAGCCTTAGCAAGACAGTCACAGAATATTCCCAGGTGATAAGACTTAGGTATTTTTTTTTATTCCTGAATGTCACTTAATGTCATCAACCCTAAAATTCTAATCAAAATATCCCCCGGGTTCTCAAGGAAACTCTCACTCTGCCTTAAGCAGACCAGAAAAGCATATTTCTGGGAGTCTGACTGGAGTTTTTCACTAAAGGAATAAAACAAAATAATCTCATTTTAATATGCCCTACTTTGGAGTTCTTCTCCACATGTGTTTAGAGATGAGATGCCATTGTGGTAGGTTCTTCAGATGTGGATGATGGACCATAAGTTAGCCAGATGTTCTTTCTAGTGGAGATATGCATTTGGGCAACTGAACATTTTAGAATGGAATTCATGCATAAAATATGCACATTTTCTCTTCTGCTTAGCGGAGCAACAGCTTGGATTTTGAATTTGTCAATTGATGTTTTCCTGTACACTCCCTTAACACCAATCTCATTCCTAGTCGTCCAGAATGAAGGGCTTCTTTTTTTGAAAAAAAAAAAAAAGTCTTTTCTTTAACCCCTTTCCTTGTTTATTTTGTAAAACTTGAGGTAGCATCTTGGTGACACTGCCCAAAGAACAATTTTAAAAGCACAAAATAAAACCGACATCAGGCTGCCTGATTAAGCAATAGTTCCTTGGATCATAAAATTCTTTTGAAAAAAAAATGCCACGGTATTTTTATTGAGTTTATAATCTGAAAGGCATTTAACATTCCAAAGAGAACAACAAAAAAAGAATAAAAAAAGAAACACACATGTGTTGTTGCTAAAAAAGAGAGAGAGAAAGAAAAAAGTAACCAAGATGTGTACTGGGCAGGGTTTGTCCTGGAGGCATTAGGAAGCAGATGGAGTCTGTGTTTATCATTCTCCATGCTTTGTTTGTAGCCTCTGTTCCATCTCTGCTCTCCCCATCACCAGCTGTCAGAGTCCCTGAGGATGCTACACTGTGTGCACTCGGACCCTTCTTTTCCTCCATTGTATGTTCTAGCTAGGTGTTTTAAAAGTCCTTGCTGCAATATAAGTTACTGGAGCTGCACACACACACACACACACACACACACACACACACACACACACACACCATGAGAGTGTGTGCACACATGGAAATAAAACCCACCTTTGTATGCTAGACATATGCTTATACCCCTAAGCTACATACCTGGCCCTGAAAAACATCCTTTTGTCAAGAATTATGCAAAATCACCATTTCTTGGCACTGGCCACTTTGCTTCTTTTACAAGGTAGAGCTCTGATACTAATGGAAAAAAAATTCCCTAAAAGTAATAAAACCTATCAAGAACCCTAGGAAGGTAAAGTTTAGAACCCAAAGTGAGTATTTCAATGAGGTTTAGGGGATGCTGAAATCAGACAATAAGGGATTTGCTGTCAGCTCTGGCATCTCCTACAGTATTGTGAGTCTCAATTTTTTTTCCTGGTGAAAGGAGAATAATAACATATCTAGATTCTAGGATGGTTCTATGAGAGGAGGTGCTTAATCTCAGAGGGCATCCTTAAGGTACTGGGGATGTCAGGGCACAGGGGGAGTAGGCAATTTCCCATGATAGTAAAACCAGACAGAGCAATCTTCACCCGTTGACGTTCAAATGCAGCGACTTTTTTTTTGCTTTACCCACACTTTTCTTTAATTAGTTAATTCATGTATGTAAGTGTGTGTCTACAAACATGCATGCGCATCAGGTCAGAAGAGAGCATGGGACTCCCTAGGACTGGCGTTACAGAAGACGGTTGTTAGCTCCCATGTGAGTGTGCGTGCAGTTCTCTGCAAGAACTGCAAGAGCTACGAACTGCTGAGCCATCTCTCCAGCCCCTTTATGCTCATTCATTAGATGGCAGTTTAAAATACACAGGTTCATTCCCCTATTATTTGAGGAGAATATATATTATATCATATTACATTAATTATATTCTAGCATCGTTTCTCATCGTCACGAAAGGAACCGAGGTTGCGGATGCTTGTGAGTAAGAAGAAAGCCAGTTATAGCTTCATTTGTGATATTTGGTTTGATTTTCAAGACAGCTCTTTCATTTCAGTGAGGTAAACTCAGCTGAGCTGACTAAGGCAGGGGCTACACCATCGATATGACATTATTAATTTGGATGTTAGATGCCCATGAAGAGACACACAGTAAGAACACATAACAACCGCCAACCAACTTTATAAGTCACTGCTGTGTCCCAGCCTGCCTGCCTGCCTGATGAAGTCTCCCAGGGCTGCATCCTCAGCCTTTGCAGAGCCTCACGTGGACATATAGGAGCCCAGGAGATTGTATAATGAGGAGATGAAAGATGGAAGTGTGCTGCTCAAGAGTTATCTTTCAGGGAGAAGACGTCCACAGCTCAAAGTGAACGTTGATTCTTTACAAGGCTGGGGAAGATTGCCAGGGCACAGGGAGAGGGAAATCTTGTTGTTTAGTAGAATCACAGGGACTCTTCTACCAAGGAATGAACAATCTCTAACTTAAAACAAACTTAGAGAAGGAAAAACAACGCAGCTCTCTGCTTAAAAGCATCCAATCAGAGGCAACAGTAAAGCTTTGAATTAACAACCAGCCCCAAGGCAGGAAAGCTGCACGTAGAACAGTGTCACAGATAGCTAAGAGTTTAAAACAGAGAGAAACTGCTCTCGCTTATCTACATCTTACATTTGCCCCAAGGTGAGAACATTTGTTCCCTACGACATTTTGAATTTCCTTTGTAACCCAGGAGCAGGCATTGGTACTGCATCCTGATTACAAGAAGGTTCATCTGGGGGCAAGGTGTTATTCTAGCAAGAACGTGGACTCATAGCAGAATATTTACACTAATTAAGTCTGAGACAACAGAAAACTTTCACCAAAAAAGCTTTATGTCAGAAGTTCAACAGTTTATGAAAAAGTGTCTTTCCCCCTTTGCATCCAAGGATAATCCACAGTCTGGTTTTATCATCCACTCAAGACTCAGTCAACATCTCCAGTCATCATGCAGACATAAAAGGAGGTCAAATTGTGCGTGTCAGTGTCTGTGCCCATGCCTGCCTTGTGTGTGTGTATGTGTGTGCATGTGTGTGTGCACATGGCTGTGCATGTGTGTGTGTGGTGTATACACGTGTGTACCTGTGTGTGTGTGTGTGTGCATATGTTTGTGCATGTGTGTGTGGTGTATACATGTTTGTACATGTGTGTGTGCACATGGGTGTATATATGTGTGTGGTATATATGCATGTCTGCATATGTGTATGTGGTGCATATGTGTGTGTGGTATATATGTGTGTGTGCATGTGTATGTGCTCATGGGTGTGCATATGTGTGTGGTACGTATGCATGTTTGCATATGTGTGTGTGTTTATTTGTAAGTGACCAGCAGTACTTACTGGAAGGCCCATCTGACCTGGTCTCCCCACGGGCCCTGCTGTTCCTGGTAAGCCCATCTCTCCTTTGTCTCCATCCTCTCCAGGAAGTCCGCTTCCTCCTGGAGCCCCCTGGAACCCAATGAAAGATGTTTATTCTTAAGAATATAGTGAAATAATTATGTCATGTAAGAAGTATATTTTTATTTGACACACAAAAGTAATTAGCCTGATATTGTAAATATTCTAATTAAAATTATAGTTGAGGGCTAGGTTGTAGTTCAGTTGCTAGTATGATAGTACATATGGTGCCTTGGGGGTGATCTGAGGCACTGGATAAAATAAAATAAAGAGTGCCTTTAATCCCAGCACTCGGGAGGCAGAGGCAGGCAGATTTCTGAGTTCGAGGCCAGCCTGTTCTACAAAGTGAGTTCCAGGACAGCCAGGGCTACACAGAGAAACCCTGTCTCGAAAAAAACCAAACCAAACCAAACCAAACCAAACCAAACCAAACCAAACCAAACCAAAGTGTCAGTCATTCTCAGGATATACTGTGAGTTTGAGGTTAGCCTAGGATACAAGATATCATCTAAAAAATACATAGATACATACCTAGATACATACATAGATACATACAAAGATACATACATAATGAATGCAGTTTACCTTTAACCCATCTTTTCCTTGGAGACCTTCTTCTCCAGGGGCTCCTGGTTCTCCCTATTTTATTTGGTAGCAGACAAGGGAAGATTAAGATTTTGGTCATCTCATTGATCTTACTTTGCAGTTTGCCCCTAGTAGGTATAGGAAGTAGCTAGTTTGCAGTATTTATTCCTACTTCAACCTCATCTCTAAAGAGGACTTGACAGCGGAACACACGTGATCGAGGTTTCCTGGAAGAGCTCTGGCAATGCCTAAGATGGTCACTGTTGTAAGTTCAAACGCAGAGTGCTTCTGGAATACTAAGACATTTTAGCTAATTAAAGGCAGCATATTTGTCTGGAGATTGGAAATTAATCCAGCTAGATCGTGCCTCTGAGATCAGGGAATGTAAACACTGCTGTGGTAAGAAATGCAGTTCCTTGCGATAGTGAACTTACATGGGTTAATGTAACCAAACTCAGACAGGAGCATTTTACTAGACTTTCAGTTTGTGTACTTTCTCCCTTCAGAGAGGCAAGGTTACGGTCAAGTTTATGGATTACATCCATAAACGACCTTTTAGATATAGAACTTGCAAAAACATCGACCATACCTTATGAAGCTGTTAAGGCAGTGTTGCTCTCTTTATAATTAAGTTAAACTAAATTAACCAGTACTAATTAATAGAACCACACCATTCTCATTTATGATCCCTGTATTAAGCTGATTCTAATTCAGAGCAACAAACCAGATGCAAAAAATTATGAATCTTCATGCTTTATTTTTGTAGTGAAAAATTATTGTGAACATTGGTATTTTAGAAAAACCATGGCTTAAAGCCGGCCTATACTATTATAACTTCTCCAGGCTATCAAATTAAAACTACTCATAAATACTTCCTTGCATCTCATTAGCTTCACAAGGTCCTGGGATGGTTTTTAAACACAAATTACATGTCAAGCTTTCATCCGTCTGTTAGGTTAGACAATGCCCTGAGGGTTGATCAGTATCGCTAAGCATTAGCCACGTTTCCACGCATTTTTGGCAAGGCTCTTTAGAGCACACCTGGTTTTGAGAAAAGTCACTTAGGATTCCAAATGCCTAACTTAGAATGTAAACGGGGTTTAGTGTGTAGTTTTTAAAGTCAGTAAACATTTCATAGTGCATATGATAGGCATAGTACACTACGTTTTGGTGCGATTAGGGCAGTTGAGTTTTGAGTTTCCCCAAACAGTGGGTCGGTGCATTCAGTTTGATACTGTCCGTACTCACTCGCGGCCCCGGCTCCCCAGTGGCTCCAGCACTGCCAGCAGGTCCATCATCTCCCTGGAGAGACAAAGGGAAGGTTAAGCTTTTCTTCGCTCAAGTTGCTCTTCTAATCAGAGTGCATATTATAAGAGTCAGCATCTTAAGTACTCTCAGCTCTCCTGACGGCTGGCCTTCATCTGCCTTCAAGATGGCGTTTGTCCCTGGGCGTGGTGGCTCACACTTTACTCCAAGCATTTGGATATAGTGGCTCTTTCTGAGTTTCAGGCTAGCCTACTCTACATAGTGAGTTCTACTACAGCCCGGGCGACACAGTGAAACACTGTCTCCACCTTGCCCCCCTCCAGTGTTTGTCAAACTGGGAAAAGTATGGGTGTTAAGTTAGAGATAGGCTTCCCGTGTATACTTTAGAATGGTTGGTTACCTTAGCACCTGGTTCACCTTGCAGGCCAGAGTCTCCCTCAGTGCCTGGAGGTCCCTAAAAGAGAAAGATTGTCAAGGTACAAGGGCTGTACCAACCCATAAGAAGGTGGTTTGAGTTTTAGCTCAAAGGTGAGTCTGTGAAACTTCAAAGCCTAAGACAGACACTTTCTAGTATTCCTTAATAGTTCAAATATCAGAAACAGCTTCACTCAAAACCAGAACAATTAGGACCATTTCCCCCCAAACTCTCATCATTGAGATCTTAGAGAGTATGGCATAACTACTTCATACAGCCTCAAACTTCCTATCCTCAGATTTAAAAATATTTCTCTACCATTATAATCATGTCCCTTCCTCCTGTGCCCATCGAAACCACCTTCCTTAGGATCAATGAATATTTTTCATATTTTCAAAATAAAATATACTATATAAATTAAGGATAAAGTTGTCACATCAAAAAGTAGTTTACGGAATTATTTTTCTAGTCTTTTTGCTTCGTGATTCTAGTGTTGTTGGGGGAGCTTTGATTATGTTGACTTGAAAACACAATGTCTGGCCATCTTTGGCTCTTTCAAGGTCTAAGGCTTCAATAGCTGCTGTTGTAGTCTTTCCATCTCCTAGAAGCACAAATGGTATTTTATTTTGTTTCGTTCTTTTTGTGTCCCTTTTGTCTCCCCAGTCTTATTGTTCACTCCATTCTTCTATTCCTTTTATTAATTCGTCGAGAACTTTGTATATGTGTGGCCAGATCATGCCGTCTCTCCCAAGTCTTCCCCGATTCACATCCCCTACCTACCCAACTTTGTGCCACTTAAAAACAGAATCCTTCAAGATCAATTAGTTCAGCCCAGATCTTTTTGGATATGTGGTCTTCTACAGGAGAGAGGTCTACTTATCAAGGGCTATAATCTTCGAGAAACTCACACTTTCTCCCTGCAGCTAACGACTTCCAATAGCTCTGTAGCTGGGAGTGGAAGTGTGTGCCTTCCTTTACTCTAAGTTTTCCATTTTTCCTCTAATCTTTTTAAATTCCCTTTCATAAATTCTGCAATATTTTTGATTCACTGATGAGACTTTTTAAAAATAATTCTTAGAGATTAAAAATAATGATTGCATAATTTAATAGTATTTTAGATGGAAGGGGTTCAGTTTTCTTTTTCATAAATCACTACCATCCACATTCACTGTTTTTCAAAATAAAATGAAGATCAGAAGCTCATTTACAATGGAAGAGAGGGGCAGATAACGAAAACTCTGCTCCCATCACTCACTGGGAACCAGGCTTTTGTGTCTTGACTCCTTGGTGTTTATTTCTATAACTGAGAATGTGGCAGCCACATGCCTGGGCTTGTATCTGAGACTAATATTCACATGAGCCAGTGCTCTTTGATAATTTTATGCCTCAGGTTGTTCCTCTGGAAAATGGAGGAGATAACTTTTCTACCTCATGAAGCTGTGCAAACCTGCAGAAGCAACAGAACATGTGCATGCTTTGAGTGGCCCAAGCACGATCCAGAGGTCAAGTGTCATAAAAGTCGGGACCCTCAGTCACTCTGCTGAGGGGTGAGGCACATCTCATCTTTTATTTGCTGATGGGTGCTCTCTTTTCTGCTGTCTTAAACCCCTGTGAAACCTCTGTATTTTCCTCACATCACCGGGTGGGGGTGGGGATTTCACATCCTTATCACAACAGAATCTTTTCTACTCTCTTAAAAAATTCAAGCGGTGAGGTGTGATTTCTCTGTGGTTTCTTCAGGCTCGGGAGGTGGCACAGTACTGGTGGCCATAAGTGCTACCTTTTGGTCACATCTTAGTCAGCTCTGGTATTTGTAAGCTATTTGCCTTGGGTGGACAAGCAGACTGTGGCATCTGCTCCCTTGCAGCCTTCCAGACTCAGGAAGAGGCACTGCCACTTCTGTCACATGACCTAGAAATGTCAGACTGCTTTTGCTTCTCTTTCTGCTCCGTTTTCTGAATTCCACATATGAAGAATCTGTAGCATTTAGAGGATGAGTATTGCTGTGTGTACATTATCACTTCAGTTCACCAGCCTCTTTTGTTCCTTCCCTCCCCCTGCCCGCCCTCCCTCTCTCCCTTAGTTTTCTCTTTGAATAAGCCCTCATTGTCTTAAATCCATCCTTCTTGTTCAGCTCTCCTGCAAAAGGCTAACCTTCTGCCTTTATTCCCCCTCCCTTCCTCCCTCCCACTCTCTGTCTCTGTCTCTGTCTCTCTACCTCCCTCCTGTCCTCCCTCTCTCTGTCTCTCCCTCCCTCCTCTTCCTTCTTCCCCCCCCCCCCTCTTTTTCTTCTATCAGAATCTCACAGCATAGCTCAGGCTATCCCAGAATTTACAGTTTCACAGGCTAGCCTCAAGCTCAGAATAATCCTCCTGCCTCAAAGTCTCGAGTGCTAGGATTGCAGAAGTGTGCCCACATGACCCTCTTCAAAACCCTTTTAATAAGTAGACCTATCCTTACTTCCCATTGCTGAGAAACATTTCGCATTCAGCTGCTAGAATTACTTTTTCAAAATATGAGTCTGACCTCATTACTGCCTTGTTTGTATGATGACTTATAAGAGCCCAAGACAAAAGGCTCAAACTTTTCAGTAGAGTACTCGAGACTCTTCATGGTTTCCTTCCAGCCCCTTCCTATTCTCTGTTGACAGTCAATATTCCACACGGCCCCACAGTCTGAGGATCTCCCGAATGCCACCCTTCTTCCTGGGATTCCCTCATCTGTAGTATCCTTTCTCTTCTCACTGAAACTCCTTTCTTGTGCCTTCAATCTCATTTTTTTTTATGTTCCCATATTCATGTCTTATTTTCTTTCTCCCTCAGGCAGGGTCAAGCAGCAACTGCTCTGTTCCTCTATTTCCCTGTCAATTTCTACATTACTGAGCCTGACCCATTGCGATATAGTGGCTGTTGATGTTGACTGTATTCTGAAATAGATTATGAGCTTGTACAGGAGTCGGGGACCTCATCTTTCATCCTTGCATCCCCTGCTGAATGCACAGCAAGAGGATGGCATAGACAAGGAAGAGGAACTGTGTCACCAAGACCAGGAGAAGAAGCAAACCATATAGAAATTATTGTGCTAAGAAATCAGTTAATTTTGGTGTGTGGTTTTCTTATTTAGAAGTTTTTTTTTAAAGAAAAAACAACAAAGTACATAAAATTAAAAAAGAAGTGGATATTTATTGTAAAGGTTATGCAACTTTCAAAGAATCTCAAGAATGTTACAAGAAATATAAACTGGTGATGATTAGCTAAGGGCCTGCCGGGAGTTAGAAGAGACATGGCATAAAGGTGGAAGGTTTGACTTTTGCAGGAGGGCTGAAGAGAGAAGGATAGATTTAAAGCAGCAAGGGGTCAAAGATAAAGTATAAGGAGAGAAGAAGAAGAAGAAGAAGAAGAAGAAGAAGAAGAAGGAGGAGGAGGAGGAGGAGGAGGAGGAGGAGGAAAAAGATAAGGAGAGGGTGAAGAAGGGAGATGTTAGGATGACTCTCAGGTCGGGTGTACTGAGCATCATGTGACCTTTCAGTGAGATTTTCATGAAAACAGAAGAACAGGAAAGTAATGGGCTTTGCATATAGAAACAGGAGACCAGGAGTGCACAGATTTTGCACACGAGATGTTTAGGGGCTATCTAGTTGGGTAGATACATAAAAGGCCATCAAGATGTCAACAGATGCTCAAAGAAGAGAGGTATGGGTTAACGGCTTTTATGGTGACATTAGTTTGTATTCAGTCAGCAAAGCTGAGGAGGTGGAAGGGCAGTTCCACATGAATCTGAGAAAGGACAATGAGAAGATGAAGTGAGGAAGCAAGAGATAGGGATAGATAGGTAGACAGACAGATAGATGATAACTTTCACAGATGCCAGGGAAGTGGGGGAAATGTACAGTTTTGCTACTAAAGTCAGAAACAGAAATGAAGTGATTGAATTTTATGAATATAACAAATGTGGTTTATTACTGCAAATGGTATAGTAAATCAGGCGATGCCAAAGCTGCCCATTCTCTAAAGACTGCCACCTCTTAGAGTGAAGAGCTATCAAGTCAAATTCTCATCAGTGAAGGACTATCTTTATTCACTTTTTGTCCCATCATTTCAGTGAACTAGTTCTTAGAGGAGAACTTTGTATGCATGAAATTATCTCCACACATTGATTATTTCTGCCTTTTATATAGTTTTAGGTTTTATTTTCTAAATATAAAAGAAAATCCTATAAAATTGTTCTCCCTGACATATACTTAATTATTCAATTCACCTTGTTTTATAAAACACAGTGATTCAAAATTTTGAATGAACCACAAAAATGTTACCTCAACACCCATCTCTCCAGGAAGTCCAGCAATACCAGGCAGTCCTCGTGGTCCCTATATTCAAATAAATTGAAAATATGAGAATCAAAGTTTATCCTTTTAATAAACAACACATCTCAACTTCATTTTAATAAATAGTATCTGACTGACATATTACTTCGCTCTTTGTATAAATACAATTTTAACTTGGTTGAGGCATCTGTGTTGCTTCATGAATAATGCTAAACTATGCTTGTACTTAAAGTTAAAATAGAGCAAGGGGCACCATTACATGTTATTCCTCAATTTACTCATTCATTTACAAACATTTACCAAATACCAAATAATTATCAAATATTGTGCTGTCCTAGCTCTCTCTAACTGTGGGCATGTTTGTGGGAGACTTTCTTGATCATTAGATGATGTGGGAGGGCTCAGACTATTGTGGGCAGCACCATTCCCTAGGCAGGTGGTTCAGGGCTTTATAAGCAAGCAAGCTGAGCATAAAGCTCTAATGGAGACAGCAAACAGCATGCCTCTATGGTTTCTGCTTCCAGGTCCTGCCCTGACTTCCCTCAATGATGGACTGCAGCCTATTAGCTGAAATGTACTCTTTCTTCCCTATGGTGATTTTGGTCAGAATGTTCTATGATATATATATATATATATTCTCCAGAATGTCATCATGCACTTGTGATTCACCTACAAATATTTAAACTTGATGGCTCTTGTCTTTACTTCTTTTTTTTTTTCTTTTGAATTTTGTTTTACTTAACATCCTTTATTCACTTTGAAATACCAAGAAATGTTATCATAGAGTATGTCTTATGCTCTTCCATAACAGATATAGAGAAATTTTTTTGTTGTTTTTTTTTTGTTTTTTTTTTTGTTTGTTTTTTTTTTTTTAATTAGGTATTTTCTTCATTTACATTTCAAATGCTATCCCCAAAGTCCCCCAGACCCCCCTCCCACTCCCCTACCCACCCACTCCCACTTCTTGGTCCTGGCATTCCCCTGGTTCTTTTTTTTTTTTTTTAATATTTTTATTACATATTTTCCTCAATTACGTTTCCAATGCTATCCCAAAAGTCCCCCATAGCGCCCCCCCACTTCCCTATCCACCCATTCCCATTCTTTTGGCCCTGGCATTCCCCTATATTGGGGCATATAAAGTTTGCAAGTCCAATGGGCCTCTCTTTCCATTGATGGCTGACTAGGCCATCTTTCGATACATATGCAGCTAGAGACAAGAGCTCCGGGGTTCTAGTTAGTACATCATGTTGTTCCAACAATAGGGTTGCAGATCCCTTTAGCTCCTTGGGTACTTACTCTAGCTTCTCCATTGGGAGCCCTGTGATACATCCAATAGCTGACTGTGAACATCCACTCCTGTGTTTGCTAGGCCCCAGCATCGTCTCACAAGAGACAGCTATATTTGGGTCCTTTCAGCTAAATCTTGCTAGTGTATGCAATGGTGTCAGCGTTTAGAAGTTGATTATGGGATGGATCCCTGGATACGGCAGTCTCTAAATGGTCCATCCTTTCATCACCGCTACGAACTTTGTCTCTGTAACTCCTTCCCTGGGTGTTTTGTTCCCAATTCTGAGAAGGTGCACAGTGTCCACACTTTGGTCTTCATTCTTCTTGAGTTTCATGCGTTTAGCAAATTGTATCTTAAATCTTGGGTATCCTAAGTTTTGGGCTAATATCCACTTATCAGTGAATACATATTGTGTGAGTTCTTTTGTGATTGTGTTACTTCACTCAAGATGATGCCCTCCAGGTCCATCCATTTGGCTAGGAATTTCATAAATTCATTCTTTTTAATAGCTGAGTAGTACTCCATTGTGTAAATGTACCATAATTTCTGTATCCATTCCTCTGTTGAGGGACATCTGGGTTCTTTCCAGCTTCTGGCTATTATAAATAGGGCTGCTATGAACATAGTGGAACATGTGTCCTTTTTACCGGTTGGGACATCTTCTGGATATATGCCCAGGAGAGGTATTGCTGGATCCTCCGGTAGTACTATGTCCAATTTTCTGAGGAACCGCCAGACTGATTTCCAGAGTGGTTGTACAAGCTTGCAATCCCACCAACAATGGAGGAGTGTTCCTCTTTCTCCACATCCTCGCCAGCAACTGCTGTCACCTGAATTTTTGATCTTAGCCATTGTCTTTACTTCTTTTTGCTTGTTTGTTTGCCAAATACTATTCTGTTGCATAAATGTAAGGAACTATATCAATTTTTCTGGCTTTAAGGCTATTTTCTCATAAGGTTTTTCTTCATAAGAAGTTGGAATAGGTATCCCCCTCCTATTCCAAGTTTGTTGAGAGTCTGTATTTTATTTTTTAGCATGAGTGGATATGGAAATTCGTCAAATAATTTTCCTGGATATATTTATGACACTGTATTTTCTTCTTTAGACTATTAAGTTGATAGATTACATAGATTTTTGAATGTTAAACTTTCCTGCATACCTGGAATAAATCCTACTTGGTCATGATGTACAAGCAATGGTGTTGGATTGATCTAATATTCTGCTGAGGGCTTTGTACTTATGTTTCTGAGTGAGATTGGTCTGAGATTTTCTTTCCCTGTAACAGATGTGTCTGGCTTTGGTCCTGGGATAATTCTGGCCTCTTGGAATGAGCCAGGAAGAAGCTCCCCATGTTAAGCTATACAGAATTCCCACCACTTGTTTGCTAAATGTTTAGTAGATTTAGTCAATGAGATCACTGGGGCTGTGCTTTTTGCTTTATAAAGTTATTGATTATTGAGCTAAGTCCCACATAGACATATGCAAATGATCAGACTTTAAGAGAGCTCTGTTAAAATAGTCTTTTAAGTAGCTGGCTAACATCTAAGTTATAGAGTTGTTAGACATAGGAGCTGTTCATCCTTTTAATGTGTATGCAATCAGTAGAGATGGCTTCTCTGTAACTTCTGATATCAGTAGTTTGCATTTTCTTGTTATTCTCTTGATTACTCTGCCCAGAGGTTGAGAAATTTTCTCTGCTTTTGGGTTAATTGATTCTTTTGAATTAGTTTTTGGCTTTTATATCTATTATTTATTTTATTA
The DNA here is from genome assembly GCF_978045245.1 of Mus caroli. Taxonomy (NCBI): domain Eukaryota; kingdom Metazoa; phylum Chordata; class Mammalia; order Rodentia; family Muridae; genus Mus; species Mus caroli. The sequence goes on from NW_028227258.1 coordinate 14,533,508, forward strand.
TGCTTACTCTATATTCAATCTTCTCTTGTTTCTAAGTGGAAGTTTAGACTATTTGAGACCATTTTTCTTTCTAATTTTTTTTTAAATAAAGAAGAACACCTCTTTCATTTTTATTTTATGTGCATTGGGGTTGTCTCTGTATGCGCATCTCTGCGAGGGTGTTGGATCCCGACTCTGAAGTTACTGACTGTCATGAGCTGCCTGGGGTTGTCTCTGTACGCGCATCTCTACGGGGGTGTTGGATCTCGACTCTGAAGTTACCGACTGTCGTGAGCTGCCACCTCGGGAACTAACTCAGATCCTCTGGAAGAGCAAGGGACCTGCTCCATCTCTCCTGCTCCTCTAAAATTTATGTTGCAAATTTCCTTTAAATCTACAATTTTTTTTAGGCTGTACTTTAATTTAGCTACGATATTTAATTTTTTTCTTCTGAGTTTTATCATCATGTTGTTATGTGTGTTCATGTGTACACATGTGTATGTTTACATGTGTTTATGGGGATATGTGCAGCACAGTGTAGAGGCTAGAGAACAATTGGAAGGTTCTCTCCTTCCACTCTGGGTTCCAGGGACTGAACTAAGATCATTAATCTTGTGCCCTTTTACCTGCTAAGCCATGTGGCTGGCAGGAAGTTTCATTATTAATCAGTATATTATTTAGAACTGTGTTTTTTAATATCTTGAAATTTTGAGATTTCTTTCACCATGTTTTTATTTTTAGTTTTTAACTTAATTCTGTTATGGTCTGTGAGCAGACACTGTATTGTGTTTATTCTTTGAAACAGTTAAGATGCACATTTTAGCCCACATTATGGTCTATCTTGGCACATGTTTTATGTGAGTTCCAAAAGAATGTGTATTCTGTTACTGAATGGAGGTTTGGTTTCTTTCCTGGCACGTATAGAAATTTACAATGTCTTTGCAATAGTCCTTGTCCCCACACTTGCTCGCCATCCTGGGATTAAGCAAAGGCTACAGAGAAAAAGAGGGCCTGAGGGACCCAACGAGGTTACCGGTTGATGGGCACTAAGCTTTTCTTGGAGGGTCAGCTAGCATTTGGGGGTTTGTGGGTCAGATGGTCTTTGTCTGAGCTACTCCATGTTGCTGTGGTCACAGCTTGAAGGAGTCACACAGTGTGGCTGTTTTAGGGACAATTGATCTGGAAAACAGTGAAGGATCGCCAACTCTAGCCTCTTTAGTACACTCATTCCTACACACTAAGGAAACTCTGAAACTTCTGATTTATATGTTTGATTTTCCTCATTTATTTTAGCCCTTATTTTTGGTGTTTCTATTCTTTCCTGCCGACACTGAAAATTATAAAACTTAACTTCAGCCTTCAATGACTGCAAAAGTCACTGGAAAAGGTCATGTGGATCAAGCCTTCTCATTCTGCCCCAATAGAACAGATAGAGGGAAATGCAAATGCTAAAGAGCAATAGCAAGGAAGCAAACAGAAGGCCAACCTGGCCCTCTGAGAAATCAAGCAGGAATGTAAAGTTTCAGTCAGCACCATATGATGTTCCCCCAGCTTTAATTGTCCAAAATCACTTGGCAGTAACTGGACGCCTTCTCTGTGACTGTCTCCCTACAATGACATTTATTTGGAAGCTTCCAGGTCTCCTTCGCTCTTGGATCTGATTTCCTTGGACTGTACTGTCTATAACCCTATCCTTTATGTTCAGTTCTTTGGAATATGTATCCTACACTGTAGAATAGAAGGTTCACTTCTGTTGATTAAAAGGAACACCAACTGAGACTAAGCTCAATTCTCATTATGATTTTTACTATTTACTTTATATTTATTTATTTATTTATTGTGGTGTGTGTGTGTGTGTGTGTGTGTGTGTGTGTGTGTGTGACTTGCCACAAAGCATAGATGGAAGTCAGAGGGTAACACACAGGAGTAATTTCTCTTCCCTATCTTTCCACTACGAATGTCTCTGGGATCAGACTCAAGTGGCCAGGCTTAGCAGCAGGCTAGGCCCTTTAGCCACTGAGTCATATTGTTGGTCCTATTACATCTTTTTAAAGACATTTTATTCTCTCTCATTTCTGCTGTCTCCAAGTAATGATGTTCATGTGATTGTGAGTGTTTGCTCACATCTATATATGTGAACCAAATGTGCCTATTGAAGCCAGAAGAGGGCATGAGATGCCCTGCAGCTGGGGTTACAGGTGGTTGTGGACTGCCACATGGTTTCTGATTTCTGGGAAGCAAACGTAACTCTTCCTCAAGAGCAGCAAGTGCTCTTAACTTCTGAGCCATCTCCAGCCCTAAGTCTCATATTTATCACTTTAGTGCATTCCTTTGATCTGAGTCCAGCAGACAACGTAATGTTTCTCAAAGGCATCTCATATTCCTCACTGAGTGTGTAATCTTCAGTTCCCCAGTCCGGGGTTTCAATTGTCTTCCTGCTCCAATAAGTGATATTCAATGCAAGAAGCCAGACACTCGGGCACGACACTCACAAAGAGGCTCTGTCTCTCCCACTGCTTTTTAAAACACTTTGGAATTCTTTTCTCCTCTCCACTCCTTTCTTGCCTGCTTATCAGACTTTGGCTGCATCTTATTTGGATCTTGGCTCTCAACTCCTTCATCTATGTGGTTTGATAATATTTATAATTTGATCACTGTTCCTCCCCCCCCCCCTAGTCCTTAAGATAACTGTATAAATCCTCTGGGATAGGGGCCATAGAGCTGTGTGTGTGGTCAGTATGTCCCTTTCTGGTCTTGTGTTGTACCTGCTTTCTGTCCAACTGTCTTAGCCATGTTGCCTGTCCTCTGGTTCTGGGAGAAAATCCCCTCATCTTGGCTCAAACACTGTAACTTTCCTGTCAGATCACATAGTTCTGCTCATGGAAGCTTTCTTGAACTGCTAGATCATGACAGCTTATTTATCATAGATCCTCTAAGTCTGAATTCCTATTAGTCTTCTTTATCTGTTTTGCACTTACGGATTTAATCAAATACAGGAAAAAAAAAAAGAAAGAAACAATCTTTGAAAATGTCTACATCAAACACATACAGACTTTTTCTTCTTCACAATGTTTCTTAAACAATATACTATAGCAATTATTTACATAGATTTATATTTTATTAATTATTATAATTAGCCCAGAGATGACTTAAGGTACACAGGAAGAAATGGAAAGGCGATGAGAAGACACCATTCCATTTTATATAAGGATTTTGAGCACCCACATACTATTGCTGAGCAGTGAACTTCTCCCCTAGGGGGCCTGAGTTCTGACTGCACTTTCTAGTACTTATCTCAATTCATAATTACCTGTTTTTATATGTAATTACTTAACCAATAATGTATTTATCACTAGACTGGAAACTTCATGCTTACTGTTAAACATCGAGAGCAGATTCTTAATAAATAATTGTTGACTGAATCTGAATGGATAGTTATCTATTTAATAGCAATGCTTGCCTTACAATGGAGAAAAAAGTTTAAATTTTTTGTTATAGAATGGTTGTAGTTCTTATTCTGTTATTTTTGAAATGTAAAAAAAAAAAAACATTTCATTTTTTGTGCCTATTTTACCAATTTCCTTCATTTCTATGATTGAAGCATCAGTTCAAATATATGCCCCCCAAATCTGTTAATCCATCATAAATTGGTTTATATTTTATTTACCAGTTCCATGACTCTGTGACCTTCACATTGACATTGAAGCACTACTAAGCCATTTTGCTTAAGAAGTGTTTTCTTGTATCAATTTAAAGTATAACATATCAGAAGATGGCCTAGTCGGCCATCAGTGGAAAGAGAGGCCCATTGGTCATGCAAACTTTATATGCCTCAGAACAGGGGAACACCAGGGCCAAGAAGTGGGAGTGAGTGGGTAGGGGAGTGGCGGGGGGAGGGTATGGGGGACTTTTGGGATACCACTGGAAATGTAAATGAAGAAAATACCTAATAAAAAGAAGTAAAAAAAATAAAGTATAAGTCTTTCCTCATTTCTAAGATTTTTGTTTCCATTGTGACAGATTTCTCTAATAAAATCTCATGGCTCTTCATACCAGTTCCCCAGTCTAATGTTACTTACTGTGTCCATGACAGTGTTGGGTACATGACCCTTTGCTTAGTCAGTGTAACCAGCACACAACGAGTAAATGGAGTTTGCTGGGCACCGCACCAGCAATGGAGAGCACAAAGGTAAAGAGATGGTCTCTGGCTTGTGGGGTTTTCAGAGACTTAACCAAGCTGTGCAAAAGAGCACTGTGCTATTTCAGGTCAAATCAACATTTGTGATGGCGCAGCAGGTTGAGGCACATAAAACAGAGAGCAAACCAAAGGCTTAGCTATGCAAAGATCGTGCCACATCTTAGATATTTATCGGGCAAGAACTACACACATTGTGAGCCCTTATTGTTCGATGAGCTTATGTCATAGGTCAAGTGTGAACCTTTTACTCTTTGGTAAACTTTTCCACTGTTACTAACTAAATTAATTATGCTAAGGCCACCTGCAAACAGTGTGTCAACTGGTGATAATATCAACCCAGTGGCTAAAGCACGTTACAGCATCTGACATCTGACATGATTGCGCTAAAGAATGATTTCATTGGCAATAAGGGCTAAGATGTGAGAAAGGAGTGTGTCGGAGTTTTTCCCTTTGCTCAATGCCCTTTCCATTGAAACTCCAGAACTGAATCAGAGCTATGGAATCATGGCATATGGTTTTTGTACTGTTGATGCAATAGCATTTCTATCATATTTGCATATTTAGGCCAATCAGATACAAAGACTGGCTTCACTACATGGCTTTCATTATAGAGCTGTTGACTCTGTGTGTGGTAATGCACCAATTATAAGAACTGCAGGCCATCCAGAAAGAATATTTCTGAGCGTCACTGAAGGTTTTTGTTTTTCAAAAACAGAAATAAGCTCATTTTAACAGTCATAGAGAAAAGCACCAAATTTAACTACATAGAGCCATAAGAGCAACAAAATTATGATACCAACACACATATGTATTTATGTATGTATGCATGTATGTATGTATGAATGTATGTATGGGTGTATGTTTATTTGTTTGTATCCTGCAGAACTGATACAGTAAAATGCTCATTCTATAAGCTTTGTCTTTGCTATATGGGGTCAATATTGTTTCTAAAGCAAAGTCACCTTCAGCACTGCGGACACAGTCATGGAAAGCAAGTGAACCCCACAGGAATTAGAAGAACATAGAGACACTTACGGGTTCTCCGGCAGGCCCCACGTCTCCTGAGCTGCCAGGGAGTCCTTGGAAGCCCTTGACAAACAAATGAGAAATTTGTAGAAAAGCAGCGCATCTGAAAATGCCTTAGCTAGCTTACACACCTGCCTTTGCTTGTGGGTTTTTTTCCTATGCATTCTTCATCTTTTTCTCTTTGTACATAAGATTGTACATATGCACAGCAAAGAATATAATTCTTATATTTTTGGTTGTGAACCTAGCCTTTAATGGCTGAGCCATCTCTGCAGCCCACAAACTCAAGAAGAAGGAAGACCAAAGTGTGGATACTTTGATCCTTCTTAGAAGGGGGAACAAAATACCCACGGAAGGAGTTACAGAGATAAAATGTGGAACAGAGACTGAGGTAATGATCATTCAGGGACTGCCCCACCTGGGGATCCATCCCATATACAGCCACCAAACCCAGACACTATTGTGGATGCCAACAAGTACATGCTGACAAGAGCCTGATATGGCTGTCTCCTGAGAGGCTCTGCCAGTGCCTGACAAATACAGAAGTCGATGCTCACAGCCATCCATTGGACTGAGCACGGGGTCTCCAATGAAGGAGCTAGAGAAAGTACCCAAGGAACTGAAGGGTTTGCAGCCCCATAGGAAGAACAACAATATGAACCAACCAGTACCCCAAGAGCTCCCAAGGACTAAACCACCAACCATAGAGTACACATGGAGGGACCTATGGCTCCAGCTGCATATGTAGCAGAGGATGGCCTAATTGATCATTAATGGGAGGAGAGGCCCTTGGTCCTGTGAAGGGGAATGCCAGGGCCAGGAAGCAGGACTGGGTGGGTAGGTGAGTGGGGGAAGGGAGGAGGGGATAGGGGTTTTTCGGAGAGGAAACTAGGAAAGGGAATAGCATTTGAAATGTAAATAAAGAAAATATCTAATAAAAAAACTCACACAAAAGAAAAAAAGAATATAATTCTTTAGCATTAAATACATCCACAATGTTTATCAACCATGCCCACCATCCATCTCCAGAACCATTTCACCTTCCCAGTTGAATCCCTGCCAATGCTTCACTTATTACTGCTGCTTCTTTCCCTGTATCTATGTTTGTTTCCATGAATTTGACTGTCTAGGTTATTATCATAAGTGAGATCCTATGACATCTGTTCTCTTGTGTGTCTGCTGGTCCCAGTTGAATCCCTGCCAATGCTTCACTTATTACTGCTGCTTCTTTCCCTGTATCTATGTTTGTTTCCATGAATTTGACTGTCTAGGTTATTATCATAAGTGAGATCCTATGACATCTGTTCTCTTGTGTGTCTACTGGGTAGAATGTCTTCTGGGTTCTTCCTTTTAGCTTGTGTCAAAGCATCCTTTTTAAAGTAGAATAATATTCCCATGGGTGCATAAACCACATTTTGTTCACTCATCTGTCAGGGGTCACTTAAATTGCTCCAGCTTTTGGCTATTGTCAACATGCCACTGTGAACACGGGCATGCAATCTGAGCCCTGGGTTTCCATTACTTTGGAATTGTGATGGGGTACATTTTATTTCTATGTAAGAGGAAACAAAACTTTCTTCCTTCATTTTAAATGACTTTCATTTACTTATCATGGCTAAAGCTCTGTTTCAGTTCTGAAAATCATATGTTGTTCATTCACTTCAAGCTCCTAAATTAATAGACAGGATCAATACACAGACCTCACTCTGCCTTCTCTGCTAACTGAAGTATGCAATGGAAGCGCAGACCTTTAAGTGGTGTCTGCTGGGTTTGCTCTGTAAAGCATGTTTGGACACAGAACCACTTAGTATTTCCATTAATTCTGTGGGTTCTGCACAGAGGTCGTTTTTGCAAAGCAGGGACTCAATTTCCATGTTCTCAATTTTTATTGAGGATTAAGAGGAAAAGCACAAATTGGCTTAAAATAAAAATTCTGCTTAAGGCTTTTCAGATGTTATTAATGATGTATGACTTTGTAGCAGAACTGACTACTCCATGGCTTTAACTCAGGAATTATGGGAACAAATGACCATGAAAATAACAAAGACTGTTGTAGCCATGTAGAGCCACAAAGGATTCATTTTTCTTCTTCTTGCTGTTATTATTATTATTATTATTATTATTATTATTATTATTATTGGTGTGTGTGTGTGTGTGTGTGTGTGTAACATGAATGTGCAGGTACCCATGGAGACCATTAGAGGGCATTTGATCCCTCTGAGCTGAAATTGAAGGAAGTTGTCAGCCTCCGTGTCTGAAGGCCCTTCTCTCCCAGTAGCCTCTCTATGGTGCTGAATGACACCTAGAGTTTTATATACACTGAAAACTGCCTTTAAGATTAAAGGTGGAAAAAAATATTTCACAATTCAAAGGATAATTCACTATTAGCAGACTCCTCTAAAAGGAACTGAGAAGGCGTTTCATAGGCTCCAGGGAAATGACAACAGTTAGCTATTCAAACCTTCAAGAAGGAATGAAGACCACTAGAAATGGCAAACAAGAAGATGGATAGAGAGCCAGTCTCCTCACACCAAGCTCTAAAGGACACAACTAATTGACATTAAAGCAAATACAATTTTATTAATGTTCAGACAAAAGCTTTGTTTACAATGAAGTTTCAGAATGCACGTGGTTGTAATATGTAAAATGACCACTGTAGCCTCCCTTCCTCCTGATGTGCATACATTCGAGGGTTTCTTCTAAACGTAATATCTTGCCATATTATGAAGCATATTATGAAACTCAGATGATTATCCTTGGAAGGAAGCAGGCACTAACTTATTTTGGCAAAGAGCCAGATATTATTGTTCAGCCTTACAGCGTAGGTCAAGACACTTGGCTGAAGCAGCACAGTACAGATTGGTTGCTTGCTCAAATAGGTTTTAAAGGAACTATAGACAGCCACTACCCTCAAGATAGGTTGATAAAATTTTTGAATGTGCATGAGGTGATATTTCCTAATATGACCTCTTTACAACCCTTACACAATGCTGTTCTGGTGTTTACTGATGGCTCCTCTAAAGGGTGAGCTGGATATCTTATTAGTAATCAACAGGTAATCATAAAGACTCCTGGTCTCTCAGCTCAGTTAGCAGAATTAACAGCAGCACTGAATGTCTTTCAGTCTGTGAATGAGGCTTTTAATATTTTTACTGATAGTTTATATGTTGCACAATCAGTACCCTTATTAGAGACCTGTGGCACGTTTAACTTTAATACGCCAGCAGGATCCCTGTTTTCACAATTGCAAAACATCATTCTTGCCCGAAAACACCTGTTCTATATTGGCCACATGCGATCTCCTTCTGGTCTTCCTGGACCTTTAGCTGCAGGCAATGAATGCGTCGACAGAGCTCTAATAGGAGAAGCCTTAATTTCAGATCCTGTTGCTTTGGCCAAACGTGATCATGAAAAATTTCATCTCTCTAGCCATAACCTTAAGTCTCCAACATAAGATCACTAAAGAGCAGTCAAGAATGATTATAAAACAATGTCCTAAATGTATTACATTATCTCCAGTGCCACATTTAAGAGTTAATCCATGAGGTCTTATGCCTAACCATATTTGACAAATGGGTGTAACTCATTATGCAGAATTTGGAAAATTAAAATATATACATGTTTGTATTGACACTTGTTCAAGATTTCTTTTTGCTTCTCTGCATACTGGAGAAGCCTCCAAAAATGTAATTGATCATTGCCTACAAGTCTTTAATGCCATGGGATTGCCTAAACTTATTAAGACAGATAATGGGCCATCCTATTCTAGCAAAAATTTTACTTCATTTTGTAAAGAATTTGGCATCAAACATAAAACTGGAATTCCTTATAACCCCATGGGACAAAGAATAGTTGAACATGCTCATCGCACTTTAAAAAATTGACCTTTAAAAACAAAACAGGGGCTGTTATATCCCCCAAGGTCACCAAAGGCACATCTTGCTTTTGCTTTATTTGTTCTAAATTTTTTGCAAACTGATGTTAAAGTTCAGACTGCAGCGGATCAACACTGGCATCCAGTTACTTCTAGTTCTTATGCCATGGTAAAGTGGCGGGACCCATTAACTAACGAATGGAAGGGTCCAGACCCGGTCCTAATCTGGGGAAGAGGCTCGGTCTGTGTTTTTTCACAAAAAGAAGATGGAGCTCAATGGCTACCTGAAAGATTAGTTTGTCAACTGGACACAGATCCTGAATCTTCCATTAAGTATGACTCGGACCTTGATTATAGCTAAAATCCTCTTTAGCCGAAAAGTTAATTTGGAGAATAGCCTCCTCTTCCAGAAAGTCACTTCCCCCACACCAGGAGCTCTAAGTCTAGCCTGATCATTGCTAATTTGCAACTGAATGGAGTACCTGGACTTCTCCAAAGAAGCTTTTTGTACTTTTGCTTTTCACTGTCTTGACTTTGTTTTTCAAGCAGGTCAGCCTAACTGCAGCAGGTGTGCAGCCCCGCCTCCAACAGTGCAGGTGGCAGTTATTAATCATCATCAAGAAGCATTCTAAGTACATATTGTGGCTTTGGTCTGAATTGGGAATAAGGTGTGCTAATGAGGGCAGGACATTCAATGACGGGCACCCAGATCTCAGAACCATACCAATTTAAGATAGAGGTACATGCCAAAAGGCCGTGGCTGTTGATAACACACCACAGAGCCATGTTTTGTGTGAAATATAACACAAACTAGCTGCACGTAGCCTCTAAGACGGAATTGGATGGTTCGGAAAGATCTAAGATTTCCTAAGACAGGCGTGGCCACCAGCCACCATAATTCCCAGGCAGGACTATGGATCATAAATAAATTTTATGCCTCAGTCCAGTTTTTTTTTTTTTAATATTAATAACAGGGAGGAAATTGTAACCTCCCCTCAGGCTGAAGCAGGCTGAGCCAGACCTTGACTTTGCTGCCACTAAGGAGATTACCTAGGGTGGAGCCTTCCTCTCTAGATCACACTATTGTTCAGCCACTGTCGCTGTTCCTCTTCAAGATATTACTACCTGCTGAGAGGCCCCGGAGCTATTCCAGGGACTACGCCCTATCCTGTACATCATCACCTGCAGCTGGTTCCAGGCTCCATGGATAGATTGGTGGGAGTGCCCCCCCTCCCCTTTATAAGTGAATTTGCCATTAAACATTTGAGCTTTGATCAGGAACCTTGACTTAGCTCCATTTGTCTCTCGTCTGCCTAGTTTCCCCTCTTTCAGCTCCGGCCTGCCACTCAGGTGTACCCTGTCCATGTAAGTCACTGGCTGGCTCGAAACAAACCACAGTGTAAAAGACAGCTTGTTAATAAACTGCCCTATGGGCTGTACATTTTTACATATATATTCTGGAACACAAACACTTCCTTGTTGGCATTTTATGGGAACAGTTTGCTGATCCTGACCTAGAACAACTGCTTAAGTTAATAATGAGGAGTCCAAATAAAAAAAAATCAATAGATAAGCTAAGATATAATTTCCAGACAGAAGGCCCTGAACAAAACAGAGCAAAGCAAAGCATAAAATAGGGGACCCAAGTCTAGTCATAGCAATTAGATTAAATCGAAATGGACCAAATATTCTGATTAAAAGGTAGAGATTATCAGACCAAAAAGCAAGATCCAACTAGAATATGTTCAAGTTAAATAACAAGACCAGCTGGATTAAAAGAAAATTGGTGAGAACACATCAGGTAAACTGCAAGCCTGTGACAGCTAGCAAGATGGATGCTCACACTAAACGAAGCCATTTCCAAAGCAGTATTATGGGAAGAAGACATCGTCAAAATTAAACAAAGTTATAACAGAATTTCGAGCTACATGAAGGAGCATCAGAAAGAACTAAAGGGGAAAAAGGGAGACAAACAGGATCAGAGGGATCTTTATGTACCTGGCATCAGCTGAAAGGATGCTCTCATTGAAAATTTGGTAAGGTGTGAAATGTTATAATTTTCCTGATTTAGATAATCAAATACAGCCTCCCAGGCTCCATGACCCCACAAAGCCATTGGATTGTGGTCTTTTTATTTTGACTTTTGGTTCAGATCTACAGGGGGATGGGAAATGTGTTGGTCCACAGATAAGTACACTTCCTGGCTGTCAGGATTATTAAAGTACCATGTTAATATTTGATTCACTTAATATTTGTTTTGATAATTCTGACAGTCTGGGATCTTGGGGATAAGATAGATCAGTGACAGAGTATGCACTTAGGCCCTAGGTCAATCTCTATGCGGGGAGAGGAGCAGGAGGGAGCGGAGGAGAAGGACTAAAGGTGGGGGGATTTGGAGAAGGATGGTTTCACAGATGCTATTATTTTCCTCATTTCAAGGGTGAATAGAATATGCTCTAGATAGCCGACTTACTAAAGCAAGGTTGTGCCGTTTTTTTCAGAGCATGCGAGAAAAGCTGTCTGATCTCTAATACGCCCCTGTGTTATAGAGTATTGCCTAATTTTGACACTACCTAAAGGACTAGAGACTATCAGATGACTCTGAAAGATAATGTGAATCTTTGGGGCTTATTTAGCTTTTCTAACGAAATGTTTCCTGCTTCCCTAAAATTTCATTTCACTTAAGGAGGAATCAACGTAGGCAAAGATTTCATAAACTTCAACAGTTATTATAAACCCATTATTTTCTGTCCAAGCTGTGACATCTTTTAAGGCAGCTTTACCCTTCCAGGAGTCCACAAGACTTGTGGGCTGTATGACAGTTGCAAATTGACCCTAGTACCTTTCATGGGATTGAGATGTCCCAATCGTCTAAGCAGAAAATTAAGGTAAAATTCTAAGGAAGGTCAACAATCTACATAATGAGTAATTCTATTTCTGTGAGGCTTTTTATTTTAAAATTAAAGGGATACAGTTGAGCTCAGGCTTGCCCGCAATAAAGCAAAGTGGTCAGGCTCTACGGAAGCATTGCTAACCCTGACTGTGATGACTAAAACACGGTGAATATGAAGACACACAGGTGCTCTCTGAGAATGCCTTCAGTTAATGCACAAGAGTAAACACACCTCTCTTTTTTCAGGACAGTCATTTATTTTCTTCCAAATCTCTGGTATTTTAGATCTGACTGCTGTCAAGTACACTGCTATAATAAAAGACAACAGGCAGGGGGCAGCAGATTTCAAACAGGAACAAGCAAACATTGTCCTGGGTGACAACCACCACCAAAGCCCCTAGGTCCTGGCCTTTTCTGACTCCTCAGTTGTCATCCATTAAAAATTTCAAATTATTTAGATTTAAGCCATCAGATATATTGACATGACAAATCAAAGTGTCACTCACATTATGATTCAGAATGAAAGCTCTTAAAAGTCCTCGTATGTAAGCTGAGTGCTCATCTGTGTAATTATCAGAAGCGAAGGTTTGTCTGTGCATTGTTCAATATTTCTCTACTCTTTCATGATGATGGCCACAGAAATTATTGATGCCCAGGGAAAAATCTGTACAATTCTGGTAAGATGTGAGATGGTTGGAAAATGTCTAGCGCTATAAAATACTGAAAACTCTTACAGTAGTATAATGAGAGAAATACTACTCATTATGCAAGATGCGTGATACTCTGCACTGTAAAAGAGAAGACAGCACCCGAGGCGAGTTAGGATGAAGCTAGGAGAGAGGTCCCGGATGTTTCTCGTATGATTTTGTTATGTCCCATTACAGTTCCACAGCACGGTATTCCGTTTTGAGTTTTAGAGAAACATCAATCATGGTGAGACTGACATTGAGTTACAATTGTCATGTCAGCTCTGTTATTAATAACAAGAACACATTAAAGAAAAAAAAAACTTACCGGTTTTCCTTGAACTCCCCTCTCCCCAGGGCTTCCAGCCTTACCCTACACATGAGAGAAAAAAATGCTTAGGTCATTCAGCCCTTCTCAAATAGCACAAGGGGAACGTCAGAATGCTCATGCTCAGGAGACCACGTGGTTTGCTACTCACGGGGAGACCAGAAAGCCCTCTTTTCCCTTGGTTTCCTTTTTCACCCTATAAAAATATCAATATCACATGGTCTGGTCAGAATTTGAGCCATGGTCTTAACAGCACTACACAGAAAACAGGGCATCAAGTACACAGTTCAATATTAAAAAGGATACATGGCTGATATGTATTAAACACTATGTGGTAGTATTTCAATATACAGGACATAATGACTCTGCCACATTTAACTGCACGTGAAATGGAGCATCAGCAAGTACCTTAGCACCTTGTCCTCCTTGATCCCCTGCGAGGCCATCTGGTCCTCTGGGTCCCTACAGGTAGAAGGACAATATCCCATTGTTAATTTGAAATGCTCCCCTTAAAAGCAAATAATAAGCAAGTCCACGTTTTAAAGGATTCATGCTACAGGGTAAGTTCAATGAGAAGAGTTGATGAGGTGTTTCTAATCTAAGTTGATTCTTCTCCTCTTCTCTTCCCTTCTCTTCCCTTCTCTTCCCCTCCCCCTCCCCTTCTCTTCCCTTCCCTTCTCTTCTCTCTCTTCCCTTCCCTTCTCTTCCCTTTCCCCTCCCCCTCCCCTGCCCTTCTCTTCCCTTCCCTTCTCTTCTCTTCCCTTTCTCCTCCCCCTCCCCTCCCCTTCTCTTCCCTTCCCTTCTCTTCCCTTTCTCCTCCCCCTCCCCTTCTCTTCCCTTCCCCCTCCCCTCCCCCTTTCCTTCCCTTTTTCTTTTCCTTTCCTTTCCTTTCCTTTCCTTTCCTTTCCTTTCCTTTCCTTTCCTTTCCTTTCCTTTCCTTTCCTTTCCTTTCCCTGTCTGTCTGTCTGTCTGTCTGTCTGTCTGTCTGTCTGTCTTATCAGTAGCCCTGAGGGATTTATTCTTAAAATGGCTCTAAGTTAACTTAAGAGAACCTGGGTTGTTTGCCTAGGCAGCCTTAAGTTTCATTATTTTGGAATTGTTCTTCTCTCTGCATTTTTAGAAAATGAATGTTCAGGACACTACACTTGCTATGTGTCCACTGGACAGCAGTTACTGGAAGATGGCAGGGGCTCAGAACAGGGACAGAAAGGCACTTGTGGGCAAATCTTCTCAGTATCTACTCAGGAATTACCTGTAGAGAAGAGCCAGCTGCTCTCATACAGCGATAAGTCTCGCTTTCTAAAGCATACGTATCAGACTTAAATTCTACGTGGACACCCACTGTAGAAAAGAGGTAGCTATTGCTGTCCCGACATGTAGTTATGAGTTTCTTCATCATGGAACACAAAGTTATTTAATACTTAATTTATTTTTATGATTTCATAGAAAGAGTAAATAGTTCAAGGGAGAGGTGGTTGTGCAAAGGACCAAGAGAAGTCCACAGGGAGGCAGACCTGGCACATTTATCCCAGGAATGGAGATGCCACTTGGATGTATGAAGTCAGCCCTGTGAGTTATGGGTAGAAGCAGGCAGAGGGACCACGTGGAGAAGAGTGAGGAGAGGAGCCTTAGCCTGACCAGGCTGTCAGCTGCATGCAGGGAAGTGCTGAGAAGACAAAGCCAGGACTCACATTTAAGTAAGTGGGTGATAGGTAAGCAGAAGGTTTCTATACAGCGCAATTGCACAAACTTGAGACCCTGTCAAGTTCTGAGGTGAAGGGGTCCCCGTGTTGGCTCTAATGTTCAGAATTCTATTTTCAAAGCTGTTTGCTACAATAGGCCTCTACAGGCTGGAATCCTGGCTTAAGTGTATTCCCAGGTTCACTCAAGGGTTTGGAGGGAGCATGAACACCCCAGGAGGCCCATGAGGATCTCCCTATTAAAGCAAAATTTATATAAAATATTTGTATAGTGTTTTCCATTAAGACACACTTATGCAAGACTGTTTCACAGTGATTATTGTTGCTGTTGTTGTTATCATGGTCATGGTGGTAAGTCAGGGCCTCTAGCAGGCAGTTCACCATTGAACTTCTGCTGGCCTCTTAAATTTCTTTTCTTTTCTCTTTTTACATTTATGATTTTATTTACCAAGAGATATTTATTTCTATGCTCCCAGTGATAAAGATAACCATGTACAGTGTAAAAATAAAAGCCCCAAGTCAGGAAGTCACATTTAGGTCATAAAGCAAACATAAACATCGGAGGGGTTGAGAGCCCTGTTCTAAGGAAGGCTGGAACTGTCTACGCTTCAGGCAAGAGTGAGCATAGCCTGGCAGTAGAAGAGGTTTCCCTCTGGTGGTAGACATAACCCACAGTGCTGATGAGACAACATAAACTTCAGGACAAGGCCTAAGAGAATTAGACACTCCATGTTACAATAGGCACACAATTTGGCATAATATTTAAAAAGTAACAGCTCGAAAGTGTTTCCTGGATCGCTCATTTTCTGGGTAAAAGCATGCTGCATACACAGAATACCCAGACCTTTTTCTGTGCCGTTAGGAATGTCAAAGCTGGCTGCAGTGAGCTGGAAGAGGGTTCTTACAGCCAGAGTGAGAATTGAACACCTCAACTCCATTGAGGAAAAGCATATTGCATATTTGAAACATAGGTAAATACATTAAGGAGTTAGGCAGACTCACGAGTGAGCAGTTTGCGACATAATGCAATGTGTGTTAGGCTGGGGGCCTTCTATTTCATATAAATACTAAATTAAAAAGAAGAAACTTACAGTCAACTAAACTGTTATCATATACTGCATGCTTGGTTTACTTAGGAAGACCATCATGAGAACCTTGAGCCCATTTCTGTGGCCTCTGTGATAGATTACGACAGGCTGAGTGCCCGTGAATGAAGGAAATAGCCGTGTCCTTAGGACAGATGGACTCAGTGTATTTATATGTTCTTGGAGCCAGAGCTGGATCTTGATATGACCCCTATTAATTTTCAACTCACTCGCATGCCTAACTCATGTGCCAAGCAGCGTTTTTCTGATCCCTGCTTTACACAGCTGGAACCAAGTGATCCACTGAACCAAATCAACACTGTCAGGGCCCTTGGGGAAAGGTCCCTGCTGCAAATGTTTAACAGAGCAGAGGAAAAATCTATATCGCTTAAGATACTTTAGCTATTGCGTAGAACAGATCCTAAATACAAACCCTACCGAAGGCAACTCTACCTTAAAATGACAGACAACCCCTTGAAGGAACCAACTTGCAGAGTGTTTTTCACCATATAGGTGTCACTGTTGGAGAGAAAACTCTAAATTGTTGTGTATTTCTAACATAGTTATTCCTCTACCCCATCCCCATCTTAAGATACCAAATCTGCTAGCTGCCTGCCTCTCTCTACCAATGCTCTAGAGAAAGAGGATGGAATTTAGAGAGAGCTTGTGATCAAGGATGGCTTAATTCCTGCCCATGTCAGTAGGTGAAGCCTGCTTTGCTCCTATCATTTCTCCTGTGGCCAGCTGGGCACAGAGGGAAAGATTGGCAGGTGTCAGCGTCCTTATTATCAGTAATTCTCCAAGTGTCAGCTTGTATGTGAACGGCAATGGCTCAGGCTGAGCTGACTCCTAACCAACTGCCCATCAGGTCAAGCCTCCATCATCTGGGACCAGAGTAGTGAATCTGTCAGCTTAAGTCATGACAACAAACGAAAGGACTTTATGAACTGCACCGAGTAGTTTTAGTATATTAAATAACTTCTCTTTACCTGACTGTTCTCCAGCTAAACATACCAGCTAGGAATAGATTAAGATGTCTAATGTTTAAGATGTTTAATGTTTAAATAGGAAGGGCATTTATATAATAATTTAATATATTTATGACTACCTTTTACTATCTATCTTGTTACTTTTTGCAGTTATGTAAACGGCACAATTATACAATCATCCCACTGCAGGTTAGGAAAATTTTCCTGATACTATTATGGTTACCTTACTCTTTAGATGTTTGTATTGTGGCCTGCTTTAAGTTTCCTTCCCCTTGGTAGATTTTTAGTATTCCATCATATGTCTCAGTTTCAAGACCATAAGTCACAAAATTGGAAAGCCCACTGTGGTGTGAAACCTGAGGGGCAGTTGGAACAGAATCTTCTGGGTTATGAGTTAAGGGTTATATAAACGGTAAGAAATCAGGTTGGGTAGATATACTGTGGGTTGTCAGTAGGCAGAATCTCTCAGGAATGGTCCTACTGCTCGTAGTGTTTGTATGACCGTTTAGAACAGTATAAATCCCAGAACAACCAGGAAAGGTGAATAAGCATTAGACCATTCTGTGTGGGCTCAGAATGTACGTCCCTAAGAGTAGAGTTTCTCTTCAGGGCCCTGTCACACAAAGTAGTGACAGGCGCGCTAGAAGAATCAATTCCCTTAGCCTTTGTGGTTGCACCAGAATATGGACCCAACGTCTTGGAGCCTGACACCTTTCCAACTTACCTCAGCAGGCCAGCTCAATAGTGTGTGTGTGTGTGTGTGTGTGTGTGTGTGTGTGTATGAGTGCGTGTCCATCCAATGTCTGAGGAGGCCATGAGAGGACACTGTACCTCCTGGAGCTGGAGTTACAGGCAGTTGTGAGCTACTTGACATGGTGCTGGCAACACAACTCTAGTTCTCACGACTGAGCAGCTAGTACTCCCAACAAAGAAGCCATCTTTCCATCCCCATTCAATTAAATTTTTTTTGGTATGGAGTCTACCATTAGTAATATTCTCCTAGTGAAGAAAGACACCTTCCTCCCCTAACAAGGTTTCCTTTTGTAGAAACTCCTGAGGGGAAAGGGTTTAAAATTGTGTGGCACCATTTGAAGAGAGTCAGGAAACCATATCTGGAAAATGATGAAAAGGCTTGGGGATATGAGGGCGAGGGCAGCGTGACACGTCAGGACAGCAGGAAGCTACTCGTGGTCCCAGGGAAGTTAGGAAACTGCAACAGGATTCATGAGATCATCCAAGTGGTTCAGCATGTACTAAGGTTAGGGACATGGATTTGCCTCAGAATCACTGAGACCTAAATCATTTAACTAACCAAAGACTTAACCTAACTAGACTTTAACTAACCAAAATAAGTCTTTATTTTGAATCCACCTGCCACAAGCTGTTGTGCTTTCTCATTATGACTCACACCAGACTGAATACACACCTCTGACCTCACCAAGGATCGAGTCCTGGCCAGCGGTAAGCAGCAAACGACACTTAAGAGCACGGATCCCTTCTCTCTTAGCCTTAAATCTATTTAGGCTAAAATGAATCAACTATCACTGATGTTTGTAGATAGGCAATCTAAAAGCCAGGAAGGAAAATGGTTTTTCATAAAATAAATAATCATAAAGACAAAAGTCTCTCCTCAATCTCTCCTAACACACAAGACGTAAAACCAAAGCTGCTCTCCGACAGAGTCCTGTGGACTCTCAGTTTTACAACTGGGACACTGCAGTGCTTTCATCTTTATTATTTTTCAACTTTAAAAGTCTTCGTTAGTCAGAGACCATCTTTTAGAATTAAAAAATGCTGCCCCTAAAGGCACACACTCAGATGAGGAAAAGTATCGCTTATTATTCCATGCAGCATCAGATAAACATTGGCTTTGGTGTAAGATATATCAGGGCCTGGATACAGGCTGAGATATTTCTCTGTCTCTAAGGATCATATTCCTTGGGTCCTGGTTATAATTCCTTGGATATACAGTGCCGTGCCTTCTTACAACGTCTCTGAGTACCAAACAAGACAATATACATAAAGTATATGTGACAGGCATACAAGTGGTAGTCTGATGCTTTTTAAAAAAGTGTTAATGCTTAAGAGACCACTTGGTAGATAAATATTCTTTTTCACGTCTTCCCCATATTAATTATTAAATAAAAATAATTGTAATACCTTTGATTATTAGTTATGTAACTATAATACATAGTTATATTAGTTGTTTTAGTAGTTATATTTCAATTGCTATAGGCGGTTCATCTAACAGAATAAAAACAGCAAAATCCAACATGTGAGTATGACTCTAGACTGCGTAGAGCTGACTTTGTCAAACACAGCACTATGAGGTGACTTTTTTGAGGTTAGCATACTTTTTTTTGTTACTTACTCTTTGTCCTTTAGGACCCGGACTCCCAGGTGCGCCTCTTGCCCCAACAAGACCCTACATGTTGAAAATTTAAAAACTCAGATATCAAATTCATAACATTGTTTCTAGAATAGTATCTGTACTTTCTTATGTGACATTTATTTTAATTGATGGATTTTTAAAACTGAAATTTGTTTATCTCCCTTGAAATACGTTTTAATTAATCAATACCGTGTGTTGCTTCCCTACAAATAAATGTTAATTAATATATACCATGTGTCCCTACCCAGTGTTCTGCTGTCAAAATATTTCACTCTTTGGATAAATGCCTTTTATGGGTGAAATGAATTGGAAGGGTTTAATATTCACGGGACAAATAGTGCTCAGGAAGAATGCTCAAAGGAAATGTGAAGGAGAGGTCCTCTTAGCTAGCTGAACCAGCCTAATATCCCTGCTCCATCAAAGAAGCAATAGCTATTACTGTTACAATTTCTTTGCTATTTAAATATATCTGTATAACCCCGTGTATAAAATTTGTATATTTTCTGAACCCATGAGTAATATCATAAGTGATTTTAAATTAATGTATCAAGCTGGGTGTGGTGGTGCACACCTTTAATCCCAGCATTTGGGATTAAAGGCAGAAGCAGGTGGATTTCTGAGTTCGAGGCCAGCCTGGTCTACAGAGTGAGTTCCAGGACAGCCAGGGCTATACAGAGAAACCCTGTCTCAAACCCCCACCCCAAAAAAAGTATCAAAAATGGAAATTAGGTTGCTACTTTAAAGTCAAGTTTAATGATGTCTTAAAGTCTCCTTTAAAGAGTTACTAGAGTATAGCACAAATTTATGGCTACATATATAAATGTATAGGAGATTTTTGACAATATGACCATTTAGCCAAACAATAAAGTAAATCCCTCAGTAGGGCATGTGATCTTCACAGCTTTGGGTTTTTGATCAGGTTTATAATACCAGACGTGAATGTCTTCCTGACAGGAGACCTCAAGTACAGTCAGAAAGCAGTCGGTTCCCCCAAACCACGGCACCACAATGGCACCAGTGGGTACAGCTTGCCTGGTAGGTTGGCAATACATCCTGCAAAGCCTAGACTTGGTTAAGATCTTTGATTCTTTTCTCCATCAGCAACCCACACAGCACCTTCAAACACTATGGAAGCAAGCCAGCAGGGACTTTCTGGTCAATCTGAGATTGATGTTCTGGGTCCTGCAGCCAAAGCTCGCGTGTCGCCTTCAGCTCCCCGGTCTTTCCTTTTTGTCACTGTGAGTAATGACAGTGGCAATGCCCTGTGTTGTTTCCGTGCCTTTGGGATCCTCCTGACCACACACTCAGAGAGAGATATTCTAATCCCAGCACCGAGATTTTAACAACCCTTGTCTTCTCTTTAGTTATAAACTTTATATAGATAAAAATGGGCCAAGTTTTGGGTCTTGAGTTAACTCATCCTTTTCTGTGAGTGAAGAGACGGGCAACTCTGCTCTGGTGTTTGTTTGTTTGTTTTGTTTTAGACGTCAACAGTATGTGTATGGATATACTAGGAAATCAGCCTCCTTTATAGAATGGAAGCATCATGAGACATAACATAAACAATTTCTGTGAAGAGAAATTCGGTGCAGATACCACAGGGGCTGAACTTCTTCAGATTCATGTCCACAGTAACTGTCAAATCCTGATAAGTGAATGTTTTCTCTCTAGGGGCAAGATTTAATTATCTTTCTGAAAACAGCAGATGGAATAGATTCAAAATTCAAGTGCTGCTTATCAAAAGCACATTTCCTATGAATTTTAACTGTTTGTTTGAGAGTATTTGCAAAATTAAAAAAAAAACATTTTAAAATAACTCCTCGTGTTTTGTTAATTCCTTGGCTTTCAGCTGTATTTTGGTTACTGATTCTATTTTTCTTATAAAAGGAGGATTAAATTTTTTCTTTTTTCTTTTAGGCGAGAGAACTGAAATTGGTTGCTATACATAGTAGGGCCAAGGAAGCTCACAATACCAAGAAATATTTCAGAAAGTTCATATGGTTTAGGAGAGGTGCAAACTCCATTATCTTATACATAAATTATTTAAATGAGACTCAAAAAGATAGTACAACAAGGCGATGAATTTAAATTAAAGTGGACATTCAAGAAAGGACCGCAAGTCTGCTTTATACTTACAGGTAATCCAAGTGGGCCCATGGGCCCTGGAGCCCCAGGAGGACCTGGGTAGCCCTAAGATTAAAATGAAATATAAAACATATAATTAACCATTTTCCTTTAAGAAAAAAAACCCCACAGTAAACCACAAATGGCAACAAAAACAACAGTTCGACAAGATGACCCTTTTCTACCTAAGGTACATGAGACCATAGGAAACGCTGTGTAGTAGGGTCACAGAAATTGAACATGCGTTTCCACAGAAGCTGCCTGTCAGTTATTAGGTCTTTGCTTTAAAAAGATAGTCTTAGGTGGCACCATGTGTTATAATACCTCGGGATCTCCTTCATTTCCTCTTTCTGTGTGTGATGACATCTTATGTGTGGACTATGCTCTGTGATGATACTAATTATGGCTTATGAACTTTTCCAAGAGGTTGGTAAGTCCCATGATGAAGGAAGGTAGATGCAATTAATCCATCAACTTTTAGAAAGAACACATTCATTATGGCACTAACACTAATTCTGAAGATGTCTTAGCAGGGAAAGATTCTTGAATCAATTGGTTTATGAATAAGTTAGGTTAACTACCTGCCCCCCACTAGAAATTGCTAAAAAAAATCTTGTGGTGCTTGTCTGATAATACAGAAATTAAAAATAAAGAGTAAAAGATGGGATGAGCTTGTAGATAGTGTTACATGCCACCTTTATTCTATATTTTCTGAAAGGGGGTGCTCGAGAACTGATACTGGTCATCCTTTAAATTTCCCATAACACTTACTAGCTAATTAATAAACTAAAAATACAACCCAGATATAAAACATCAGTTGTCATTATCTTGAGGATATAAAAGAATAAGACATTTTTTGGTGCTGAAATTCTTATGTGCCAAAATCTACCTCATAGCCAAAAGACCTATCCCATGGCCAAAAACTGGTTTACTACTAGAGTAGTTGAGAACATATGTAATAAAAACTTTATTTGCACAAGAACATGCAGACTTTTCAGTTGAATTTTCTTTTTAATCCACTGTGGCTCATGTATTATTCTCCCCAAACTGTAGAATATTTTTCACTAAGGTAGTTTATTTTTATGCTTTATTATGGATTTGTTATCATAGAACATCATTCTCGGATATAAAACAGCTAAAAAGAAAAGTTCCATGGAACTCTATAATACAATAACATTTTTATTAAAATACCTGTCAGTGCAGGTCTACCCCAGCAGGCCTTAGCGTTGTTATTAGGTGTGTTGGAAGCAGAGTGTTTTAGATCCTTGAATGCTTACCATGACACCTTTTTCCCCCTGGGGACCAAGCGGGCCTGGACTTCCACGTTCTCCCTTGTGAAACAATAAGGAGAGAAGGCATCACTGAGTGGTGTTAGTGATGGATGCGTTAAGGCTACGGAAGGGAACCACAACCATAACTTGCATGCACATCCCGCCTTCACCATCAACACCTCTGAAACGTACAGAGCTTGCATTTTAACCCCATGCCTGCAAATTTCCCAAAACAATGACGTTCTCTGCTTTACAGTCTTATTGAAGTGAAGATAGA
Organism: Mus caroli; assembly: GCF_978045245.1. Taxonomy (NCBI): domain Eukaryota; kingdom Metazoa; phylum Chordata; class Mammalia; order Rodentia; family Muridae; genus Mus; species Mus caroli. The sequence continues at coordinate 14,556,330 of NW_028227258.1, forward strand.
AACTATGGAAAAACCAAGATCTTCTAAAAAGCACATAGCCTGTAATGTTTTGTAAGTGAGAATTCTAATGAGTTACTACAAGAGACTGCAGAGTGGGAAATTCCTAAAAACATCAAGCAAATTGGAAAAAGAGGTCATCTCTAGAACAATGGAAGAAATTACTTCCTTGGACTGTGGGCCCCAGTGAACATCTGCAGCTCTCATTCTGGAGGGTTGTAGGACTCTAGTCTTCAATAGGAAGTTAAAAGTAATGTAATCACGTTAAAATTCCTCCTATTGTCTAAGTATCAGCTCATTGAATTATAACTAAATAATTGAATCATTTCTGTACCTTGTCATATTAAAAGTCAATAAGCACATATTAAGAACTTGAATTACATTATAAAGTTAAATTTATATTCTGCTTTCAAGTAACTATAGGTTTGTTATTAGCAGGGATGAAATAATTAGAAAGAAGTTGAATTGTGAACCCTGTAGAGCTTTTGCTCACCCCAGGGAGGAGTAGAGATGGATGCAGACATTTTCTAAGAGGGTGGACGTTAATAGAGTCCAACCCTTTGTCCATGAATAAAAGTCTGGGATGAGAGAGTAAACTGGATCAGGTAAGTTATGAGACTGAATGTAGCACAGGTGCCTAATAAATGAGTTGGGGGAAAGAAAAGAGTGAACTGGACGCTAATTCTTCTGATTCAAAATTGCTTCCAAAGAGGTTTAAAGGCGGGGTTACAGAGCTTCCACACTGGCCACTTCACACTTGCTTTTCAGGCTACATCTTTATAACCAGAAGGGCATCCTACGCTCTAAAAGTTAGAAACAAACATGTAACTAGCTTTATGTCAACAGATTTAAGAGATTCGCTAGAGGTACTATGTTATACTTTTGAGTAAATCTTCCCTTTACCAGCATAGATGAATTGTACAGAGTAATAATTTCCATTTTTCTATTTCCAAAGTACACCTAGCACACCGTGATCACGTGTACATACTCTCTTACTGTTTCCATGTCTCCTCCTCTCTTTCCTTCTACAACCCCAATGGTCTCCCTCTTATGTTGACTAGATTCCACATGTGAGAGAAACCATGAAATGGTTTCCTTTCAAGCCTGGTTTATTTCCCTTAATGTCATGATCTCCATCTCCAGCAATTACTTGTAATGGGATAGAATTTCGTTCTTTTCATGTCTACTTGGGGCTCTAAATGTCTCTTGGATGTCAGTTCTTTCCCTACATTTGGAATATTTTTCTGCACAGCCTCAGCAAGTAGGTTCCATGTGCCTTTAGTTCACAGATACGATCTTTTTCTACATTGAGAATTCTTAGTTTTCACCTCATGATCATGTCCCAGAGTTCTTGAAAGTCATGGTCATGACTTCCTTTTCTTTCTTTCCTCTTTTTTCTTTCCAAATGTAATCATTCCTTAACCATATCACCAATCTGTGAAAACCTTTCTTCTACTTAATACAGTTTAATGATAATATTGTCCACAATTTAAAATTTTGATTTATGGTGACTTTCATTTCCAAAATTCCTGTCTTTCCCCTTCAGAATCTGTTTATTTACTAAATTTCTCATTTTTCTTACTAAATTTCTTCTCTAAATCTTGATTTGACTTTCTTATCCCATTTGCCTGTTTGTTTGACTCCTCTCTGAGGTCACTGGTCCTTTTTTAAAGTAAACTTTTGAATGCTTGGCTTAGTCTTTCAGCCTCTTCATTATTTTTGGACTCAGCTATTGAGGGCTTGCTACCTTTGTGGGAGTCATACTGCCTTCCTTTCCATTTTTCTTGTGTTTCTATGTAAATATTTTTGCATTTGTTGGGATATCCCTTCTGGTTTTATGTAAAAGTGTTCTTAGGCGGTGATTTTATCTTGAGCTCTCAATCTCCATCTCTACTCAGAAGAGAGGAAGCAGACCACAAAAGAACAATTAAAAGACAAATCAGATATTTAAACACAACAGAAAAACCAACTAGAAATATCAACTATATTCCCTTAAGGAGAGAAAAGAAAGGAGCTAAGATACTTAGGCTCCAAGTCCTGACAGTATTAACGATGCTATGGTGTGCTTACAGACAGGAGCCTAGCATGGCTGCCCTCATAGAGCCCCAACAAGCAGCTGACTGAGCTGCTTACACCCAAACATTGGACTGAAGTCGGGGACCCCTGGGCTTGAATTAGGGAAAGGCTGGAAGAAGTTGAGGAAGAGGGTGACCCCATAGGAAGACCAGCAGTCTCAACTAACACAGACCCCTGAGATCTCCCAGACACTGAACCACCAGGCAGCATACACCAGTTGATGTGAGGTCCCTGACACTTAGAGAGCAGAAGACTGCCTGGTCTGGCCTCAGTGAGAGAAGATGCACCTAACTCTTGAGAGACTAAGTATCTTGAGGCCCCAGGGAGTGAGGAGGTCTGGTGGGGTGTTAGATGTGTGTGTGTGTGTGTGTGTGTCATCCTCTTGGAGAAGGGGGAAGAAGAATGGGATGAGGAACTGTCAGAGGGCAGAATGGGAGGGGGAATAACTGGATTGTAAAAAAAGATTAAAGATAATTTAAAGAGGATAAGATAAGAACTGAAAAGCTACTCAAGCTAAAAGTGTTAAAGATTAAGTAATAAAATGACAGGGAATGGAGTGAACAATCGATATTGAAAAGAAAAAAAGATGGGTGTTGACTGCAGAAGAAAAGGTGGTCTGAGTAATCACAATAAAAGAAATACAGGGCAAAGCAAACATTCGGAGAGAAAACAAGACCAATCAGGGTTTCCTCCTTGCTGAGGAGGCAGAGGATGGAGATGCTCTGCTCTCTCCTAGACTCATCCTTGGTATTGGGAACAGGAGGGTACTGAGTGCTGTGCTTTCTGTAGTTCAACAGATCAGACCAGGGAAGTTTGAGCCAGCCTCACTGGACTTTTTCCACTGGGCTTGATGTCTACTGTGACTGCCGCTGGGTTGATTGCTGTTGGGATACAGGCTCAGCAATACAAGAAAGCAGAAACCTCCTTCAGGTTGTCCCTGCTACATGAGCCTGTTGGCCACCACATTGGATGGTCCCTCATGGCAAGGAACTCCGTCTGTGCAACCACAAGCACTGGGAATGCCCAAGCTGCTGCTGTGTTTTCACCAAGTGTTTTCTTGGACCCCGATGCTTTGTTGTAGATACGTGGACACACAGAAAAGAGATTACTGTCTCTAATCCTCCATTCTCTAGTCTCCTATTAGGGTGACAAGTGCCCTTTGATCAATCACCATAAAAAGCCATATGGAAGATTAAAGTTAGCCTTCAGTTCTTAATAAGAAACAAAATAACAAAATGGGTTACCTTCTCACCAATGCTTCCGGTTATCCCTACTTCTCCAGGTAAACCAACGGGTCCCTTGTAAGAAAAGAAATAACAGAAAAGAGCATTACATCGCTCTTAGAGCATCCTGGTTTTAAATCACCTATAATTACTACTTACATCTACTTCATCTTAATTTTATTTGGAGGCAAATCCTTCGTAGAATAGGTACATAGCCTATGACTCCTTGTTAGAATTAATTTATTCCGTCAGTCAAAAATACCTAAATCAAATCTTAATACACAACAGATACTTTGTTGGGAGATGTGGTAGTCTCTGTCCTTATAAACTAATAAACAACAAGATGTTATAAAATATTTACAACTTCCATATCTACTTGTTAGAGACATGTTAGCATATAACTTTTGTGACTAGCTTCTTTGAAAGAATCTTCATGCCCACTTGTATTCATTTCTTTGTTCAGTTATACAAGGTCTTGATATCTATTCTGAGCAGTACTGGTGGCTGAGGTAAGACAGATTCAGGCCCTGTCTTAACGTCACAGTTAGCTCCACCTGACAATCTGATACAACCCACAGTCCCTTGGGCAGAGGAAACTTCAGTTGAGAAATTACTTCAATCAGCTTGGCCTATGGGCATGTCTGTGGGATCATTCTCTTAGCTGTTAATTGATGCAGTAGGATGGGTGGGTCTGGGTGGTATAAGAAAGTAGGCTGAGCAAGACCAAACATCCAAGCCAGTAAGCAGTGTGTCTCCATGGTTACTGCTTCAGACTCCTGCCTTGGCTTACTTTGGTGGTGGGACTAAAACCTGTGTGTTAAATAAACTCTATCCTTTCCAACTTGCTTTTGGTCATGGTTTTATGGCTGTAACAAATCAAGCTAGAAACACTTGGCAGATCAAAAGATCTGGTACCACAGAAGGGAAACCTTTACTAATTACAGGTATGACCTAAGCTCATGAAGGAAGTAACCGTGATGATAGAGAATGAAAGAGAAGGCATTTTAGCAAGGAGAGTCTGGGGAGGGCTGAAGCCAGGCAATCTGTAACTTGATTAGGAAGAGGTCAGCCAGAAAAATGAAGAAGGAAGACCGGGATTTGAGCTAGTGCACAGCCTGAGTAAGGGACACAGTTGTGAGGACAGAGGGAAGAAAGCCACCAGTAATGGCATTCTGAAGGAACATGACTTGGGTTTTCTCTGTGTTTGTATTTGTGCATATTTATTCTTTCTTCTTTAATGGATATAAGGAGCAAAAAGCAATAAGCATTAGAACAGGAAGACATTATAGGTCTTTCTTACATTGTAAGGGAGTAGGAACTTTTTACCTTTACTTAACGACACATGAAATGTCTTCAATGTCTACCAGGTATAAATCCGGCTTAGATAGCTTTTTATATAATATATATTTACACATACAAAGCTGTAAATCATGATCAATGGGTGACTGAGCAGAATCTAACTTAATATGTAATATGACTTTTATCCACAGATTCACATTCGTATCTGTACCAGTAGCTGATTGGTTATCATGTGATCTTGGATACAATAACATGTATTAGGTAGTATGTGTGTATGTGTTTGTGTGTGTGTGTGTGTGTGTGTGAGTGTGTCTATGTGTGTGTGAGTGTGAGCATGTGCCTGTGTGTATGTGTGTGTGTATGTGAGCATGATTTTATTATTAAAGCCACTAACTTTGGTGGTGTTATCAGGATCTCCTTTTACAGTTGAGCTAGCTAAGTTAAGAAAAGATGTTCAAATGGCTTGGGTAAGCTTAGGTAAACACCAAGTGCTTAAAATGTGACTCTTCTAATATTGAACACTTTATTTTTACATTCTTCAATAATGGGCTTTTTTTTTTTTTTTGGTCTTTTCTATTTGGACCTTCATTCCATCTGTCTGGGGTCTCATCATCATCACAAGACGTAAGAGGAACCTGGAATTTTGTTTCTGTCCATATAGTGACTCAGTCATCTCTCTCTCTCTCTCTCTCTCTCTCTCTCTCTCTCTCTCTCTCTCTCACACACACACACACACACACACACACATATACACGCACACAAATGTCTTTTCTTAAGTTAGCTATCTCATCTTTAAAAGGAGAATACTGATAACACTACCAAAGTGAGCGGTTGTGGTGATGAAATCATATGTGTGTGTGTGTGTTTATATGTAAACACACACACACACAAATACATAAAATGTCACTGCCCACTATTGTTTTGTGGTACCATGCTTAGGTATAGCTTACTTCTATTTTATGTCATTTCTCATATTCTGTTTTTCTTTTTCTTCTCCTTTCACCCATTTCTCTCACTCAACTTTTTTCCAAAGCTTTTCCTAGCTGCCTTCGATTGTCCTCGTCAAAACAAGTGAGCCGTGAGGGGCTTTAGTGAGTCCTAGCAAATCTGAAACCCGCAGGCTTTAGATCCCCTTGCTCTTTAGGTGTGTGTTACTATTTAATATGAAACTACCTACATATTCGGCAATAACAGAAAAATCCATTTGACTTGAAATCTATCAAATTTGGTTAAATTTAACATGCAACTGATGGCCTATGTTTTTATATTTCTAAAGAGAAAAAACATCCAGCAAGCATCAGCAATTTGTCAATAACTTTAAGAAATACTCCATTTTCAAATATTAGCATGTTAACACAGCATGCTAGGTTGAGTTATTCAAAAGTATTCACTGCTTAATTCTGTAGAACAATTACACACGCCCTGCGCAGTCGCTGTGAGGCTTGCTATGGATCTTACAGTGACAATCAGTGTGGGAAGAAAATTGTCACCCATCCTCCTAATTCTCTGTGTGACTTACTCAGAACAAAGAGAAAAGGTGGGGACATGGTACTCATCATGGTGCTTTGTAGCGGCCACAAAACTAGCCATGACTCAGTGAGGCTCGTGGTGAGCCTGGGCCTTAAAACACAGGTGACATGGAACAGACAGGCAGCTCACAGTGGGTAGAGAGAAAGTGAGAAAGAAAGCTTTGTTATTGCAAGCCACAGATATTTTCAAGCTACTCTGACTGAGGCAGGTACGTCTGAAAACTTGTAATATACGGCACTAGTTTACATGAATAATAACTAGATCTCACAGCTTCCTACCCCTTGTGACAACAGTCCCAAGGGAGTGGGAACACTTCAATTAAAAAGCCTGACTTTCTCAATTGCCTTAGGAACATGGGTAATGATAGCTTTGCATCATGTTGTAACACTCGATATTGTGTTTATTTTGATCCAGTGGCTAATATTTTCCTAACGAGACAATGGATTAAAAAGACATATGAATTGACATAAAAATTGGAAAATTTGAAACTAACTCAGATTGTTTCATGGTTGTCTCACAGAAATGGTTGCAATTACCAGAAGAGTGCAGCACACACACTACTAACATCAGGACAGTTACCATCCACAGGAGTGATAAAATGAACAAGGAGAGGATCCTAATGAAGATTATTCAGAGGTGAAAAGAGATGCAGAAAGAAATCCATGGAACATGGTTTCAAAGGAAGAAAAAATCACCCGTAAGGAAAAACTCTGAGAGAGTGATGTGATGTGACAATGTAGGGTCAGTGGTGACCTCCAAGAACAACTTCAGTAGTTCCTGCATGTTTGGACAAGGCTGCTGAAGGGTTAACAGCGTCCACGTGAAGGAAGCATGGAGAACAGCTTGTATAGCTGCCATTCTTACGGAGTTTGGCAGCCGAGAGGAGACACAATTACCGTTGGAAACCATGGTTTGCAAAATTATTCTATTGAGAACATGACTTCTGCTCGGCCAGCCAAGTAAAAGAAAGTTCATGTACGGCAGAAGTCCGCGTCGGAACAGAAAGCAATGATGCCTAAGGTACATTTTCCCTCTGTGGCACAGAATGGTTCTTTTTAAACAACATGATATTGGAGCCTAATCCATCATAAGTGGTTGGGACCAATGCATTTGTAACGGTAAGACAATGCTGCTGGGTTTACTGTCCCCCCATGGGCTAACTCATAGCCAGCTCCTCCATTGCTAGTCAGTCCCCTTGCCCTGGAAACTCATTGCAAGCCAAAAACTCATGCTGGGGTGTGCATCAGCCAATGACTCCTATGTCCCCCACTCCTCCTTCTCCTCCCCGTCCTCCTATTACTTCTACTGCTCTTATTACTGTTGTTGTTGTTGTTCCTCCCTCTCTCTTCCCCTTCCCTTCTTCTTTTCTTCTCCCTCTTCCTCCTCTTCTCCTCCTCTCCCTCCTTCTCCTCTTCCTCCTCTTCCTTCTTCTCCTCCTCTCCTTCTTCTCTTTCCTCCTCCTTTCCCTCTTCCTCCTCATCCCCTCCTCCTCCTTCAAATTACAAATTCTTCCCAAAAGGACAGACTACAGTGCCCTGACTAGTTTTCATGATCATCCGTGAAACAGACATCCCCCATAGAAGTAAGATCTAGGGCAAGATACAACTCAGAACCAGAAACAAATATATTTTTAATTTTAAAGTGCTCAAAAGCCAGTTGGGTATGTATACATGGGCACAATCCCCATTCATTTAAGTACCAGTGGATGCTAGTATATTAAAATGAAAAATTCCTGGTCTTGTTCCTTTCTATTCATTCTTTTTAATTTTAAAAAAATAAGTGCTGGGAGAACTGGATATCCACAAACAAGAATGAGACTGGACTCCCATCTCACATTCTGTGTAAGAGTCACCTCCAAATGGATGGCCTTCTTTGAGACCCAGAGTTTGGTAACTGTTCTAGGAAAAAGTAGGGGAAACATCTCAGGCACAGGCACAGGCAAAGACCTTCCGAACAGGACTCTGGCTGCTCAGGAGATAGTGTCAGCCATTGACAAATGGAAATTTATGAAATTAAGATGTTTCTGTACTGCAGGGGAGATGGCTAACTGAGATTTAGCTTACAGAACGAGAGAAACAATGAGTAATGCTGTCCATCTTTAGAGATTCCATGCTGTTGACTTAGTTCTCACATCACATAGTCTCCCCCAACGTAAATGGATTAAAATAAGAAACACTTACTGGGCCGCCATTTCTGTACGTCAGAAACTATGGGATGGCTGCGGCTTCCATGGGCAGCTCTGGTTCAGGTCTCTGACATAATCGATGTCAGACTGGGACTAGCAAATTTGCACTTAAGAAGGATGCGGACCAGAGGCCTCACAGCCTTGCCATACAGAACCTCTTTAGGGGCCAATCACGTGAAGTTTGTCTCACCACAGAGCAAGTGATTCCAGATAGAAAGTGGGCAAGGTATACAGTACCATGCCTCTTATGCCCTACTTACACACTGTCATGATACCCACATCACACTCATTAACAGTGTATAAGTGCAGCCTATATTCCTCTCTCTCTCTCTCTCCTTGCCCCCTTTCTCTCTTACATGTCCATGATCAAACACACATTGAGGTCAAACACCACTTTGGCTAGGCTGGCTGCCCAGTGAGCTCCCAGGATTCCCGTGATCCAGTGCTGGGTAGGGCAAGCATAGTCATACTCAGATTTTTATTTTTACCTGGTGCCAGGAATTTGAATTTAGGTCCTTCTGAAATCACAGCTAGTACTGCTACCTACTGAGCCATCACCCCAGCCTCAAGATCCTCCACCCTAAATGATGGAAATTAGAGAGCTCTTCTTTAAGGGAAGAGTAGCAAAGAAATTATAAAATATATTTTTAAAGTCATAATGACTAAAGTCTATTGTTAGCTAGCTTTGATAATGTATTAGAGCTTTGATTCTAATTGTTTACTTTCTGTAGTTTTTAAAAAGTCACATAGGAACCTCTAAATTGTTAAAAAGATGCATACTTTTCTACAGATGAGACATGTAAAGTTTTATTAACTGAGTATCTATTATGTTTAAGGTGCCATACCAATCATTTTGGAATTAATGACCACCAAGGTTAAGCAGAGAACAAAATCTGCCCATAGAGAAAATGGTTCAGAATTCGAGCAAAGTCAGGAGTCAGCAGGCACGATGCTTGCATATCTTTGACATTTTCCCTGGAACACAGCCATGTCTACTTGCTTATCAGCCCTACATGATGCATTTGCATGCTGTAAGGAGAACCTAGTGTAAAACCAGAGCGTATGTCTGGTGAAGTTCCAATCTGTTCCGTTGTGTATTTAATGGATACAAAGCAGTTGTGGAAGCCATCTTGTTCACTGTTAGGAATTACCAACAGCACATGCCGTTTGGGGAAGAACGTTCATCAAGTCCTTTCTAGGCACCGATTCTACACACAACACACAGGGAGGAATACGACAAAGCCTTCAGCTAGTCCATGCTCGGCTTGGGAACTAGAAACCCGAGTAATAATTGAAAACATTTCACGTTTTTTGCAAAGTAGGATATGTAATGGTCTATTTAAAGATTTTGTTAACTAAAGCCAAAATGAGGAGGGCCAAAAAGCCTGATGTGGAATAAATCGACTTTTAGAAGCAAGAAGAAATATTATTTTTCCTCCCAAAGTCAGTAAAACTTTAGAGTGTTCTACTTCTGTTTTTTTAAGTAACCACATCCTACTGATTCATTCGAAGAGCAATGTGAAATTAGAATGTTTCCTACTTGAAAAAGGTGCTATAAAACCTTTACAGAAGGTCCCTATACTTAACAATTATCTTCAAAAGTCACTGTGTCTTACACAGTGTTTGAATGCCTCAGAAGAGTTCAAATCTTCAACATGTAAACAACTGTGTAACAGGATAGAGGATGGCAGACCCTGGAGACTCTGAATTTTACTACACACACAGTGTAGAAAGCAAATTCCCTGGAACTCCCTTCTGTTGCGTTTGCTTTACTCTTAGCTTCACTATGTTCTATCAGTGGGTTTTGCTTTCCTTTCAAAGCTACGCAAAGGATCGAAGCTATCTCATCATGATAAGTGTAGACTTTACCCACTGTAGAAAACCACTGATATTTTTTAACCTTGTTTCAAGCGACAACTTTGTATATCAATGTGATATGGACTTTTGATGACTGGAGGAGCAAAGGTTGAGCCACACATGAAAAAAAAAATCTCCATTTTCAAGCACTAAATGAGACAGGTGTTCTCACAGGATCTGTTTCCCTGCACTATGTCCTCACAGTCACGCCATTTTCTAAGAAGATGGCCACACAATCAGTTGTCGAGGGGTAGATAAGAAAGAACATGCCGTCTAGCTGAGGAATTACTGTAGAATTACTCTCTTCTCTTCTCTTCTCTTCTCTTCTCTTCTCTTCTCTTCTCTTCTCTTCTCTTCTCTTCTCTTCTCCTCCCCTCCCCTCCCCTCCCCTCCCCTCCCCTCCCCTCCCCTCCCCTCCCCTCCCCTCCCCTCCCCTCCCCTCCCCTCCCCTCCCCTCCCCTCCCCTCCCCTCCCCTCCCCTCCCCTCCCCTCCCCTCCCCTCCCCTCCCCTCCCCTCCCCTCCCCTCCCCTCCTCTCCTCTCCTCTCCTCTCCTCTCTTCTTCCTTTCTTCCTTTCTTTCTTCTTCCTTTCTTCCTTCCTTTCTTTCTTTCTTTCTTTCTTTCTTTCTTTCTTTCTTTCTTTCTTTCTTTCATGTGTGTACTCGCACATGCAAGTGTATATGCAGGGACTCGTGTCCATGTGAATGTAGAGGCAAGAGGTTGGGGCTTGGTGTTTTCCTTTCTTTCCCTCCACCTTTGCTTATGAGACACATGGTGGTCATTGATTGGTTAAATTGGCTGGCCAAAAAGCTCTGGGGAATTCCGTTTCCTTCCTATCAGAGCTAAGGCTAAAGACATGCACTACTGCACCCACCCCTTTCTGTATTGCCTGTTTGAGATCCAAACACAAATCTTTCTCCTTGTGGGACCAGGACTTTACCAACTCAGCCATCTCCACAGTCCAAGAATCCCTTATTTATTTATGTTTGTTTGTTTTTATGTGTGGGTGTTTTGCCTGAATGTATAACTGTGCACTATGTACATTCCTTGTGGCTGTAGAGGCCAGAGGAGGCTTTCAGATCCCTGGAACTGAGTCATAGACAGTTGTGAGCCACTGTCTGTGCTGGGGATTAATCCATCCTGATCCTTTGGAAGAATAGCCAGTGCTCTTAACTGCTGAGCCATCTCCCCAGCCACAAGAATTCCTTCTTAAAATATGATAAAGAGGAAGCAGCAGTGAGGGATTCTGGTAGGAATGTTTAGTGTACAGATGAAAATGTGGGCTTAGGGCCAAGGAATTCACAGACCATCAGGAAAAAAGTCTCAACTAAGAGTCAACCCTAGAGAGTATGCATGTGGAGAGAGGAAAAGATAAGGAAAAATTTCAGATTTATTATGCAGAGAAAGTCAATTGGCAAAGGATGAATGACGTCTATTATTTTTGTTTTCGACAATTTTCCTTCAGTCTTTTTATTTAAGGGTAATTTTAAGGCTTATACCCGAAGCCTTTCTGATTATTTGTTAATATGCCAGTTTGCAAATGTACAATCTTTGGATCATTCATTTACATTTTCAAATGAAATCTATAGTCTCAAAAGTTATTCCTTTGACTGCATGGGTTGGAGCAAAGAGCTTTTTGTGTGTGATGAATGACTTGAATAAACTCAGAAACATCTGGGAAATTAAAAAGAACACATCTGTGGGTGTATTTGTGAAGACTTTTCTGGATCATGAAGGCTTTTACCTCATCAATAACATAGACCATCACTTGATAGATTCATAATATGCCTGTATTACTTGGATATGAGATCTAGTTGGAGGAAGGCCCCTGAGGAAGTCTTGAGGGATGGGCTTTTCTCTGGCCTCCTCCTGCCCTCTGCCTTCTCTGCCTGCTGTCTACGAAGTGATCAAGAACAGCCCCAGAAAACGCCTCCATTGCCCCGATGTTCAGCACAAATATATGGGTTCAGCCTTTTTATACCATGGACCAAAATGAGAGTTCACGCTCTTAAATATTTCTTTCAGGCATTTGTCCACAGTGATATAGAAGCCTGGCTATTACGTTTCCTAACTCCATCACTGTTCAGGAAGACGTGAATCAGTCTGAATGTTCTATAGAGCATCTCTTAAGCTCAGCATAATTCCTGGACTACAGAAGATAATAAATATATTTTGACTAAGTCAATGAACAACGCAAATAAAGCAGAGGTGGGGAACACACATGTAAACCACCCACCCTCCTCTATAAGTTAAAACTCATTCCTTCTTAAATCAGTACCTTCCAGGTTAAGGCCTCAGCAGACAGACTTACATCCAGGCCTGATGAGAGTACAAAGAGAAAGACTGGCCACTTAACCCCCTGGTGGGCCATATGTTACCCAGAGCTCATTAATGAAATGGTTGGGCAATTATTTCCTTTAGTGGCAAACTATATTAAGTTCTTGATTTTTTTTTTTTTTTACCACACTGACCAAACTGCAGAGAAGCTTAACCTCCCAACTGAGATGAGTTTAATGTGCTAGGATCAATAAAAAAGTGGTTCAGGGAAAACTAAACTCTGACACTTGTGAGGAATGTCTCGACAGAGGTCCCTGAAGAGTCTGAACCACTAGGCCCTAAATTTTCCTGCTTAAAGAAGTGGCCTGTCCTTTCTCATAGTAAGTTAGCCCTGTCCTCCAGCATACATCCCCCTTTAAGAACACGCACACCATAAGTGGGATTTTCATGTTCCTCTCTAATCACTAGATTATACTCGCATGCTACCTAGGAATTTGGTGTGCTTGATATAGACAGAAAAGGCCATCTCTAAAGAATAAAAGGTCTAGTGAGTATACATGGTAGCATCCTAGGAGTGGGCACAGGGCCTGACTTCATAGGTACTTTACCTACATAGCATAAATAAAATGTGGCATGGAAAAATTAACTTGGGACCTGAGTAATGTTTTTCTCATTCGTATGACCAAGTACATGACAGAAAGCAACTAAAGTGGTAGAAGATTTATTTTGGCTCTTAGTTAAAGATATAGTTCACCACGGAGAAAGTATGCCAGTGTCCAGTGGAAAAGTGTGGATTGGACTCTTGACTTTTTTGATGAACCTATAGGTAGACTAGAAGGGGGAGTGGGAGGAGGAGCTAGAGGAGGAAGAAAAAGAGGAGGAAGAGGAGGAGGAGGAGGAAGAGGAGGAAGAGGAGGGGGAGGAGGAGGAGGGGGAGAAGGAGGAGGAGGAGGGGAGTATGGTAGCACTGAGCTGGCTATAACCCACAAGACTTTCCCTGAGTGAACCGCTTCCTTTAGTAAAGCCTACTTTCTAAAGGCTTCACAGCCTTCAAGACGCTGCTAAGCAGTTGAGGACCAAGTATTCAAGCACATGAGCATTTGATGCTTTGAGGTTTCAAGGCACTGATGAAACACTCTCTGTACACATAGTTTAGCAACCAAAGAAAAATAATTTGATGAAAATCCTACATTTATCAATATTTTATTAAAATGCCATAAAATAGATACTGTTTTATTTAGTCAACAAAATACTTGAAAGCATAATATTATATGCCACCCTGAAGAACACATATTTTTGTATGGTCAATTAAATTTAGACTATGAACAGATATTTCATAATTTTATAGGTTGCTGAGGGACTGGGCAGGTCTATCTTGGGTCACAGAGTTTCTACTCCCACCTCTTGCCATATGGATACCTAAGGTTCCCCACCAAGTGTGTCTTGATGGTCTGCCAAGTATTCAAGTGGAAATGTCAGGCTCTGACATTTCCCCCATTAGCTACCTGACTCTTATTCTCTAGGATTGAATGTGCAGTCATAAAATAAAGGCTCAGAGAGAAGTTTTAGCATTGCTAGGCAGTTCTGGCAATGATCAGGAGGCTATGCCTGGAATGTCCTCTGAGCAGATGCTGGTAGTCACATTCGTGTTATGGGAAACACGAGAAAGGAATGGGTCACTCATGCTGTCCCAAACTTGCCTGGCAGCGCGGCCAACAATGAGCCTCTGGGTAATCAATCAAAGGTGATAATGTGAGTATTGACAGAGAGCTGCCACCTATCTTTATTCAACTCAGGCTATTTTTTTTTTTTTAAGAAAGTAAGTTGGATGAGAAATAAAGGAAATTCTCCTGCAGCGACACTTGTGTTGCAATAACTTCCTCCCTGTGCGGTCTCCCTGAGACTAATAACTAGCAGGCCCGTTCACAGAGGGATGTGCACTTAGGAGCCCAGAGTATTTTTTTCAAATATGAAGAACAAAATTAGTTCTGGATGCTGTTTTAGGCAACCCTTATAGGAAAGGCAATTTGTGAGTTCTATCCAAGACAAAATTAGAGTAAGAGAAATCTGCTCTCTCAAGTTTCTGTCACTCCCACTAACCCCAAATGGTTGCAGCTGATAATGGGGTGTGGGAGAGAAATGACAATACACTATGCCACCAATCAAGACCTGGGTTCCAGCTTAACACTTAAGTCCCGAAGAAAGTCATTGAACCAGATTTGATCTCACCTTTCTATTCTGAAAAACATGTAGACAAGGTCCCTCTTAGTACACCACCCTGCTTTAAAATTCGATTTAACCACAAGGAAGAGCAGAGCCAGTTATTTAAAAGGCATTAACAATCTTGTTCAACACCCAAGAATGGGATGTTCATATTTATATAGAAATAGAGTTAAAGATTTTTCTACTGAGGAATTTTATCCAGTGTTCTGGATCCACAGGATCAACCAGAACCGTCTTACTGATAATCTCTGCAGCAGGCAGCTCCTTTTCCCTTTAATACTCACATTGGCATCCTAATCCTGCATGAGGTCTTTGAAGTGGGTGCAGTGTCCTGTTCAGTTTGATCTCGCCCTTGAGTATGCAAATGATCATAAATATTGGTAGAAGGAAGGCACTGTGTAAATTGTCTAGTGGTTTCCTAGTTAAAATACTGAGATGATGGGAAATCCTCACATTGTATTTAACACAGACAAATCGGTGACCTTTATGTGTTTGTTTCAAGTCTCAAGATAAATAAGAAAAGAAGGGGAGAAGATACGGAGGGAGGAAGATATCCTCACGAGACTTCCTTTTTCACGAGGCACTGACAAGTCTCTGCACTTCTCTCATAACTGTACTGTGGACTTCTGTAGTAGCACTTGAATGGTCCCGTGACACCTCAGAGCCCAAGGGTAGGACAGTGCCTTTAAAACACAGTGCAGAGAAGCCCAGAAAGCTCCCTTGAAAAGTGAAGACATCGTTTGCCACGAGGAGATAATACCCAGCCACGTGATCCTTTCTTTCTTGTATTACTATCATGCCTTGTATGTCTTAATCTTATGTTAAGGAAAAAAAAAAAAAAAAACAGGAGTCAATCATAAGTGAGGCTGAGCCCAAATGCAAAATATCTTGTCTCAATGAGAAATACTACACACAAAGTAAATACTTCATTGTTCTTAGAAATGCTTCCTGGTAATAATCTCAAGTGTTTGCTAGAGGGAAAATGATAATTTCTGGTTGCATCCTTTGTTTACATGTGGCCCACATATAAAAATCAAATAAATTCATGATGTTCGCAACCAGTACAAAAGAAGAAACAAACAAACAAACAAACAAACAAACAAACAAACAAACAAAAAAACCAATCAGTGACCCGTGGCAGCACTACCTGCCTGCTAACTTGAATTGGTTTTTGGATTTGAAACTAAGATACAGAGAAATCATATTTGTGTTCATTGCTTTTTTGTTAATGACAAAAGATTAATAAAGCAGGGTGCACATAAGACAGACACAAGAAAGCTGCCACATCCTAGAGCAACTATAACATGGCAGAGCAGGAGGAGACACTACAGCCGGCGGCCCATTCCCGCCCGCTGTCTGTTTTTATAAATAAAGTTTCATGAGAAACAGCCAGGCTCATTCATTCATTGTTGTCTGTGACTGGGTTCACAGTACAGTGCCATAGCTAAGAGCCTGCAACAGAACCCACATAGCTCAGAATTTTAAACATTCAGTCACTGGCCCTCTACACAAAAGCTTTCTGACCCCTGTTTTATGCTATTTATAATCCTTAACAGTGAAGATCTTAGCCCACAAGTTGCACAGGCCACGGGTTCATTTTTAAGAGGGAAGCATGGGTATTTTCACTAGCCTATCTCCATGTTGTCATTTGGCCATCATGTTCTGTCAACAAAGTCATTTCAGCAGGAGTCCCCAAACAACCCTTTATCCCAGACCCTTCCATTATTTCCATGCACCAGTCCATTTACTTCTTAAACTAAAAACCCCAACACATTCTCTGTCTTACATATTTTCAACAAAACACAGGGGCCTTACCATTGTGCTGTCATATAAATATGTATATAAAAGAAGATACAGTGCTCTAGCAGTGAATGAAACTTGTTGCATACAAACTCAGCTTAAAAGGAAGACTATGTATAAATATGTATATAGAAGAAGATACAATGTACTAGCAATGAACGAGACTTGTTGCATACAGACACAGCTTGAAGGGAAGACTATTAGAACATCATTCCAACAAAAATGCCAGCATTAGGCCCTTTCCAGATAAGAACTTAGAATACCATCTCCTTAAAATCTGCTATTCACATCATAAAAGCCATACCCAAGAGAATGGAAATATGTTTTCAACCAAAGTTAGAATTTTTCTATCAACTCATATGTCCTTATGAGCCATGCCAAAACAACTTTTACTTTTTTTTTCTTAGAGTATCTTATGTAACAGAAAAGAATTTTCAATAAATTCATATGAATACATATTTTGTCATTGTCTACACCAGAAGCTACCTAGAAACATAGTCTTATTTAACTGTGTGTCTAGCACTCAAACTTGTTCAGCAGGTACTTATTGATAACATACAGAAATGAAGACTGAAGTTCCATGTTTCTTTGGCTATATATCTCTGGAGGCTGAAAAGATGGCTCGGCCTGCATCCTGCTCTTACAGAGGACCAGAGTTCAGTCCCCAGTACCCGTTGCTAGTTGCTGGCAAAATTACAGCTCAAGGGAGATCTGATGACTCTAGCCTTCACTGGTGTGTGTTCTCATGTGTGCATTCACACACACACACACACACACACACACACACACACAGTAAATATAAAGTAAATCTTTGAAAAAAAATGCTATCCTTCTAAAACACATAAATACAGGTTTGAGGTGAAGAAAAAATAGTGAAATGCACATCTTTACAAATGATAAATTTATCTAAAATAGATGAAATAGATGACACATTCATGGATGAGAAGAATAAACATCACAGCAATGTCTGAACAAAGCACTTCACATGTCAGTGCAGCTGTTGTTTGGGTGCTGCCGAGGCTCCCATGCCAGCCCATGGTGCCCCTTGTTGGGCACTCTTCTGGTCTATTTTTGGAGACAGGATCTTTTCTGGTCCACTCTAGCTGAGGATAGCCTTGAACTCCAGACCCTCCTGCCACTCCCACCTCTGGAGTGCTGTGTTGATAGGTGGTCCCCAACACAACATGCTTCTAGTGTTTTATGCCCCATTAGATATAATACTAGATGAGGTATTATTTTTAATCAGATTTACATATCAAGGGTGATATGCTTTGGCTTTGGAGTAACCTGCTTCTCAAAGTGTGGTGTGCGTTTTGTATTCCCATGTAGTAAAAGCAGGTGTTTAATAGGAACACGATTGGAAGTCTATTGCCCATTGCCAAGTGGCCCTAGGGTAATAATCTGGAAACATTAGAGATAACTCCCTTCAGCCCTAACTTCACTGTTATGCTCATTGACCATGGCAAGTCATTCTGTTAGTCAGAAATATTAGCTTTTTAAAGCATAGAACTGGTATAATTACATTTACCAAAATATTTGTGGATATTAACAAATATAACATAGTGAAAGTTTCTTGTTTATCACAAGTTTTCAATAATGGGTGCCTATTTTTTGGTAACATATTCAATAAAGACCTGTCTGAGGATACCATGTGTCCATTCTGCTATCTTACATATTTTCCATTATGTAAGAAACGTGTCACTCACGCCATTCAGGAGGTTGACAGAGTATTTACAGTTGTGTCCTAGGCACATAAGAAAATGACAGTAAGACTCAGAATGTGCTGAGTCCAAGGTAATTTGTGACATTCACTTAACCTCTTTGGTTAGATCATGCGCCCAGCCTCTGGATCTGTTCCTTTAAGGAAACAGGAGTTTTATGATTTAGTAGGTCCCTTTAAAACTAACAATTTCCCCTTTCACGAAAGGGGGGGGGGAGCCTGGAACATAATAAAATGGATTTATATCAAGCTAATTCCACGGTAATTTTACCCAAGCACAGCCCTAGGCACTCTATCAAGTGAGGGTTTATGTGAGCGCTTCTGAAACACTTCCCAGCTCCTCCAAAATCGTTTCTGTTTCCATTATAAATAAGTTTCCATAGCCCTTGCAAACTAATAATATTTGACAATATTTTAAAAGCATGTTGCCAGGTTGGCTTAGGACATTGTAGGTTAAAACCTTGGTTTGCTCTTCCTTACAATTTTTCCTAAATATTAACTCAGATCTTCCTAGCCGTTTATTCCCAAGGACATATTTCAAGGTCCCATTTAAGGCAGGGACAGTTTGGTGGTTACTCTGTGAAGAGAAAAGCACCCAGGAGCTGGAGACTAGAATCCTGGATCTTGACCTTCTGGACCACGGCTTACAGGTGACACAGACTGTACACATTCCACACATTCCACAGCAAAAGGGTGCAGAATGGTCACTTTAATATAGAGAATGGGTCCTTAATAAGCAGAAATTTTGTCTCTATTTCTCCCTTAGCTTTTCTCCTGTTTTGGCTTTGAGTAACCTGCTTAGAAGCCATCCAGGGATCACCCATCACAGCATCCCTGATTCTGAAGATTTTATTAAGAAAAGTGAGGTACGTCATTTTGAGGATAATCCAGGACCTTCCTGTTTCTCTCTGTGCTCACTGGTCATTTATCATCATTTAGCACAGCATGGGGGAGAGAGCAGAGGATAAATCTCCATATGTCAGTAAATTAAGAAATGTATAAAGTAAAATCCAGTAAGTGAAGCTCCATCTTAAGAAATAAGTTAGAGTGACTAGACTATGAGACAGTCATGAATGTCACCAAGTGGGAAGAAATGCAATAACTGAAAATTAATGCAATCAAGGACACTTTAAGGAAAATAGTCTCAGATCTTGTATTTCAGGTAACAGAGCTCTGGAAGATTCTAGAGAGTCACTGTTGATGTTTCCCCAAAGATACCACCACTTTTCCATTCTAAGAACATGCCTGCCTAGCTCTGAGCATCATCAATAATAATAATAATAATAATTCATAGAAGTTATCAGTCTATTCACAGCAATGGCTAGGAAGACATGGCCCCTAATGTTCAGTGGGTAGAAGCACTTGATGCTCTTAAAGATAGCTAGCCTGGTTCCCAGTACCCATGTTAGGTAGCTCATAGCGAACAACTCCAGCTCCAGGGGATCTGTTGCCCTCTGCTGGCTTCTTTAAGCATTTGCACACATGTGCATACGCTCCCACATGGAAACACACATATAAACATAACTACGTAAAACAAAAAAACATGTCTGGTCTGTTCACACTAGCATCAGAAGGATGTAGGGAGAATAGAACAGGGCCAGGGAAAAGTTGCCAACTTGGCAGATGAGAGGAAGAGCAGGCATATTAAACTTCCTAGAAGAGAGTCATGAATTCTTAGAATTGGAATTATTCCTTGACATCAGATATCCCAGATTATTCCTGACAAATAACGAAAAGTGTAGTTATTTGAAACCAGTTGTGTGCCAAGACCGACTTAGAGTCCCTCACTGTTTTGTCTGCACTGCTTTTTTCCCTATAGGACAGAGCTGTTTGTAAATATTAAGTTCAGTTCATTTTATTCTTTAAGCAAAAATTTTAGCTATTTAAATGATAAAGTATGATTATTATTAGAAGAACATTAAAAATAACACAATTTTGAAAACTATGAGAATACTCGGAAATACCGAATTATTGTCCTTGACATCCTATAATCTATATAATCTCAAATAGTGACATGCCAGGAATTTTAAAATTCTAAGTAACGGTTTTGTTACATTGTATCATTGTTGATGTACAAATTGTATCGCTCTTGCTGAGTAAATGCAGGTTATTTTAATTAAAAACAGTAAAAAGAAACTGGAGGCTTACAAGATGTATTTACAGAAATGAAGTAATAAAAGTAATAAAGGAATCTGGATGCTTTGAGCACATTTATAGCAATCAACTCTCTGAATGCAGGAAATGACTGTACATGAATATGGAACACGTAGATAATGCCGACGATCTTGGTAGGTTCAGTAAAAGATTTGGCTCTAATTGCTATGAATAGAGGACAAAAAAGTCACTCAGTTAAAATAATTGAATGGTTATCAAAAAGGTCATCTGAGGTGAAAGCTGAGGCGCTACTATATGCTGGGTTATTTCAGATTTCAAAGATGGTTGCCATGGCATGCAACTATATATTCTATAACTTTCAAGAGAGGATGTTCTTTTGGCAACAGAATTCTAGACTAGACATGAATACATAGGACCCGAAACTTAAAATAAAATCTGGGAATTATAGAAGGCCCAAAGTATTTTTTAGAGTAGATTAGATTTTTAATTAACTCAATAAGGGAGTGATGTTTTCCTTCATCTCACATCCTCAATGAGGAAAAAATATCAGAATTGGGAAGGTCCTTTGTTTGCTAACTTATCAAATGCTCAAGGGGTCTTTACAACATTGTTGTAAAAGGGGCCAAATTGTTGCTCAATTAATAATAAAACACATTAAAACTGATATTAAACTTAACTGATGCTTACAGTATCTTTGCAAAATCCAGGACAAATTTTTTTAAAGCTAATAATAAAAGTGTGAGCATGGCATGGGGTGGAGGTGTGGGCCTTGAACTGGGAAATCTGGTTGGAGTTAAGGTTTAGTTAGGTGGCTTATTCCCAGTATGTCTGTTCTCTGACTTCCTCACTGCCCAAACTAGGGAGTCATGAGCTCTGAGAATTAAATGAAATATTGCATAATTGGCTGATGCCTGAAACATAGCAAAGGAGTAATAAATGTGATTTTCTAACTCCAGTCACAGAAATCTAGCATTTCAGTAGCCCACACCCTCTCTGGACAGCAGTGGAAGCTGCTGGGTCTTATGCTCTATGGAACTAATCAAGTGTGATTAAGGAAAAAGCACTTGGAAATTTAATATGTAACATGTGAGAAGATGCTGTTTATTGGCATCTTATTTTATTTATCTTTATTTTAACTTTGGATCCTGACTGTAGTCCCCCTGTCTGTCTCTCTGTCTCTCTGTCTCTCTGTCTCTCTCTCTCTCTCTCTCCCAACACACACACACACACACACACACACACACACACACACACACACACACACACTTCCTAAGTAAGCTGACACTCCAATTCTTTGACCATAGAAATTAAAAAAAAAACTACAATCATGTTAGATATTTTGTAGAATCTGATCTAAGAACTATACTAAAAGTATAGTACCTTTTTTTCTTGGCACACCACAAATAAAACACTTACCTTTTGCCGACTGAGGCTTACCTGGATGTAGTAACGATTCCTTGATAACTAACTACCCCTGTTCATTTTTACTAATGTGGTAATGGTAAAAATGTCAGAGCTCTTTTCTTCCTCATTACAACACTAGGATTAAGGATTGTAAAACAAGTTAAGCTTACAAAATAATTATGTAGAAAATTCTACTTTTTAAGTCTTAACTAGGCTATGTAGGCTATTTCACTCAATTGCTTTGTGACAGCTATCCTTGCACACAGTAGACACTTTCACTCTTGACGGTTCATCGCCTTTTTAATGTAGGTTCATTTGTTAAAATTTTTCTTGTTGTGTATTGGTGTACATGCAGTACATAGTTATGTGTGCATGCACGCATGTGTGCATGTATGTGTACATATGTGTATATTCAGGTGTGTAAGAGTGTGAAGGTCAGAGGGTGACCTCAGATATTCTGTTCTCTTTTTCATGGTAATTTTTGAGGCAGGCCACCTCACTAGTCCACCGGCGTGGCCTTACTGGCCACCAAGCTCCCAGCATCTGCCTTTTACCTCCAGCACTGAGACTGTAGACAAATGCTGTTTTTTGTTTGGGTTCTGGAGATCCAAACTTAGGTCCCTATGTGTGCACAGCAAACACTGACAGAGACATCACGCCAGTCTCATAGAAATTATTTTTGATGATCTTCCTCATTGTTGAAGATGGATCCAAATTAAAATTTGTTATAGACATAATACAAGTATTATATGCAGAGCTTGAGAGTGGCTTAGCAGTGGATAGGACTCTCACAGGGGGCTGAACTTCAGTTCGCACAGCCCTTGTCTAGCAGTTCACAACTGCCTGTAAATCCAGCTCTTTGGGCCCCAGCTGAGCCATCTCTCCAGCCCTAAACATATGTTTTAAGTGACAGGAAAGTAGTAAATCATGGAATGTGACTTCAATACATACTCACGAGCACAGAATTAAAAAACACATCTTAAAACTTTACATGGTACTCTCTGCTACAACTGTGAGGTTAAACCTAAACAAACTGCATTTGATAAAAACAGTAACATGCTTGGCTCTTCGCCTCTTTCGCTTGGTCTCTCCCCTTCAAATCTTAAGTCAGATTACCAGCACATACTCTGTTATGATCTAACCAGCTTTTTGTGGTTGTTGATTCTTTGAGACAACATTTTGTTGTGTAGACCGGTTGGTCTTGAACTCAGGAACCCGAGAATTGCTGGAATTACAGGCAATTGCTACCATACCTCGATTATGATACTTTTTTTTTTCATAAGGTCAAATTTAGACGGAAGCTAATGGAACTGAAAATGAATGTCAAATACTAACAAGAAAGATGCTCCTAAGACCACAAACATAGCTCAAACCAATGGAGACATTGCCTGGGCTGTCTCCACATCTCTCTTGCATTGTGGCCTTTCATTTGTCAACACAACCCATCACACAGGAGAGTAAGTCTGTGGTGGATAAGTTCTATTCCAATGCTTGCTAACACAACCATAGCTAACACATCAAGGTTAACACAATTCCCAAGAAACACAGATGGTGAAAAATAAAAAATTGAGCATAGAAAACCAGCTTACTGTTTCACCAGTTTTCCCAATATCTCCTTGGTCTCCCACTTCTCCCTGTTGATCAAGACACAAAATTGCAGAAATGACTATTTGTCAACAGCATCAATCATGGCTTCTTCTGTTTCCACTTTACATAATTATCTAGTAAAAAAAAACAACAGCGATCTCAGTTATGCAAACTTATTTATAGAATTTTTTGTGAAATGTGGCCTTTGCCCCACTTTTATTCAAACAATAATTGTTTACATATTGAAGTCACAGTCCCCAATTCATTACTTTTTGTCATTTAAAAAAACATGTTTAGGGCTGGAGCGATGGCTCCACACTTAAGAGCATTGGCTGCTCTTGCAGAAGACACAAGTTTGACTGCAGCGCCCACATAGTGGCTCACAACCTTCTGTAAACCCAGTTCCTGGGGATCTAGTGCCCTCTTCTGGCCTCCATGGGTACTGAACATTTGTGATTCACACAGACACTCATAGGGACACATGAAAGTCTTTGATAAGTTACATTTTAAATAAAATATTTTACTTCATTGTGTTGTTCTCCACTGCTCCCAAGCCTGAAGAGCTGAGCAGAGGGAAAGAACCAAGCCCTGCAAGTTGTCCTTTGACCTTTGACCTTCACCCGTACCCCTGCTCACTGTGGCATGTGAATGTAAAAACACTTTCCAAACAAATAAAAAGACTATAAAAGACGTTAAGAATACATTTAAAGGCCTTGCACTCTATACTTCCAGCACAGATAACCCCAGAGCAGTCCTGAGGGTGAGAGCTATGAGCCCCAGTCAGCAGAGCTGGCAGCTGGAGACAGGACATTTATTTATAACTCGCCAGGCACAATCTTGCAGTCCACAAGCTCTGTGACCCCAGAGGCTTCCATAACTCATTCGATTTGACCTAGTCTGAGTTACTTGGCACTAATTTCTAACCTAAGAAAATCCTTTCATGGTTATTTTTCCCAGTTACTTGGAAAATACCTGCATTTTAGTGTGGGGTTTTCGTGTGCTGCTCATAGCCCAGTTCAGGCGTGGAGTAAAACCTACCATATGACCCAAACTACCCTTTGTAGCTCCAAATGATGGATTCTGAAGCTCACTGGAGCTGTGCCCCGCAAGGAGGGGCCACTTCCCTTCCATCTGAGAAGGTAAGGGCTGCTTAACTGAATGTAGAAGACTGATTTCCAGATACCACACACAGTGGATGTGACCAGGTTCTACACTTCTTTTTATAGAAAAGAAAATGATAAGTTTTAAATTAAAATGACTCATTCACTTGAAGTGTACCGTACCGAGACATTAGGATACCAACCATATGGTGGCCACTGGTGACGTGTGGCATAGGCTGGTATGAAGTACAGTTGACAGAAGTGTAAAATCCATACCCTGTCTCAAAAATCATTGTACAAGGACTACAAAGTATCTCAATAAGGTTTTCAATATTGATTATACATGGGAATGGTAACATTGTTATACCTTGTATTAGTTATACTATTAAAATGAAGGTCCCCCCACCTCTTCCTTTTATACCATGGGCACATCTGTGTGTGATGTTACATGTCTATCAAGTCCTACTGATTTTAAGAAGTGAATCCTAATAGCCATCACAAGGAATAGTCTATGTAAGTTTTCAGTTCATTAATATAAAATAGGTGAGTAGCAACAGTGAGACATCTGTAGGGTGCTGTCCTAGTTATTGACAAAGAACTCACTGGAGAGTGTCTGTAGACATGGATGGCAGGATAAGCTATGAATAATTAGTTTTCTAATCTGTTTCTTTTCTCATCTAAAAATCATATTTTCCCATAAAGGGAGATGACCTTTTGTTGCCTACAGGAAGGTTGTTTGACAGCAAAGAGTTGAAGTAGCTTGCAGATGCCTGCACTCTTGGCTTAATGTTTAGAGCCTCAGAAGGTATGTTTTAGCTAACAGTCTATTGATACAAAAATGCTTTAAGTCTTCCTCCACTGACCTAAAACTTGATGTCTAGCTTTTAGTAGGATTTAATATCATAAAAATGCATATGTTCAGTACATATGAAACAAGCCTTACTTTGGTAAATTTGGTAAGAATATTCTGTCACTTCTATGAGTTTTACATTTTAAGTCCACAAAAAGTTAACAATCCCTATAAACTGGTGTCTCTTCCACACATTGGATCCCTGTGCTGTTGTGCATTTGTTATTGTAAAGATCATCTAAAACATGAAAGTAAAGAAAGAAACCACTGGCTAGCACAGCCTTTCAAAGCCTTACAGTGATGAAGGCTACACAGTGATGGTGCAAGAGACAGACGCAGGTGGACCAACCATTAGTTGTTTATTAAAGAACTCATGCTTAGTAAGGAGATGCTAACATATATATTTATTGCCATGTATCTAATCTACAAATACTACCATAATATTTATTAAGTTCCATAAAGTTTATTACTTTGTATCTTATTTGCAAATGTCTATAAAATGCATCTTAACGTTTCTTTATTAAATTGTATACCTATACAACTACAGATGGAGCTACGTGGCTTCTAAACTGCTCTTTGAACAGTGTTTAGCATCTTTTTGATTCCCCATAAGTTGAAATTCGTTCATTTAATTTGTATAAAAGTCATAGATTTATCTTCTTTATATTTATTTATTTATTTATTTATTTATTTATTTATATTTTTAAAAGTTAATTATTTTTTACACTCCATACTCCATTCCCTGCCACCACCCTCCCTGATCCACCCTCTGACTGCTCCACATCCCACCTCGTCTCTATGTGGATGCCCCCACTCCCCGCCCAACCTGACCTCTAAACTCCCTGGGGCCTCCAGTCTCTTGAGGGTTAGGTGCATCATCTCTGAATGAACACAGATCCGGAAGTCCTCTACTGTATGTGTGTTGGGGACCTCATATCAGCTGGTGTATGCTGCCTATTTGGTGGTCCAGTGTTTGAGAGATCTCAGGGGTCCAGATTAATTGAGACTGCTGATCCTCCTACAGGATTGCCCTTCTCCTCAACTTCTTTCAGCCTTCCCTAATTCAACAACAGGGGTCAGCTGCTTCTGTGCCCTGAGGCAGAAAGACAGCAGAAAGAATGGAAACAGGCATCCTCAGGAGATAGGAGGTTGGGGGAACCCCCCCAGAATGCACCAGAGACCTGGGAGGTAAGAGACTCAAAGGACGGACGGGACTTTAGATGAAATGCCTAACAGTAGGGAGAGGGAACTTATAGAGCCCACCTCCAGCAGGAAGACAGGGCATCAAGTGAGAGATGGGGTTGCCATCCCACAGTCACAACTCTGACCCATAATTGTTCCTGTGTGAAAGAATTACAGGGATGGAAATGGAGAGGAGGCTGAGGAAAAGAAGGTCCAATGACAGGCCCAAAGTGGGATCCAGCTCAAGGAGAGGTCCCAAGGCCTGACACTATTACTGAGGTTATGAAGCGCTCAAAGAAAAAAAAAATGGACCTATCATGCCTATCATGACTGACCTCTAAAAGACCCAACAAGCAGCTGAAAGAGTCAGATGCAGGTATTTGCACCCAACCAATGGATAGATTTATCTTCTTGAAAGATTGTATTTTCAATTTTTTCAAACTTTTCAACTTTTCAAACTTGAGGCACTTACCTTTAAGCCTTCTGGCCCTGGTTCACCCATATACCCTTTGCGACCTGGTTTTCCCTAAAAGAGGAAGAAAAAAAGGGTAATTAGCATAAAAATATACTTAGTAATCATCATGTATAAAGGTGCCAAGGTGTCCTAACGTTTAGGGAATGCAGTGTTCTATGAAATGGACAACTTCAAGATATCCAATGCCCTTGTCATACTCATTAACCACTCAGATTAAAAATTCTGGAGTGTTTCCAATATATCACACACTGTTTTCAGTTGTGAGGATAGAGAGAACGTTATATCTGCCCTCATAGAACGTACGCTTCAGTGAAGATGGTAACAAATTTAAAATGCATAATATATGTATTATGAACACATATGCATATACACATGCATACACACATGTCATATTAAGACGTGGTAAGTATAAAGGACAACAGATTAAGCAGGGAAGGGAGGTATCAACTCTTGTAGTTTTCGTATGGTTTCTATGGAAGAAGACTTCATTGAGAGGCTGGCACTGGAGTACAGATATTAAAAAGGAGCAAATTATGTGGACATTGCAGGAACCACAGTCCAGGTAGAGGCAAAGTCACTCTGGGAAGACCAAATGGAATATAGCAAGCATGAGGAGTCACTGTAGCTGGAGTGGGGATGCAGATGGAGAGGATGGAGAAGACGATGAAGTCAAGGAAGAGAATGGTGAATAGGAAACTGGGTCACGTCAGACCTGATAAGTTTCAGTAAGTTATTTGGCTTTCATTCTGAACGAGGCAAGAAACCTTAGGGGAGCCTTGAGAAGAAATCCAGCATGATGCGTATTTGACAGATTCCCCCGATGGAAGGACAGAAGGAAAGAGTGTAAATGGGGGTCTGCTGCAACAATCCAGCGAGGGATGCCCACGGTATGACTTAGGGCTGCCGCAGAGGCAGCTGGGAGAAATGGTAATTACGTGGGGATGCTGGTGGAGAGCTTCAGGAGCTGTTTATGGTTCACATAGGGGATGTGGGAGCAGAGAAGGAGAGGCAGCACCAACACTGAAACTAAAGTTCCTCAAAAACAAACAAACAAACAAACAAACAGCCCACCTGCAGCTGGACCTTCCACCAGGATGATTACTGATTACAGTGTCA
The DNA here is from genome assembly GCF_978045245.1 of Mus caroli. Taxonomy (NCBI): domain Eukaryota; kingdom Metazoa; phylum Chordata; class Mammalia; order Rodentia; family Muridae; genus Mus; species Mus caroli. The sequence goes on from NW_028227258.1 coordinate 14,584,344, forward strand.
ATTGTGGAAGGTTCGGGATGTGGCTGGTTCAGAACGAAAATATCGTGGGTCAGTTTTCAGTCCCCTTAATTAGCTGTTTATAGCTTTCTTCTGTATGTGACTATTAGGGACAGTGTTTAGAATGTACAGAGAGCCTAATTTCCACCAACCAAAAGGCTAAGTATGAGGTCAGATCACACCTGAGACTCAAAGCTCCAGTTTCTCTGCTTTTCTGGAACCTAACCTATCTTAGTGTTTCTACCATTGTAACTGCAACGTGTTGCGATTTAAAAATCTTTCTTTGTTCTGTTACAATACAAACTTCATGAAACCGTTACTATATGGGAACATAGTATTTCAGGTAACTTGAATCTGTGTGCCTGGGTGTGGTCACTCATTTTTGACTCCAAAGTAAAGCCATTCTTTTGAGGTGACAGTTGTGTTTTTGCACTGACAACTAAATATTTTCAGTTCTGATTGGAAGATATTGTTCTGAAAGACTTGTCTAGGAAGTAAAGAGGATTGTTAAGAGAAATTTATACACTGAGACTTGGGATTTTCTAAAGTTTTGAATTTGAAGACATTAACATAACAGGAAAGTTGATACCAGAGACCTAGGACTTTTGCCCTCCTAATCTTCACTATGTAAACAAATAAAATGATTCCCAGAAGGCAGAGTTGATTTTCATAAGTTCTCAGAGATCTGGATATTGACTACTATGAGATTTCAAGGCTGGGCAATGGCTGATGGATTCAGCAGTGGAAGCAACTGCTTCTGTCTGTCATTGTTGGTCTGGATGCGCTGGGACCCATCTGGGCAGAGAGGCAGCAGCCGAAGCACAGAGAGGGAGTTTTACTGAGATGAGAGGAACGGAAGAGCACTTGGAAGAGAGAGCAAACCCTGTCTGTTCTGCTGTTATTTTTAAGGTGGAAGACATAGCTTTAGGCCTGTGTGCTGGTAAGCATGGTCCCCCGGATGGAAAACGATTACCACGTCAGGAGGGAAGAGTTACTGGATGAGATCTCGGAATCGCCAAAGGACGCGCTAAAATGAAGAGTGAAACGGAAAGTTCCGACTTTAGGAAGATCAGCGACTGACTATTCACTCACAAAACGAGACAATAGAGTCAAAAGAGAAGGGCAGAGACTGAGCAGGAGCAATGAAAACGGCAAACAATAGTGAGCCTTTCTCTGCTTTAAGCGACAGAGAAGGAAAAGCAGAAGACTCAGGATAATAGGGCAGCAAGCAGTTTCCGAGAGAAAGTTATGAAATAGTAATTCAGAAACAAAAGAATAAAATGGGCAGGAAAATCGAATTCAGAATGTAACTGAAAAGATAATGTTGGGAGTGTGTTAGGTATTTGGAGTCCTGAAGAACCATGGGAAAGCAATGAGGTAGGTGTGGGCACCCTCAGACTGGGAGACTACATCAGGAAGAAAAAGCAAGATAAGATGCCGGCTGGAAAGTAAGAATCTGTAAGCGGAAGTGAGGACCTGCTGGAGGAAGGAAAGTCTGGGACCCTTACTGGACCCATAAGACGATCCATAGTGCACTGGGATGGAACAGTCACCTCCAGCCTGCACCCAGCCCTGGGTGTGTGTCAAGGACTGAGCAGCACAGGACAAGCATCAGCTCTGCCCTAGGATGCTAACACGGCAGACCGACCTGGCAGCCTGCCTGTCCATCTTTCCAGCCTTTTAGGTCTGTCTGGATTTGGACCTGACCCTACTCCTGCACTTGAACCTGATTCAGCCTTTCACCTGAACATAGGATCAGAAATTTAGCGAACGTTGAAATAATTTCATTTTCTTCTAATACTGACAATTTTTTTTAGCAATTCATTTTTATTAAAACTGATTGGAAGGTGCCATAGTGAAAATATTGCTTTCAATTCTTAACATACAACTCATTTAAGCAGCACAGGAAAGTAGGGAGTACTGTACTAAATCTATGCTGTAAGCAGGTGTCACTGCAGTCACTACACTTACCGTTTTTGAAACCAAGCCATTCAGGACAGCCAGGATAGGATTATGTTTTATGGCCTTGTTTAATCATCAGTACAAGGTTTGTTTGTTTGGGGAGGGAGTTAGCCTTGAAAATGTAATATTGAAACCATATTTCCATATCATATCTTGAATAGTTTTTAGTATTAGGGTTAATTCACGTGACCTCTGGAACAACCTTAGTTCCTAGATTGGATCCTCACAAACAGAAGTGAAATAACACAGATTACTAAAGAGTAATTACTAAAGAGAAAATTTTAAATGGCCTCACTTTTACTAGGCTCAAATAACATTTTTTTTCCCATTAGGAGCTCTTTCCTACAAAATGATAAATGTTTCCCTTTCATATGAAAAGAAACATTGGCTCAAAACAGCCAGTAGGTGTTCCTGTGAGACAAAGGCACAAGTGACTAATTAATGTTTCATTAAATACAAAGGAAATCTAAGAGTGTGGAATTTGTGACATGCTCAAATAAAGAAGCAGACATATTTCGCATGAGTCCAATGACTCTTAAACATAACACACATATCCTAATTATTGCAATTGCAAGCTTTGGCTATGGATAAAAAAATTACTCAACTTTATTTCCAGATCTAAGAGAACAATCGTTTGCATGTCACAAGATGGTACTATCTGATTACAATTAGGGGGGAATTACCTACTAGTTTTCCATAGTTTGTATATTGGTGTATCAATAAATCAGAATTTTCAGAAATAGTCCTAAAATTATCTTACTTGGTTCTACCGGGAACCCTTTAACAATTTCTATAAATTTCTAGGACCATAAAACCAGTGGGGAAAATGATAAGTGATAATTAATAATATAATAAACAGGCTGGGGATTTAGCTGGGTAACAGAGTGTTCATTTACCATGTCCAGGGTCCTGGGGGGTCACCCCTCAGCTCTGGGAAAAACATCTCTAGAAATATCCAGTTATCAGCTTACTTTATTTTGGGTGTTTTAGGATCATAATGGTTCTAGCTTTTGCCTTTCATTATTAATTAAAATATTATGCTCTTAAACTATTACAAGACTCTTTTAAAGGCAAACACATGCAGAAAAAAATTTTGATTAATTTATTTTGAGAGTGTATATACTATAGTTCTCTTCAGCAAACACGAAACAAAAATAGTTTCTCTTTTCCAACCAAAATTATACAATTTAATTTTATAATTAAAAAATTTAACCTTTAAAAGTTTTTTTGAGATAATAAGACATTTACAACATTTCTCCCTTTTCTTCATCCCAAACCCTCCAACTGAGACAAGGTCTTACTGAACACCTGAGGCTAGTGTGGAACTTGTTATTACGTCCAGGCAGACCTTGTCCTCAGGATCCTCTTGCCTTCTCCCCAAGTACTGAAGTTATTAGCAGGTACCCTCTTACTGAGATTTAGGGAATCACTCTTGTGATACTTACCCTAGATCCCAGTTCTCCAAAGGGTCCAATTGGTCCTTCTTCTCCCTTAGAAATAAATCAGAACAAATCATTGCCTAAAATAGTGTTTAAAAACAGAAACAGTGTTGCGTTTATTCTGAAATCTGAAGCTTGTTAGGGGATACAATAAAAGTTCTGCTATAATTCAAATGCAACTCTGTTCTTGGCAGATGAAAGCCAACACACACATTTACAGTATATTCAACAATCACTTCTACAGAATCTGCTCCAGTCCCATTTGGTACTTCATTCATTCATTCTCTTGCCCTCCCTCTTCCTCCTCCTGCTCCTTCTTTTAAGTCTGAGTCTCTTCTGTAGCTTAGGCTTGCCTCAGACTTGTCATCCTCCTGCCTCAGCTTTGCAAATGATGGGATTTTAGGTGGTACTGCCATACCAGGCTGAAGGCTCAAGTTTGTAAATTTTAGTTTTGTCTGTGACTTTAGACACCAAAAGCACATCTGATCCAATCTGAATGTAGCTTTCAGAGCACACTAGATCTTAATCAAAATGATGCTTACTGCCAAACACTGTATTCTTCACTAAATTTTAGTCAAACTAGCTATAATGTCACAAAATGTAAAATTCCAGTATATTTTTGTAAGAGTCAAGACTACATGGTGGAAAGAGAACAGAGAGGAAATAATCAAAGAAAACCAGTTCTAGAAATTATTTTCCAAGAAGAAATAAAAAGCAAGTGTGCTCCACTTACAAAAGTGTTGATGATATGTACTGATTTTCTCACCTTTGAGTGAATAGTTGATATTATTAGTTTGTGTTATTATTAGTTTGTGTTCAACTCTTGACTGCATGTATAGATGTCCTTATATTTCATAAACAGACATTTTGTTCAATTCACAAGTCCATTAGATATAATTTATTAAGTCACAAATATAAAATAGTCATAAGTAATAAACATGAATTCTAGTACAGATAAGTTTCGTTCTGGTTTCAGAACAAAATTCTTCAACATTTCATTGGCGACTACTGAAATAAATCATTAAAGAGCTCCGTAAAATAAATCCAAATTCTACCCATACGTGCCAATACAAATAACTTGAAATCCTTAATAGAAAAAATGGCTCACGCTAAGGAAATTCTTTTCATTACGCAAAAAAACCGAAGTGTCACAAAAATAAAAAAGGAAATTCCAACTGAAAAATTGCTGACTGGACATGAATTTCCTCCATACCTGAGTTCCTTTGAGACCTGGAGGACCAGGGGGCCCTCTGTTTCCAAGATGTCCCTGTAAAAGTAATGCAAAAATAGAAGATGGAAATTATACACTGATTTATTTTTATCAGCCAGTATTACCACAGAGGTGAGAATACTGTTGGGTACCATTTCTCATTAAGAGATACCAAAGTGAGATGAGATTGAAACTGAGCAAAATCACAAAATATCTAGAAGGTGTTAGGTTTCAAGTAATTTTTTGGTTATTTTTCAACTTTCAGATGTCTTTTTGGAAAATTCTTTTTGTTTAAAGCAACTGGCATAACTATTATCATTCTGTTAGTAAATATGCACATTACACAAAGAATCCCAGAATCTTCTGAGAGATCAGTAGAGTGCAGCATTTGTTGTTCATATAAATGGTCCTTCAACTCCATCACACATGTTGCTAAAATGAGAGGGGTAATTTGCAGAAGAAACAAACCTTATCACCATGACTTTTAAAGACTATTAAATTCTTCTGTTAACAATAAAACCTTTTTTTTTTTTTTTTTTGATTTTTCCAGACAGGGTTTCTCTGTGTAGCCCTGGCTGTCCTGGAGCTCACTTTGTAGACCAGGCTGGCCTCGAACTCAGAAATCCGCCTGCCTCTGCCTCCCAAGTGCTGGGATTAAAGGCGTGCACCACCACACCCAACTAACAATAAAACATTTTAAAAAAAGATTGCTTGCTGGATGAAAACTTGTTCAAAATAATTGTACAAATGGTCTTCTGTTCACCAGCACCATCTCACACCCATTCAGCATGACATTTTATTAGTGGTTTTGTCGGAAGTGTGCAATGTCTCGCAAGAGTTTCATGCACAACCTTCCTAAGTTTATTTCACATGATTGTTACAATGTTTCTGTCACAATTAATTAATTGTTACAATGTTTCTGTCACAATTAAAGTTTTTCTTTTTTAAATCCATTTTAACTGTAGCAAGTAACTCCAAGACACTGAAGAATAAATGTGCCCTGGTGACCTGCATTTTTAGTTTGGGACTTCATCAGGGACAAGCCATACAACATCTTTCTATAGCTCTTCCTCTTCAAGTAAGAAATGGAAAATGGCTGCTTAGCTTCAGTGTGCATCCTTGCGAGAGTGTGACATGAATATTATCACTCAGGAAACTACAGCACTCAGGCTAGTAAAACAACTTTTAACGGGCTTTCCCTGTTTTTGAAAGGAAAAGATGCATTAGGGAATGGAAATGAAAATATTCTATTTTATGTTAGGCTAACACATCGATGCGCTTATGACATATTCACTTTAATTTCCCTCAAGGAAACATTTGTTTCCACTCTTGACCTTGCGGTTTGAGGTTAAACATCTCCAACCCTGAATATAATGGTAGATGTGAAACAGAGACTGAATTTCGTCAACTTGTTCAATATCCCTAGGGGCAGTGATTGGTTTAGCAGTGAGCAAAGGACAGACTCCCCTCCCCCAATTTCCAACTTGAATGGAACTATGGGGTAAGCAGAAGTGCCAGTAAAGGTGTTCAGATAAAGTAAAAGACACCACGTGTCGCTTGGAACATTAATATCGTTAAAATGCCCAGGGTACAGACGGAGACCAGCACATTCAACTGTAAAACTCCAGAGTTGTCTGCTGTCGAAATGTGAAAAACTAAAACTCATGCAGACCCACAAAGGATCCCAAAAGTACAAAGTCTTGCCAAGAAACATGAAGCTGGAGTTGTCATGCTTGCTGGCCTTAAAACATATCACACGCCGGGCGTGATAGCGCACCCTTTAAATCCCAGCACTTGGGAGGCAGAGGCAGGTGGATTTCTGAGTTTGAGGCCAGCCTGGTCTACAGAGTGAGTTCCAGGACAGCCAGGGCTATACAGAGAAACCCTGTCTTGAAGAAAGAAAGAAAAAAAAAAACCATATCACACAAAGATGCTGAAATCACCAAACTGCAAACTGCCACAAGAACATGCAACGTTTAAGCCAATAGAATAGGAAATCAAAAAACAAACCCATCAAAGTCTCCTTGATAAGGACACTGCACAAGAACAGAGCAGTCTCTTCAACAGTGTTGGGGAAACTGGTCATTTCGGGGTGAAGCTGAGCTCCCTTTAATCCCCTACCTCAACAGGCTAAGATGGATTAGGCTTGAATATGAGATCTCAAACCATAGTTCATATAGAAGAAAATATGGGAAAATGTCAAAATGCTGCTGCTGTCAATGCCATCAAAGCATAAACAATGAAAGTGCAAATAAGGAAGCAAGATGATCTCACACTGAGAGCTTGAGTACCAAGGACATGAGCAACATGCTCAAAGGGCAGCCTGCAGAGTCGGAGAAAATGTCTACAAGCCTCATATCCGATATTGCATTGAAATCAAAGTGTATCGGGGACTCATACAGCTCAACTCAAAGCTCCACACAGCCCACTAACATTTGAGCAAGTGATTCAGGGTGTATATTCAAAAGAATTGCAAACAGACTCTCAAAATCTGATGACATTGTTTACAATAGCCAAGAGTCTGGCTACTCTATCATCCGTTCGTTGATGAGCAAGTAGAGAAAACGTGTTATATACAAATGATGCAATCTTTAGCTTTAAAAAGAGGAACTGTTGTCACAGGCTTCAAGACGGATAAACCTTGAAGACATTATGCTAATGCAATTAGCCAGTCACAAAACAGCAAATTCTGCAGGACTCAACTTATTTAAGGTATATAAAGCACACACAATCATGTAAGTTCAAATTGGCCTTGCCTGGAACTGAAATAACCAAGAGATGCTTTTTAGTGGGCACTTTAAACAAGCAAGATGAAAACGTTCTGGAGATCTGCCCTACAACAACGAACACACATATGTTCAGTATTATAATACTTACTATACACCAATGAAGCTGTAGAAAGACACTCTATGTTGTGGGTTTTACACAAATGAACATGCTCATGTGCGTGCACACGTGCACACACACACACACACACACACACACACCACTTTTCTACAGGTTGGTCAGCATTGTGGTTTATATGTTTCGATTTTATATTTTTACATATAATATCTGTCGCAATTTGCTTCTTAACCCCTTGGAGTAGGACAGCTCTGTTTTCTGCGCTGTGATTTTACTGTAGCTATTTTATAGGATCTCCACTTGACTAAATCTAACCCATTCAAGTTAAATCCCAATTCATCTGTGAATCTCCGAGAAATATGGCCACACCGACTACCCTCTAAAACTCCTAGCTATTCACTTATCCCCTGCTGCTTTTAACCTTTCCGACGAGGAAGACATGTTTCTTGTAGATTATAAATTCCTAGTGCAGAGAAGATTATGTCTTAATCTCATTTTCTAGTTACTGCTTAAAATATTACAAGCAATATACAAACTCAATAAATATTTCTCCGCTGACTAAACACTGCCTAGAGAACAGAGCTGCTGATACAATAAATATGCATATAAAATCTTGACTTAGTGGATGGAAAGTCTTCTAGAAGAATGATCTAGAGTCACATGCATCTTTTTCTTGCTAAGTTGGCTTCCCCCTATACTGATAAACATATGACATGTTGGGGTTAGTCAAGGCAAGAACTATTTCCATGTTCTCACAACAAAAATCTCACAGAAACTAGGCTTCCTCTGTAAGCTTATTGGGATTGTAATATGAGACAGAGTAACAGCTGGTCTTAGCATCCCCAATTCCACAGCCAAAGCAGCAACACAAGCCACCTGAGCAACAGATACAGTATTCCTCTGTTTACTGGAGAGCGGAGAATATTTACTGCGTACTCGTACTTTCTCCAGCGACCAGCAGAGGATGTGGTTTTGCTGATGTTATGGTTTTCTTGAAAGCAGGTTGCCAAATTGAGTGTCTCTCAGGAAGGCTTACTGAAGAATGTTTGTATCTGTATACAAATACACACCCAGGGCGAACTCCACAGTCAGTAGAACCACAAACGACACAAGTCTCCAATCCTGGTTTGGGGTTTTTCAGTCAACTGACAGAAAATGAACAGAAGATGAAAGGCCTTTGCCGAGCTTTTGCCTGGAATGAATTCCTCGTTTTTATTGAACACAGGGCAACCATTTCTTTTCAAATACAGTGTGCATGGTTTTCTTTTCAAAATATGTATTTATGTTTATTTCATGTGTATAGGTGCTTGCCTACTTGTATATATTCAGATCATGTGTGTATCTGGTACCCACCAAAGGCACAAGAGGGTGTCATGTCCCCTAGAACTAGACTTACAGATGTTTGTGAATCACCATATTAGTGCTGGGAACAAAACCTGGATCTTCTGCAAGAGAAGCAAGTGCTCACCCCACCGAGCCATCTCCCCAGCCCTTACATGGTATTCTAGGCGATTATGCCAATATAGCTGCAGGAATTTACACTATTCCCTCTCCTTAAATAAGACGTGTCATAAAAATAAGGCTTAAGGATGTGTCGAGGATACTGTAGACATTGCTGAAGAATCATATCATACAAATGGCCTAAGTATGGCTGGCTTTATTTTTCCTACCTAGAGACAATTTCAAGACAAATGAGAAAGACCAAGTGTATAGACAAAGTCAGATCTCTCATTTTTAAAACACGAGGTCATAGTCTTCTCACTGTTAGATTCTCTAATTCTTTTGATGAGATAAAAGTTGTTTTAAACTCCAGGAATGTACATAAAATGAATTAGTCGACATTATTGGTGTTAATGTATCTATAAGTTCCTATATTGAATAAATACTTTGAGAACAATATATTCTAAGAAGCAATCATGATTTGTTGTCAATTCAACGACTGGTATTTGTTAAAGTATGTGGCCCTTTACTCGACTTATTAAAAAATGTGTGTGTGTCTATGTATGCGCGCACGCGCACACGCACACACACTCATGTATGCTAAGTCATTCATGAAAAAACCAGAAGATAGGCCATAGGAATCTGTTTTGCCATTTCCCTGTGTGAGCTTGAACGTGTGATTGGCCCAGAGTCTTCAGGCTTGGTAGCAGGTGCTTTACCTGCTGAGCCAACCAGAAGGCCCATCGATCCATTTTTAACATTACTTTAAAAATTAATTACTATTTCCTTTATGAGTGTGTAAGCCTGCTCACCTGTATGTGCACCATTTGCACGCAGCTTCCAAAGGAGGCCAGAAGGGGGCATCAAATTCTCTGAAACTGTTACGAGTGGGTGTAAGCCACCCAAAGTGTGCTGGGGATCGAACCTGGGTTATCTACAAGAGCAGCAAGTGCCCTTACCTGCTGAGCAGCTATCTCTCCAGCCTCCACCTTAAACATTTCAGCTGTAATACTAAAAGAATGACCTGGAAGAGACTTCTTAAGATCACCATGGCAATTATATTAAAAAGATTAGCTGACTTTAGTTTTATCTCTTCCACCACACTGAAATGCAATATGGATCCCCACCAAGCATAGCATATGTCCTTGCACATCAAAATCAATGCTCGTTTTCTGATTTCTAAAGACCAAATCTGCTGCTCACTTTCAAAGGCTTTCGTCACACACACTATCAATTCTTTTCAGCAACTTATGTATTTACTATGCACGGTGTGTGTATGTGTGTGTGTGTGTGTGCCTGCATGATTTTATCTACATCATGTGTGTGCAGGAGCCCACAGAAATCAGAAGAGGGTGTAAGATTTCCCGAGCTGAAGCTACAGGCCATCCTGAGCTGCCGTGTAGGTTCAGGGAACTGAACCTGGGCCCTCTTCAAAAGCAATAATCTCTCTTAACCATTCACCTATTTCTCCAGTCCTTATCCTTTTATACTGTACTTATAGTTTCTCATAACTATTTATGTTTCTTGTCAAACTAGAGCACCATCCACAAGAGGCCAATGTTTCTTAGATAATGTTATTATTTTACCCTTAGCACCTGGCATAACACAAGAAAGCAATTCAATGTCGACTGAATGAATGAACTATTGAGTGAATGAAGAAAGAGACAAAGATGTTTATGTTCCTAAGCAGGCGAAGGCTAGAGTAGACTAGACCAGAGACACTGTAACACCACTCCTTATATGACATGTCCTTCTTGCTTCCTTATTTCTACATTATATCTTAGTTTATTGATGGCTGTTATTTTTATATGTCAAAATAAGTATCTTGTCATACTCATCTAGATTGGCAAATTCTCCCAAGTTCTCTATATTTTTCCCATTAAATTTTAATACATTGTGTTAAATAAATCAAAGTCTCTGTTTTACCTTTTCTCTCTCTTCCATCACATTCCTTATCAAGTTATCAAGTTGCTTTTTTAAAAAAAAATATATATCTTCAAAGTAACTCCCCCCCCCCCCACCAAAGTACCTTTTCCCCATAGCTAGTCAATTTATCACCCAGCCAGTGAATCTCAAGTTCCTGTTGTGAAATTCCTAGCATTTTATTCTGGTCACTGTAATATATTTAAAATAAATTTATCTCTTTTCTCAAAGATCTTGTGGTCTAGCAGAGAGGCAGACATGCATAAAAACAGATATAATATATGGAGATAATTATTTAATAGGGGGTTTTCAGGGACATGGGGGAAAATAAATTAGATGCTAAGGAAACTTGGACAGTGTTGTGTGTGATACCCAGACACTGGCTGGCTGACGAGAAAATGCAGGAAAGAAGGTTACATCCTGATAAAAGAACTGCAACCGAGGAGCTGGGAGGTCTGAACTGGCACAGGGTGGTTTGTTAATTTATGAAGTCTGGCTAGAGCAGAACCTTGAAAAGGTAATGGTGAGCACGAGTGTGTGCTGAGGAGTCAGGAGATGGTTAGAGCGCAGAGGACCATGTGTTAAAAATAAAGACGTGCATGTCTTCAGAGAGATGCACTGCAGAGCTCATAAGGACCAAGCCCAAGAGCGGCAGCCTGAGATGTATACTTTCCATAGATTCCACACCACCCCCCCTTTGGCATCATCACCGTGGGGTTGAAGGTATGCCAGACTGGAGGCAGGGCAAGTAACTGGAGGCAAGTATACACTAATGCCGGATAAAAAAAGAAGAGGGCCTAAGCTACAACATTGGCAGTGAAACTGGTTTCAAAAGCAGAAAGAGGGGGAAATTTTGAGTCAAGAGAAACAGTAAGAAGTTATAATTGATGGCACAAGGCTGCTCAGGACTCCGGACAGGGTTTGATGTGAAGCACATGTGGGCCATGTACTACGGAGGCAAACTTCACAGCGGTGGAAAGGAAGTGAAACCCGACTGCCCAGAGGGGCAGCGGTGGGTGGCAGGTGAGCTTGCCAGGTAAAACACCGGATGCACCGTTACATTTGAATTTCAGATCAGCCGTGGGTGACATTTAGTTTCAATACTTTCCGAATACCTATGGTTCCACTCCCTCACAAGTTCCCCTTTCCTGAGAGTCACAGAGCCCACTTGTCTGCCTCGCAGCTGCTTCTCAATCATCCTGTGGGTCAAGTGTTAACTTTCTGACAACCGTGCACCCCTTCACTGTGCGTAATAATCATTATCATTATGAGAAGGGTTTCCATGCTTGCTTACACTGTACATTTCTTTGGGGCGTGTGGATGTGGCAAGTGGTTGGGATGGCTGGAAAGTGAGTCCAGGTGTTTTTCTGTGGCCGTTGAGATCTGAATTCTAATCCTCTTGCTGTAAAGTGCACCAGGTACTTTACCTCTTGTGCTATTTCCCCAGCCCCCAGTCTGTAAAGTTCTTGAAAACATGGATTAGGCCATTCCATCTAGGATCTAGTACAGTGGCTCCCACTTGAGAGTCACCCAATAAATATTTGTTAAATGAATAAATGTTCTACATCAAATCTTTATTATTTCTCCAGGCCTATCTCCACTAGTACATCCTGTGCTCCGGCCCAGGGTGGTGAGTCTGCTGTTTGAAGCCTCATGAACTCTCACTAATCCTCAGATAGAGCTGGAGGCCCACACCCACAGCGGAGCTGCAGTCTGAGAGCTGCCCCAGGTCTTCCCAACCCCTGGGCTTGGGCAAGGAAGCATATTTGGTGCCTGCATGGCACATCCCTTACTATTTCTTACAATTGCATTTATTATTATTATTACTATTATTATTATTATTATTATTATTATTATTGACTGTGTGTCTGTGTATTGGTGTGTGCACACGAGTGCAGTACCCTAGGAAGCCAGAGGCTTCCTAGACCTCTGGAGCTAGAGTTACAGGTGGCTGTGAGTTAGTGGATATGGGTTTTGGAGATCAAACTTGGGTCCTCTATAAGGGCAGTCTATGCTCTAAACTAACTAGTGAGCCATCTCTCTAGCTCATCACCTAGACTTAGTAGTTCCTCTGTTTGCCTTCAACTTCTTCCTGCTTTAAACTGTCCTTTTCAGTGACTTAAGGGCTATCTTCTAAAGACACAAACCAGATGGCATATTTGCTACTTAAATAACTCTGATTACTCCCCGATGCCTGCATGATCAAGTAGAAACTACAATTTGATCATACAGCCTGAGTGTTCCCAGCTCTGTGATCCCCAGGCCAAGTGTGAAGAACCCAGGCTTGGCAGTCACCTCAGTGTGAAAACTCTGGCTGTGTTGCTCTATAGTTACGTGACTGCGGCCGTATCTGCTTTTTACATTTTCAAAATGTTTATTTCTTGCATTCAGAGATGCTGTGGTCACCATCTGGATGGGGGAAGAAAACTTGGGGGAGTGAGCTCTTTATTCACTTCCATCATGAGGGGTTAAGGCTGGAACTCTGGCTGTGGCTTTGTGGCAAGTACGGTTCCACATATATACATATACATACACATATATAGTATATATATATATACACACACATATATACACATATATAGTATATGTATATATATACATATATAGTACACACATATACACATATACACAAATATAGTATATGTATACACACACACACACACATGTATATCTCAGCACAGTGCACTGACAGGCATGGCTGTTATCAGTGTCTACCTTCTCTGTCCTGACATCTCCTCCTCTCTTCCTACTTAGCACCAACACCTTCCCCTTTAGTTTAAATACACTGAATCTCTCACTCTCAAATTCCAGTCATCATCATGGTTTTATTTCTAACGCCTGTTTACTTGTGACGCCCAGCATGCTGCATGGCCACCTGGGCATGTCTGTGTGGATGCTGAAACTGTTGATGCTGACTTCTTTATGCATACACAGAGCAGCAGCAAAGGCTCGAAGGTGTGAAGGTTTCTTTGTTTACATCATTTTCCTTGTGGTACATCAAGACTCTGGGACAGCACGTGCATTCTTTTACTGTAACAATGGGCACTTTATCAGTGCTAAAATGTTCCAGTAGTCAGAAATCTTTCTCCCACTTACTCTCCACTGTGACTTTAAAGAGTTGTCCCATTAATTTTTCTCTCCTTTAAAAAATCCTTTGGAATGATATCTATGACTTTCAAATATTATCCCTCTAATTCCTACAAGAAATTCAGAAAATCATTTAAAATGACTGGATTCTGAACTCAAGACAGCTATTAATTACTGATACTTCTGGTATTCTTAAGATCTTTTTCGACACATATTAAGAATTTAAATGAGAAAATTCTAGATATCTACATACAGTATGGTTTTTATTTGTTTTTTGTACCTTTGGTCCTTCAGGTCCATTTTGTCCAGGAATCCCAATGTCTCCCGGAAAACCCTAGTAGATATAAAAAGGTAAAGAGTTTATTCCACAGCAAATCACTTTAAATCCATAAGCATATAAAACTTCTTGTTGTCTGTATCCTTTGCCCAATTAAGATAATCTACTTTCTTCAAAATTTGATGTAAATGATTATTAAACAATTGTTCCATACTGGGATTAAAAAAAAAAAACAGTATCCTAAGAAGAGAATTTACTTTATGAATGACTCTGTGAACCTCACTGTATGAAGAAATGAAATGTGTACTCTGGTAATTTGCATACCAGATTTAAAATATGGATTATGTGGAGAAAAACTTGTTGAGGACATTTGTGTCAGAAGACAAATAAGGCAGTATACCTAAAGGACTTCTTCCTACCAGGCTGGTTGCTCAAGATCATGAGGTAGTTAACACAGATTCATTAATTGCGTTACTGGTGCAAAGGAATCAGGTTCACCTGATAATTATATTCATGCACATATAAAACTGTATTCATCTAATATTTTCAAGCCTTCTCTCTTGAATACTTTAAATTTACTGGGAAGAAAAGTCACGGTGCCCTTGAGATGATGATATCCTTGTCTTCTGGTTCTTGCAGAAACACTGACTGGCTGACCTCCATCTCTTACCCAGCATTCTCTGCTCCCCCAACGTTCACCACTTGAATGGATATTACCTGGAGCTCCAAGCCAAAGGGGTTTATACTTCACCTTTAAATGCTTTTTTTTCCTTCTCTTAAAACTCTGACACCACAAAGCAACCCGACACCGTGTTTTGTCTCATTTTATTTTTCTGTCAGACTGTAAAGTCCTTGGGTGTACTTCATGTGTTTTCCACTGTCATACTCCCCAGCAAGGACAGCGACATCTGGTTTGCAGTAATTACTTTACAAAGTTTTGTTGTTGTTGTTGTTGTTGAGTGGCTGACTTATTTCTTTCAAAAAAGAGGACAGCGTGTCCTGTGGCTAATTTGCGATCCTTGGTCCTGATTTACAACCAGTCAGAACACTGGCTCAGAGCACCTTCATGGATACATTCATAAACTGTCCATTTTCCAGATGACCCCAGAACACTTTATCATACCAGCAATCACGAAAGCTATCACAAACATTGAAGCTAAAGTAATTTAAAAATAACTCTTCAGGCGCTCGGGTGGGAGTTCACAAACCAAAAATGGAGGGAAAAGATTTTTTTCAATGGGATGAAGAACTGAATTGAGCTTAACCACAATAAATATACTTAAATTTATAAGTTCAAACAAATCAACTTTAAAATTGGCCATATATCTACAGGATAAGTGGAAGCTCACTCATCATGTTGAAAAGTGATAAGAAAAATCAACAATTAAGCATTCATTTGTCCATGTTTATATTCTGCACAGCCTTCATCTAAATAGTAGATAAGGGCATTCCAGCCCTCCCCAAAGCCTATATCAACACCTCACATGCATCCCCACAGACAAAGGATGACGAAGACATGTGCTTGTAGATGGAAGAACATAGGACAGCCTGCTGACTTGCCAAAACAAACCCCAGTATGGTCAGGACTCTGGCGTGTGACTAGCAATTTTCAAGAAAAACAGAAATCAAGGAACATATAACCCTACACCATGAGACTATAATCAACATAGACTGTGTAAGCCAAAGGCTGTGTGCTTCCTCAGCTAAATTACAAGGGGGTGAAGAGTGGAGAATGAATATACACACGGAAAGAAACCCCAAACTGAAAAACCAAAGCAAGACACAAGAAGGGTTTGGGTGGTAACAAGCAGTTCTGCCTTGACCTTACAGTACTTACAAGGAAATGTGTCTGAAGTCTGTGTGTGATACACATTTGTTTTACAGTCTCTTGTGATTTTGATTTATTTTTTGCAGTTAAACAGTAACAAAAATTAGGCAATTCTAGTTAAACATGACATGTCTGATGTATGTGAACACTTGGATCTTTTGTGACTCAAAATATTAACAGGATACACGAAAATAGATGCAAAGTGCCACAGATGAAGAGAAGAGAATGTGGCAAAAGATATCAATGAGTCAAACCTCATATTAAAGTTAAGGAAGTAGAATGTTTCAAAATTAAAAGTTTACTGAAGATCTATGAAGTTCATCCGCACAGCTATTAAAAGAAAAAAATTCTATGTCCTTCTCACACAGGTTAGCTTAGAAAACTTGGCCAATAAATATTTTCTATATTTTAAATATTCATAGCTGGATTACTCCCAAGCAGAGATCTTTTCACTTAAATAATACATTCTAAAATAGAAAAACCAGTTAATGGGGTCAGCTGAGTTTTAATGGTAACACCCAGAAAGGAATTTTCAATTCAATGTTTAAATTTACTGCTCAATCTATAAAGCCAATCAATGATGGCACATGGATACGTAAGCCAAGCACTGAAATGTCAGAGCTTACATGCTAAAGAATTACAGTATATTCTCAGGGCCAAGACTTCTCCATTAAAAAAAAAATCATTTTGTCAGGCAAATCTATAATAAGTGGAGTAAAAACAAAAATTGGATGAAAAGATGTCCAGATTTAATGCTTTGTATTTTAAATAACAGTAAATAACAGTAACAGGTCAGAACATTTTCTTCACAAAGAGCTTCACTATTTCAGTTAAGTCATCACATTACACGTCATGAGAACATAATGCCCTAGTGAGGAGGAGGAGGAAGAGGAGGAGGGGGAAGGGGAGGAGGAAGAGAAGGGAGGGGAGGAGGGAAGGAGGCAGAGGAGGGGAATGAGGAGGAGGGGAGGAGGAAGAAGAAGAAGAGGAGGAAGAGGAGGAAAAAAAGGAGGAGGAGGAAGAGGAGAAGGAGGAGGAAGAGGAGGAGAGGAGGAAAAGGAGGAGGAGGAAAAGGAGTAGGAGGAGGAAGAGGAGGAGGGGGGAAAGCTTGACTTCTGGTGCTTTCTTAACAGAAAGTCTGATCACAAATTGTTACTGAGAAGCAGAAAAAATGAGGTAGCTTTAAAAATACTAAGTGCAAATGTGTCTTCTATTTTCAGAGCCTGCACATCTGTTTGGTGTACAGAGAGTGATTCAGTGTTCTGTCCAGTAAAAACAAAGTTTTATTATTCTCTAATCACTAAAGGCTGGAGACTAATTCACATGCATTTTTATAACAAAACCTGGGAACCAAGGCACTAGCAGATTGCATTTGGTTCCTAGGAAATCATAAAAGTGAAATACTGCCTTCTTACTTAGTGGTAGCCAAAAGCTCAAAAACTAGTTTCCTAAGAAGGTAAATACATGGAATTTCATGGCACACATTGATATTTCGAGTAGATTTCCAATGAGACTAATATATTTCCGTTTTTAATTGAGATTTGTATTTCTTCCAACTAAAATTGCAAATGGATAAACGACAAACAAAAAGTAAATATAATGGCTAAACTAATGAAAATCAGTCACAAGATGGAACAAACTGCACGAACCACAAGTATCTTAGGCTACGTGAAAAAGGCCAGACTATGAGTCATTTATATAAATACTTTGGAAAATGTGGATTAATGTAGAATAATGAAAAATGTTTCAAAGACTTCCTATGGGGGAAAAGAGCAAGAAGAGTAGAAGAAAAGGATAAAAAAAATTAAAAGTTATAAAGATGCAGTCCCTGGCTTTGATAATTCTCTCTGTTGTTTTGACTTGATAATGATATCATAAATTATCTATAAGTAAACAAACTCAATTAAATATTTTGATTTTTACCACATATCTATAATATAATTTAATAAGTGTTTTTTGTTATTCTTTATCAAATTGGTATTGGGTCTTGTGATGGATATTGATAATTAACTTCGTAGTGTCCAGAATCACCCAGGAGGCACGTCTCCAAGCATACCTGTGAGGGATATTTAGGTTAGCCTATGGGCATGATTGTGAAGGATGGTCTTGATTAGGTTAACTGATTTGGAGATAACTACTTACACTGTGGGCGACACCATTCCTTAGGCTTGTACTGTAGGTGACACCATTCCCTAGGCTTGCACACTGTGGGTGGCACCATTCCATTGGCTTGTATGCTATGAGTGACACCATTCCATAGGCTTGCATAAAGAGGAGGAAGCTAGCTAAGCACAAAGATTTTCTGCCTCTGAAAATGCAATGTGGCCATCATCTTCTGCTGCTAGGGCTTCTCTGCCGTGATGGACTGTATCCTTGAACTGGGAGCCCAAATAATCCTTTCTCCCTTAAGTTGCTTTTCTCAGAGTATTTTTTATCATAGCAACAGGAAAAGTAGCCAATGTAGGCATGTTAGATAACTATTTTCTGTGGTAGGCAACTGTGTGTGATGATGTGAACATCTTTAGAAAAAAGTCAGAATTCACTCACTGAATTAGTCCTTGGGTAAATCAACAGACTTTAGTTTGATTATCTTTTAGGTAAGGAGCATATTTGATTATAATACTAGCTTGAAAATACAGTCTGTGTTTTGGATCATTTGGAAATTTGATATTTTTTCATGGTAGGTTTAAATCTTATAAATTGTTCTAGATGATATTTATGCTCACTGAAAACGTTTGATTCTTGTAGGTGGTACTTGTCCTGTACTTCAAATACACAGAGCACAGTATGATTTGGACTGGTCTCATCCTCTGAGTAGCTTTAAAATCCAAAACTAGTAGAGATTAATTCAGTCTTTTATCTATAAAATATAGCTACAAAGTACAATTGATAAAAAGCAACATCTAGATTATGAATGGAAGTTAGGGAAAGCCTAGTCTGTTATTTGGTATAGAGTACATTAATTAAATAAAATGTTTAATAGTCTGAACTGATGGCCAAATTAAAAATGAGCCCTCTTTTGTGTGTTGGTGTAAACACATGGTTATTATGCACATGTCTGTGGGCAGCAGACACCTTTGCAAGTCCTTCCTCAGGTGTCATCTGCCTTGTTCTCTTTTGAGACAGGATTCCTTGCTGGCCTGGAACTTGTAAAGAAAGCTAAGCTGGCTGGCTAGTGAGCCCCAGCGACACTCCAATGAGTTTGGCAATCTAACTCAGGCGCTAGTGCTTTCAGGCAAGCACCTTATCAACTGAGCTATAATATAATATACAGCCCCATTAATTCCATCCTAGATAATTACATTGCTACAGAGTTTCAAAAGTTATCCTTTGTCTAAAAATAAATCGGAAAAGAAAAACTTAGCGTAGTTTTGATGGAAAGAATTGCAATTTTGCATATTCAAACAAGAAAGAGCACACCCTGCAAGGGAGTGGGTTCTGTAGGGAACATTTGAGACCCAGGTTCCAGCTGTAGGGTTTTGTTCCTTTTGCCTTTTAGGAAAGCGGCATCATGCCAACAATACGGCAAGCCCAAGAAGGAAAGCAATAATATCAAAAGGAAGAATACGTTTGACTTCTTCTGAATGAGAATAAGCCTCCCAAACGAGTTAATGCCAAGAAAAATATTTGAAGGGGCAAAAGTAATAACGTTCTTTCCCCAGTAAACTATAGGAACCAAACTCAACCAGGGAGCAGGGAGCTACTGCGGATGAAGGAGCTTCGGTCTCTTCAGCGAAAACCACAGGCAGAAAACGCAAGTTCCTGCCACGAGGAACGCGGTGTGAAGACCCCATTGAGAGAGCTGGTTCCCGTTCAGTTCATCCCCTCCTCGCCGTTTTAGGCCGAACATGCCTCCAGACCCAGATTGTTCTCATTATGATATTTTTGAAAAGTTTTGCAACCGATCACTCCTCTCCATAGATTTTCCCCTTTGAGCAATCGCATGTATTTGTACAGAAAACACACTGCAGCTGAGCCCCATGTGTTCAGCATCAGGGATGCCTGGCAGAGAGTCCTCAAACAAGAGACAAGGCAAGTTCTCATGACGTAATTCGTCCCCAGCTCCACACAGCATCCACACATCTTTGATATCACCCTTAAAGGCACCAACAGGGTCAGATATGGAGTCCACCACGCAAAGCTAGGCCAAACTATCAATTTTAAAACAAGCCATTCTGTTATTTGACATTCAGACTTCAACAATCAATAGTGGCAAAAAGCAGTTGGAGTATAGTACGCTGTTGGGTGGGGGAGGGGAGGACAACACTGACTACAGAGTAAACAAGGGAACTGACGGATTTGGGTTGGTTACATCATCACTCACTTAGTTTTGATGTTTGCACGATTTAGTCATATGTCAAAAAATAAACTGTAATTTTTGAGGTGCAGTGGTACACGGCTATAATCTCAGTCAGCCATTGGGAGGTAGAGGCAGGAAGGTGTGGAGTTTGAGGCTGTTCTTAGCTACATAGTGAATTCATGGTCAGCCTAGACTGTAGGAGATCCTGCACCAAGGAAAAAAGTTGAACTGTATAATATAAACGTATTCCACTCGTTACACAACAATTATACCTCACTAAAACCGGCGAGGAGGCAGCTAGGATTGGATGGTTTAGATAAACATACTCTGTTGGTACCTACTGTGTGATCAGAAGACCTTTTGAGACAATAAATAAATAAATAAATAAATAAAGACTTATACTTATTTCCTGAACTTCTTCCCATGTAAAACTCAGTGAAGTTTGGATTTTGAACGATTTCACAGTTAATACCAGCACGATCATCATTTTATTCACGTGTTTAGAAAAATATGGTTTTAGACACTAAATACCTACCATCTATGTGGCCACTAGGGCTTTCTCTGGCTGCTTTAATTAATGAATGTCCTTTGACCTGCTTAATACCATTGAATGTACCAGGCACTGTTCTCAGCACTGAGTGTTCTATGGGGGGGGGGGGGAAGTCCTAGATTCGTAGATGCAGGTCTGTAGACTTTATCTCAAAGAAAGCCTCCTTTTGTGCCTGTGTGTTTTTGTGACAGAAAGGGCGAGTGTGGCCAAGAAGCACACTCACAATGCTGGAAGGAGCTTGCGGGTGCCCGCTGCCCACTATTCTTCTGGGTATGGAGTTATGAACCCAGGGCCCACAGCTTTTCAGTCTCTCTTGTTCTCTTTCTCAAACAAGCATATTTCTTTGTTGAATTATACATTCAGGCTTCACAGAGAAGACTCTACCGGCTCCAGGTTCTGCAATCATGCAATAGATTGCCAGCCCAGTGCCATGTGGCTTATGATGCCTTTCAGAGTCTGCCTTGGGGAAACTGGGTGATGTGTTCTTTATATCTTGCAGAACTTTGTCAACCTCGGATTTTTCAAAATGCCTTACAGACTGTAATCCAACAGTGGCTGTCTACCAATGGAAGAAGGTCTGTTGGTCATTTAGTCTGTGATGTTGGATGTCTCGATTGGTCTTCAGCATGCACTGGAATCCTGAAGAAGTAGGATCTAATGCCGACGAATAAACAGACACACTAGCAAGGGCAAAAGCAAGCAGGCAAAGAGAGTGCCGGCTTCTTTCTTCCCTGTGCTTTATATAGGCTACAGAAGGTGCTGTCCAGATTAAAGGTGGATCTTTCCACCTCAAAAGATCTGGATTAAAGTGGGTCTTCTCACTTCAAATGATTTAATTAATTAAAATCCCCCATAGGTGTGCCCAGCCACTTGGGTTTTAGTTAGTTCCAGACATGGTCAAATTGGCTACTGGGAATAGCCAATGCCAACCAAGAATAGCCATCTCAGTGGCTATTCAGTATCAGGCATGTTAAATTACAATCAAGAGGATGCCTCACCATCCCAGTAAGACATGCTTTCATGGAGGAAGATAGATGTATTTTAACTAACTCCATCCCTCCAGCATTTAATGCTTAATTTATCACAATGAGATAATCCATCCCTACATCTCTGTACATTATGCAAAGGAAGTGCTGAAATCCACCATTCGGGCATAACTTTGTAGAGACTTGGGCAAACTCTTTGTCTGCGGCACAAGAGACTTAGTGCTCAAGACAACAAAGATGATCACTTTCTGGACCACACTATCTCTTATGATTCCTGTACAATAAGTTTAGTTTCCTAAGCTCCACAATCCTCTCATGTAATGCAGCCCACCTCAGGTGCCAGTGTCTGCATCTCTCCTTGTGCCCCTGTGTGAAGGGTGCCTCGGTGAATCAGTGCAGACCTGGTAACCGTGGAAAAGGCTGTCAATGAAATGACCCACCCTTGATCTCTGTCTTAAGACTCTTGTGTCTTCTCTCAGCACCACTGAATCATCTGACTAATTTGTCAACTTCCAAATATCATAAAATTTAGCACATTATCTGTTTTGGTAATGACGATGTATACATCAAAGAGACATAGTCTTTTGGAGTAGAAGGAATGAGATGTCACGGGATGAAGCAGGTTCAAACTCAGTTCTCTACATTGCTATCAACATTCCTCCAGGGAGAAGGCTGTCCTCACTAACATGCTAAACTGCCTCAGACTCCTCCACCATACCAGCTTCTAAGATGTGTTTCCCCTGCATCAGGCATTAAAGAATTGGGATCTGTGACTACCCAGGGCAGAAGTCCCTTTGGAAGGCTCACTTGAAAACTGAGAGTGTAAGCATCTATTTTTCACAAGTAAGTATCACAATACCAGACAAGACTACATAGTCACTAAATACATTGCCTCCAGTAGCCTAAAATCTATGGTCATCTTCAATTTGGTGCCTGCCGATTTTGCTTCCACATTTCGGGAAGTGATCTTGAGACAAGGATTCAATATATAGCCCTGTAACCCTCTTTTCCAAACTTTCCAAGTCCTGGGATTATAGAGTGCTTACCACATGCAGCTATAGTGTTCTCCCTCCCTTTCTGCCCCTCTCTCTGTCTCTGTCTCACTGTCTCTGTCTCTCAGTCTCTGTCTCTCTCTGTCTCTGTTTCTCTGTTTCTCTGTCTCTCTCCTTTCTTTCCTTCTTTTAAATCCTGTGCCAGAATCAAGCCCAGGACATGGACATGATACATGCCAGGCAAGTCCTCTGCCAGTAGATAGTTCTGTCTGCTTCATCCTTTTACTGTCTTAGTTGCGATTATACCAACCACAACAAATGTCTACTTCAGCTGATCAGTTTTACCAATGGTGTGTAAGTCTACTCTGTATTAATACCCAGATATCTAGGCTTTGTTCATATGATTTATCCAGCGTGGAATGGTCTTCCTCTCCCCTGGCATTACTTATAACCAACCCAACTCAAAGTCCATTTCCTATGCTTCTGCCTTCGATGATGCTAACAATCAGCTAAAACAACCACTCACTTAGTTATCACAAGAAGCTCTCACTATTGTGTGTACCTTGCTTTTTCCAATTATAATATACATCTTTTAAAACTGTAAATGATGTGTTAAAATATTTCCTGCAATGTTATTTGGTATGAGCTTAGGGCATATAGAAATTCAATAAATGAAGGTTTATTAGTTGATTTAACCACATGTACTCCTTTAATACCTCTTTAAATATGCAGTGTATGTGTGTGTGTGTGTGTGTGTGTGTGTGTGTGTGTGTGTGTGAGAGAGAGAGAGAGAGAGAGAGAGAGAGAGAGAGAGAGAGAGAGAGAGAGGCTATGAGCATGTGAGGAAGTGCTCACAGAGGGTGGAGGAGGGTGTCAGATCCTCTGGAACTGGAATGGCGGAGGTTGATTGTAAGCTGCCAGATGTAGGTCATGGACACTGAACATGTGTCCTCTGCAAGAGCAGTACACACTCCCAACCACACGCTATCTCTCCAGCTTCTGTTAGCCACTTGTAAAGTGACAAAGAAAAAACTTCGTAATCAATTCCAACTCTAAAAGATATCAAGGAAGTAACTGAATTAAGTGAAAGGAACCTACTAACATTAACACAGTCATCTAACACAGGTAGCCAAAAGTTAACAGGATGACTTCATATGACACAACAGACTCTCCAAAGTATTCTTTCTCTCTAATGAAGACCACCCTGATGGAGAAGAGGTATCTGCTAACTAGCCCTTCCTGCATTTCTGTGATCAGTGCTCCTGACTCACTTTTGTGATAAACATCTGGTCCAGTTTACTAAAATCAGCACCCCAAACTCCAATACTTGGCAAGAGCAACAGCCCAGGGGAGTTAACAGCTGAATCAACAAAACCCCTCACTATCCTGCTACCTTATTAGAAGTCTTTGGAATCTCTGCTCAAAGCCAATGCTACTATGTCTAGAGAAACTGCAAGCGTTCTGAATATCATTTATATGTTTCTATTATAAGCGGAAAAATAATTTTAGAAAGAACATTTTATGTTAACAAATGATATTTTTCCTGAGACACCTGTAATACCACTCTATGAAGAGCAGAAATGCACAGGTGTCCACCTCATTACTACAGCAATTTCATAACTTGATGTAATAAGTAAAACATACAGAACAGATATGTTTTGAAGTGTTCTAAGGTAATATTTATCCAAATGACCTCCAGCAAAGGACAGTTCTAGTTAATGCCTATGGCAAATACCCACATTTATGACAGCTTCCACCGAATCCTTGACCATCACCTACTGCTGCTAGGACTCAGAGTTTCCTGTCTGCAAGGAACTAGCAGCAGTTGTTGGCCAGTCCTCAAGCAGATACATGGTCACATGGTGTGATTGACTTCAGGGGCATCAGATTTTCCAGTCATCCACAGTGATGCAACACCCCTCCAGGAGTGATAGCGGGGGATTGGATAATCATAGACTTTCTGTTACCTTAGTTTCAGGATTCCACTCAGGGGTGAAATAGAGATGTCTCTGAGGGGAAAATATGTTGCTTTTAAGTATCAATCACTCACTATGCAGAGTGAAACTTATCTATCTGGTCCTTCACTAAGAATAAGTTCCAACTGAAGGACAAATTTCTCTCTCTCTCTTCTCTCTCTCTCTCTCTCTCTCTCTCTCTCTTTCTCTCTCTCTCCTCTCTCTCTCTCTCTCTCTCTCTTTCTCTCTCTGTTTCTCCCTCTCTCTCTCTGTTTCTCCCCCCCTCTCTCTCTCTGTCAAATGCACACACACACACACACACATACTCCCCAAATACATATGTAACAATTGTGTTCACACACTGGATGGCTAAGAATCCATGGCCCAGAGACAAAAGTTTAGAAGGGAAAGATTAGGAGGTCCAGGAAAGAAATGCTTTTTACCAAAACTACAGTTTCTCCAAGGACTGAACTGTTCCTAGTCTTTCAAGGAATGGCTGTTTAATTTTCACTTTATCACATCTTAAATACAATGCAAGGAGGCATCTGGCTTATTGAGTACTAGTTTCTAAAATATGAGCTACTTGAAGATAGGGCACATGCTAGTTAACCTCAGCATCTGGTTGCTAGTGATTGTCCCTAAAGGCTCTAATGGAGATGAACAGCAGAATTGGACTATCTAAAGAGAAGCCTGAAAGACAGGGGTCTGGTAGAGCTCTGAGTTTTAAGAATCAACCAGTCACATACATTTTCATACTTTCCAGTTATGTATGTGTATTTGGTGTGTGTGTCTGTGCATGTATATATACATGCGTATATACATGCGTTGGATAAGGATGAGGAGGACATCAGAGATCGAGATTGCCATCAAAGATCTAAAAGAGGTAGGGGTGGAAGTTGCTATCAGAACACTGTTTACCTCAGCACAGAGTGGCAGGAGCCGACCACAGCCCCAGTTGTAGCTGCTGTGTCAGCGGCAGTGTCAACTGTGACAGTGGATTACTAAGACTCCCCATCTTTTCTGTGTAGTTAACTGATTTAGCAAATGTATTCTTCTCCTGTATAATTACAACAGAGAATTAAAAGTTTGCATTTGTTTGGGTTAGACAATAGTCACTTATAGTTTTTTTTTCTGGGTTACCAGATTTCTTTCATAATAATATAGTCTGAAGGGGTGTGGGCCGTCAGAATATGACATAACAACACCCTAAACCACTAAACATAATGTTATACCGAATGGATTAGGAAAGTCAAAGGTGACTATCTCAGGAACAACTTGACAAGAGACAGACACTCCAGATGGTGAGAACAAACTTTAGGAAGCTTCATGGGATGGGCAATCCTCTGAGGTCTCCAGAGTCCAGTGACTATCAACGTAATGACAATCTCCCATAGGACAAAGTCAGCACAGTAGTATTCATTCTGTCACCAACAGGAAGGATCGGCCACTTTGGACTCTGAGAGTAAGCCATTCTATAGGGAGGAGTATCACTCTCTTCCATACACTGAATACTGTGAAGACTGTCATTTTCAAGGGGAGCCCCATGAAGCCCTACTACCTATGCATTCACCCCAGAAGACTGCAGCATTAGGGAAGTGGAAGACACAGACAGATGCCCTCTAGCTCACGACAATCTTCAGCAAGAGAAACATGCTACCTTCAGGAGTCTAGAGGGAAGTCACACCATCTACAGCAGAAAGTCATGTGTCTTGTGGAAATAACTCTTGGTGTCAGTGGGTCCTGGCAGAGAAAGAATGCTTGATCCTGAGGTATTGAGTAAATCCACACCCAGCATTTCCTATGTTCTCTGGGAACTGCCAAGTCATAAATTGAGATGAAAAATTTTATAACTATGACTGAACACAAACAGGCCCAGTGGGCACAAAAACACCGCATTTAGAGATAACCAAGACTTCCAAGTTAACCCTCAGATACTCATCATATCTTCTCTCCTGGCTTTTACACAAGACCGTAGAGGTTGCGATAAAAGGCAGGACCTACGTGTCCAGGCAGAGCAGGAAGAAACGGCTGAGCATGAGCTAGGGTGGGTCTGCTTCAGTGGCTGTTAGCTGGAGATGGGCAGCAGCTGCATAGCAAGATATCCTGAAACCCAGCCAAGAGGAAACACTTGCTTAATAGATAGATCTGTGAGCAGGATACCAGGTCGTTCTATTCCTGGAGAGACAAGACCTAAAGTGAGATGGTAGAGCCATCTGGTCAATGGTCCAGGTAGAAGTGATGTGGAAGGGAAGCAAAGAGGCAATAGCTAAGTCCTAGATGGGATATGTGGCTCAGTGCACAAAGGGTGAAGATTTTGTATCACATTTTAAGGCTCACTAGAAAGTATATGTCAAAGAAGAATGACTAAGAACCAATTAAGCGAGTATGCCCAATGTCATATCCAACTGACATTAGCTAGCCTTTCTTCATTGGCAACCTTCAGACTAGAGTGGGTAGCATGGGAGTAAAGTAGCATGGGAGTGACAAAGACCTGGGCTAAGCATTGGTCTAAAAGATGGACTACCACTTGCTACGCCTGACAACAGTTACTGATGGTGCAAACTGATAGCAACAGAGATATGTTCATTCTCCAATATGGCTTCATTCCCACAGGAAGCCAGCTAGCCACTCAGTGACAAGTGTATTACACTTGGTCCCTTCCCATCTCAGTGTTGTCAGTGTCCTCACAGACAATGGGTACCATTTGCTGCTTCCTTGTTTGGAGCTTCTACTGTACTATACCGAATGCTCAATCCATAGCATTTAATTTCACAGGTCACAGACTCTGAATCAGAGCCTGCTTCACACGGTAGGAAGCTGAGCCCAGGATACAACCTTGTGGCCTTGAGTTACTCTGGCAACATAGAGGCAGCCTTCCTCACTCAGCAGTGAAGCAGCCTTTTAAAGGTGAAACAAAGTGCCATGTGGTGTACTCATTAAAATCCCTTCTCGTGGCACTTGTCCTGGATAAGGAAACTATGAGGAGACCAAGACGGGGGGGGGGGGCTTGGTCCTATTTACTGTAATTCTCAACGATACACTGCTGTGATTCATGTGTCATGTCACACAGCCCTAGACCCTACGGAGTCTGAGGTCATGGCACTCAAATGTGCCTCTCTTGTCAGGAAACGCCATGAGGTTCCTGGAAAATATAAAGTTATGGCTGCCCCTGGGACTCTTTGGGTTTCTTGTGGCCAAATATGAACACACAGAAAGAAAAGTCATTCTACAAGCATGCCTAACAGACTCACAGAATTATGAGCAAGGAGACGGCTTTTACACAATGAGGCAGGAAGGAATACATGGTGTTTGTCCTTCAGTTATGACATTTTAGGCTAAACCACCAAGCATAAAGAGGAGAGTGGAGGGTGGAGAGAAGAGATCCAGTTGTGATCCATAGCAATACAAAAGTTGCTATGGTTTCCAGCATGCATAGGAAGACTAGAGGTGAGGTTTAAGTCAGTGACACTATTCATGATTCTGCAGTGATGCATCTGTCTAAACCTTTAAGATGTACAGTATTGAGTGACACAACACATTCAGCAATATGCATGTATATGTCATAAATGTGGCAATTATTCCATATTTTAAAAACGTTCCAAAAGGGCATTGACTGTTTTTAAAAACATATTCAAATATATACATAATTTCTTCCTGACCCCTGCACGCACATCAGGAGATATCACTACCTTTCCAGGGAACTTAGGGGCCAGGTGAGGATGCACTTCCAACTCTGAGACTGTATTAGCTTCATCACGGTGTGATTCACCATGATTCATAAACTCTGAGACTGTATTAGCTTCATCACGGTGTGATTCACCATGATCCATCAACTCTGAGACTGTATTAGCTTCATCACGGTGTGATTCACCATGATTCACCAACTCTGAGACTGTATTAGCTTCATCACGGTGTGATTCACCATGATCCATCAACTCTGAGACTGTATTAGCTTCATCACGGTGTGATTCACCATGATTCACCAACTCTGAGACTGTATTAGCTTCATCACGGTGTGATTCACCATGATCCATCAACTCTGATACTGTATTAGCTTCATCACGGTGTGATTCACCATGATCCATCAACTCTGAGACTGTATTAGCTTCATCACGGTGTGATTCACCATGATTCACCAACTCTGATACTGTATTAGCTTCATCACGGTGTGATTCACCATGATTCATCAACTCTGATACTGTATTAGCTTCATCACGGTGTGATTCACCATGATTCACCAACTCTGAGACTGTATTAGCTTCATCACGGTGTGATTCACCATGATTCATCAACTCTGATACTGTATTAGCTTCATCACGGTGTGATTCACCATGATCCACCAACTCTGAGACTGCATTAGCTTCATCACGGTGTGATTCACCATGAGCATTAAGTCCGAGACATATGAAGCACGGGGGGGGGGGAAGAACTCAAATAATGTCAGTGTGGAAGTCACACGAGGGTACAGCTGCAAAGCTCTAGGAAAATGTGATAAAGCTAACTCAGAAAATACTATAGTCTCAAACTTGAGAATAACACTGAGAAATCAATGATGTTTATGTGCACAGGCAAAACCCACTAGCAAACATAAAGGTAGAGAAACTCCACCAAGAATTGCAACAAAAAATATAACGCTGGAGCCAGGTGTGGTGTTGGTGCACACCTTTAATTCCAGCACTTGGAAGAGAGAGCCTGTGGATCTACTCTAAGATCTTAGAGTTCGAGGCCAGCCAGATCCACAGAGTTCCAGGACAGCCAGGACTACACAGAGAAACTCTGTCTTGAAAAACCAAATAAATAAATAAAAAAATAAATAAAACAGATTTACAAAGAACTATGCAAAACTATCATGTGGGAAAATTGTAAGTAATATTTCTCAAAAAAAAAAAGTAGAAAAGGAGATTTGGGCAAATGAAAGAAAGACAGGCATTGTTCTCGAGAAGATGACTCACTAGTGTGATCATATCAACACTCCCTTAATCTATCAGCACAGACTCTAGCCAATAAAAACAAAGATGGTATTTTTAATGAAGCTAGATAAGATGGATACTAAACTTTACATGGGAAAAATTATTCACGGATACATGGAGAAATATTGAAAATGGGAAGCTAAGAGAACTTTTAGCCATTGAAACATTGACACAGAGCTTGTGCTGTTAGTGAGCACAGAAGCTGTCTGTGGGTAACAGTGCTAGAACAGGAGAGCTCACTGCACTTTCTCAAATCAGCCCTGTTCTCCCTGCTACTCTGTGCTATAGCTGTATGGGGTAGAGCTGTGAATGGCTGGCCTCTGCCATGCCATGGCTGCTACACACATGAGCTCATAGTAGCTGTGTTCTGCACAAGGTCAAGGTGGTTGAAAGTTTCAGCATTGAGGGAGGAGGGTTTTTTTCACTTCCACCCCAGCTGAGAGGCCCTTGGCAGGTGATGGCTGCTAAAGGACAGAGTCACTTTTCTTGCAGGGAAGGTGTCCAGTGTTAGGTTTCCCATGCCCTAGGGAATGACCCCACACACATGGGCATATGGGCTAGTTGGACCTAGCGGGCTAAAACTGAGAGGAGGGGAAGAAGGAAGAGGAGGAATGGGGAGGAGGAGGAATGAGACAGAGAGAGACAAAGAGATACGCACACACACACACACACACACACACACACACACACACAGAGAGAGAGAGAGAGAGAGAGAGAGATAGGAGCAGGTTATGAAATTGGGAGGCAGACAGGAAATATGTTTGGTGGGAGTGAGGGAAGAGTTGGAGGGAGGGAATGTATACAGGTATGAAGGTTACAAAAAATGTTCTAAAAGGAGTTTTAAAATAATAAAACTTAGGGAGCAACTGGGGAGATGGCTCAGAGGTCAAGAGCACTTGAGGAGGGTTAAAAGCCTAGAAGACAAGAGTTTGAGTCCAGCATCCAAGCCACAGAGCCACAACCATCTGTCACTCCAGCTCCAGGGAATCTGACCCTTTCTACTGGCATCCGAGGGCACTTCCCATCTCCTGCATGCACACACAGTAAATAAAAAATACAATCTTAAAAATAAACAAATAAAAACCAATATGAAGGTGTCTAGTCAATGTGTGCATTTTCCTCTCGGTCCTAGCTTGGGATCCTCCACAGACTTAGCTACCACAGCTTCCTGCCTTTAGGTCAAATTCACCCAGGCCCTCCCAGGGCTAGGCTTCTCTCCTTGCCTGCTCCTGCTCCTCCTGGACTAAATGGCAACTGGAAGGTTTTCACAGCAGAACTTACGAGTGGCTTTCTGTTGTTACTTTGTATTATAAACATTGCAGAATGCTTTTTCTTTTCTTTCTGTGCCATGCTCTGCTGCAATGAGTGATACTAATAATTTAACAAGGTTGCTGGACCACAGGCCAGACAATTTCCAGGCAGAGACCTGGGGAACGCTCTGACTTTCCCCCAAGCCCAATGCCTTCCTAGTTTGGCAACAGTTCCATCCTGTCCAAATGAAGGTCCTTGAGTGGTAAAGAATGGAAAGATAAAATGTGTTCATTGTCATTACAGTTTTTACTCTTTGAGGGAGCACTTGGGGGCATGAGCTGCACTGAAGGGTTTCTGTCCACACTAGCTTTGTGCCTATGTGTCCACACTGCCCTCAGCCCTCCTTCCCTCCCTCCCCCTCTCTCCCTCCCTCCCTCCCTCCATTCTGTTCTACTGTTACATCTACTTTATAACTCTCTTTCAACTCTCTCCTTCCACCTTAGCCTCCACTTAAACCTTCTCTCTTCCTTCTTATTGTCTTGTCTCCACTTCCTTACCCTATCCTCTTACATACCCTCGAATATGAAAATAAAGATCTAGAATTTGCTTATGAGAGAAACCTTGCTATTGCTATTGCTTGTCTCTCTGGGTCTGGGATAGTTCAGTTAAGATAATACTTTCCATTTTCCCACAAATGTCATGATTTCATTTTATGGCTTAATAAAATTCCATTGTGTATGTACGCTGTATAAAATGTGGTTGTTGTTACTGGTAACTATCCACGGGATACCCTTAAGTGAACCCACTCAGCACTGTGGGGACCTGCCCTAAGCATCTAGATTTTTCCCCCTCATGTTCTTTATGTGATGTTAATGTACAGGTAAGGTTGAACAGAAAGTCACAGTCCTATGTTTCGCAGGACTTAGTGACAAAACTTAAGTAAACACTCGACTAAACAAGTACGTTCACTAGTTCAGACCCCTTAGGGACATCAGCAAGTGTCTAACGGGTCTTAAATCATCTCTCTGCTTCAGGGCTTTCTCCCCATTCTCTGATGAACAACATCCTGAAGTGACCCTCTAGAAGCATTCACCAGGAGCTGGAGAGGCGAGCAGGAATTAAGAACACCAATGCTCTTCCAGAGCACTTGAGTTGGGTTCCCTGTACCCTGGTGGGGAGCACACAGCCCTCTTTAACTCCCATGACAAGAGTTTCAACGCCCTCTTCTGGCCTCATCAGCCATTGCATGCATATGCCCCCCACCACACCCCATCTCTCTCTCTCTCTCTCTCTCTCTCTCTCTCTCTCTCTCTCTCTCTCTCTCTCTCTCTCTCTGTCTCTCAAAATATTAACAAAAGAACTGGAATTAGATCTTCTTCTTTGAAGGTCTGTTAGAACTCTGCACTAAGCCCATCTGGTCCTGACTTTTTTTTTTCCTTTGGTTGGGAGACTATTAATGACTGCTTCTATTTCTTTAGGGGATATAGGACTGTTTAGATCATTATCCTGATCCTGATTTAACTTTGGTACCTGGTATCTGTCTAGAAATTTGTCAATTTCATCCAGGTTTTCCAGTTTTGTTGAGTATAGCCTTTTGTAGTAGGATCTGATGGTGTTTTGGATTTCTTCAGGATCTGTTGTTATGTCTCCCTTTTCATTCCTGATTTTGTTAATTAGGATGCTGTCCCTGTGCCCTCTAGTGAGTCTGGCTAAGGGTTTATCTATCTTGTTGATTTTCTCAAAGAACCAGCTCCTCGTTTGGTTGATTCTTTGAATAGTTCTTCTTGTTTCCACTTGGTTGATTTTGCCCCTGAGTTTGATTATTTCCGGCGTTTACTCCTCTTGGGTGAATTTGCTTCCTTTTTTTTCTAGAGCTTTTAGGTGTGTTGTCAAGCTGCTAGTGTGTGCTCTCTCTAGTTTCTTTTTGAAGGCACTCAGAGCTATGAGTTTTCCTCTTAGAAATGCTTTCATTGTGTCCCATAAGTTTGGGTATGTTGTGGCTTCATTTTCATTAAACTCTAAAAAGTCTTTAATTTC
The DNA here is from genome assembly GCF_978045245.1 of Mus caroli. Taxonomy (NCBI): domain Eukaryota; kingdom Metazoa; phylum Chordata; class Mammalia; order Rodentia; family Muridae; genus Mus; species Mus caroli. The sequence continues at coordinate 14,617,392 of NW_028227258.1, forward strand.
TTTCTTTATTACTTCCTTGACCAAGGTATCATTGAGAAGAGTGTTGTTCAGTTTCCACGTGAATGTTGGCTTTCTATTATTTATGTTGTTATTGAAGATCAGCCTTAGTCCATGGTGATCTGATAGAATGCATGGGACAATTTCAATATTTTTGTATCTGTTTAGGCCTGTTTTGTGACCAATTATATGGTCAGTTTTGGAGAAGGTACCATGAGGTGCTGAGAAGAAAGTCTATCCTTTTGTTTTAGGGTAAAATGTTCTGTAGATATCTGTTAAATCCATTTGTTTTATAACTTCTGTTAGTTTCACTGTGTCCCTGTTTAGTTTCTGTTTCCATGATTTGTCCATTGATGAAAGTGGTATGTTGAAGTCTCCCACTATTATTGTGTGAGGTGTAATGTGTGCTTTGAGCTTTACTAAAGTTTCTTTAAAGAATGTGGCTGCCCTTGCATTTGGAGCATAGATATTCAGAATTGAGAGTTCCTCTTGGAAGATTTTACCTTTGATGAGTATGAAGTGTCCCTCCTTGTCTTTTTTGATAACTTTGGGCTGGAAGTCGATTTTATTAGATATTAGAATGGCTACTCCAGCTTGTTTCTTCAGACCATTTGCTTGGAAAATTGTTTTCCAGCCTTTCACTCTGAGGTAGTGTCTGTCTTTTTCCCTGAGATGGGTTTCCTGTAAGCAGCAGAATGTTGGGTCCTGTTTGTGTAGCCAGTCTGTTATTGGGGAATTGAGTCCATTGATATTAAGAGATATTAAGGAAAAGTAATTGTTGCTTCCTATTATTTTTGTTTTTAGAGTTGGCATTCTGTTCTTGTGGCTGTCTTCTTTTAGGTTTGTTGAAGGATTACTTTCTTGCTTTTTCTAGGGCGTGGTTTCTGTCCTTGTATTGGTTTTTTTCTGTTATTATCCTTTGAAGGGCTTGATTTGTGGAAAGATAGTGTGAATTTGGTTTTGTCATGGAGTACTTTGGTTTCTCCATCTATGGTAATTGAGAGTTTGGCTGGGTATAGTAGCCTGGGCTGGCATTTGTGTCTCTTAGTGTCTGTATAACATCTGTCCAGGATCTTCTGGCTTTCATAGTCTCTGGTGAAAAGTTTGGTGTAATTCTGATAGGCCTGCCTTTATATGTGACTTGACCCTTTTCCCTTACTGCTTTTAATATTCTATCTTTATTTAGTGCATTTGTTGTTCTGATTATTATGTGTCGGGAGGAATTTCTTTTCTGGTCCAGTCTATTTGGAGTTCTGTAGGCTTCTTGTATGTTCATGGGCATCTCTTTCTTTAGGTTTAGGAAGTTTTCTTCTATAATTTTGTTGAAGATGTTTGCTGGCCCTTTGAGTTGAAAATCTTCATTCTCATCTACTCCTATTATCCGTAGGTTTGGTCTTTTCATTGTGTCCTGGATTTCCTGGATGTTTTGAGTTAGGATATTTTTGCATTTTGCATTTTCTTTGATTGTTGTGCTGATGTTCTCTATGGAATCTTCTGCACCTGAGATTCTCTCTTCCATCTCTTGTATTCTGTTGCTGATGATCGCATCTATGGTTCCAGATTTCTTTCCTAGGGTTTCTATCTCCACCGCTGCAAGCTTGTACAACTACTCTGGAAATCAGTCTGGCAGTTCCTCAGAAAATTGAACATAGTACCACCGGAGGATCCAGCAATACCTCTCCTGGGCGTATATCCAGAAGATGTTCCAACTGGTAAGAAGGACACATGCTCCACTATGTTCATAGCAGCCCTATTTATAATAGCCAGAAGCTGGAAAGAACCCAGATGTCCCTCAACAGAGGAATGGAAACAGAAAATGTGGTACATTTACACAATGGAGTACTACTCAGCTATTAAAAAAGAATGAATTTATGAAATTCCTAGGCAAATGGATGGACCTGGAGGGCATCATCCTGAGTGAGGTAATCCAATCACAAAAGAACTCACACAATATGTACTCACTGATAAGTGGATATTAGCCCACAAACTTAGAATACCCAAGATATAAGATATAATTTGCTAAACAAATTAAACTCAAGAAGAACTAAGACCATCTAAAAATCTCAAGCCCCAGGATTCCATTTTCCTGCTTAGAAATCTTTGCTTAAAGTACAGGATAATCATGAACTTGACACCCAAAAGCATTTACCAGAGGAAATGCATCTATTTTGGAAATAAAATCACTTTAGTTTTGAGTTGATATTAAACACTCTTTAAATTCTTCAATCTCCGGTTACATTAAAAGTGTAAAGTTGAGAAGAGGGGTATAATTCCAAACTGCGCTCTACATGCTTGCTTTTGTATTCACAGGCAGCTGTAACTCTCACTGCTCACTAAAGCAGCTCCTTTTCCAGCAGATGAGACCACCACAGAAGTCCATAACTGGTCACAGTGCAAAGAGCAACTGACTGGTGGGTACCCATGACCAACTGATACATTTACAGCACAACCCATGTACCAAAGGCTCAGGAAACATGGCAAAAGATGGGGCAAAATATTGTAAGAGCCAGTGGGCCAGAACACCTGCCGCAAGACAGTGCTCACACCCAGCCACGCACATAACGTGTGTTTATGGGGTAGAAGACGTATTTGTTAAGTTGCCTCAAACAATCTTGTACTAATTCTTGAGAGACTACAGATATCACCTATGGGACTATGGAAAAATTTGAAGATGAAGAGGAACAGGGTAGTTAAAGGTTAGGACCCATTATAAACAATTTGGAATTAAAGATAATGAAGGTATTCTAACTATTGATGGAAAAATGACAAAATCTTGAAGGAAACAGGAAAAATGACCATATTTGGATGGTAAGATAGGAAGGAAGGATGTGATTTGTGTAACCATAGCCTTGCTTTACATAATAGAAAATGATTAAACCATAGTGATACATGAGACAGAATAGCCTGCCCCAATGCAGTTACCACTCAGAACTCCAGCTACAAGAATTTGCAATTGGACTAAAGATAATACTCTTTTAAAATAATTACATTTAAATTAGATGCTGCATCCTCAATGAAAGAAGTCAGGCAAATCCTAGTCCAGTACAGTTCCCATTAAACTTGATTGAAATAGAAGAGGATAGATTCATATAAAGAGATAAACTTTTATTAATATCGAGTTCTAATTGCTCGCCAGACCCATGTGCGTCTATACCCCACCACTTCCTTATCAGCAAAACAAGGTTGTCACGTCACATTTGGTCTTTGATCTATCTATAGTGAATGTGTTTTAAATTAGCAAAAAAGAATAACATCGATCCTTGAAGAGTAGCTGTGGAATAAGGCCAGTAGTCTATGCAGAGGGTGAACCCATTGTACTGTCCTATCCTGCAGCCTGCCTAGGGCTCTGACACTGGGAAGCTGTGAGTTCTTTGTCTTAGTTATTCAGAAGTCAGCTTATATTCTCAGCATGGTTTCTGCATCCGTTGCTCTTGTTTAGACTTGGGGTGTTTTTCTGAAGCTAGGGTGACATGCAGAAGCCGTATCTCACATAACATCTGGAATCCATGATATGGTTCAAGAGCCTTCAAATATTTCCCTGATGAAGCTTCTGCTCTAAGAAAGCTTTCAAGAAAGAGAGAGGCTCTTTACCAAGCCTGAAGCCAAACTCGATATTTTAAGGTGTACACAAACAAACTTGATGTCTGCCAGAAGCTTAATTACACTTATTCTAGAGCAAGAAGTCCAAATGATATATGCATTTAACAAGCATTGGAAGCATTTCATAGTGCTAATTCAGTGGAGTTTATGGATCCAATTTTGTTTACAATTTTTAACGATGTGTCACTGGCCACTGCTATGCAGAACAGACAAATAGGCTGTGATTTCATCAAAATTAAAATGTGGATAGTCCAGAGTTTGCATATCTAATATAAACTCTGGAATACAAAATGTTCCCAAATCCTAAAATATGTGATATACCAGTAGATGAACTACACCTGACCCTCTGTAAGGGTCACAGTCACAACTCAGGAACCTGGAGAACATTATATAAGTGTCTCTTCTGGCTAAGGACATATGAAACATAAACTTAGATTCAATTCCCATTGTTATTATGAAAAGGATTCAAAGCTTGAAACTGTTCTGGCCCCAGGAACGTCAAGTCATACTCAATTTCCTGTTTCCTTGGGCTCTCCGATGCAGTAAATGTGGTCTAAACTGCTTTCCATAGACGAGCTTCAGAGAGCCTCTTTCTCAAGCTTCCCACAAACCCCACACATTTTGTAAATTAAATTGAATTTTCATCATGTCTTGTTTCAAATTTTCATCTTTTATCAATGATTTACCTCTGGTCCTGGAGGGCCAGATGGTCCCTGTGGTCCTGGGTCACCTGGTTGTCCCTAAAAGGGGAGGAAAAAAAATCAAAATATAAATATTAACTTAATAAATAGAACTGGAAGCAGGAACTAACATTTTGCAGCTGAGCAACTTTTACTATATTATGTCAAACAAGGTTATAATGGTTTTCCAGAGACTTAATCTGTAAAGGTCTTCAGAGTCCCCCCTGGATCTACAGTGTCAGCCCTTGAGAGCATCAGCAACCTTTCCTGGCTTCGGGCTTCACCCACTTTCCATTACATCATCACTGTGAGACTTATTTTTAATGTTTATGGTGCAATATATATTTATTTCTGTTAGATAGAAAAGTGCAGGTGTGAAACTGTTCATGTATGTATACATGTGCACGTGTATGTGTGCACATGTGTGAGTGTATGCATGTGTGCATATGTGTTTATATGAGCATGCATGTATGTATTTCCAGGTATGTGTATGTATATGTGTGTGTATGCATGTGTGTGTGTACATAAGTATACATATGTGTGTGTGCTTCTCCAGAGTCGGGCTGGCTGATAAAACAGCAGCAAGGAGCGTTAGAAGAGGATTTGTTTTTGTTTTTTTTCATTAGAGTCCCAGGACACTTCTGAAATTTTTCTCTCCTCCTGGCTATGATGAGCAGCTTGGTGGAGTAATTATGACTCGCCAGGACTGCAATCCTTGCTGCTAGGTGTCTCTAAATCTCCCTTAGCTCATCAGAAAGATCAGAAGGACAATGATAATGAATGCTAACACCCTTGCAGTTTTTGCGGAGATTAAATGAGACAATGTGTGGATGGTGCAGAGCCAGGGCACATAGAAGGATCAGAAGCTTTAACCAATGCGACAGCGAGGAACTGTCCATTTTCTGCCCCAGCCCTTCTGTGAGCTTTGCCTGCAATTCCCAGATCACTTTGATTCTGGGATTAAATGTTGAGGGTTTGGTTTCAATATTTTGAAAATTCCTTTACTCATAGCGAAGTTGTAAAACAGACAGAATATGATAGGGGCACGAGTCTGAGAAGTTATAGATGCTCCCAAGAGATGACAGCACAGACCAGGGGAGAACAATACAAAGGCCCTCTTGCTTTCAGTAAGAAAATTACTGCATTTCCTAATTTTCCTGTAAGCTTCCACATGAGCTTTGAATCTGATTAGAATAGGCCTAAGATGGCATCAAATTGCAGGACACACCATGCACAAAGGGCCCTATTTCCCAACAACCAGTTACTCATATTGACTGGCTGAGAAGGCTCAGTGTGAAGCTATCTGACATGAGAGAGCTCAGAACAGCTACCACACCAGCATGTAGGCGGTTTGGGCAAAGGGTAATTAAGGGTCAAATGGCAGAAACAAATGTGTAGTCTACCTGAATCAGTGTATAAGGCAGTCTTAAATCTAAATAAACAAGCACCTTTCTTAAAGAGTGATGGGGTGGGTTTCACTGGGGCCCTCTAGTGGCAAAAATCAATTAGGATGTAACTAGAAGCACCCAAAGAAAAAAATAGCATATCCTAAGGCCTTTGATTTGACTGACAAGCAAATTAAAAAAAAAAAATGGAGCAATTTAATTCATTTTTTTGCCATAATTATAGTTTTTACACAACTTAAGTTGTCAGCTTTCTAGGGATGTCCGTTTTCCTTTATAAAACATTTTTGTGAAGAATTTTTCAAGTAGTTTATAGAATGCTTCTGTGCTAAGTGAGTTTCTATAAATGAGGAAACTTCTAGTATAGGAATGGTAAGGTAGCCAACACACACACACACACACACACACACACACACACACACACACAAGCGCTAAGAACATATTGTCTTTGTTTTCTATAGCTTTGGGAGAAAAGAGTTCCTGACCTTCCCTGAGTCGTAACCTTCCCTGAGTTCTGAACTTACTGAACAAAACCTTCCCTGTCCCAGAATGCACACACCTTCCACCTCAGGCCGTTCCTACATCTGGAAAATATTTTTTCATGTTATAACTCAGATCCACTTGGATGCACTAAAAGCAGCCAGTAAAATCTAAGATGACAGAAAACCCGAGCTAGGACTTAGGAAGACATCCCGAGAGTCATTTCTTCCACGGTAGCAGACAAAACTTTCAGGCAGGCACACACTTGCTTAACCAACTGATGCAGTTTGTCTCTTGTTAAGTCAACTGATTTTGTGTAAAAAATGTTCAAAAAGTAGGACTTCTACCCTTACTGGAGAAAATTTTGAGGCCAAATATCTTGGTATTAGTAAGATACAAATGAGTTTAGATACCAAAGGAAAGGTTCTTTCATCAATTTATTGTATGTGTGTGTGTCCATATGGGTGCACATATGTATGAAAGACTGCATGCCTATGTATGTGTGTGTGTGTGTTGTCAATCTTGGGTGCCATTACTAGGCACTTTCCACCTTATCTTTTGAGACAAGGCCCCTCACTAGGGCCTGGTCTTGCTGCATAGGGTAGACTAGGTGCCACCCAAGCCCCACATAAGGTCACCCTTTCTCCATTCCCTCAGCACTAGGATCACAAACAGACAAGCACCACTGTTGAGCTTGAAGGCAGGTCCTTATGCTCACATGGCCAACACTTACAGAGCCACCCCTGTAGTTCTCATTGAAATCAATCCTGAGTCTAAGCTTTCTTGAGCTCGAAGCATGTGTTTTTCAAAGGTTTGCTAAAACTCCCTGCTAACGGAATCCCCATTGACATTAGGTTATTTTGTTACAGTACAGAAAGGCGGATGGCGAGTCAGTAAAACTCGCTTAGACCATTTCCATCCCTCACCATAAATAAACTTTATTTGCATTTCTTGTGATTTCTTTTTCAAACATTTAGTCAGTACGTCAAAGGTAGGATGGGCTTCTCTTAGCTTAGACTACAGAAAGAGTGCAACACACGGCACTACTAGTGCAATGGTCACACGAACTAGAGAAGAATCCACAAGGACCAAGCATGTTATAATCTGACCTTCATCTTATACATGATGTAGGCAGGCTGGGTGGTATGCAAGTTGCAAGGTTATAGATACCCAAGGTCATAGGAGGTCAAACGTCAGACCTGGGACTTAAGCCTGTGCCTTTATTCTTAGACTTGTTACTCGTTTCTCCCACAATAAGCATGCTATGATATCAACTGATTCAGAGAGTACTGGACTTAACAATGCTTAGCCTTATGTGGGCGTGGCATTTGACTTCAGTCCTGAGTGTGGAGCACATGAGAGTAATATTGAGTTTATCAGCTTCTAATCAGGTAACTGTGTTGTATCACTTCTTATGACTCTCAAATTATTTTTAAAATCCTTCAAATTATGAAAAAGAAAGAAAAAAAGGCTTCTTTCCCAATCACATCAGATATGTAAAAGCCCCCATTACTTAGTTTAGGCTCCTTTAATCTGCTGTCTTCCTGATTGATTCTCTCGCCTTAATACGGACTGGACTGTAGAGTTCTGTAGAGTTCATTCAGCTTCGGGGCAGGAGCCTGGGGCACATAGTTAATTAGACTAATGCAATATAAAAATAGGTTACCCACTGGCATGCCATCAGATAAATCCCAGAAAGTGTTCTCTGGAATAAGTAATTCCTGAGAAATATTTACAAAATGATAGACAGATTGTGTGAGGTTATGAAAGGTAGCCCTGCTTCCTGAGAGAAGGAGGCAGAATCAGAGAGAGCTCCATGAAGTGCTCAGGACAACATCCTTTCGAGGTTTAACTGTGTTTGAAATTTGTACACTCATGTTTCTATCAATAGCCACCTTTTATAGCTATAAACATTATTAACATGTTAAAATAACCTTACAATACTAAGCCCTAAAAAGGCAGGGTGCCACGTCTGGGTCTGGGCTGTGACAGACCTCTTACCTAACTGTTCTCAGGCATCCACTGACTGACCATGGGACCTCACACAAGTTCATTAACTCTCTGCCTCCATATCTTTATAAAATGCAAACAAAAGAATAGTGTAGTGGTAACTTCACAAGATTGCTGGGACTAATAAATCAGATATGTCATCCTTAGGACAAGACCTGGCACTTCATAAAGAATAAGGCTTGGGTAGGACAGCCATCATTTTCACCACCCAGAGGTCTATTTCTGACCTCTTTGTTTTCTTTGCTTTCTTTGTTTTCTTTAAGGCTTTCTCTTTGGCCTAGGGTAGGAATCAGCCTATAACAGTTGTGCTGAGAACCTGAGGGCTGACTGTCCTCTAAGACTGAAGAGAGAAAATGTAAGGCTAGGAGACACCCACCCCATGCCACGCACACAGGTATCCTGTTAACACCACTAAGCACCAAGACTCAACCTGGGAATGCATGTGTTTGTCGCAAAATAAAACAAAGTGAAGGTTCAAACCTACTGAAGGTCCTGACTTTCCTCGTATCCCTGGTGGTCCTGGTGATCCAATGTTGCCCTGGAAGGAGAAATTAGAGGGAAATGTTATATTAAAGAAAAATTTCTACTTGTATAGTATTAAAATATTAGCATGTATTCTAGAATTAAAAATTACACTGATGCCATATCCTTATAAAATACACAATTGAAATCATAATTTTTTGAGCCAATGCTTTTAGTTTATTCATTTTTATCAAATGAGTGGAATGAGAGTTACCTTGTCTCCAGGATACCCGGGTTCTCCTGGCTCCCCTGCCACACCTTGCTCACCCTAGGAAGCACAGATTCACAGAAAGACAATAGATTAAAGCATGGTGATGCACAGGAAGTATTTATTATAGAAGAAAAACTTTTTATTTATCCTACATTTAAAAAAACCAATATAATACAAATTAGGCCCTATAAACAAAACAAAAATATTTAACAACAATAATTTCTGTTGACATGAACAAAAGAACCAACCAGGGTGAGAAATTATCTCTGTGAAATGTTAATATTGAAATCACCTTATCACCTTTGATTCCAGATGGTCCTCTACTTCCTGAAAGGCCCTAGAAGTACAAAATGTGATACTTTGTGACATTGCAGAGAAATTAAAGAGAAATATCAATAAGCAAAGAGAGCCATACCATTGGGCCAGGAGCTCCTGGAGGTCCAGTCAGTCCTGCAGGACCAACACTTCCCTGAGGAGTGGCAAAAAATGATATCATTAGGCTCAGGTTAGGGTCAGAAAGAGGGCATGGCATGGCACAGTTGGAATATAAATGAACTGAAAGCATTTTGCCTGTTTCCAGCAACTTTTCTTTCCTTTTAAAACAATACTCAATTCTTAAACTGTCAGCAGCCTGCCCTTCTCACTGTGCTCCAGGCTATGTAATCTAACTCCTGTCTTTGACTTGCATTTTGCAGAATCTTTCCAGATGGGTAGAAATATTTTATTGTCAAGCTACCCACAAATAGTCAAACACATCAAACAAGCTTTCTATTTTGTTCATTATTTAGCGCAAAAAAATTAAAACACAACTTTTATTATGTGTGTGTGTGTGTACCTATGTGGGTGTCAGTATGTGCACCTGAGTGCAGGTGCCTTCAAGGCCAGAAGAGGGCGCCAGGTTTCTTAGAGCTGGGGTTGAGGGTGATGTGAGTTGTCTGGCATGGATGTTGGGAACTTGGGATCCTCTCTACAACAGCACCACACACGTTCAACACGCGAGCCATCTTTCCCACCCAAAGCTAATACTTACTGAGATGTTGCTAAGTGCCAGCATTGCTGGGACTTGGTTTATGGTTTATAATGTGCAGAACACGAATGTTTACCAGGTGCCCATGGGTATACTGAGTAGGCGCCAAGAGCTCTACTTTCTGGGCTTATCATTCATTCGCTATTCACTACTTGGTGAGTACTACCTGCACCAGACACTACTGATACATGAAAAGAACCAAAGATGAAAAAAGATATGGTCTCTGTTATTAAAGTTCTCAACAAGATGCTCTAATTTCTCAAAAGCAAAACTAAAACTCTCACTTCCTATGAGGGAGGGACTTATAAAGTCCCCTTCCAAATGTCCCTGTAGAAAACACAGGTCAATAAAAATGATGTTCTTCTTGAAGGAAGAATTTGAACAAGAATGGAAATCTCTTGATGGTCCAGAGATCAGGTCTAGTTTCTGTTGCGGAGACTCCAGTTTTCTTCTTTCTCTCATGAACTCTGTCCTGGCTTCTCTGTCACTCTCCATCCTGGTGACCACTTTGGTTCAACCCTCTCTCTACAGTGTTCAAACGGTAAGGATATTAAAATTTTGTTTGTGGCCATGTTTGGCACATGCCGACACCTCTGGCTACTCTGATGGGTGAGGGGAGAGGACTCAAGGTCACACCTTAGCAACACAGTGAGATGACGGCTCAAAAGCATCAAAGATCAAACGCTCAGAGCTGGGAGCAGGGGCTGAGGCCAGTAACGCCCATGGGTTCGGGGTCAGTCTCGATTTCACAGGGAGCTTGTTTGCATCCAGGGCTCTCATACAAGAAAACTATGCCTCAGAAAGCAAAACAACAACCAAGAGTTCTGTTTCTGAGATTCTGAAAATGTCACTCAGGTTACTTAGAATTCAAATCACCGAGTTACCATCCCAGGCGCTCTCTTTAAGGTGTCCGCCATACTTCCCGATCCTCACTCCCTGTGTCCCCATCTCTTCCCTTTCTCCCGTCCTACACTCAGCTAGGATTCTTTTCCTCTGACCATGTTCCATGTTCATCCTCTCCTTCACGACATGTTCCGCGTCTTTGAAGACATAGAGACATACCAAGTGCCCTTAGCAGAAGTCCTCCTGGCCTCTTAATCGGTACATGAGCTGAGAGCAGGTGCATGCGCCATGCGCCGTTCTCCGCCCCTCCCTAGACTCAGCGTAACAAATGTGCTGTAACTGTTTGGAGATAAAGTGTGGAATGGACTCTGAAGGAACTAACTTTAAAATATACTTTTCCTTTATACAACAGTTTCTAGAGTTTTAGTTCCCAACATTTCTCTACCTCAGAGGCAATCATCTACATTTATATGATACAAATTTCAGAAAGGAAAACACGATGCTGGTACTTTTGGAAGAGTCTTAAAGTTTGTGGAGGAGATAAATTATTCCCAATGTGTTTAATCCTGGAATATATGGAACTGTGAGCAGCAAATGGTAATACTTTCCAGTTTAATAAATATTTAAGGGCAATAAATATATCACGGCTTGCAATTTCAAACTCTTGTCAGTAGGATACAGTCATTCATGAGACTACAGAGGCTAGTTTATTCAAAACTCCTAGCTTTAAGGATTATGGTAGGCTCAAAACTATAATAAATTTCTGTGTTTTGGAATTGTTCAGAAATAATCCCTCTAATGACAGAGAGACATTTTTATGAACAAAAAAGTCTTTCTCTGTGTTATTTTTCATAGACAGTATAACATTTTTAAGATTTGTCTTAGTTTAATTTGTCTCAAAATACTTAATCTGGCATTTTGAGTGGAATGTGTGATATCTTAATTTACTTCCTTGTGACTCTAAAAGAAAGAACTTTGGGATCAGGAGATATTAGAAAAAATATTATTAAGAACTCAGTAAAATAGGACAGTTTAACATAAAAATTGAGTAGTAAATACAAAAGCACTATTAGATTGACATACTAGAAACTGTGTAGCAAACTCTTGTCCTGAGAAACTACAGGCAAGCAACCCATGGTGACTGTGAGCGTTTCAGATCATCTAGGTATGCCGAAGGTCCTGCGCTATCCCTATCCACCTTACTCCCCTCTAGGAGAAGGTAAAACAGACTGAAGATGCATAGGACTGTAGCTGAGGCTAGGGCAAAGGAGAACCCACAAAGCTATAGGCAGCTTTGAGTCAAAGAAAGAGACCAAAAGCACACGTTCATGACATTAGACGAAGAAGCTACCAGTCAATTCACAGAAGTTCATGTGAATCCATTGTAGAATGGACTGAGTTCTGGATGTTCAGCTGTGCTTGGCATACTCACAGATGAACATATCACTAGAGTCATGAAGAAAGTAAGTATGGCAGCCAACAGCACGGGGAACAAACGCAGGCCAGGAAAATAGCAGCCTCTGATGCTCCCCAACTGGGAAATAGAGACGATTCTCACGAACAAGAAGAGCAAGTGACTCTTCTATGCTACATTGTTGAAGAAACGAAGTCCCTCTAATTCCTTTAAACAAGACATTGATAAGTGTATCCATGCACACATACACTAAGCTATAATAGAGAGCCATTTTAGCTTAATCCAAAGGCAGCAATGACCTTTATGACTCATACTACTACTAGTCTGTTTTTCATTTCTGTTTGAAAAATATGCTTAAACTGGGTTGATACCCAGCAACGACAGGAAACTCATTTGGCTAAGTTTCTAAAGCACAGCTGATAATTTAAACTGTGCAGTAAACTATTTCATGAGAGTGGTGTGTAGTGATACTCACTGTAACACCAGGAAACCCGGGAGGTCCGGTGCCACCTACAAGCCCCTGTTAGGAAATAAATGGAAAAACACATTCATCATGATCCCACACTGCGGAGGGGTTTTCCGAAATGATGTCACATATTCCAGGGACACAATTTGTCAAAATTATCTTCCACTGAAAAGCACAAATTACTTTTATTCTTTTAAAACTGCTTCGAGATATTAGAGCTATCCCTAGGTTAAGATACATAATTTGTCTTCTAAGTACTTAATAAAAGACGAAAATGCAATCAGTTACTTGATTACTGTTTGCATTATCAATATTACAGACCAGCCTGGTCTGTATACTGTCTGAAATGACAGGCAGGCTGTATACAGAGCGTAGGAGAGTATTTTCAGATAGCTAAAACCCATCATATCTTTAGAAGTACATTTTTAAAAACCTCTATCTTTATTTTTATGTAAAGAATATGAATAACACCTGCTTTCATTATTATAAAAAACATAATGTTATGTATCACCAAATTTACAGGAGTCAGGGACAGGAATGGCCTCTCCCCTCTCTTTGATTTATATTTTGAAACACAGATGTGAATACTGAAAAACAACTATAAATCATTCTAAAATATACAGTTTGCTTTTGTACTTAAAAGCTTAAATTATATTCAGTAAGAATTATTATGTATTTTAAATATAGAACATATTTTTTAGTGCATGTTTTAAATATTCTGAGTCCAGTTTTAATAGGTTCCAGGGATATAAAATTGGCAAGCAATTAAATAACAGAGTCATGCGAGGTTCATAACTACACATTGTAGACATTTTAAAATCTAAATGATGCTTACTTCATTACACTTAAGTTAGAAGCCCCCCTGTCCTTCCAAAAAATCAGAGGCAAGAAAAAGTTGGTAAATGTTCTACTCAAAACATTACTCAAACATTTAATAAGCTGATTCAGTTCTTCTTTTCTCTTAAACCCCATGACTTAGACTCAAGCAAAAGCTCAGCTGAGCCTACCAAGTTACCTAACTAATGCTAATTTGGAAATAGAATTTTAAAAATATTGAGAAGAAAATATGTTTACATTCTTTGTGATATTGACTCACATATAAATAAATGCAGGGAGTAATCACAATTTACATGAATATTTGCGTTGGGTCTAATCACTTAAAAAGCTGATAGAAATAATAGGTGTGTGGCATAGACTGGAGAGAGGGTGTCAGGCTCTGCAGAAGGAGAGAAAGTGGAGGAATTCTTACATAGTGCTGACCCAGCCCTTCACCCCCACTCTTTTCTGATGTAATGCAACCAAGAGACCTCCACATATGAAGGTCAATGCTGTGGTCATGTTTACCCAAGTCACTTAAACATGGTTAAAGTACTTAATGTTAATGACCGTCTGTCATGATGGAGGTTTATCCAAACAACTTTGGGTTATCTCTCATACTGAAAAATAACAAACTAGAGTGCGCCCAGAGGTGTGGAAACTGTCCAGCTATAGTGTTAGTAAACATGCTCATAAGGATGCCACGTGCAGTTGCTATGGAGACATGTGATGTTGGAGTATAAGGATGGACCATCCCTGAATACTCACAGGACTGCCATCTAGACCAGCAGGGCCTCTGTCTCCAAAGTCACCTGGAAAACCCTGCAGTGGAAGAGGAAGAAGGCTGCCATCAAAGCCAGAATATAACAAAACTTATTTCACTGTGTTTTATAATGAATTTAGTAACAGAAAGTGTGTATGTCCTGAGTCTAGGGACATAGTAAGTTGGTGGAATGTGCACCCACTCATGTACAAAAGCCACAGCATGGAGGTATTGTGGTGCACATTTATAAGCCCAGTGCTGGGTGAGAGAGACAGGCCTAGCCAGCGGGGTGAGGCAAATTGCTCATCTCCAGGCCAGTGTGCAGTCCTGTCCCAAACAACAAAGCCAACCCAACCCATATAAGGTGGATGGCCACTGAGGATCTCACAGACACACACACAGACACACACACAGACACAGACAGACACAGACAGACACAGACACACAGACACACACACACACACATACACACACACACACACACACACACACACACACACACAGAGAGAGAGAGAGAGAGAGAGAGAGAGAGAGAGAGAGAGAGAGAGAGAGAGAAGCAATTTCCTAAACCCTTATTTGTAATCCAGTTTTTGGATTAAATGTCATTGTTTTTAAAAAGTAACATTTCGCCAGGCAGTGGTGGTGCATACCTTTAATCCCAGCACTCGGGAGGCAGAGGCAGGCAGATTTCTGAGTTTGAGGCCAGCCTGGTCTACAGAGTGAGTTCCAGGACAGTCAAGGCTACACAGAGAAACCCTGTCTCAAATACCAAAAAAAGAGCAACATTTCTAATTTTAAAACATCATTTTATATACAAAGAAGAGTAAAGTAGTAAACAGAATTTTCATCATTACACAGTCACCAAATGTGAGGGAACATAAGCAAGATTCTGCCTAAGTCATGTGCTACCTCTGCTGTCCCACATGGTCCCTAGGCTGAACCAGAGGGTGACAATCAGTATGCACTTCCCATGTCTTATGTGCTTTACACACAGCATATATATTCAACCTCTACAATGTATTTATTCCATGGATACTGATGTCATTTTGTATCTGAAGACAGTAAGTACAGAGAAAAGTCCCCCTAAGTTAGACCACAAACAAAGGACCAATTTAATGCTGCATTGAATTTACCATTCCAAGATAAAACCATGAAGACTCAGTCTCTGAAGGGCAGTTTTATGAGGGGAAGGAACGATACACATAAATTCTGCGGAGGCAAGGTATTTACAGTGTGAAGTGCCTACTAAGAATTCCACCGTGAAGCTTTTCCAGCATAAATCCCATTACAGGAAAATTTAATACTCAGCTCTTTGTGCTTAATGTTGTATATGAAGGCTTTTCTATAATGATGTACCACTGATGTTCCTAAAGTTTACCATCTTTTTTGTCATCATCATCATCATCATCATCATCATCATCATCATCATCAGCAGCAGCAGCAGCAGCAGCATTATTTGGGTCCATGCATGTGTTTACATAATGTATGTGGAACGTGGCGGGGCACGCATGCCGTGGTGCACTTAAGGGGGGCAGAGGATTAGTGTGTGGGCTTGGCACTCTCCCTCTGCCTTTATGGGGAATCCAGGAATCGAACGTGGGTCACCACCCTTGCCGAGCAAATGCTGTTCCCCACTGAACCAGCCACGAGGTTCACACTTTGTAAACACTACAGGAACAGCTTATGCTATTTACTATTGCCAACATTCATTTTAAAATTCATGTTAAACAAAATAAAGTATACAACTAGACTCATACCTTTCTTATTTTGACAAGTCAGCATTAAACGTTGTATTGAAAAGATTGCCTCGAATTACCGGCTCCCCCAGTACACACGTGAATGTGTTTTGACGATAGTTTAGCAGCAGAAAAAGATGATGCTTCCAAGACACAATCCAAAGCACAATTAACTCGTGCGCACTTTCCCTTATTGTTTAATTAGAGGATAGAGACAACAATGGCAGCAACTGTGTGGTTGAACACATTGTAACCTTATTCCTTTTAGCAACAATGGAAGTTCAAGCCACAATTCTGCCTTCACTGCTCTGGGAAGTCAATTGTTGTCAAGAAGTTCAGGAATCTGTAACACATCACCGTGTTCAGTATGAGTGTCTCTGTCTCAGTTATGCTTACTGTGGCTCTGAGGAAACACTGTGACCAACAAACAGCAACTTGGGGAGGAAAGGGTTTATTTCACTCACAGTTCATCATCAAAAGCAGAGAGGGCAGGAATTTAATCAGGGTAGGAACCTGGAGACAGGAGCAGATGCAGAGGCCATGGAGGGGTGTTGGTTACTGGCTTGTTCCTGGTGGCTTGCTCAGCCTGCTCATGTAAGGAGGCCAGGACTACCAGCCCAGGGTCAGCACCACTTACAACAAGCTAGGCTTCCCTCACTGATCACTAATTAAGAAAATGCCTTACAACCAGATCTATGGATGCATGTTCTCAGTTGAGGCTCCCTCCTCTCTGATGGCCCCAGCTTGTGTCAAGTTGACAAAAAACACCATGGAGTACAATGAGCTAACATGTATATCTGAAAGTATTTGTGACAGCCAGATAAGGAAAACAGAAGAGGAAAAAATATTGTTATAAATTTGATAAATTAGAGAAGGTTGACTGATTTTTTCCTCAGTGAAATAATTAGGAGTGTGGGACACAGTAGGTGGCCCCCTTAATGTGAAATGTCCAGAGAAGGCAAAGCCACAGAGATACAAAGTAGCGATGTCGATGTAGCAGGAGGATGAAAGAACTACAGAGAACTAGAATGTCTTAGGGGTGATGGAGAAAATGTTCTAAGACTAGAAACCATGGTGGATGCCCAACCCTTATGCACTAAAGCCTATCACATTACACAATCTAAAGGGGTTAATTGTGTGTTGTGTGAATTATATTTCAATAAGTTGTCCTGGAAACAGAGAAGTAGGGCTTCAGACAGGCTCAGTCAATGAAGTGCTTGTGGCAAAGCAAAAGGATCAGGGTTGTGGTTCCCAGTACTCAGTTAAATACTTGAGCTTGGTGACACATGACTCTAATCCCAGCCCTGGGAAGAGAGAGAGCAGTGGAGCTCCCTGGCAATCAATAGCTAGATGGTATTGCTGAAATGAGCAATCTGGGTACAGATAGACCCAGTCTCACAAACTAAGGTTGGAAGCCATTGAAAAAGACACTTGATATTGAACTCTGGTTTCCATAGGGACACATATCACCTCCATACACACATGAACACCTATGGTGACGAGTAGTAACAAACTTGGGATACTGATAAACATGCCTGGACACCCACTTAGGACTTACTAAAGGATGAACCAACTTTGACTTAACACCCCATCCCCATGGCCCACCTCCAGCCCCCAACACCCCAGTTCCACCACAATACAGGGAAGGAAGCTGTTCTCTGAAGCAGCCCCACACAGTTCTTGATTTCTTCCTACAGGAGAGGAAACAAGAGGGAAAAATGGGGAAAGGACTGTGCTCAGCTCCACACCTGTTACAATTCCCATACTTCTTTCAAGCAGCAGGAACACACACACACACACAGACAGACACACACACAGACACACATACAGATACACACAGACATATACAGACACACATATAGACACACACAGACACACATACACACACAGACACACATACATACACACACAGACACACATACACACAGACACACACACATACACACACACAGACACACACACAGACACATATACACACAGACAGACAGACACACACACGCACACACACACACACCCTTTCCCTTTCCTGTTTACTTCTGGTCACTGTCCAATATATGTAAATGCTAGTCACTGTACCTTGACTTTACCCCTTAAGCAGTTTAGTTGAAATGATTGGTATCCAGTTTCTGATTTTCATGTTTGTTATTTGAATGTAAACATTCCCTATTCTAGATAGAAAGAATGAATTTTGTTTTGTTCCCTCTTATTCTATATACATGTTCATTGATACATCAAGTTAAAAATAATTGCTACTAAGTGGAGATGTCTTTTCATGTTTTCATGAAACACTATACATCCCTTTAACTGTGACTAACATGTGTGACTTGCTTCACTGAACAGATAGTACATGGTGACAAGTGACAGATACGGCTGCCAAAATCACACTACAAAATCTGTGTAAAATTCTCAGAGCCATGAAAATCAAGAGATATTCCTGGCCAGCTTGATGGTTTTAGCTCCGGTGACAATCTCACATGGCAAAGAGCTGTGGCTGATGTCTGGAAGCTGATAGGCTATGGGACCCGCTGGGAGCTTACCCAAAGCTGGTAGGAACCCAGCACCCTCAAGTCTCCAACTTCAGAGAGTAACTTCTTCCCAGAACCTGAATGAGCTTGGCTACAGGCCGTGGTACTCAGACCTCAGTAATGAAGCCCTGTGGCGTCCTGAACACTACTTGGTGATGTGAGCACAAGACTGTTAAGCAATGCCTGGACCCTCGACGCGAAACTCAGTCTGCCATATTTGTAGCGTTTGTTTTGCAGCAGCAGAAATAAATCAGGAAGCTGATAAAATTACCAATTTAATCTTTAAATTGAGAATTACAAAGCCTTGCTCACATAGTTTTTGTGATGGTAACAGTCAGGGAATTGACCCACCATTGCTTGTTTCTTAAGCCACTAATCTGAAGAAACCTGCTGCTGTTGTATTGTTAAGTTCAAGTCAATGAACATTAACATCAAACAGGTTAAAGCTTTCTGTTTACCTTAACAGGTAAATAGATACTTACTGCTCCTGTTCCTGTGTAGACCCCTTCCATGTTACATTGTGGCTGATGTTTATGGCCCACAGAAAGCAGACATGGCAGACACATGATTTATGGCGATAAAAGATGCTGCAGCCTCTGTACTTTGTATACATTGTCTTTCATCTCGGGAGAAGATGAACTCATGTTCTGAGGACCCTCCCATAACGCCATGGAAGACAGATCTTCCACTACCAGCTAGCATCTACCCAGCCAGTCAGCAAGCAAACAAACTACTTTCAAGTGAGCTCCTGTCAGCCTTTAGATGACTCTGACACCTGCCCAAGTCTTAACTTTAGGCTCATGAATTAGACTGCTCAAATAAGTCGCTATCAAGTTTCCAAATCAAAGAAACTATAATATATATATATATATATATATATATATATATATATATATATATGTTGTAGTTTAAGATCACCTACTTGGAGTCATTTTCATACAGCACTGAATAACTAATACACTGTAACAACAGTGGTGTCTAAAATTACAGGGCACGCTATGGTAGAGCGAGGCACTGAATCCTGAATAACATTCTACCCAGTTGCTTTCTCTGCGCATTCATTGTGTTTGTTTATGACCTGCAGAGCCTTCTAAAGCTCAAAGAATATGTTTTCCTACTTCCTGAGTCTCACACCGATGTTGCTACCAAGCATGAAGATCTTCAAACATAAAATGTCACTTCTGCTCATATATATATATATATATATATATATATATATATATATATATATATATGTATATATATGGTGCTAATATTTGAGATCACTCACAGATACCTATAGTGTGTTCAGATCTGTGTAAGCAATGAAAAAAAAAAACGGACTGTTTTCCTAGTT
Source organism: Mus caroli (assembly GCF_978045245.1). Classification (NCBI taxonomy): domain Eukaryota; kingdom Metazoa; phylum Chordata; class Mammalia; order Rodentia; family Muridae; genus Mus; species Mus caroli. The sequence continues at coordinate 14,637,221 of NW_028227258.1, forward strand.
CTACCAAGAAATCATAAAAATAATACATGTAGAATAAGAAAAGAATAATCAAGTTGTTATGACGACACATTACAGAATTTAAAAAATAAAAGCAATATAAATGCTTCTATGTAATACACTTTTTAAATTCTAGCATAAGGTTTAAAAATGTATTCAGCCTAAAGTAGACTAAATAAAAATTATCCTAGTGCAGTGATGATAAAATTATAGTAATATTAAATTTTATAGATAAGATACACTAAGTTGACATACCAGTATATGGAGAGATATATCTTTCTAAGAAGTGGGAGGAGACCAGAATTATTTCTCTAGAGTTAGACAGATGAAGAACAGCCCAGATTTTACTTCTGTGGATCCTACATACGCAAATCTATTTCTAGCATTTAAAAATCCTTCAGGAAGGACGCAGTCAAGGCTGGAGTGTACCAGGCTCTGTGATGTCCTCTATGTCCTCACAGCTAGGACAGCTTGACCCAAGAGTCCCAGGTGAAGCCTGGCATTTCAGCTGAGCTGATGACAGACTTTAGTGGGACTCTGAATCACTCCAGGCAGGCTATGTTAGACCATGCCCCCACTCTCAGAGTCTTGTTCTTGAAGAATGGTCATCACCACGTGCTCCTACTCTGAGAACTCCTTCCCCTCATCTCAAAAAGTATTTGGAACACAGCACCTGTTAACTATACTTCCGTCTTCCCTCAAAGATAACATAGCTGCAGACACTAGACCTGACCGCCACACATCACTGTATGTTTCTTATTTTGGTGACCTACAAGGCTCTCTACATTTGCTATCTGCTATCAGCCTTGAACATAATCCGCCATCTGACTTGCCACCTGTGGGTGACATGCCTCCGTGAAATCAAGTTTGGGATTTTCCAAAGAGCAGTGGGTGTCTCTTTCCCAACCTCATGGGTGAGGCAAACTCAAAATCCTGGAATCTGGAACTTTCTACACATTCCTCATATAGTAGTTAGCCAAATATAGTTGCAATAGACAGCTCCATAAATAGAAACCAGAAAATAGGTATCATTTTCCTGGACAAGGAAGGAATCATTGGAAAATTAATGACCATCTATCAAAATACTCCAGCATCTCCTTTATGACCCAATGAACTGCATTTTATTTTCTCCTGAAGCAAAGAAAATACTGTCTCTGACTTCTCCAGAAGGCGTATGCTTCTGAGATGATAGTGGGCTCAACGTGTGTTTAAAGTTGCCGGGGCTAAACATAGACACTAATAACAGATGCTGAGCAGAGAGCTTATACTCAACTCTTAACACTGGGGTTAGACGCCAAAACATAGCTTACTTTAAATAGACTCCTCCAGCAGAAAGTTCTATGAGAAAAAGACGGGGCTGGGGCGTCCTCTTCTATAGTTAGAAAAGCAAACCTCCCTATGGCTTTCAGTTTTGTTTTCCCAGGGCCACGACCTAGGACTCTTTTACCCTCAAACCTTAAATGTAATATGATGATTTGTAATCTACTCCTGTGCACATGCAGCTGTGTGCCTCTATAACGCACACGTGGAGGACAGAGGGAAACCTTGGTCCTCACATTCTGTTGGAGACAGGATCTCTCATTGAGGAATGCTTGGTTTGTTCAGCACTCCCAACCACTGTCTGCTGGTTTGTCTCAGGTTCTGAACTCTTAAAGTAATTATTAATAGATGATGTGCCTTTTTTTAAGCATGAGAAGTTATATACTATTATAAATGATTTTCTTGGTTAGTAACTTTGATAGGAACAAGATGGGAAAACTGAGAGCCATGGACTGGAGCAGAGAAGACCAAAGCTGAAGAGCCTGGCCTATTGTCCACTTGAACAGACCCAGAGCTTCACAGTTTGCTTGGAAGTTTGACATATGATAAACAGAGCCTGAGTTCTGCTGGGTGTGCAGGTAGGGGCTACCATGCAAAGAGCGTGATACCTGTTCACGTGAAATAGAGTGTAATAGGATAGCACAGCACACACAGTCCCTTACATATTGATGATGGTGGGATGCTATTTGCTGCCATTCCAGCTGTGAAAAAATTAGCTTTGAGGGTTGTTACAGATGCAGGAAAACAAAAGGTGGGGTCTATTTTGCATTTTTTGTCAGTTTGATGGACTTTCTTTCCAATATATTGAAGTCTTCAAAGTAAAAAATTCAAACAACAATCACACTTTGGCCAACTATCACAGGGAAAAAAAAATCAGACCTCTTTCTAAGTCGCTTGAGTAGAAGACAAAAACAGGAACTTCTAGACTTATAGTAACTGCATCTATGCTTGGGTCTTAGTGTTACTGCTTTTACCTACGATACTGCATCTCAGACCTCCATTTTCCTACCCTTAATGGCGCTAGAACCTATCCTGAGGTACTTTCTACTATAAAGCTCAGAATACTATTTTAAATAATTTAAATATTACAGATAGTTAATGTTACAGATAACTTTGATTTTTTAAAAAAATCATTACATTTATTTATTTATTACTTCACATACCAATATGAGCCCCCCCTCCCAGTATCCCCTCGAATGGATCCTTCCCCCTCCACTTCTCCTTTGAGAAGAGGGAGCCCCCTCTAGGCATCATCCCTTCCACTACTTCTCCCTCCCCCCACCCCCAGCACATCAAGTCACTACAAGACTAGGGGCATCCTCTCCCCCAGACAAGGTGGTCCATTTAGGGAATGGGATCCACAGGTGGGCAGGCAACAAATTCAGGGACAGACCTCACTTCAAACTTTGACATTTTATTCATAAGGTTTTTTTTTAATCCAAAAGAATAATATTGAATTTAAAAGGCAGGTTCAAAAAAAGAGGGAAATAGTAAACAAAGTAATTATTGGGATCTTTGTTCTTTACAACGCAAAACTCACAGAGTTCTGTTGCTTTAAAATATATGTACTTGTAACAGATTTACGTCTTTAGAAACAATTATATGTGCCAGACATATAGATCCCAATTTTGTTGGCACTAAGATAGTACTCATAAATACCAAAGTTTTGAGCTAAGCTATTGTGAAAGATTCTTTTCACCTTCACAATCACAGTACAGTAAGACTGTCACCTTAGAAGCTATCTTAGAGTGGTCAGAAAAATACCACAAATGGAAGAAGGATATTTAGTTAGCTCTGTTATCCTAGCTGGGGTTGTTCTCTGGACTAGTTTTGTCTAGTGAAATTCACATTCTATATGTTTTTAAATCAGAAAATATAAGACATGTAAGAAAAAAGACTCATAGGGCTGACCAAGCAGCAATCTAAGGGCTACATTCAACCGAGACAGTCCAATCTAAAGTTGCAAGCATCCTTAAAATAATACATTTTTTTTTGCAATGTTTTTGATACTTCTGTGGGTCTCCAGTGTGAATTTCTTAGGTGACAACATTGTGTCATGATGTCAAAAGGTTGGACATCTCTGTGTGGAACTTAAGACGTCTAGGGTGAAGCTGTGTTTCTATTCCTGTTTCAGTTGTTCCTGTATGTTCTGGTGTTATACTTCCTGGCCAGGGAGACAACAATTTATTTTGGGGCTACACCAAGAGGCTAAGAGCTATCTAAGAAGTACTATATTTAGAGTTAACCTTCATCTACATTTTCTTTCTTTTTTTTTTAATTAGGTATTTTCCTCGTTTACATTTTCAATGCTATCCTAAAAGTCCCCCATACCCACCCTCCCAATCCCCTACCCACCCACTCCCCCTTTTTGGCCCTGGGGTTCCCCTGTACTGGGGCATATAAAGTTTGCAAGTCCAATGGGCCTCTCTTTGCAGTGATGGCCGACTAGGCCATCTTTTGATACATATGCAGCTAGAGACAAGAGCTCCGGGGTACTGGTTAGTTCATATTGTTGTTCCACCTATAGGGTTGCAGTTCCCTTTAGCTCCTTGGGTAATTTCTCTAGCTCCTCCATTGGGGGCCATGTGATCCATCCAATAGCTGACTATGATCATCCACTTCTGTGTTTGCTAGGCCCCGGTATAGTCTCACAAGAGACAGCTATATCTGGGTCCTTTCAGCAAAATCTTGCTAGTGTATGCAATGGTGTCAGCATTTGGAAGCTGATTATGGGATGGATCCCTGCATATGGCAATCACTAAATGGTCCATCCTTTCGTCACAGTTCCAAATTTTGTCTCTGTAACTCCTTCCATGGGTGTTTTGTTCCCATTTCTAAGAAGGGGCAAAGTGTCCACACTTTGGTCTTCGTTCTTCTTGAATTTCATGCGTTTAGCAAATTGTATCTTATATCTTGGGTATCCTAAGTTTCTGGGCTAATATCCATTTATCAGTGAGTACATATTGTGCGAGTTCCTTTGTGATTGGGTTCTTTGCTGTATCAAGTATTATCTGCTACAATGTTAAAGCAGCACAACAAACAAAGACAGAGACACTCAGGAACATTTAAAGAAGCGAGAAACAAACAAGACTAGATCATGCTGGACCTCAAGGACAAAGAACATACCTGTCTCCCCTTCGGACCCTTCTTCCCACGGACCCCAGGGGTGCCCTAGGATACAGAAAAGGCAAAAGCAAGCATTTGTTGAATGAATTCATTGGTTAGCATAGCTCCTTTTCTTAAATATCAATTAGTGAAATATATATGAGTATCATGTCCAGAGGAGTTTCAATAGATTCATTTAATTTCAATATATTCTTTAAAAAATATATTTAAGTCATTCTCCAGAGAAGATTGCTGATATCGTTTAGTCTTTCAAATGGGGTCCTTGCCTTCCCAGGTAATGATGGTTCCTGGTGAAGAGTACACATGTCACCAATAACAGGAACCTGACAAATAAGAACATCTTATTCTCTACAGCTAAGACAGGCAAGGATGTCTATCTTCCTGTGTCTCCTCTCTCTCTCTTTGGAGATAAACAGAGTTAATCCAATCCTCAAACTGCCAGCTTCTAATTTTATGTGACCCAATTACAGTAAAGCAAGGTAGAGAGAAAGCTTCCCTGACTGCTCCAGACCATCTTTTATAAAGATGGCACCAGCTTTTCTTTAGGTTTCTGGTCATGTAAGAAGCAGTAGACTATAATAAGTCATCCACCGGGCTGGGTACCCGGAACATGGTGGCCGTGTTCTAAGCACTTGCACTTCCTGTATGTGGCCAGGGATCAGGTGGTCTCTCTGTCTTTGTCTCACTCTCTCATTCAATAATGAGAATAACAACAGCACTTGGTGAGCATTACAGGAATTAATCTATATGTAGCATTTGTATAGTAAAGTGTGTATGTTGTGTGTGTGTGACAATTTGGTAAATCATGTGGGCACTACAGGAATTTATCTATATGTAGTATTTGAATAGTAGTGTGTGTGTGTGTGTGTGTGTGTGTATGTGTGTGTGTGTGAGTGTGTGTGTGTGTGTGTGTGTGTGTGTGTGTGTGTGAGAGAGAGAGAGAGAGAGAGAGAGACAGACAGAATTTGGTAAATCATGTACTATTCCCATCATTATTCTTAATTTTTCCCACTTCAATCCACTTTGAGTTTGAGTATCTATTAATTGATATCAAAAGCACCCTTCTTAATATGATCACCTTGACTTACAGTCATTTATGATCCCCAGAGAGGAAGAAATTCATCAGGTCTAGGCCTAGTAACACATAGCCTTATCTTCATATTTTAACATGTACTTTAAAAGATTAAATTTAAAAACTCTAACTGGATATGGTCATATGATATTTCCTACAAAAACTTCATTAGAATTTATAGAAGCCAAATCCTATTTCTACAGGTGATTTCTCTTAGCCTAGGCTTAATTGCTAATTCAGTACGAATTTTTTCCTGATATATGAGTTTCCCATGAGATCACCAGGAGAACGCTTCAGACATAATATTTGAAGGAAATAACCTCACCCTTTCTCCTTCAGGTCCCAGCTGTCCCACCTCTCCAGGAGAACCGATGAAACCCTTCAAGCAAGAAAACAATCTTTATATTGTCCCGTTTCACTGCTCACTCCACAAAATTCTAAGTAGAAGTGTTTAAAAATGTCATTTATCTTAATATTAAATTTAAAGATGTAAAATTATGAACAGCTTCTCCTCATGTTACTGCTTTCTGTCAAAGCATTACACATCAATCTTTTTAATTGATACAAAAGAGTCAAGTGCAACCCAAGGCACGGCAGCAACAGCAAATCAACACAGTCAAAGCCTTTCTCTCGCTGATGCTCTGGGGCAGGAAAACACATAGACCTCTTATATAAAAGGGTAGACTGTAAGAAGCACAGGCAAGCAGGCATTTCAGTGAGGGGAGGGGAGAGATGCACAGCACATAAATCTTGGTAATCAGACAGAGGCTGTGGATGTACACACCAAACCCAGCAATGACAGCTATGGGGTTGTAATTTGTAGTACACTCCATTTTCCCTCTTTTGTTTACTAAGGATGGCTCCCATTTTCCTTTAAAGGTTTAGAAGCATAAAGGGATGGCCCTGATGTGAAGCTGACTTTTTCTTCTCAGATGTGTCCTCACCCCTAACAATGATGATGATTCTCACCATCAAATCATCTCCACCTTAAACTGCTGTACATTTCTGCACCTCTTCACTCCAATGTGTCTTCTAAGGCTTTGGTGTGTTCATATATAAATGATGCTGCACTCCGTGAGTACAGCATATCCTAGCATCACTAACAGCAAGTTAAGAATGGGAAGTGCACAGCCGGGCATGGTGGCGCATGCCTTTAATCCTAGCACTCGGGAGGCAGAGGCAGGCGGATTTCTGAGTTCGAGGCCAGCCTGGTCTACAAAGTGAGGTCCAGGACAGCCAGGGCTACACAGAGAAACCCTGTCTCAAAAAACCAAAAAAAAAAAAAAAAGAATGGGAAGTGCATAATAATGACGTGGACGAAGCCTTGATGGGACCCATGGCTCCCGTGCACCAAGGGAAAATGGCAAACTCATTCCTTTCTAACTAAATTTACATATTACATAAAACTCAAGACACCCAAGAAGTGTGGGAATGGCAAGTACTTTGTATCTTTTCCTTCTACTTTCTTGCAGGCATATATGACAAATTGATGAAAAATGGCTACTTACTCGGACACCTTTGGAGCCTGGGTTACCCTCTGGTCCAGCTAAACCCTAGTGTGAACAAGAGATGTTGTCAGGATGGTACAGTATGCCTGAAGAGCTAATAATTAGACTGATAAAACTACAAAAAGGGTATCATTTCTAAGACTATGAAATTCAGAGCTCAGTTTACCTAAAGAACATTACAAATACTCAAAGATTTTTGGAATTTCAGAACCCAAAAGGCATTATGTACAGTGAATATATATATATATATATATATATATATATATATATATATATATATATATATATATTTAAGTCATCTAAATAAAGAAATTGGCATGTGTTGTTAGGAACAACAAACTATTTTTCTCTAAATTATTTTTCAATGGAAAATTGTCAGTCTTATGTTAGACTTACCCTTAATTTACTTTAAGATCTATTTTGGTAAGTTTTAAAGAGACGGATATGTTTTAAACTTCAAGTCATGTATGTCTACATACTTTAGTTTTCTGATAACATACACCCTCACTAAATGGTTCCAGTGCGCCATACATACAATACCATCAGACAGTTCTAAGAGCCCAAGGTACACTTTTGTTAACAAGTGATTAACTCTCATATTGCCACTTGCTATTTTTCGATGATGAGGCTATAAATCTACAGCTCGATATCTACCTAATTACTTTTAGAAACAATCAAGTAGTGAAAAATCCAAGAAGAAAAACTATTATTAATTTACGTTAAATTGGGAAGGAAGTTGGAGGGAAATAGATACAAAATGTTTGGAACAGATTTCCAAAACTGTACAATGAACTGAATTCATGTCAGATGCAAGTGTCCCATAGTGGTGTGTGAAGAACTGCCAACTGTTTCCCAAGCCTTTCTAAGTGTGTTATTAAAATAACACTTGTTGCGGAGACACCTTCACGCTTATTTCATTTCAGTCAAGTTAGTGTGGCACTACTCCCTCAGGCATCTTAACTTTAAAAATTCCACCACAAAACATATATCAAATATATTTAAAAGCCAGGCTTCCACGTCCAACAAACCAGTCTACAGTACAGTATTCGAAGAATTTTTACAACTTTGATTTTGATTGTTTGTCTAAGTAATTCGCCATGAAGGAGAACTAACGTATCCATCATTTGAACAACAGCTCTCAAAATCAGAATATGCCATGCAGATGTGAAGAGGGACGTGAAGGAGAACTGTAAATATAGTCACTGCACCTGCCTGCCAGGGTAGCCAGGTGAGCCAATATTACCAGCGAGTCCTGGAAGTCCCTGAAATGAAAAATCAATAAATAAGACATAGGCAAACCCCAGAGAACACCCAAGGAAATATATTTGGTATCTACAATACCTAAACTTAAATAATAATAATAATAATAATTCCCCCAAAATTATTGAGTATAGCATGGTATGTATCATACTGAAATTGTTATTTAAAAAGAAGAAGTTCAGCTGAAAGTTTTAATAAAAATGAATAAAACCACTACATAAAGGCCCCAAGTGTGATACTGACCACTAATAACAAAGGTGGGAGGGAGGGTCTAGTTCTGGCCTCGTCAATGAGACAATTATTTCCCAGGAAGAGCAAGTACATTTCTTAATAGTGTTTCATCAAGGAGGAGGATCAGCACACTTCAGCCCCTCGTTTCCGTCTAAGGTAGACATAGCAGTATAGAGTCTGGATGAGTAAGTAGATCTTGATGGACACCTACCTTTATCATGCCATGGCTCTATCTCAAACTCACAGAACAGATCTGGGGGATGCTTGGACAGAATATTCATTTTCTGCTCCAAGTTCATACATTGAAATCCTAAGCCCAACACTCAGACCTGGTGGTTTAAGGGGTAGCACGGCCTTTTGGAGGGGTAGTTATGTTAAATGCGTGGAGTTCTCATGAATGGCCCTTATGTGAACAGGTCAAGAGCTGGGTAGCCCTGCCAGGATATAAGGCAGCTGTCTCCTGCCCTGAATACAGCCCTCCCTAGAGTCCATCCAGGCTGGCCTACTGAGCATCTTAGATGTTCAGTCTCTAGGATGGGGAGAGATAAAGCTTTGTTGTTTACAAGCCATCTGGCCAGTGGAATTTTGACATAGTAGCCCAGGCTAATGTAGACAGAGTGAATTCACTTGGAATTGATACACTTTGTATTCTTGGCTTCAGATACATTTTGCTCCAAGAAAACTGATATAGAGTTTCAAAAGACATCAGAGAGGAAATCTGCTGCAGAATGGCTGAAAAAAATGAGTAAAAAATATATTAATTTTTTGCATCCTCTTTCACTGATGTTTTAAAGATTTTATCTACTTCCACAGCTGTTTATGTGCATGAGTCAGAAGAGGGCAGCAGATCTCCTAGAACTAGAGTTACAGATGGTTGTGAGCCACCATGTGGGTGCTGGAACTAAACCCTAGTCCTCTGGAAAAGCACCCAGCACTCTTAGTTACTGAACCAGCTCTCCACATACTCATCAATATTCATTCATCCATTCATCTGTTTCCTCGGGGTTTATGTGGCTTAAGCGACTCCTAAATGAAGGAAAGTTAAAAGAAGGTGTGCTGTGCTGCTCTTATTTAACACCATATGCCACCAGCGGTAGAACAGTGGGTGGCTTTCTAGAGTCCAGTGACACGGAACCCACTTCCAGCTTACTGCCTGTAAAGAGATAGCAGACTGCCTTTTGTCTGCCACCTTCTGAGGCACACAGAAGCACCACCTCCAGTTAAATACTGAAACCTCAGAACTCCTAAAAATCTGGAGATGTCAGGAGAAAGAACAGACCCAGGGAAAAGCAAATGGAGGATAGAATTTAAAGTCCCTCCCTCTTGTTTTAGTTTTGTTCTCCTGTCCCCTTTCCTGTCCCCTTTGACCAACAATTATTCCTCCTTAAGACTGTTTAGACAGCACGTATTTTATCTGCGCTTTACATCTGGTAAGTGGATATTATTTTACATCTGGAGCAGTGAAGATATGTAGAAGTACTGAATGTAGATAGTTTAACGGACTGTGAATGAACACTGGCCTTCTGAGGCTTTTACAACAAAAATTCTTACCTATGTGAGAACCATCTCTAAAACTTTATATATAAAATATTACCCTATTGACATCAACTACGTAAGGTATTTTATTCATGTCCTATTCACTGAGCATGCTACAGACACTAAGTTCATATCACCTTGTTCAATCTCTTTTAAAAACCCTATAAAACAGATATTATTGTTCCCGTGTGATAGATTTGAGGAAAAGAGATAAAATATTTCAGTCAGCAGCAGCACGGAGACCATGGCTAGTACATGGGACACTAGGACTTAAATCAATGATTCTAGTTCCAGAGACTGCTACTCACGGATGCCCTCTAATGTGAGTGTGGTACGCAGTTAACACTCTAGGAAAAGCCTCCTGTGTATGACCTTTGCCCTAGTCTGTCTACAACTGTCTTCTTTAATGTCTCATCCGATTCCAAAACATACAGACCTAAGTCGGGAGTCATGAGCCTTTGTGTTTGGATATGAGGCTGGGAAGGGGTGAGACACATTTAAAAGGCAGTTTTTATTTATAGGTCATTGTCTCTCTGACTAACAGCAATCACCATGCCTGGCTCATTCCATTCCTAGCTACATTAGGTTAACTGAACTCGGGTTTTTGTTTTTTGTTTTTTTTTTTTTAAAGTGAGTCTGCAATGGAACACAAGGGGAATCTGATTCAGGATGGGTTCCTAACACATCCCAGCTGCGGGGAGGAAACAGGAGAATTCCATCGTGTCTCAGTCCTCCTCTAACAGCCAAGCACCAAGAAAGCCAGCAGCAAGCGTCCCTCATGAGCTTCACAATTCACTAGCATACTGTGGGACAGCCACACTCTAAAATCTACTGTGACAAGCACAGAAACGCAAAGGCACTGTGGCTGAGTTCACTCTGTACTTAAAAATGGATTTAAAAATATATATTCTTAGCAGGAGAGGAGGAAGCCTGTCCCACTGTCACTTCTTATGCAAAGGACATCAAAACAGCCGTGCTTAGTTGACAATTTCATTAAGAATTGCAGCAGTGTCACTCCAGGACCTTTCTACACCATCTTGGTTTTCTTATGAGCAAAACAGAGTAATGACACCTGGGTCATGTGACTATTATGTGGAGAAGATGGACGGTATACAGGAATAGTGTCTACAGTGGAAACTGCAGCTGTAGGCCAATGCTACTGAGCATTTCATTAACTAGCACATGTAAAATATTAAGTATCCTACAGGCTGCAGTCCATCATAATACAGTTTGGCAAAAAGTCCAGGCTCAGCCAGCTCTGATGAAAATGAGATAATTGTGCTCTCAAGTGTTTGCTGGCTGATTTACTGATAATTTTTTTTCCCCCAGAAATGAATCTTAGGATCACAGCCACACTCCAAGTGAAATGACTCAATTACTTTCCTTGGCACATCTGGTATTCTCAGGGTTGAAATGAAAGATTATTGTTCCTCAAGCCACTATGAATGTTCACTCCTCTTTTTCTAGTCTTTATAAAGGGTATGTGCGTGAGCATCTCTCTCTCTATGTGTGTGTGTGAACATGTGCACACAGAGGCCAGAGGCTAACTGTGGGGCCATTTCTCAGGAGCTATCTACCTTATTTTTAGTTATGAGTCTCTCACTGAGAGCCAGGTTTGCCAAGTAGACCCTGACCCGGGGACAGTGAAGCCCAAGGATCCTTCTGTCTCTTATGTGCGTGCTAGGAATCAAAGTGAGGTCTTCGTGGCAAGTGCTTTACCATTCGAACTCTCTGGTCTTTAAAACTAAATCTTCCAGTCTTTAAAACTAAATCCAGACTCCCCAGCTAGTAGTACTATTACCCCTCAGAGCAATACCATGTGAGTTAACAGAACCAGATAGCTGAGCAGTTGGGAGGATTCATTCAGTAGTGACAATGCTGCGTTGTCACTGATGTTGGAGTCCTCACATTTCCGCCAAGGCATTTCTAGGGATGCTTTTTCCTCCCTGGGGGCTAATTCCTACCACCCTTCCCTTACTCCCATCCTGTAAATGTTCACATGCCTTTCAGCACTTGTCTGAGCTTCAGGAAGCCAAGCCTGCATCTGCTCCTGATATACACACCACCTTCCTGGCCATGGGTGGTAATTAGTAATCTTGAAAAATTGCACCTCAGGGACTGGAAGAGCAATGCTGTCCTGCTTCATATGAATCACAGAGGAGTCTGGCTTTGTTTCCTCATTTGTGTATTTCCCTCAGACACTCATCCTCACTTCTTATTGTGGAGTTTTCTTCAGGGCTTCCTGAGGCTCTACTGCATCATTACCTTAGCTGGGTTCTGTTCCTCCCTTCTCACTGTCCACGAGTACATATTTTCTATGGTGCAATGTCATTTTTTTTTCCGGTGGGAGAGAAAAGAAGTACCATGATCCATACCCAAGCAGTTACAAATGTATGTCGACTTTTACACAGTACATGCGCGTGCGTGCCCATGCATAAGGATAACAATGTGTAGACCATTTTAGTTTGAATTGCTGCTGATTAGGGTCTCATAATCCAATTAGAACCGAGTGAATACTAACGTTGAAGGTCAGCGGTGCGCATAGATATGTATATTTTCTTGGAGAGGGCCTGCAGTCATTGCAGAATTCTCAAATAGACTTGTGAATCAGAGGTTTAAGACCCCACTCTTCTGAACACAGCAGGAAAAGAGAAAGCAAGAAGACTAAAATGTTGCTAGTTCATAAGTTTGCTGATAATCTATAGCTAGTCGATTAAACGGTGTTCTCTTTGCGCTAAATAGAATGAGAATAACTCGGAGGAAACATGGCAGTGGTGAGAGAGGAATTATCTCCCCGGCGAGATGCTTTATGCCCACCTTTGTGACCAGAGAATGCCAGAAAGCACTTACGTGTTCGCCGCGGAGTCCGGGGAGCCCTGGGTGTCCTTTGAGACCCTACGAGGAAAGAAGTGGAGATCTGGCATGGAAAGTTAACCCACAGAAAGCAGTTGACTAACAAAATGTAGCTTCTAAAATCTTGGGATTTCTGTTTCTATGTTTACTTGCTCTGTTTTTTAACACTGGACACTGAACCCAGAGCCTCACACACACCAGGCAAGCAAGCATCCCACCACTGAGCTATATCCCCAGCCCCTAATTAGCTTTTGATCACTACTGTTAGTTCCCTAATCAATACAATATTCTATTTCTTACTAAATTTGAATACGAGTTTAATTCGTATTTAAAAAAATGAATTCTAAAAATAACTATTATAAAAGGCTCCAATCTAGCAAAGACTCTGCTAAATATACTGAGGCTTTTTAGAAGTGTGTTTAGCTCAGTAATATTGAGACAACATGCCTTCAGACATAATCTGTTTATAATTACTGAGAAGTTGGACCACATCCAGCCCTGTCTCTAATCCAGTCACTGTTGCAATTCATGAATGAACTGACCAAGGAAAGAGACTGTCCACAGATTCATCCAAAGGGCTCTAAAAAAAAAAAAGCCATCTAGGAAATCAACTATAGAAATCTTTTCTAGGTCAGAGAAACACGAACAAATCCTAATCCCTCATTAACACCCTAACATAGATGGTGAAATTAACCCCACTAGAGAGATCTGCAACAGAGTAAAAGAAGTTGAAACAAAGAAGAAAGGAGAGATTTGGAGGCTTATTGATACAAACTTAGTGAATCAATATCCATTTCCAGAAACTTCAGTGAACACAGAGAACAGTTCCTTTCTTTCTTTTTTTTCCCTCTCTTTGGCGTGTGTATGCATGTGTACATACATGCCCATGTGTATATGTGCTTGTTTGTATGTATTTGTGCATGTGTGGCCAGACCATAGGTTGATGTCTGGTTCTTACTCAAGCTTCCTCCATGTTTTTGGAGACAGGGTTTCTCAGAAAGCTGGGAGTTTACTGATTTAGCTTTCTGGCCAGAGAGCCCTAGGAATCCTCCTGCTTCTGCCATCCCAAGCTGTGTTACAAAACTGCACCCTCACACCTGGCTTCTAAACACGGTGCCAAGATTCTACACTCAGGTCCTCAGGCTTGGGCAACTAGTACATTACTGACCAAGTCATATTCCCCGCTCAACTTCCTTTTCTAACCTACCTCAGAATTGGACTGGAAAGATGGGCTTAGGAGTTAAAGGCCAGGCTTGATATCAAAGGAAACACATAGAAATTGAAGCAAAATATAACTCATAAGTGAACCAGCCAGTTATAAATGTCAACATATCCCATCTCTATATTGCAAGAAACAAAGGTTTTTTTTTTTTTTTAGTTTTTATTTATTTATTTATTTTAGTGGTTCACAGTGACCTAATGAAGTGAATACGGATCAGTTGCTGTAGAGAAGGCAAGTTTAGATAAGCAGATTAGAGACTGGAATAAGGATTTGGTTCCCCAATGAGCCTACAGTAGCTACTTTTGGAAGCTCTGGGGATTTTAAAGTCAGAAGCATAACATGAATGCTAATACACAGAGCTGTTTTGGAAACTGCTGTGGTTTGGATACAGGATGGCCTTGCCACAGGTCATGTTAAATTTGGTCCTCAGGATAACAGTGCTGACGGAGGTGCCTTTACAAAGCGAGCGAATCTACAAGAAGGGCGATGCCTTTGTTTGGGGAGGGAATTCTCTCTCTTGGGACTGGCCTTAGGATCTACCTGTTTAAAAAAGCATCCTCCATCCTTCTGTTCTTCACCATAAGTGGCTCAAAGAGCATGCAGCCTCGCTGCAGGCCAGGCTAAGCACTAGCAGCTCAGACACCAACCAGCACCAGGCTTTTGGACTTTCCCTTCTCCAGAAACAGGAGAAATGAGATAAATGGCTCTTCTTTATAAGTTTTCCACCATCAGACACTGCTACAGCAATGTAAACACAGGCTAAAGCAGGAACCCAAGAGCAGACAGAGAAACAGGAGTCTAGAGGTGAGTTTTTATGGTCTGTATGTAGAAAGGTAGAGGAAAGAGGCAAAGGTCTGAGAGCCAATTCATTTGTAATTAGGCTCTAAGAGTGAGGCAGGGAAGCAGTCCCAAGACAAAGGAAGAGTGGAGAGGAATGAAATTCCTTAGCCATAACGAATTAAAGCCACCATTTCCCAAAATCCCAGTCAGCTGTCGTCACTCAATAATCCTATGACATCAGTATTACCTCCACCTTTATAGATGAGGAAACAGAAGCAAGTTAAATGACATAACCAACAGCACAGAGGATGGCATAGCTTTGATAGATATATCAAGAACTGCATAATCTGTCCCTATCTCACACTCACATGTAACTGGACTTCACTGGCGTCATTGTGTCCAAACTGATGAACGAGAAGGACACCTCCAAAGTCCCGACATTACCAGTCACTTGTGTATTATGCCTGACAGCACCTAATGTGTGCTGTGTTTTCACTTGGTTTTAAGATGTTCCATTTTTCAAGATAGCCAAAGAGTAATTAAAAATATGAGGCATCAAAGCCAGGTTGATTCCTCTGCTAGGGTTAGAGGTAAGAACTCATGTGGTGGTGACTCTCTGAGGTGAGGCAGAATTCTCATCTGAGAGAGCTTAGGAGACAGGAAAGAACAGTGAAGAGCCAGGACAGGAGGTGCAGAAGTCCAAGTGACTCTCCCACCACCATCTCTCTGAGGAAGTAGGTGCTCCCTCCCTCCCTTTCCCTTCTGCGAGCTTGAGTCTATAGCTATGTGCAACACGCTTTTCTCTGGCATTTCCTTCCTCCCTCACCCACATCGAAACAGCATGAAGCACTGGTCTCAGGTACCTCTGGACTACTTTCTGGGATGCATTCTACAACAGTGCAGTATCTCCTGCATGCATATCCCACCCCCTTCAGGGAACCTTCAGTCAGAGAGCCTGAGAAAACACCAGTACCTCCCAGCATGACCTGTTCTTCACGAGTTCAATCCCAGCCGGACTCAGCCATTGCAGTTGACATTTGACCCAAGAGAGAGCAATACCCAGTCTTGCCATTAGCCCATGAGATCACTTAGAATGAAGAAATTTGTCTAAATAGAGTCACTGTTTCAATTACTTTATCTTTTCTAGTCATATAAAACAAGAATGCTGAAACATTCAGGTACTCCCTAGTGGGGACTGTGAGATGCCATAAGAACAAGGAAAACTGAGAGTGATTGGCGATGATGCTGAGAAAAGTTGTCAGAGGAGAAGAAAGACAACTTTAAATGGTATATTGATGGGGGGAGGGAGACGGAGAAGGAGGGGAAGGGTGGTTGGGAAAGAGGGAAGGAGGACAAAAGGAGGGAGGGAGAGAAACAGGGAGGGAGGGGGAGGGAGAGAGGGAGAATGTACATTAAACATCCACAAATATGCCACTAAGCTACCCAGATCTGCTTGGCATCAGCCTGTCTCTATAAGGGTCATCATATTACAGCCCTATTTTTAGATTCCACATGATTCCCTTTTCCTTTAATGCTTCAGCAGGGATTGAAACGCTGACCCCCAAGTGATAGCCTATGGCCCCGTCCTTTGCAATCAAAAGCATCTAAGTGAAACAAGATGTTGTCTGTGTCTGTTCTCAGTGTTACTAACATGCACAGAGCAGCACAGTGGGTTCTGGCTCCAATCTCTTCAGTGACTAGTCATATCACAAGCCTCAGCGTCATCGTATGTAAAATGATAGCATTGAATTGGGTAATTGCTAAATTGCAGTTGCTAGAATTCTGTGAGTGCAAGAATCCGTCAGAAAGGATGTTGAGTTTGCAAAATTTAGCTGATATATGGATGAAAAGCAGATCTGAGACTCACTGTAGGCTTGAAGACATGGGATGAATTCAAGACGGATGTACTTAAAAGCAAACCCAATCTCAGGGTCTGTAGGTTGGCTCTTCATTCCATCAAAAGCAAAGACCATTTGAAGATGTGAGGTCCCCACAGACTTTCAAGCTAGACACACAATCCTCAGTTGGTGATGCTATTTGGGGAACTGCAGACACTAGAACACAGGGCTAGCAGATCACTACAGGAGCTCCTTTAAGTTGGTATCTGGCCCCAGTCTCTTCCTAGCCCTGCTTCCTGACCACTTGAGGCGAGGAACTCCTCTTGGGCATGCTCCCTACAATGGTCTGTCTCATCTTAGTGCTCACAGTCAGGGCAATCAAGGAACATAGACAAGAATCTGAAGCTGGGAGCAAAAGTAAATAATCCCTTCCTTCATGTTGCTTACCAGATATTGGAAAGAGAATGCTGGGATGAGTGGGGTGAAAGAGGGTGGATTGCATAGCACTGTTATAATCTGGATGAAAGATGTTTGTAAATCACCACAAGTGTGGTAAAGTTAGAGGGGATACACAGAACCCTTAAGGAGTTTAACCTTAAAGCTTAAAGGTGGCACACACCTTTAATCCCAGTACTTGCAGAGGCAGAGGCAGAGGCAGAGGCAGAGGCAGAGGCAGAGGCAGAGGCAGAGGCAGAGGCAGAGGCAGAGGCAGAGGCAGAGGCAGAGGCAGAGGCAGAGGCAGAGGCAGAGGCAGAGGCAGAGGCAGAGGCAGAGGCAGAGGCAGAGGCAGAGGCAGAGGCAGAGGCAGAGGCAGAGGCAGAGGCAGAGGCAGAGGCAGAGGCAGAGGCAGAGGCAGAGGCAGAGGCAGAGGCAGAGGCAGAGGCAGAGGCAGAGGCAATATCTCTGAGTTTGAAGCCAGCTTGATCAACAGTGCGAGCTCCAGGACAGCATGGGCTACACAGAGAAACCCTGTCTGGAAAAAAAAAACAAACAAAAAAACAAAAGGGGAAGTGGCTTCTTTTCCTGACATCAGTGTTGACTTTCAGTGCCCAGGTGAGAGTGGATGACATGTTGGGAAGATGGATGGGAGATTACTTGAATAGAATCAAGATTCTAACTGAGAGCTTTTTATTTGACTCAAGTAAAACATCAAAAGGTCAAAAACTAACAATATATGATCTTTTTCACTGAAGACACTGATAAGAATAGAGGAAAAACACCCATTAAAGAAATTGGTCAACAAGAAAACTTAATATCTCTATGTCAAAAACAGATTAAAACACACTACAATAAATTAAAGAATTATCTTAAATTTGTGGCAGGAGTTCCCATAAAAGTAGAGCTTGGAGTCTATTTTCACATGGAGATTTTAATTTTAAACTTATTTGTTTTTATTCAATTTATCTATTTATGCTTGCATGCACACACACAAGCTTGTGCCACAGATATGTATGGAGATCAGAAGACCAGTAACTGTAGTTGCTTTTCTCCTTCTGTCATGAGGTCCAGGGATAAAACTCAGGCTGTGGGTCCAAGTTAGTCAGCACCTCTACCTACTGAGCCAACTAGCCAGGCCAAGATTTTAATTTTAGTACTTCTTTGAGTTACAACAGGCTTTTGAATTGAAAATGTACTGAATTAACCGCAGCAATGCCCAGTGACGGCAGCTGATTCTGAGGCTATAGATATAATTATAGAGGCTGAAATACTTTAAGTCAAATGAAATTATTGCCAATGTTGAAATGTCAACAACCTCAATCAGACTGAAGGGAGATTTTCAAAGCCCTCCAGCTGACAAGTTTTGGCTACCCCTAGCTTCCATCCCAGAGCATTCAGAGAACCATGTGGCCTTGCCCCCCAGTCCTGTTTGCAGGAAGGGCAGAGGGTAGAAATGGAGACAGGGGATGTGGGACAGCTTGTAAGTGGTAGCTTTGGATTTAGATGCTAGCACC
The DNA here is from genome assembly GCF_978045245.1 of Mus caroli. Classification (NCBI taxonomy): domain Eukaryota; kingdom Metazoa; phylum Chordata; class Mammalia; order Rodentia; family Muridae; genus Mus; species Mus caroli. The sequence goes on from NW_028227258.1 coordinate 14,655,916, forward strand.
ACATTTGGCTGAGGACCGATCAGAGGTGAACTAGCCTTGCAGACTTTTATAGGAAGGAGGACGGGCCAGCAAGAGGTGACGTATAGAATTGGCTATAGAATGGTGGAAATCTTCACATTGTCTCCTCAGGCCCTGACCTGCAGCCAAGCTGGATTCTTTTATTAGTTCTCCCACTGACATTCAGTAAGACTACTCATCAGTGCTGCTGTTGCTTTAACAGCTTATGAGGGGACTGGGAAACCACAGAGGAGTCTGTGGAAGCAGTTTCTCCCTTCCCTGCTTCCTACGAACTTTTACTCCATTGTGTCTCTTTTACTGTGGACATTTTCAAAAAGCTGAATCAATTGTAGTCAAATAAAATAAGAGCTTGTATTGACTTATGACGATTAATTTAAAGCCCAGAACTGCTTTCTGATATTCAGAGATGACATGCACTGTGACGGAGCGCTTCAAATGTCGATATGTTTTACAGTTAGCTGCTTACATTCCCGAACCCTCTCAAACCTAGGAAACCTTTGCATTTGATTACACTCCTGACATTCTTACTCTGCAAAATAGCAGGCTTCCAATTTTAATATCACAGCTGATGGCTATTTATAAAGCAATCTGAAGAACTATCTTTGAATCCAAGCTTGGACTCACATCCTTTGTCCTCTGTCCAACTCAGCATGCATTCTGGTTTCAATTTATCTGCCGTTTTGGCAAAAAAAAAAAAAAAATTAGTAAGTGGGAATTAAAAATATACTTTAGCTCCTAGGAAATACAAGAGTTATGCAAAAAAAGTGAATAGAGGCAGTGTAATAGAGGGGTCAACACAGGGGACAAACGTTGCTGGATAGAGATGCTTCTATTTTAAAATTAGAAGTGAGGCTAAAAGGAGAAAGATTCAAATAACATAATTCTGTTGGAGAGTAGAGAAAAATATGTCAGCCGTCCTACTTTGCTATTTCTCTCAATAGTACTTAAAGTTGTCAAAACTTTCCACATTAATCTTTATTTATCTCAAGAGTTTCTATGAGTTTCCTTGCGGTCTATTTAGTTTTTAATATCACTTGCATTTGAGTTTGGTTTGTATTAGGAGGATTTTAATATTTCCAGACCCCTTTCAGAGACAAAGAATAGTGAAGCCACATCATCTGTCATCCAAAACTGTTTATCCAGTGGCTTTTGTGAAAAGTGGTGTCTCACTTCCTCTTGCATACAGACTGGAGACAGAAATATAGAATACTGAAATTCTAGTAGCTTAAATAATGAACTAAACAATAACTTAGACAATGAATTAGCACATAGGAAATGCTATGAAGAATTACAAAGAGCACAGTCACTGTGTCAAACAGGCTGGGACTGAGTCGCCAGTGAAAGGCTTTGGGTGAGTTATTTAGCCCACAAAGACTTCGGTTCATTTATATTTGGCATATTCAGCATTATATACACACTCAGGGTTGTTTTTTAAAAGTGCTCAGCATATTAGAACACTGCATGTAATAAAATAGATACTTTTGATATCAGCAGTGTTACCAAAGTAATCCATAAAATGCCTCAATGGATAAAATTATGTAATTAGTTTGTATCTGTTAAAACTTAAGTACCTTATTTAACTCTCATTATGAACGTATGCACAGTTAAAGGCCCACAGATTCAGTCTCCATGGGTCTCTGCCTCACTCCTGTTATAACTCCTGTGATGCTGAAATTAACCACTCTGGGCTTATTTTAGCTTCTTCCCTTAGAGAAACGAAAGTACAGATTTGAGCTTAGGAAGGCATCTGACTCTGGGGAAGGACTGCAAGAATGAAGGAACAGGGTGGGTGAGGCATTGCTAGATGAGCCTCTATTCTAGATTCTTCTAGCACAGATCCTGTTTGTAGGAACCAACTGTGCAAATAAAATGCTACCAAAAATTTGACTGAGTTAACGAGTTCCATGTTTAAAAGGTTATTAACCTTTTAAAAGGTCCTATAACTGTTACAGATCAAAAACCTAAACAGTTTAAAGGTCATTAATCCCTGAACATTCTACCCAATACTGTCTGCCCTTATCCTTCCAACCAGAAAGGAACAGTAAACCATATCAGGCCCATTTTGAATGTATTATTCATATAAAATGCATACAGGTAGACAGTCTGATGGGGACTTGTCTCAGGCCAGCTAAGCAACCAGCAAGTCCGAGTTTAGACTGTACCCTCATGTGCTTTGCATTCTTAACGTTACCTGATTTTTTTTTTAATTGTGCTCAGTGTCCATTAACGGATACAATTGGAAAAAGGAGAAAACATTTTCAGAAATGAAACAGTATCAACTCAAAATTTTCAACCTTTTTTCTGAGCTACTGCCAAATCTAGTTTGACATGGAGAGTTTGTTTATTAGAGAGCTACTTACAGTAGCTGGGTTCGGAGAAAGAGCATCTGTCACATGACTTGCTATGCACACGTGACTGCAGCTATTTATTAGCTGTTGCCAAGACTCACTTTCATGCCTCCACATTACAATGTGGAAATGACATGCCCTTCCTCTATAGCCCTCAGATATTGAAGATGAGTTCCCAGCTTGTTATTTCCGGAGATGTTTAGGATTTTAGGATGAAGGCCCCACCAGGAGAAAGTAGGCCATCAAGATGGGTTCTTGAACCAATTCAGTCCTTTGTAACTGTCTTTGATCCCTGGCTGCCATAATTCGAGTAACCATGCTCTTCCCACTAGGATTCTCTACCTCTGTTGCCAGCTACCTGAAGACTGATTATCTGTGAACCGTAGGCCTAAAGAAATCCTTCCTTCTTTCAAAGGGCTTCTCTCAGGTATGCGCCATAGCAACAAAAAGGTCTGACCGGCAAATGGCTCTCAAGCTCACATTTGGAGATACATCCTGGCAGACATTATTTCCTAATAGGTGAGAATCCTTTTTTAAAAAGAAGTCCAAGTGTATTACTAGTGAGCATTTCATTTGGGCAAAAAAATGTTACAAAAAGACAGAAACGCCTCAGAGTTAAGATGCCAATTAATATACCTTAAAAGGAGAACTTCAGTTTCCTGTCTGTGACTTTGGCTCTGTCCTACCTGTGAATTTGATCTTCTTCACAAAACTCAACGGTCTTTTTTTTATTATACTCAAGATCTCATCTTTAATGGATATTAAGTTTTTGGACTAGCCTGGCTAAAGTTTTTGATTACTTTTCTTCTGCTGAGCAATGGGATCTGAGACATCGGTGTGAGCCTCAACTTTACAATAGCCACAGAAGTGTGAATGTCCATCTGACATTCAACTATGTCAGAGAAAAACACTTACCTTTGCACCTTGTAAGCCAGGGGGGCCCACTAACCCCAAAAGACCTGGGTCACCCTGTAAACAAAACAGAGACGTTTAATACCATGAAAAAAAATAGAATTTAAAGTTTTAGCCCAGGACAACAAGCCCTCCGTGTATATATTTCTGATCTTAACAATCTGGCCTAAGTTCCAAGTTTCTCTCAGACCGTCCTAGCATTCTTTCTTACTTGTCCCAGCATCTCTCCACCCCCAACCCTAGGGCTTCCCCACCTCTTCCAGCACTGAATAACTGATATTTCCCCATGTGCATGCTTTTATTCCTTTCTCTGTGTTATTTTATTCTCTAGGAATGACATTACCGCCAGATTTACAGTTTACAGCATCTAAAGGCATCTCCTTAACCACTGCACAGGTCTGCATTCAAGTGTAGTGAGACTCAGAGAGATTTCAAGGGCACAAAGGACCTCTCCAGCTCAGAGGGAAATGAGAAACTCCTAAACCTCAAGGACTAGGGCTGACCTCTCCCCATCTAAATAAGGACCCATCACAAGGAATAAAGGAACAAGAGTCATTTGTTGGCTTTTCATTTCATCACCTGCGACAAGTCTGTTGCAGTGTCAAGAGAGAGAATCAGATTTCATAAAATGCAATTTCTAAGAGACGAGATTTAAATTATTTTATTATTTTATCATTTTACCTCCCTCTCTCAGCTGGGTGGGTGATGCAGCTCTGCAACCCTACTTGCTCTGGAAAGTTAGGTTGAGGAATTGCAAGTTCATTGCATACCTAGGCTGCAGAGTGGGTTCCAGAGCAACTTGATGAGACACTACCCCTCCAATTAAAATTAGGGCTGAGGAGCTATGAGAGGACAGCTGGGTGGGTAAGTAAATGTTTGCTGCACATGCGCGAGAGCCTGATTTAAAATCTCCAGCACCCACGTGAAGCTGGGGACCGCAGTACACCTCTGTCACCCAGGGCTTTTCAGGCAGGATGGGAAGCAGAACTCAGAGAGTCTCTGAAAGTCTATGGATCAGCTAGCCTGGCTTATGCAGTGGGAGACAGCAACATGGTCCTGGCTCCAACAACGTGGAAGGTAAAGATCAGTAGTCAAGGTTATTGTCTGATTTCCACACATGTGCTGTGACATATGAGTGCCCCCCTACACACACACACACACACACACACACACACACACACACACGATATACATACACACACATGATATGCATACACACATATAGTATACAAACACATATGATGTACATATACACTCACATATACATGCACACAAACAGGGGATACACACACACAATATACAAACACACACACACCCCATACACACGTGTACACACACACACATACATGTAGTATACATACACACGTGATATACATACATACATGATATACATATATACATGTTATACAAACACATACAGTATACATGCACACAAACATGGGATACATACACACATGTACACACAGTATATATATATATATATATATATATATATATATATATATACACACACACACACACCATACACATGAACACATACCATATACACACATATCATACATACATACATATACACACACACACACATGGTATACACACATACATACACATACACACACACACACACACACACACACACACACACACACACACACACGGTATACATACACACATATAAACTGATAGAGAAATGCTACACATATAGTTCAGTAGCACAGCCCCTGTCTGCCCTGCCTAAATCCTGGTAGTCTTTACATGGAAAAAGACAAAAGAAAGTGGAATGCATCTATTCAAAGCTTGGGTTTTACTTAAAGCTCAATGGATGTGTGGTGTTAAATTTTTACATCTAAGCGCATTTTTTTATATACACTATTAAGCACAGTTAGTGCATGAATAAATCAAAACACTTCAAATGGAGACATCATTCAAGTTTCCACTCCCATACTGAGACACCCTATATTTTGTACAACAGACAAATCACAGAGAAAGATAAAACCATATTTGATATGAATGCTTAGGCTTAATCTGGAGTCTCTATTTTGAACTCACCAGAACAGAGTTGACCTCTAATTTCAACATTTAATAATAGAGTAAACTTGCTGTATTTAGGTATTTTAAAAGATAGGATACTATTTCTCAGACTTCCTAGTATTTTTTTTTCTCCTAGTGATGACCAGGCCAATGAAGATATTGTCTTTCTGGAAATAGACTTTCATTCGTTTTCTGTGTTTTTCTAACTCTGAGTTCAGTTCTATAACAGAAAGAAAATTCCTAAAATTTTAGATTAATGTTTTTGAGGATTCCCAATGTGGCTTTAAATTTATAAAAGTTTCTGTAATCCAATTACATGAAAACTATCTCTGGGAGCCACGGTAGCCTTGATACCATGTAAAGAATTAGAACCTTCCTAACATGCATCATGTCCTGCACATCAACAGTAAAACCTTTGAAGTTAAGAACTTGTTCTAGGCCAGCATGGTAGAGCAATCGCCTGTAATCTCAGCTCTTGGGGAACAGAGAGAGGGATCAATGGAATTTTTGGATACACAGAGTTTGAGGCCAGCCTGAGCTACATGAGACCTTGCCTCAAAGGACAAACAGAAAGCAAAGGCCACATTCTGCTCCAACGCTTCAGCCCATTCACCCTGTCAGCCACAAAGTCAAGCTCCAGCAGACACTTTATAAAATCAATGGGAAGACTCAAAGCAGCATCGCAAGTCTATGGAGCATAATCTACTCGATTCTTCAGATTCTTTCTTATTAAAATTCAATAGTCTTCTGCTTTCCTCTCTGGCCACAATAAAATTTATTTTTTAAAGGGAGAAAATAGTATTTATTTATTCATGTGTTAATGTATGGTGTATGTGTATGTGTGTGTGTATGCACACGCACGAAGTGAATGTCCTCATTTACATATGCACACATGGAGGCCAGAGGTAATGCTGGTCTTCTCCATCATTGTTTGCCTTATTTTTTGACGCAGGGTCCCTAACTCAACCTGGAACTTGGAGAAAGCCCCCAGGATTTGCCTTTCTTGCCTCCCAGCACTAAAGTGACATACTCCAGCAGCATCCACCATATATAGTCTTAAACCATGGTTGCTAGGGCTCCAAACTCAGATCCTCATGCATGTGTAATAAGCACTTTACCTGCTAAACCATCTTCCCAACCCCCTGGAAATTTTTATTAACATTAAACATTAAAAATAAATTAAAATATCTTTATTTCATTGACAAATAATTACCTTTTCTCCAGAGGCAGCTTGGCCTGGGGACAGCCCAGGGTCTCCTTTGGGGCCCTAGATATG